>NC_139247.1:32133062-32864728 GCF_977018435.1 Lepisma saccharinum
GCAAAAGATATCTAGAGAAAGGACGTATTTATGGGTCTGGAGAAAGCATTAGATAGAGTGAATTGGGTGAAAATTGTAGAGAAAATGAAAGGATTGGTGTAGATTGGAAAGGGAGAAGAACATTTATATGAAACATTGAGTTACACTAAGAGTAGGAGAAGAAATAACAGAGGCGAAGTGAAATTGGGGGAAGAGTACGACAAATAAATCGTCTGTTGTATCTCCTCTAAAGTCCAGTGGAGTAGTACCTTCTTCATTCTCCAATTCAATCAATGGTCGAACGCCAAATATTTAATCATTTAACAGCTAGACTTGTGCATTTTTCTGACCACACATTCAAGAGTCGTGGGAAACATGTTCATCCTTTTATTACAAAATAGAAACAATAGTAGGAGCTTCCTTTAATAATTCAGCCATGTTCTGCTCGATTTCTATAGAATGTCCCTATAGCTATGGAGCTAATGGAAACTTACCCTCTCTAGAAACATGATCTATTATTCATTGACATCAATTTTCAAGTCTGTGGAGGAAATCCATCCATCTACAGCGCTATCAATACATCTCTCTTCAACTGCTCATCCATTTTGCACTCTGTCATTTTCCATCTATAGTTTAGCTTCTCATGTCTGCGTTTGACGTCCGATCATTGATTGAATTGGAAAATAGAGAATCATTTTTTCGTTGCATTTTATAAAATTATTCAGAAACAATGGCACCTGTCTCGCATAAGGTCGAAAGGTAATAATAATGATAGCAATAACATTTGGAGGTGTTGTATTACTGTTTGTTGCATACAATCAACTATTTTGAATTAGAGACCTGCATGTCAAGACCTTTCCCTTACTTCTACACTAAAATTGAACAGCTTGAGCTAAATTTCCCTTACGTTATTTCTTGATGAAATAAGATAGTTTTATCGTATTTTTTCATTAGCACTTACATTTTTATTCTAAATTAGAGAATTATAAATTTCCCCTGATTTGCAATTCCTTAGCTTTGATATGTGCGCATAGCGAAATGTCTAGCTCTGCTCTTTTTGAAATCACATCAAGACTTTTCGGATCATACACAAAGAAACCAACATTTTGAAAATTAATCACATATTTTGTTTCAAAAGACAAAAGATTTGATTGTGCTTTGTAAGAATGCAAAAAGACTATGGAACACATGGTAGCTATAGGAGATCTGTGTTTTCTTTCCTAGTGTACAGGAAGAACAAATCGCAAAAGTGGCTTCACTTTTCGTGGCTGATAGATTATCTTTGCAACAAGCATTTCAGTTATATGAGAGTAATCCCAAAAGTAAGGTCTCCTATTTTTTCTTAAATACAACGAAGCTTTTTATTTGGCAGTTGCAGTTTGTGATGGAGCTCCCGCTCGGCGCTACCGCCAAGTGCGAAGTTCGCGCAGTTATTCGGTTTATGAACGCAAAAGGCGTTAAACCGATTAAAATTCATCGCGAATTGACGGAAGTGTATGGCGAGTCGTGCATGGATGTCAAAAATGCTCGCAAGTGGTGTAGGGAGTTTGCAGCTGGTCGTACTGAAATTCACGAAGAAGAAAGAAGCGTAAGACCGTCAATTTCCGACGAGAGAGTCGCGAAGGTTGAGCAAACCATACGTGAAGATCTGCGGATCACTCTGGATGATCTCTGTACGTTGGTTCCTGAGGTTTCCCGAAGTACCGTTCATAGGATTTTCATGGAAAAGTTTCAATATCGGAAGGCGAGCGCACGATGGGTCCCGCGAATTCTCACTGAAGAACGCAAACGGCAACGAGTTAACTCTTCCCGCAAATTTCATCGCCGCTACATAGACAAAAAGGACATTTTTTTGGATTCGATTGTCACGGGTGACGAAACCTGGGCGTTCCACTTCACACCTGAGACCAAACAACAATCACGTGAGTGGCGGCATTCCTCTTCGCCCAAGCCGGGAAAATTCAAACTAACACAGTCTGCCGGTAACGTCATGGCAACTGTGTTTTGGGATCGAAAGGAGGTATTGTTGGTCAACTTCATGGCTTCTGGGACCACAATAAACGCTGACAGTTAATGTGAGACACTGCAAAAACTCACACGGGCTATTCAGAACCGGAGAAGAGGAATGTTGAGCAAGGGCGTAAGCATTCTCCACGACAACGCTCGCCTCCACGTCGCCCATCAAACCATCGCTCTCCTGCAAAGGTTTGGATGGGACATCAGCACCCACCCTATAGTCCGGACTTGGCACCCAGTGACTACCACCTGTTTCCGAAGTTGAATGAACATTTGGCCGGAACGCGCTTCAGCAACGACGACGAGGTGAAGGATGAGGTTCGACGCTTCCTCAACGACATGGCAGTGAGCTGGTATAACATGGGCATACAAAAACTGCCGCAGCGCTTACAAAAATGCATCGACCGAAATGACGATTATGTAGAAAAATGTTAAATGTTCAAGTTTTAAAAGAATGTAAACATTATTGAAAATAAACGTTTCTTTGTATTAAAAAAAATTGAGAACTTACTTTTGGGATAACCCTCGTATATGCAGTTCAGTGGTACCACCCTTTAAGTTTGAAATCAATAAGAAAACGGTGAAAGTTCTCTAACAGCTGAGTTAATAGGCTATGGAGCAGTAGTGGATTGATTTAAATCAAGATTTAAATTAGGTGATGAAATAACAAATTTATAGAATATTGTACATGAGGATCTTGTAGATATCAGAATCACTTTTGGTGAAAGTACATTAATCTTGTAATCATTTAATGGTGTTCATTAGGCTCTAAGAAATTAAAATAAAGGAATCTAAATATATGTACTGATGGGGTGAAGCTCATACGAAAGGAAATGTAATATGTATACTTTAAACTCTTGATTTAAAATTCAATAATTTTTATGGCCAAAAATTACAAACATGTTGTATAGATTAGACCGACCATAAATAGTGTCATTATCATTAAATCGTAAATAAATATGGCAGGTGATATTTTGCAAACTATCATTAAAAAATCGTCACAATTCAGTTACAAAGACTATAAAATATATTTTGTTGCAATTATATAGTAGGCTACATCCAGAATGTTTTACTTTCACTGCAAGAAAAGTTGCTTAATTTTGTTATAGCTTCATTAACACACTGAACAAACATTTCCATAGTACGTATGTTCATATATAAAGTATCAGAATCAGAAAAAAATATTTACATATAGTTTTTTATTTTCTTTAATCAAGCTGTTCAAACAGTTTACCAGGAAATGCCTTTCTATAAGAAATATACAGGGTGTCATTTTAATGGCGCCCACGGACCACAGATTCGTATAGAGGACATCAGAACAAACAACTTTTCTCAGTAACATTTTTCTCGTCGAGGCGTCGATTCGACGCTACAGCCGTTCAAAAAAGACCGTTTTCCCGCCTGGATGCTGGCAACCCAACAATACATTTGATCGTATCTGTGACGTCATTTCCTGCGGCGAAACAGCGTACGGCAGGATTGCAAGGAACACACAAATTTTGTGAAAAATGACAAACTACCAACTACATTATTAGCAGTAAAATGAAGTGAGAAACGCGTCCAGTAGGCCGAACATCATAGCCTACCAGCCAGAAGATCAGCGGTCATCTCAGGGGAAGGGGGAAGTGAACCAACGATATGAGAAATGGTAAAAACCGTATTCAAAATGACGAGTCAATATCGGATTTTGTCTCAGCCTACATGTCAAATATCAACAACAATAAATTTTATTGGACTTGCAGCTTACATGTGGCTGTTTACGCCCAGCTACATGTCAAATATTTGCAAATCTCGTTGCAAATTTGATATCTACAGATTTGTGTCCAGATGCCTTGTTGTACTTTTGTGCTGATAACGGAAGTATCATTACGGCTAAAAATACGTGCAACCACAGTAACATCGTAATGACGAATCAGTAACTAATATACTGCCCTGTTCACAGTTGCAAACTATTACATGTGTATCCGGTGCGTAGATAAACACAGTCGTCGGAGAGTTTGTGTTACTACTACTTATATCCCTGTATTTTCAACCATTTTTGCTACTTGCCTCACAATGCCCTGAATATACATTATATTATGTGTTGATTATCTTTGGAATTTTGAGTTCTTTCATTTCTATTTTGTCATTTGTTCAGTGTGTCACAGACAACTAGTATCAGAAGAACGAAGTGGATAGACTAAATTGTAGATGCCAACTTGGTAACTAGACTTGCAAATACGTATTTGACATGTAAGCTGAGACAAAATTCGATACAGTGACCACTTCCACTTGAATTCTATTTTCTTTCTACTATTTTTCGTATCGTTTGTTTACTTCCTGTTAGGTTACAGAACGTGTTTTCTCGTTTTGTTTTACGGTACATAATGTGGCTGATTGTAGCTATGTCATTTTTCACAGAATATGTGTGTTCCTGGCAACCCTGTAACGCATCGCTTCACAACGGGATATGACGTTACAAATGCTATCAAATGTTGTGTTGGGTTGCCAGCATTCAGGCGGCAAAACGGGCTTTTTTGAACGACTGTAGCGCCGAAACGACGCTCCAACAAGAAAAATGTTACTGAGAAAAGTTGTTTGTTTTGATGTATTCTATACGTTTCCGTAGTCCGTGGGCGCCATTAAAATGACACCCTGTATATCTATCTATATGTATGGTGCCGAAAACCATACAAGCAATTTGAAGCGTGTTTTCTTTTTAGTGAAAGATGTAATTTTCAGTTTCATTTGTAATATAGTTCTACTTCCAGAGAAAAGACAAGTAAACAGGAACTTAATTGTAAGTTGTTTCCAGTCAGCTCTGGTGGCTATACAACATAAAGTCGTTTTTATTGTTTGAATTATATTTGATGGGTGCCATTTGCGTTTATTTTCTTATTACCTGAGCTTTTATTGAACTAAATATAATTTTATGCATAAAGTAACTATGATATATTCAGTTTGAAAATATTTTCCTGAAGAAATTATTATTGTTCTCTCTTCAACTTGATCTGTGGCACTAATATCAACAGTCGTGTCAGTTGGAGTTATTCTGATGTTATTATGGAATGGCTATCAACCAGTAAAATTCACATCCTTTCTGTACCCTGATGACCTAGTGATGAATAGATTTATATAATTAAGTCTATTCCTAACTTCTGCACCAATTAGTTTCTTTGAGCATATTTACAATTTGTTGTCCTACGACAGCGATGAACTTCCACAGACCGAAGAATTCATCAAGGTGAACTTTTCTTAGCAACTACTTGCTCGTTTACTACATAAAAAATCACTATGTCTAAGAAAAAGTTACTGAAAATCCTCACCCCTTCACTGGAAGTTTTTCAAATACCACAGAGACCAACGGTATTCACTAAACGTACGTGTCACGAAATTCAAGTCAAAAATAGAATTCATTTTGGATAACACGAGCACAATGTCATTGGTTTATAACAAAATAACTCATTGTCTGTAGATATTCAATCTTTTGTGTAATGTTCGTGCAAACGGGCATGAGCCACTAAAATGATGGTGAGCAACTTCCGCAATTAGCGAAGCAGTGAAACTAATCTCTGTACCTTGCCCAGGGGAGAATTTACCACTAGGCTATCCTGTGCTATAGCCTAGGGGCCGAAAGCGTAGAGGGGGCGCACAAAAATGAGACGCTGAAAGGGTAGAACTGATTAAGACCATGGACTTTCAAGAATTTTTAAAGGGTTTACACTCGACTGAAGGACTAAAGTAAAGTAAAAGGTGAATTCGCCTGGTGGCTATTTAAAACTTATTCGTGAAATCATTTAACAGTGTTTTTCCAAAATCTTGTTATTCGTTGAGAATTTTTGTGACTATTTTACCATCAATTGCCAGTGGAGAGTGGTCGTTCAGTGTTCAAAATGAATTAAAACTCCCCTCAGAAATTCAGCGTGGATTGTTTTGGTATCCTTCACAACGAATGTTGAGTCTCTTATTCATCAGTTTGCTGCCGTGAAAGCCAGAGGGAAACCGTTGTAGGCGAGTGTTCTATTGTTAAATATAAGTGTATTGTTTAATCAAAGTTTAATGAATAATTTTTAATCAGAGGGCTGATCCGATACCGATGCCTATGTATGGGTATCGGTATCATAAAGTATCGTTTGTAATTCATCTACCGATACCAGCCGATGCTTTCCGCAAGCTTGGTCTTTCACGGGGTCCGCAAAAGCGCCGCGCGACACATTCGCGAAGTCTAAGTAACCTGGAAATTATTCAAAATTCAAACTATATTTTTATTTTGCACAAATTTCGCATGAGACACTGTATTTTGTGATTACTAGGGCCAGGACTTCATGTCCTATAAAACTTTAAAATATGTATGTAATTATGTTATAAAAATAGAAAAATATGTCATGAAAAATTAAAAAATATGTCAGAAAATTAAAAATATGTCAGAAAAATTCAGAATTATCCCCAGTAAAGCCAAAAATATGCACAACAGTACTTTCGAATGTCTCATTATACGGGATGTCAGTATCTTCCAGGGAAGACCGTCTACGAAGGGGGTGGGGTATTAAATGAAGTCAGAATCCCTTTAATCATATAAAGAGTGGGAAAATATTGTGAGGTTCACTGCAATTATCCAAAATGTTATTTGGTATTATGTCATATTTACAACTTTGTGGAAAGTAAAGCATAATTGGCAGCTCGCTATAAAAAAGGGGGTATTTTTGTTCTGTACTAGTTGGTAAGAAAATGACATCTGCTTTAATTTCTTCGTTCGTAATTTCCTTATCCTGCCATCGATAATATGAACTATCCGTTGTGCTAAAGGTACGAATTATAAAATATAAATAAATAAATTATAAAATCACCGATTATATGCAAAACAATTACGAAATTATACATAAATATGTCTTATTACGAGAAAATTGAAGAAATATGTTGTATAAACACGAAATTGGTAAAATATGTAAAAATATGCCTTATAGAGTTTGTCTATTTCGACTGATTTTAATCAGATATGTAAAGATCTCACCCCAGTATCCGATCTGATGCCAAATAAAAAATATGTTATAACATAAAGTGCCGGGGCCTAGACATTACATAATATCTATTTTAATATTATGATCTTATTCTTGAATATTCTAAAGTAATTGTCTTTGTAAATTTATGCATATAATTGGAGAATAATATTTAAACAACATTTAATGTTGATATTGATCAACATTTTGAACAAATTTTAATTTTTGCAAATTTTATAGTATCGGAATCGGTATCGGTATTGTTATCGGTTCATAGTGGTTTCGGCTCAGTCCTCATCTATATTTTAAAGTTTACAAGTGTTATTAATACAGTACATGCAATTTGATATATTTGATATATTTTCTTTTACTTCGCGTTTTGTGCCTCTTGGCTAATTTTGCGAAAATGAGGATGAGTGATGAAATTGATGAATGGACATTTACAAACAACCATGACCGAGCGGGATTCGAACCCGGGACCCTTGGCGTCGCAGCGCGATGTGCTAACCACTCAGCCACAGGGTCCGGCCAGTACATGCAATTAGTGGAAGTGAAGTACCATAATAATAAAATGGGTAATTCAAATATTATTATTATTATTATTATTATTTCATCCTATACTTGAATACGTTATTGAATTATGGTTTCTGACAGCCACGAATCACCTTCAAAAAGTTGAATGAGTTCAAAAACTTTTTATCAGGTTATTATGCACAAAGTTTAAGAAAAATTACTACACTGTAAAAACAACTTAGTCAAAATCGAGCAAAATTTAGTCACTTTTGACTAAATCAAGTACTGAAACTAGCACCGACTCGATTTGTGTCAAAAGTGACTACATGCATTTAGTCATTTCATTTCAGTGTGTTATATAGTCAAAAGTGAGAAATCAATTTATTCCTTTTTGACTAAAATTTAGTCAAAATTGAATAATTACTGCTTCTCAAGGATGAAGTGGATTTCTTCATTTCTTGACTAAAATTTGCTCAAAATTGAATAATTACTGCTTCTCAAGGCTGAGGTCAATTTATTCATTTTTTGACTAAAATTTAGTCAAAATTGAATAATTACTGCTTCTCAAGGCTGAAGTGGATTTATTTATTTTTTGACTAAAATAAAGTCAAAATTGAATAATTACTGCTTCTCAAGGCTCAGATCAGTTTATTCATTTTTGATTTAAATTAGATCAAAACTGAATAAGTATTGCTTCTCAAGCTTGAGGTAGATTTAGTCAAAATTAAAGAGAAACTACTTTCCAAGATTAAAATAAATTTGTCACTTTTCAAGTTACCTATATTTGAGACCAGTTACTTGAAAAATGATTAGTTTATTTCAAGATTAAGACTAAACAATGGAACATGAAAAAAGTATGGATCCCTGAGTATGCAGCTAAGGAACAATTTCTTCTTTAGTAAGTCTGTAGTAATAATATTTGTTCAAGCTGGAAAAAAAGGGTTCCTGGACAACTTTGCAGTAATTGAAAAAAATTATCTTACCTCACATAGAAATACATGTAGGAGAAGCATGTGCAGAGAATATATAGTAGTTTATTTAATTTAACACAGAATTAACAAGCATTACACCATCAATTGGAAATATATATGAAAAAAAAAGTCAAGTGTCTCAAATTCTTTAAACGAACTACATTCTATGACAGTAAAAATTCTGCATAAATATTCTGAAAATTTAATGCATAAAATAAGATAGGTTGGCTTCAAATTGGCTAACTGGTCAGTGGTATGTGCCAAAAGAGCTATGAGGTCTCAAGTTTGTTTGAACCCTGTATAAGACATGGATGCATGGTACATGCCTCATACATTTCATCAATCCGACATTCATTCTTATCCAGCTTAACCCAAGAGGCAGAAAAACGACATCAAATTATTGTGCTTCATTTGTTAGGTAGGTTAGGTAGAACAAATACATGTTCTTGAATCATATACCTTAGAAAAATGACCAAAATCATTCCCAATAAGGGCAAATAAATTATCCACCACACACAAAAAAAAGAGAATCACTGCTCATACAGACACCACCATCGTTTATGACTTAAAAAATAACAAAGTAGGTGTATTTTGGAAATATTCTTGGAATTAAAAATTACATTAAAATCATTACGTAAATAATGGAAGGATTGGAAGAAAACTGTGAATTAAACAAATGGACAATTCATTTTGAAATTTATTTATTGGAACTCTCACATAACAAACTGCTCAATAAGTAACAATACCAAAACACAAATTCTCATTCAAACATGAGACTGATCAAAAAATATATGTTATTTTTAATATGATCTATACCCAGCTACAATATGTTTCATTTTATAGTTGAAAATGACCTTATGGATAAAAAGTATGTTTTCTTACTAATAGGCAGGCAGGCTACTACATTTAAATAACTCAAGAAGTTGCTTGTTTTTAAATGTCTACGTAGGCTAAAGTATAAAGATAAATAAAAATAAGGAAAAAGAAAACCAAATCATTAAAATGAAAAACCAGACTAAAATAGTATTGTAAAAGTAGGCAAAGAAAATCAAAATGTTAACATTTTTTTGTGACTTTCACTGGTCCTGCTGTAGTGCTGACCTGGACTTATAAGCCTACTCCCTGCTGTGAACATCATTATGATACTTCCCTATAATCCATTTCATTTGTAGCCTTTAGCAGGCCAGGCTATATCAGGCGTTTACTGTATTTAGGTGTTTCAAAATTTTCATCAGATTTTCTTGCCGTACACCTCAGCGGTAGACTCAGTGGTCTACACTTTTTTATCCCTAAACTCCAAGCCAATGTATTATTGAATCACTGATTTCTTTGTTATTTACATAGATGATGTTATACTATAACAATTAAAGAATTACTATCATTAATAAAAAAACAAGAACCAATCATTGAAAGAATGTACACATATTTTACCATTCAAAAAATCATATTAATGTCTATATAGTTTATATAGTAACTATAATAATTACAAAAATTACCAACCACTTGTACACTGTCACTGCCATATGCAAGAGGGTGGGGGCGTTCACAGGTCCACCCATTGAATTTTTCCTCCTATGCGAGTTACTTTATGACATTATGAACAAAAATAATACATAAACATTGGGAACACCCTAGGGAACAGTGTAATTTATTTTCAACTTTTACTAAAAATGCTTGCATTATAAAAATAGAAAAAACAAGAAGTCATGGGTCTAGACACGCACCCACACGGAGAGCGATTGGGGCATTCACCCCTCCTAATTGCCAGTTTTTTTTTAATATTATTATTCTTAATATTTTTTGAAGACCAAAATATTCTGTGTTTCATCACAAAGTTTAAACCTACTATATGCTCATGACAGACTAACCGAAACTGGATCCACAGTTTAAATTTGGATCCAAACCACTGTGGAATGTGCCTTAAAAGGTGACCCCTTGAGAAAATTGATTTTTGTTTTCATTAGTTATTCACATACTTCAACTTTTCTAACGATGGAAGCGGCCCCGGCGCCCACCCAGCGTCGAATAACATGGGTACCTGGGGGAAACCCTGGGGGGTAAAGGCGGTCAGGGGCGTGGTGCTGATCACATCGCCCCCGCTCACGACCGGATCAAGAAAGTGTAGGGCGTTATCCCCACACCCCCTATACGCCTTCATGGCGTGGTGCTATGCACAGGGGAGCACTTTACCTTTTACCTTTTATTCACATTACTTCTCATGTCTGAGCATTAAGTTCACAATGGCAATGGGAAGAATTATAAAAGGGCCCTAGGTTCGATACCTGGTGGAGGAACATTTTGATTTGGATTCTACAGTAGTTTCAACTTTAACTCCAGTCCCTAAAGCATATTTGTGCATAAAGTGGACTTAAAGCAAACAGCAATTTCAATAATAATATTTCCCCACCCTGGACTCTTATTTTTGCAAAACAATATGCTAAACACTAGACCATGGAATTCTGATTGGTTCCTGTCCACAGTAGTCTATATTATTTATGTAAAACAGTGCAAGTGTTGTTAGAACTTATTCTCGGTCAGATGAGGTACCCGACTGAAATTTGTCCCTCGAACAGTAACTTCTCCGCCACTGGATGAATGCCTTTCCAAAGTATATTATTGCCTTACCTTCCTACATTTTCAGATGTTAAAAACTGAAGAAAATATATGTAAGATGGCGATCCACATACACTACCTCACACTAATAAATGTTCCACAGCAAAAGAAAATCTAAGCCACACCTGTAATCACTTGTTCAAAGATTCACCTCCACAAAAGATGCAGCAAAGACTAGCCACTTACGTCATGTCAATATTTCAAACAAAAAAGCAGCTGGCAATCACCTTAAGTCCATTCTTATTATTCATTCAGTTTCATCCCAACACATGTCCTCTTCAGGTGACTGGATAAGACCATTTTATTTAATCCTACGATTTCCCAGACATCTCCATCCTGAAAAACAAAATCATACCACATGAAGAAACATTTAGTGAATATTAAAATTGAAAACATGTTTATACAAATATATTGCAAATTATCATGGTAAGATATGATATTATAAAATATCCAATAAGAACATGGTCAAGATCACCTGTAAATGAGATATTTTCTCAACTTTGTTGCTATTTACGACAGAAAGAGCAATTACAATGTACCACAGAGCGGGTTAAGGCGTTCACTCGTCTTGAGATCGTTCGCTGCGGGACGGCGTAGGTTCGAATCCGGCCCTGGTCGGAATTTATTCGGCCTACGTATAGGGCCGGTGGCATCCCACCATCGTGAGGAAATTGGGAAGCTCCGAGTGACTGAGCGTAACCCAGTCGAGAAGACCTACAACAACGGATGGGGGTTCGTCGGGCTGATCACCCGTCACCCCAATACTGGTCTAAGACCTCCACGCTATAACAGGTGACGGAGGAACAGTGTGGGAGGGAGGTGACGGAGGAACAGTGTGGGAGGGAGACCAGCAGTCGGTAGGTAAGCCAAGGCCCTTCAAGGGCTGTAGCGCTGTGGGTTATTATTATTATTATGTATAATAATTGCCACAAAACATAAATGTGTTTCTCTCTTACTTTTGAAGAATACAGTATCCTAAATAAGAAATCCACAATTCCTAAATATAAGACAGTGTACGAAAAACTTTTAGAATCCCCCGTTATACACTGCAGTAGATATACTGTATATGGTACTTCAATTCAGCAAAACAAGTTTTTCAAACCCACTCACAATATATAAATATAATGATTTTTGACACTGTCATTTTTAAAACATGCAAGACTGTTTAGCAGACTTTTGAAAACCATGAAACACATTCGTTTGAACTATTCTTCATCAGTAAAGTGAAACGTTTCAAAATGCTTTCGATGCAATTCAATTTGCAACACACTAATGAGCATAACTTGCATTGCTGTCTCATTCTGCGGGACATAAATACTCAGTTTTATTAGACCCTATCAAAGCATAATTCACATCTAAGTTATTCACAAATCAATCATATTCAGTATTATTCAATTCACCTATTGTAACTCCCCCATGGAACCACATAATTGTTCTGATTCCACGTTATCTCTGGATTTGATTCCCAGCTGGACACAGTGCTGTACATTGAATTGTAATTTAAACGGTTTCAACAGTCCCAATTAGTCTATCTTTGCATAAGGTGGGCTTAAAATCATTGTTCATTAAACATTTGTCAACATAGTAAAAATCAAAAACAATGGTATTTGTAGTTTGATATTGAAAGTAAAAATGTTATTGCACACATCTTCATGTTTTACAGTACTGTCAATAAATTCCATGACTCTAGACTACAATTCCTTCCAAGTCGCACCTTTTCTCAATTGTCAGTTTCACTAACATATTCCAATTTTGTTTATTAGCAGGCATTTTCTGTAGTGTGCGTGAAGCATAAAATTTTGGCTTAAAGTGAACTTACACATCTATTCTTGACTGCTTAGTTCTCTTGCCTCAAAAACACATGCAGACACAGATTTTAAGATATAATTCTGCTGGAAGTTTTTGAAAGTGCATAAATGTAACCCATTAATTTTTCAATTCAATGTTTCTCACTTCTAAACCATGAAACATTTCCATCTGATAAAGAAGAAAAATAAACTTATATTAACACAAAATGAAGAAACACAAAACTAAATAATCTTAGAGATTCATAAACGTGCACGACATGGTATGTCAGTGCTCTGCAAGACCTGTCAGTTGACTTCCATTGCGCGACATGTGGTGTGCACGTACATTTCCAGTGACATTGTTATGTAGCTTTCCCAATTGGATTAAGCTATTTCTTTTCAAGTAGCTCTTAATTGGCCTCACAATGCTGGCACTAACAAACTATCTTGGGGGGGGGGCTCTAGTAGAAATTGAACTTAAAACTGTTTGTACTAAAATCATTTATGAGCCATAACCATTTGGCTATGCAGGAACCAAAAATTAACCATTACTTGGATGATAACAAAAAAATCCTAATTACATGTCTTTCTTATTCAAAATTCATATAGAATTAAGAAATTGTCAATATTCCACCCCACTAGTTATATTCCAAAGAGAGGTGCCTTCACGATGGTGCAGTGGTAGTGTCGCCGCCTTGTAATCAAGGAGTCCTGAGTTCTATACCCGGTGGAGGCACATAGTGGTTCGGATCTCACTTTGAATTTTAGGTCCAGTCCCGATTAGCCATACTGTGCATAAAGTGGACTTAAAACACCAAATCAAATCAAAATATTCCAAAGAGATTGTGTTAAAATGTAGGAACCAAACTGAAGGTATAAATTGAATGTTTCTACAAGAATGTTTCTTCATCATACAATTAAACAATTTTTTAAAGGTTATTTATTGCATCTCTTTCTTCATCAATCCATTCAGGATCATTCCAAAGCAACTAAGGTAGCGAAATAAGGTACCCGACCTGTATATTAGGGCATATGCACACCATGAATATGAAAAGTACAGACACCTAGATAGCTCATAGTAAGTATTGGACATAGTGCTTGGTGTGAGATGTTTAAGTAAAATATAATGCTCACTCATTTTGTAAATGTAACATATTTGCCACACATAGTGAAACAAAAAAACTTCAATGTGAGAAAAACAATGGTGCCTATTCTATAAATCAAATGAATATTTTTTTTGCAGTGCACTCAACAACTGAAGAGTGAAATGACAAAATATCAGATTCTACAAATTCAGCAAATTATTGTAGTTAATTTACACACACTGATGTGACTTTTGTAACATGGGAGTGAAAGATTTAGAAACACATATTCTATATATTACAAATCTGAATAAGCAAACTTACACCACACATCAACTGTTTAAATATCTTCATTCAATGTAAAATGTCCTCTGCTATTGACCATAACACAAGATAAGTCACCCCGCAAAAAAAAAAAAAAAAAAAAAAAAAAAAAAAAAAAAAAAAAAAAAAAAACTGGTCCTTTGGCAGAGGCCACTGAAAGTAGAGGTCAGCTCTACTCATAATGGAGACTTGTATTTTATTCTGGACTATATCAAAGGTCACCCACCAGCTCCCATGGATAGCTCTTATAATCATATGACACAACATACCAGTCACCAGGATTTAAAACATGCAGCATATTCCTGGCAACAGGACACTTACTACTAGCAATACAAACTTCAAATTGTTCTGTGCCAAGTAATATGATCCCACTGATTGGTAGGTATTTGGCCCCCCTCTGTTTCGATACGAGGATACATTCATGCCCTTACACAGCCGGCGTGTTGAATGGCACTAAGAGGTGGGATATTTTTAAAAGATATCATGTAAAGGCATACAAATGTTACAACTGTGAGTCACATCATTAGTGTTGAGTTTACTTTGTACTTATGACAGCAATTAGCTCACTTTTTTAAACATAGTGCCAGCAAATATGTCCAACATAACTATGTTGTGGAGCCTACCTGGAAATTATGCAAAGTTAGAAGTTTCTCTTTAATTTTCAGCAGTTTTGTGTGAACATAACATGTAAAATCAATATTCTAATGTAATTTTGGTGTATTTTAAGGCAAATATATTGATCAATTGAAGTATATAATTAGAGTGGAATACTTATACACTATTGTTAATGAAATTTCTAAGTAACTTTTAATTATTACAATTTCCAAGTATCGTTGGGAATCGGTGAGAGTATCGGCATCGGTTCAAAGTGGTATCGGCTCAGCCCTAGTTAAGATGCATCGAGATTATGCAAAATTGATGTATACTTTTTTATACCTATCATAAACCTACTTTGTTCCCAGTTGAGTTCTATTTTGAGTTAAAAGTGTAAATATATATTATTTACATTATACATAACTACCATTACATGAGTGTTTGTGATAATGATTTAATTCTGAGCTTGTTATACATTGTAGTACAGGAAAGAAGAAAATTATACCCGATTATATCTGTGAAATTAGCCTGTTTGTGGGAGTGGTTAGCATAATGTGGTAGGAAGCCATGAATCCCAGATTTAAACACTGGTTGAGACATGTATATCCCAACTTTCCATAGCATTTTAAACATTCATCATTTTTAAAGAATATGATTCTGCTTCTAAGTAGATCTGTTACAGTTTCCATCAGTGCAGTTTTTCCCCTGAGTATCTTGCTATGCAAGTGGAAGAAGGGAGATGATATATTCTAAACATGAGCAACATTTCTTTTAAATTAAATTTAAAGGCAACGTCATGCAGCAAAGCATGAAATAAAATGAAGGGGAAAATGTAGAACATTTTCTTCACAAATAGACAAACTATCCATACAGATCAACACCCTGATTAGAACTAACAATATGTTGTGAAATAAAGAATGTATGAATTGTACAATTGTGAATGTAAAAAATTTTCTCCTTGTTCAGAAAAATTAAATAAACATAATGCATAGTGCACTCTCTTTATTGCAATGGTATCAAATTTCAAAACAAAATTAATAAGACTGAAGTAAACAAATCCTTCAGTATGTAGATTCAAATACAGGTGTGTCAACCAGCGTTGTTTAAATTTGTAGAGCGGATGGCATATAACATACAGAAGTGTAGCCCATCATTTACTGAACATGTATATTCCAGGTTAGGCAACAATTCTCATAATAAGCATCACATTAAGCCTATACACTCATAAAAGGAAGAGCTCCAATACTACTCCAATTGGTTATAAAAGTTGTATTTTGCAAGCAGATCAACACCTTGATTAGCAGTAACAACATGCAGTAAAATAAAACAATCAATGTATGAAAAATATTTGCTGCTTGCTAAGTAAAATTAAAGTTGTGAATGTGTCTTCTTCTCATTATTGTAATGACCTCAAATTTTAAGAATAAAAATAAAATTTTAGATGTAAACATATTTTTATTATGTAGATATCCATAAAAAGTTATGTCAGCCAGTGTTATTTAAATTTGTGTAGTGTGGATGACATGTAACATACATACATGTAGCCCCTCATACTATAAACATGCATATTCCAGGTTATATATATATCTCCCTCCTTTTGCATAGCAAAAACATTCAGTGGAAAAACTATACGGATGGAAACTCTTTGTAATAGATATAGCATAGAAAGTTGGTATATACATATCTTACACAGTGTTCAAACCTGGGATTCTAGCTTCATAGAATGTTATGCTAAACATGCATACTCTCCATACACCCTCATACTTCTCACCCAATAACCCTGTTAAAATGGAGAGCTCCAATAATGTTCCAAGTGGTAATAAAATCAGTCTTTTACAGAGAAAAAGTGTTCAAAATACATAGAAAAATGTGTATGATACTTGACCATCAAAGTGAACAGGTTAAAGTATCTGTGTTAAATATTTTTTTACAAGTTTGTGCTGGTTTGCTACACGATTACAAGGAATGAAATGCTTTTGGTGACACTTTTCCCACTAAAACACAAATTATGGATAACGTTATATAGTATCTGTGTGGGAAACTTATGTAGTGCTTAAAGGTAGTGAAAAGTTATGAATACACAACAGTTCACACAAAAAACATTCTTAACACTTTTACCACTACACACACACAAATTATATACAACGTATATCGGTAGTACCTGTGTGGGAAAATTATGTAGTGCTTAAAGGTAGTGAAAAATTATTAATACACAAATCGTGGACACAAACATTCGTAAAATCCTTTGTTTTAGGATATCTTTACTTTACAGCTGAACTTATTGAAAACGAAATATACATGCAACCTGCTTAAACACGGCAATCTTCGTGAAAAAATATTTAAAGAAAACTAGAGGTGAGTCGGATAATATTTTCGAACATGTCGGTAATGCTCCTCGTTGCTACGTTTGAACACGTTAATTTTTCCTGTACAGCAAACCAGCAAAAACTGTACAAATATACTTCCTAAAAAAAAATGGAGTTTGATTTTTCTCGAGTTTTACAAGGCAGTGATTAAAATACGCTTGACTTAAGTAACCCTGGCCGAGAAATGTGGTCGCCATATTCGAGTACAAAACAAACCAAGATTTCAATATCGAAAAGTACTTACGTTCTAAATTCAGAGACGATCCTGAAAATATTTCCACAGAAGGCAATCTCATCATCTTCAATGGAATTTCACTCGAAGCTCCTTGTATACATTTCGGTTAGTAAAATTGTAAGAAAGGCACGACGCGACAAACATTTCCCGTCAACTTTAGCGTGCACAACAGCATTTTCATGATAGTATCCTTCCGCGCAATGATGGGCGCACAGAAACAAAACAAAGCTACACTGAGAGAAAAAATAGTTCTTTCTTTCTATTGACAGTACGCACAAAAAATATCTGCTTCAATTGAAGAATGTGAAGAATGGATGAAAACATTTTCTCTGGGTGATTTAGAATTCAATCAGATTGCAAAACTTAAAATAAAATATTCTACACAAATGACTAAATGGACATGATGAAGACTGAATACCGAAACTTACTCACTTTAGAAAACTGCTTCTTCAATTTTGACTAAAACCCCCGCGAATATATAGATTTAGTCACTATTGACTAAACCATTTTTAACATTGTATGAGCAACATTACTCCGAGAGGTTAACCCAGTTGAATATGTTAACCTCAGAAGAAAGAAGAGAAATGAAAATTTTGTACAGAAAATTTTAACTTTCCAAATAGATAGTGAATACTTTTTGTGTAATATATCTTATAATATTCCCAGATATTCTCAGAGGAATATGTCAATTCTTACATGTTTAAATAAGGCCAGAGGTTTAGTAACTGAACTTGTTGAAACCTACAATTTGAATTTGTGATGATGTATAAGATTATAGGATCGACTGTATTATTTTATAATGATATATTCAATTCTGTAATTTTGTATGACCAATGTAGACATAGTAATGTACCTGATTTTAAAATCGTGCTCATCACGTAAATAAATATTACTATTATTATCATTATGTCGACAGGGCCAAATTTCATAAATATTCCTCTGATCTTACCATAGGCGCCGACTCCATGGGGCTTGGTGGGGGGGGGCTCGAGCCCCCCAATGTTAACGATGTGGAGGCAGACCCCCCCCAAATAATTTTGCTTACGAGGATGTAATGTATTATTTTGCTTCTCTTGTAAAGTTTACTCTGAATTGTGCCACATGAACTTAACATTAAATATACATTTGAAATGTTCTAGACCATCAATTTGGGGGCTGAGACCACTAAACCATCAACTTTGAGGGGCTATGACCAGAGACAGCAAAACACATGACTTATTACTATATACTAAGTACATAATTATTATTTACTTTATTTACTATTATACATATATTAAGCAGAGACATAATTAATTTAGCCAACGACTTGTTAAAGACTTTTTGGGAATCCCCTAAAAAAATGCAAATATTTAGGAATATTATTGATGTGAATGAGAAGGCTGGCCATACTGGACTGCGACCACTTTGCTCTCGTCGGTGGACGTTGTGAGCCTTCAGTATGCAAGAGATCTTATGGAACTATGCAAACCTTCTCAATTTTTATGAGAAATTTCTGAAGAACATTCTACTGACGCAGCATCAAAATGAGCTGGGTACCCGGAGACAATGCTTCACTTGAAGACATTTTTCTTTCTCTCCCTCTATTGCCATGTAGTGAGTCCAATAGAAGAGGTAAACTGTAATATTTAGTCTCCACGCATTGGTGCTACAGAAGTGGAATCAAAACTAAAATACTTGACTGACATCTTTCAAGAAAAGCGAATGGGTTTTGAGCAGTTCTGGCAGAAATGCACAGAGGGCAAACCCAGCCTCGTTGATGAGCCAGAATTGAAGACACAAAAGACATAAAGAGACTTTCAAACATTTTCTAAAAATTTTTCATGTTACATTTCATTTGCATGAGAAGACGTAATTTTTATTTTTTAAAAAGGGAGTGAGTGAGTCATTCATTCATTTATTTTAGTAATCAGAGCCCCCCCCCCAATTATTTTGACAAGTCGGTGCACCTGGATCTTGCCAATGGTGCAAACCACTGAAAACAGGGCTGGGTAACTTCAATTCTACTTTAACATGTCCGCCTAACCGCTTCTGAGTAACCCCTTCGCATCAATTTACCACACACGAAGCCCATGTTTATAACTTCTCAAGTACCGACAGAAGAGACTTTGTCGATTACTTACATCAAGTCCTCAAAAGAACCCCTCCTTGTTTACGTTGTTTCGGAACACATCCTGCATCTGAGGGATATGAGAGACGCATTTTCCTTAGCGAAAAACCTAAACTTGCTGCAAGTTAAACTAACCACGATCCTTCTATACACACGTATTTATGGGTTGACGAAGATTGATGATTCCTTTCAGACAACTCAGTCTGTTTGACGGAAGAAGTGAATCGTAAACAAATCAAAGTGAAGGCGAAAGATGTTCTTGCCGAGTGATATTGGTAAGGCGGAGTAACAAGACATGTTGCCCAGGCAGAGGAACAAAAGAAGTGCGAAATTTCAAAGGAAATTGTTGAAAATAAAACCTGGCGGCTACGTATTCATAGACATATCAACAAAAGATGATGAAAGCTCACACTGTGATCACGCTCTTCAAAATGTTATGAATCCTGTAAGAATTTCGGCAAATACATGAAAACGTCTCCTTTTAAGAACGCCGTTTTCTTCTATAGGGTAACCATAAGATTTTGACCCAAAAAGAGGCCTTTCAAGGATATCAGTTTCACCCCTCCTGAAAAATTGCCAATCATAAAACTACTTTTATCATTATTATTACAGTAAAACCTCATTAATCCGGACTAATTGGGGGATAAGTTGGCCGATTTAATGGAAGTCCGGATTAACTGAAGTAACCTAAAAGAACAGTAGAAAGTGCATTAAAACTTTACAGGGCATAGGTCTAAATACACTATACAGTACAGTACAATGTCGCTAGAAAGAGAATTTCATGTGTTTGACTGCCTTTTCTTTGGAAAGTTCTCTTGTTGACTTCTAGCCACATTTAAAACCTTGCATTCTGTTTTCTTGTTGTTTTTTTGCCTTTTGCCTATCCGGATTAAGCGAAGTCCGGCTTATCGGGGCACGGATTAACGAGGTTTTACTGTATTATAATTTGTTAAAGTGTGGATCGCATAAATAATGCATTATAAACAACAAATAAAATATGATCTCCCGGTGAAAATTGTAAGCTCTGTATGACTTACATAGTGTCTCTCCTTTCTCGTGATTTGCCTTTTATATTAGGCCTACGCTGAAACTGAAGAATGCCAGAATTTACCGCATCTTGGCCACGCTTATTCACTGCTAGAAATTAACGGAGCGCACTTACAACAATACAAAATGCGACGCAAGCTAACTTAGACAGTAAGCTACTAACTTTAACAGTAAGCTCGAATCTTCTCGTCGAGAATGTAGCATTTTGATTGTCATGTGGAATTAGCCAAAAGTGGCAGAAAAACGACGCTAAATAACAGTGGCGGAGATTAGGGGGGCAGTTCCCCCACCCATACACACTTTTTGCCATATTTATTCCCGCAATATGTTAAACCTTATGTATCAAGCGAAAGCAAAATTGTTCTTGCCCCCCCCCCCCCCCCAACTTTTGGAACCCAATCGCCGCCACTCCTAAATAACAAAAATAGGAAATTTATATGATGTACTTGAAACAATATTAGCATGACACTAGTTAAAAAATTCAATCGACTTTTTTTCTAGCTTGAAATGTTTAAAATTTAGATTTAGTTTTGAAGCTAACTTCAAGACCTTTA
Source organism: Lepisma saccharinum (assembly GCF_977018435.1). Lineage (NCBI taxonomy): Eukaryota > Metazoa > Arthropoda > Insecta > Zygentoma > Lepismatidae > Lepisma > Lepisma saccharinum. The sequence goes on from NC_139247.1 coordinate 32,154,227, forward strand.
AATAACGGGGCATACTCAGATTTTTTTTTAAAAATATTAACGGGACGACTGGGATACACCTTCTTGTTCTATTCATTGATTGATTGATTTGGTTATATTACGTCTCTGTTCTTCTTAAAATAAAGTAAATTATTTACTTTACAAGACTTCTATTCAAGAACAATTGACTTTCTTTCTTTAATGAACATTCTAACAAGCATGTATGTATATTTTCTAAAATACTTTTTTAAATTTAATATCTTCACAATAAACATATTTTCAGAATTTCAAAAAAGAAACTTTACATTACGTAACCGAAAAAATATGAAGCCTTAAATTTTGGTCATTTTTTGGAATGCAAATGTATGAAAATCGCTTTTTACATTCTTTTAAATTAAAAAAAAGTGTAGCTATAAATAATAAATCTTCTCTGAATATAACCAAAATACTTTAAATAGTGTCAAATCACTTAAAAGTTATTATAAGTTTTATGTACGTCAATAAAATCCTAAACTAGTAGTGAGCTACAGTGGTACACAGTATGAGAATCCATGTTACAAAAAAAACTGAGCTAGCATGGCTGGGTTAAACAATTACCTAATTATTAAGATCGCCTTCATAGTTTATACATAATATTAGTAAATGCAGATGAGATATCTGCCACAATTTCATGTAAACAGCATCGCCAGAGGATGACCTTATGGCCACACAGAGATATTAATGTCAAATGCAGACAAGCTCATCATAATTGGATTCCCAGATCAAAAGCTTACACAGGAAAATGTTTGTTCTATTTGTGTTGACATGTTTCGTGTCAGCGATCCACAGATATCTTGTCGCTTCGGATTAGCAGCGGCTGCCCACCATGTGACATAAAAGTATTATGCTAGTCGTTTGTTGGCACTGTCGCTGTCAACAATGGCTCTTTCCTTTACCATCCATACAAAACACTGCGCTCAGCCAACTGGCAATTACCCTTTGCTGTGGACACAGAAGTGTTTCATTTGGTATTTGTATTGGGAACGAGCTTTAACCGCTCTTGCTTTAGCTTCGTGAATCAACTTAATTGTGGTATTGCATCGTATTGAGCGTATGGCGACTAGAGTGAGTTTAGTGATTGTTTAAAGTGACTAGGTGACTTGTTTCGTCAAACTTTGGTTCAGATAGTACCTGGTGTTTAGTCGAAAAATGTAATCTATAAGTTTCGTATTTGTTTCTAATTTCAGATTGAAATGTTCCTTCGTATTTTATCTCTTTCAAATAATAATTAAATATTAATTTTATATTTTCAATCATATATTAATAATTATTATAATTATACTAATTGAATTACATAGAATAGATTTGTAAATAGCTGTCCCTTGCTTTAACTAAGGTAAGTGTATTATCCAATGATTAGTAATTATAATTTTGTGTTGCAAAGTCCACCATATCGAAATGAGTCCATTTTACTGAAATATAAGCCTCATTCATTACTCCACTAAGGTAACCCCATACCTGATATAAATATTGCAGCCCAATTTTATCAATTTAATTAATGTCATTTACAGAACATTAATTTTGTAATATAAAGCAGCGGGCCTGGCATGGGTGTTCTTTGTGAGTGCCCCTTCATTAATTTCATATCATTACTCATCCTCGTCTTAGTGATTAGCCAATATTGGCAGAAAAGCGAAGTAAAAATAAACCAAATCAAAATCATGAGCTCCAGAAAAGTCAAATAAAATTAAAATGAAGATCGTGTAACATAACAAAAGTGAATTTCTTGTTCGCCATCTTGAAATTATTGGCCAATTTCCCTTCAATTCTGAATGTACGTGGTCAAAATATGTGTGATTTGTACAGTGTCTCTCATAAGTTTTAGGACAACGACATTTTAAACTTGGCAACCCAATTTACACAAGTCGTTGGTGGGTTGCGTGTAGAGTTAGGCTCAGTTTCAGGGTTGCCACATGCACAATAGATATTTATGAAATACGCGAAATAAATAAATCTAAGTATTATTGTATAAAACTAGAAAAAAAGTATTACATTTGTTGCAAATGAGAAATACTTTCTGAAAGAAAAAGAATGGATTTTCTAGTACTTCATTGCTGATGAGTCTACACAAAGAAAAGAGTAGAGAGAAACGGAAGGGAACAAAAGAGGAAAACAGAGAAAGGGGAAGAGGAAAAGTAAAGGAGATAAGAAAATAGAGGAGAGAAGTGGATAGGAGAAGTAATGAGGAGAAAGGGAAAATATTTGTGGAGAGATGAAGAAAATGGAGCAAGAGGAGATACGAGGATGAAAACGAGATGAGAGAAGAGGAGTTTGGAAAGGAGAGGAGAGGAGAGGAGAGGAGGAGACGAGAAGAGGAGAGTGGAGTGTACAGTAAAAGAGGGAAGGGGAGAACGAAATGAAGAAGAGGAGTGCAGTGGAGTCGGAAATCGAAGACAGGAGAAGAGATAAGAGGAGTGTAGAAGAGTGGAATGGAGAGAAGATGCGAGAAAAGTAGGGAAGGCGATATGACATAAAAGCAGAGGAGAAGGAGAAGAAAGAAGAATGAGGACGAGAAGATAAGAACAGAAGGGACTAGAGACGAGAGGAGAGAAGAGGTAGTTGCAGAAAATATCGTCTCAACGTTAGGAATTGATGCACTGATCAAATTCGACGAAACATTCAATAACATTTTGAAATGTATTGGAGAATGTATTAGATCGATGCGAAATGCCTTTTGGCTGAGTTCAGAGCAAGAAAAACATTTCCACGTAACATCTTTGATTAAACTTACGATTTTATCACTAAATCATGAATGTAATTTTAATATTCATAAGAATTATGAAATTCTTCTCCACTTCTCGGTTCGTTGAAATGCAGATTTTTGTAATTTAATATTTCCCCTCCTCCCCCAGTTAATTCCAAACTGAATCATTCCGTTTCACACGGTGTGGACAATGGGATAAGTCTAAAGCTTACGAAAATTTTCTGCCACCGGATGGGTTTGAATCTACGACCATCAGCTTGTAAATCCTTAACGGAAACCACTACTCTACAAGCTTTCGCTCCTGAAAGCAGGTAGAAGGAGCTACCCAATGTCAAATGTAGATGCAACTCTCCTCCTACATGTAATGTGCAAAGTATACTTGTTTGTAACAAAGAAACAATGGTAGTACGAATCGGCGGAAACATTTAATGGAGAATTGCACATGATAAAAACTTTTCAGTCGATATTTGCGGAGGTATCCTTGCATTGAACTGGAGTGGGTAAAGGGGTAAAATTAGTATGTCCTGAATTGCCAAAAATATAAACAGTTATTTCATTAATATTTGTCAATGTCTTTGAAGGAGTACACAATTATCGTTAGAGTATCATAATTCACGGTCCTCCTCCTTGGCCGTGCGATCTAACGCTATGTCCAACGTGGATACGGGCAGCGCGGTGCGTGCGGTGCGATGCGAGCAACGCGGCAGTCGTATCCGATCAAACCTGTAGTCAGCAATGAGCCCGTCCTACGTAGACACGTGACGCGTGCGATTCGTCCGCTCGCAACGCACGCAACGTTTGATTTTCAAACAGGTTTGTTTTGTATCGCATTTGCCGTCCGGTGGCCAGTTGCCAAGAAATATGGAAGGGCTTATTGCAGAAGTGCAAAGAAGAAATGTGTTGTGGGATAAAAGAAACCCTCGTTACAAAGATCGTTTAATTGTTGATAAGGAGTGGGATTCCGTAACAGTCTTCACGTTTTAAGTATTTGAAAGTCGTGAGTGGATGAACAAAAACATCAAATTGTATTCACTGAGAAGTAATCACAGAATACGGTTCGTACATTTTCTGTTGCTTTCGAAGCGCGGTTATTTGCCTTCGAGAGCTGTAGGTTCCTGTCCATCACATTTTCGTCCAAGACGTTTACAAGAGAATCTTTTTCTATGTCAATTATAACATTATGCAGAATGCGAATTGCTTTAACAATATGAACAGCATGCTGTACACTACTTTCAATTGGTTTCAATAGGATCCTAAATTTCGCAGAACTTATGCCGAAAGCACACTCCACTGTCATTCGAGCACGCGATAAACGATAATTGAAATATGACGCGGCTGCATTATTTGAACTCTTCTTTTAGAATATGGTCTCATAAGATATGTTCGCAATGGAAATGCTTCGTCTCCTACAAACACAAATGGGTCTTTTTGATGGAAGTTGGACAGCTGCAAATCTTTTGGTAAGAAACCATTTTCGACATTTTGATAAAGTGCTGAGTTAGAATATACACCAGCATCACTTTCTTTGCCATATGCACCCACATCGATCATTAAAAATCTGTACCTTGCATCAACAACGGCCAAAAGCACCGAACTGGAAGCCATGTTCGTCGCAACTGCTCATCACAATCGCACGCAGTAACGTTGGACACTCCCGGCGTTCACGCACACATCTGCGGTGCGGCGCTCGCATCACACCGCACGCACCGCGCTGCCCGTATCCACGTTGGACATAGCGTTAGGCACCTTGCTTTGGACGGCGGCTGCGGGACGGCATGGGTTCGATCCCAGGTTCAGTCTCCGGGAATTTTCGGCCTGTGGCCTGTGTGTTTTCGGGTTGGTCTGGCTGCAGATCTCCACGCCCCCCTTGTGGTCTGGACACGAGACTGCGTCAGTAAACAAGCATTTCGTCTATTGCAGTATCAAAGGAAGAAAACGTGGTCCTGCAATGTTCAAGCCTCTAGATATTTTTCCATTAATAATGTCTAATCACAATAATAAGTTAGAAGAAATAACTCGCATTTTCACAACTACCAATATTCTCGTTTTTCTTCATCACTTCGAAAATTATTTCTCGAATTAGCTGCTATACTACAAGGAAGCATCGAAACTAAACTGACAGTTTAACTACATGTATACCCAACGACATTTACAATATTGGAGGGACAGGATACTTTAAAATTTTTGTTACAAGGGAAGGAATGGTCGTGGTGTAGTGGTTAGAGTTCTCGATTGGACTGCTAGTGGTCGTAGGTTCGATTTTCCTTACGAGATATTCTTTTTTTAATTCTCTTTTTATTAATGAAGAGCATGGTAACACTATTTGTAATAGCAGAGTAAAGTGGTCACATTGTTCTGAATCTGGAATTTATATATATAAAAAATGAGTTGACACACATTTAAAGCAAGGACGTATTTAGGGAGGGGGTCCAGAGGGTCCGGACCCCCCGAAATATTTATCAAGTACTAAAATTAAATAATGAAAAATTTATTCGTTTCGCCGTTGTTATATAATTTGCTCTGAACTTATTGTAAAAAGAGGATTATATTGGGATCATACAGCATTGAAGAACGGAAAGGACGTATTTAAGGGATCCGGACCCCCTCCCCTACACGCAAGACTTATTAAGTATGAAAAGTAAATAATGAAAATATACTCGTTTAGCATTTGTTGAATAATTTCCTCTGAACTTTTTGGAAGATAAGGATTATATTGGGATTATACGGCTTTGAAGAACAGGAAGACGTATTTAGGGGTGTTCAGGGGTCAGGACTCCCCGAAAGACTTACCAAGTACTAAAATTAATTCATATATTGTAGTTAGTATTAATTTGATTTAATATAATTATTTAATTTAAACATTATTATTATCATTCCTGAGACACTTGGTTCGGATCCCCCCGCCAGAAACATATTTCTAGATACGTGGCTGGTTCAAAGGGATATTTTCATGTATAAGATCGTGAATTATGATACTCTACCGATAATTGTGTACTGCTTCAAAGACATTGACAAATATTAATGAAATAACTGTTTACATTTTTGGCAATTCAGGACATACTAATTTTACCCCTTTACCCACTCCAGTTCAATGCATGGATATCTCCGGAAATATGGACTGAAAAGTTTTTATCATGTGCAATTCTCCATTAAATGTTTCCGCCGATTCGTACTACCATTGTTTCTTTGTTACAAACAAGTATACTTTGCACATTACATGTAGGAGGAGAGTTGCATCTACATTTGACATTGGGTAGCTCGTTCTACCTGCTTTCAGGAGCGAAAGCTTGTAGAGTAGTGGTTTCCGTTAAGGATTTACAAGCTGATGGTCGTAGATTCAAACCCATCCGGTGGCAGAAAATTTTCGTAAGCTTTAGACTTATCCCATTGTCCACACCGTGTGAAACGGAATGATTCAGTTTGGAATTAACTGGGGGAGGAGGGGAAATATTAAATTACAAAATCTGCATTTCAACGAACCGAGAAGTGGAGAAGAATTGCATAATTCTTATGAATATTAAAATTACATTCATGATTTAGTGATATAATCGTAAGTATAATCAAAGATGTTAAGTGGAAGAATTTTTCTTGCTCTGAACTCAGCCAAAAGGCATTTCGCACCGATCTAATATACATTCTCCAATACATTTCAAAATGTTATTGAATGTTTCATGTCGATAATTTGATAAATGCACCAATTCTTGACACCGAGACGATACTTTCTGCAACTACCTCTTCTCTCCTCTCGTCTCTAGTCCCTTCTGTTCTTATCTTCTCGTCCTCCTTCTTCTTTCCTCTCCTTCTCCTCTGCTTTTATCTCATATCGCCTTCCCTACCTTTCTCGCATCTTGTCTCCATTCCACTCTTCTACACTCCTCTTATCTTCTCTCCTGTCTTCGATATCCGACTCCACTGCACTCTTCTCCCCTTCTTTTCGTTCTTCTCTTTTTCTCGCTTTTACTTTACTCTCCACTCGCCTCTTCTCGTCTCCTCCCCTCTTCTCGTCTCCTCCCCTCATTTCCTCTCGTTTCTCTCCTCTCTTGTCTTCTTTGCTCCATTTTCCTCATCTCTTCTCACTACTTCTCCTCTCCTCGTCTATCCTCTCTTTCTTCTCTTCTACTTTTCTTCTTCTCCTTTCGTTTTCTGTTTCTCCTCCCCTTTGTTACCTTTTGTTTTCTTTCACCCATTTTTCTTTCTGTAGACTCATCAACGATGAAATACTAGAAAACCTATTTTCCTTTTCTTTCAGAAAGATCCAAGGGTCCCGGGTTCGAATCCTAATTGGACTTGGTTGTTTGTGAATATCCACTCATCAATTCCATCATTTATAACTCATCCCCCATCTTCGCAAATTAGCCAAGAGGCACAAAACTCGAAGTAAAATTAACTAAATCAATCTTTCAGAAAGAATTTTGTAATTTGCGATATAATAGTGATATTTTAATAATTTTATACAATAATACTTGTTTTTATTTATTTCACGTATTTCATAAATATCTATTGTGCATGTGGCAACCCTGAAATTGAGCGTAACTCTACACGCAACCCACCAACGCCTTGTGTAAATTGGGTTGCCTAGTTTAATATGTCGTTGTCCTAAAACTTTTGAGAGACACTGTACAAACGTGTGCATTATCCGATTTTTTGATGTGATGGGAGAAGGAAGATACAGGGAGGTTATTTCAGTCGTTCACCGCCAGCGTGGCGGCCGTTCAGCGGACTCTTCATGCAACAGGTCCCGGCAAATTGCATTACAGGAAGTCCGTAACAGAAACCGCTTGTTTTCTAATGTTTCCACTTTTCACAATTACAGTTACAATTACAATTGAAATAAGCACGTACCTTGTCGCAAGGATGCTGGAAAAGGTGTCCTCGCAATTACAAATATTTCTGGCACATTATTTCTGACATCTAATCTTAGATTAGTCATCGCTACTTTATCCTCAGTTGTCGCGACAGCGCCGGCAGCTTATCGGAGGTTGGGTGAGTTGTCAGCTGCGAGAGGGCGCTTCATACTGCACGTGTCGGCAGTGATGCCAACCGTAGGGACATGTCCCTACGCATAGGGACTTTTCACTAAATTTCGCCCGCGTAGGAACGTAGGGACAGATTTTGCCAAATGAGGGAAAACGTAGGTACTTTTTTCAATCTTGGTAAATTACATTTTATGAATTTGTTTATCTGGATACTTTAGCGAGGAGGAGAAAAAAGAACTAACTAACAGATCTCCATCAGAATTTTGGAACATGTTATCGGTTACCAAAAACTTTCAAGGCAAGTTCCTTTTTTAAAACATTTCCACTCTCGCGAAAATAGTGCTAACATTGCCGCATTCTAACGCGGAAACGGAAAGAATATTTTCAATGTTAAGTGATACAAAAACAAAAAAGGGAAATAAAATGGGACCAAAATTGTTAAAGAATGCAGGAAATACAGCATCACCAACCAACATCTATCTCTTCACAGCAGCAGCATGTATGACTTCAAATAACATAATCAACAGTAAACGACTCAACATTATTCATTAGGGGTGTGCTGGATTCTTTACTTTAAAAAGTCGTTAATTCTCGACGTTTTCTGCCTTGTAAGTTTCTGGAACTTATCGAAAGTTGTAAGTTTTTATTCTAGAAATGCAAAAACAATCACTTAAAGTGAAAATGACTTGTAAAATTCGAGATTTCCAGTGCTTCGGGAAATTTCGAACATTTCCCGTCCCGAAAATTTTCCGACTTGGTCGGGAAATTGCAAATTTTTCAGTCCCGAATGTCGGGATTTAAAAAAATTACCGTCCCGATCCCGTCCCGACCCAAAAAATTCTGTCCCGCACAACCCTATTATTCATTAAGGTAAGAATTTACAATACCGGACCCTTCTGTAATTTCTATGTTACGTCTTATACTCACGAAATAATTATTCGTGATGATTTATCTCAAATTAACATGTTGGGGTGAGGGGGAAAAATGTTCATTAACGTGTAGAAGTTGTAAAATAAGCTTTTCAATTCTTGCAATGATTCTCCGTATACAAGTATGGTAGCCATATTTGTTGATATGAACAAATTACAATTAGTTACGCTGTCTACAGCGTTGCCACACTGTTGATTTCATACTTGGAGAGCATGGATCTTGTAAGAATGGCGGAAGAGAACAGTAAAAAAGTTGTTAATGTTGTACAGATTGTTAGGTGGAGTGTGCAGGAGGATGGCTGTGGGCTAATTAATAAACTTATGGATTTCAGTATATTGCCCAAAGAACGTGCTTACATGTGACAGCGACAATCACGATGTAGAAGAACTGATTTGATTACAGGTAAATTTGGCAACAGTACATCAATCATAAAATTGCAGGATACGAAAATAGCGTCTTCGATGATGAACGTTTCCCGTTAAAGTGCTACGAAAATAATATTTTTTATCGGTTCGTAATCACAATTACCGCAAAACCATTCAGGAATAGCCCCACTGACCATTCTCGGTAAGTTTAGGTTAAGTTAGGTTAGGCAAACATAGTTAAAATTTGGGCTCGAAAAAAACATGCACGGGTAGCCCAACAAACCATTGACGGATAGCCCCACGAACCATTCAGGTACGGTTAGGTTAGGTTAGGATAGGCAAACATAGTTAAAATTTGGGGTCGTAGTAATATCAGGAATGTATATTTCGTTTTTTAAGTATTGGAAACACAAAATCTTCCGGTAAATAATAACCAATCGTGCCGATCGCGGACCACTCAATGTCACTTATTTTGCAATTTCTACACGTGACCCCCCAAATCTTAACTTGAAATTCGTGATTAGGAGGCCTCAATTAGTGAGTATGCAAAATATTACAAAAATCGGGGAGGGGTCATGTATTGTAAATTCGCTCCTTCATTAATTGTGGAAGCACCGAGCAGAAAGATTTGGTAAGTAAATGTGTATATTTTATCTTCTGTTTTGCATGCTAATGAGGTGTTGTTTTTTTAGTTACTTTACTTGGCGTAGGGACATTTGGTCAGTTGTAGGGACATTTTGACTACGTCTGTAGGGACATTGCTGAAAAATGGTTAGCAACACTGTCGGTTACCAGACGTCAGTGTTCGTTCATGTTCAATTCTGTTTGCGTTCAACAGTACGCGTGTTGCTTATACTGTGTTATTGTAATGTGCTACTCATGGCCAGTGCTTTATTGTGTGTTAATTGTTATTCATTCATTACTTATGTCGTTAAACAAATATAGTCTTGAACAGAGAGTTTTTATGTACGATAATTACGTGAAAACGAATTCTTGCAGAAAAGTGGTCAGGCAATTACGAGACACAGGATCTCTTGAACCTAAGAAACGTGTTGTATTGCTGTTGAAGTAGGTCATTTTCAACATCTCTTATAACACAGGAGGTTAGTGATCATCATTATTATTACTTTTAAATATCATTTTACGCTTTCGGTTTGCTTTATGCGCCGGGATGCTGTCTTCCTTTCTGTCAACTGAGGTTAAGTAGCGATGTCTAATCTAAGATTAGATGTCAGAAATAAGGTGCCAGAAATATTTGTATGTGGGAGGACACCTTTTCCTGCATCCTTGCGACAAGGTACGTGCTTATTTCAATTGTAATTGTAACTGTAATTGTGAAAAGTGGAAACATTACAAAACAAGCGGTTTCTGTTACGGACTTCCTGAACGCAATTTGCCGGGACCTGTTGCATGAAGAGTCCGCCGACCGGCCGCCACGCTGGCGGTGAACGACTGAAATAACCTCCCTGTATTTACTGCATTCTACTCTGTACTGCAGCGCCATTCTTCTATACCTGTCACAAGCTGCACGTGTGAGAGACAGCTTTCTCCAAGCTTTCCCAAGTTAAAACTAAATTAAGAGCAACTCAGAAGCAGAATATATTGGAAGCCCTGCTCTTGCTATTTGTGGAACAGGAAAAGCTTAGTCTTTTGATGTAAATGAAGTTATTGATGGGTTTAAGAACATTGTACCTTTTGACAGATTTCTCTTGTTATAGATGACGTGTATTATGATGTATTTGTTTGTAACATTTATGAACATTTTGTGTGTGTGTGTAGTTTCTATGCAATTTGATTTTTTTCTACTACATATATTTAGAAATTTTCAACACTATCATTTAGTGAATTTATATTCCTTTACAAACATCATTGCAGTTAAAAAGCCAAGTGATTGTGTTGCAAAATATGCTATTAAAAAGGTACAAGACCTCATTTTTTTCTTTGTGCACACCCAAATATAAGGTTATAGTTACGCCTATGACTATAACACAAACTCTTACCCTCGGAAAATTTTAATAGGGGAAACTTTTTAATAGAACAAAATTGTTGGTGGGAAGGTGGGAGATCCCCCTTCTGCCATGGGAATTCGTACCCTGAATTTGACCACCAACGCTATGGAATTATCCTTATAATGATGAACATGTCTGATTGTGAATTTACCACTAAAAGAGGAAATTTTCTCAATAAGACTGCAGTTCGAAAAAAGTCAAAACAGGGAGTAAATATGGTGAGCTGTCCCGACCAAATTGGAACATTTAGTAGCTTTGCATAAATGGTTATAAAACTAAAATTACTGAATATAGTAGACTGCAGACTTCTGCAGTCTGCCTCTCTCCAGAGTCAATCCATTCATTTATGCAAGAAGAAAACCTAAATTCTTGAAAAACCTTAAAGATTATTCGTGTTATTTTTATAGGTTTGCATCAAAAGATTTCATGGCTCGAGGGGGTGGCATGGCCCCCTTGCCCCCCGGCTACTGGCCTCTATAGGACAGAAAATGCTGTTTTTGTAGGATTCATAACATTGAAATGAAATGTGCCACTTTTGACAAATTGCTAAGATGAGGATGAGTGATGATACAGTGAAATTGATAAAAAGATACTTACAAACACCCATGCTCAGTCCAGGATTCGAACCCGAGACTCCTGGCGTTGTAGCGCGCTATGCTAACCACTTCGCCACGGAGGGCGGGGGAGTTTTTGTGAGTGGCCACCCCCTCATGACATGAATTCGTATACTCATCCTCATCGTCTCGCTTACAGGGACGGCGCTACAGGGGGCTAGGGGGTTTGAAGCCCCCCAAAACAGCACTCAGCCCCCTGTAGCCCCTTAGATTTTTGTAGTACGCTAGACGCATTTCGACTGAAAACTTAAAAAGTAGAAGTTTACATTTTCTATTATTAAACTTCCACTGGGTCAAGTACAAAGTTCAAGTGCATTTTCTAGTACGGTTAGATAGCAAGGTTTCTGTATTACGATGTGTTGTAAAATCAAGAGGAGGGAGGGCAGCTGCAGATATGCCTGGATAAACAGTGGCCAATGATCATTTCATACTAAGTAATTGGCCAAACTTGCTACGAAATCTGCTGCCTGCCTGCTAGGTAGACGTATTCAGTGGCTGTGATATTGTTCTTTCATTGTTGACACACACAACTAAACGTGTAGCTACAATTATTAGCCTCTACAAATCCTATAACTGTATTTCGGAATAGGTCTAACAGGTGTGGCAAATGAATTTCTACCAGTAAATTCTAAAGAACGTCATGTTTCTTTTCTATTAGGCCTATTTCCTCATTCGACAATTGCACGAGTGTTAAACGATGTTCTCTCATTGGTTTCCTTTCATCTATCCTTATTGCTGCAAATATTTGAGAGGGAGAAATACGATGTTAAAGAATTAAGAGTACACAAACTACCTATTTCTTAAATGCTAAGAATTGGAAATATTAAAATTTGGCTCTCACCCGATAAAACTGCTGCCTTGATATCAAGTGATCACGGGTTCGATCCCCGCTGGAGGTAACATTTCAGTAAGTGGTTCGGATTCCACTATAATCTGTAGCTCCCGTCCCGATTAGTCTGTGTGCATATAGTGGACCTTAATACAAATTCCATGAACTAATCATTGCAATACGGTGCGAAAATCAGCATGCTTGGGTAATATTATTGCTCGCATCATTTGTGAGGTTAGAACATATTATTTCTACAGTAACTACCGTCATAGTGCCCAAATTTGATTCCGTGCAGGAGAATCAATCTTTGAAGCACATCTAAAACTATTGATCCAATTCTGATCAGTATTTATGCATAATATATTCTGCAATAAAATTATTATATTCAGCAGTTATTTTCACTAATGAAAATGCCTATTGCAAGAGTTTCAATATTCGTTACTTTTATGTAAATATACTTGTCTCCTAGTAGAGGTGAATTTGTAGTGAACATTTTCCTGTAACTTGAGAGTGGCAGCTCCTAAGTGGACGGTATTTCTCGCATCCTCCCCATTTTTAGCCCTAAGTTCTAAACAAGAAAACGTAAGATATTTCATCATGACAGAGAAAATAATATCATTAACACACTTTCTATTGAAGTGTGGTATTGTTTATTTGACGCCTCCTTTATAAAGTTAGTGCCTCTTTTCTGAAGCACGAAAAGCTTCTATCTTGCTATCTTTCGCCGTTGTGATATGGACAGTTTAGTTTAGAATTGTGGCATACTATGAGGATGTAAGGAAATTCAGCAGCTGCTTGTATAGTTGAAACATTCAGAATTACCTTTTACGAACTTTATAAGATTTGTGTTATTGAAATGTGCATGCCCCATCAACGGCTGCTTGCGACAAATCAAGGGTTACCTTCGTAATCGAATTGGTAACGAGAGGTTGAGTGCTTTATCTTTTCTGTCCTTTGAGAAAGAGCTTGCAAATCTTTGGGTTTAAACAAGGCTGAAACTTCTCATAAAAACAGACTTATCTTATCGTAGTTTTTTGCTGTGGTTCATTTTCTCATTTTGACAAAAAAATACTCAAACTCTACATGGAAATAGTGTTGCGTGTAGTATTTATATGTGTATGCAGCGAGTTAATAATTGTATTCTTATGGCATATTTTGTATTGTTCATATAAATTGTAAGTCAGTGATATTATTCCACTCAATAATGGCTTAGGAAAAGTAAACAATATAACTATTGCATTTTATTTGACATAAAAGATTTCGTGATTGATTGATTGGTGTTATAAGTCCACTTTATGCACAGTAAGGCTAATCGGAACTGGACCTACAGTTTAAAGTGGGATCACTATGTGCCTCCACAGGGTATCGAACCCGGGACCCCCTGATTACAAGACGACGACGCTACCACTGCGCCATCGGAGAGGCCCTTAAAAGATTTCGTGCTTGGAACTAGATGCAGTGATTTACCTTTGGGCCTGACTGTAAAATATGTCATGGTAAAATTATACCGTAGTAAAGTATTACGTAAATACCTTTTTGCCAGTATAAGTTAGCCCACCAAGAATTTGACTCTGAAATCTGTAGCCCCCCCCCCCCCCCACCTATTTCAGGCTAGCGCCGTCACTGCTCGCTTACCAAAAGTGTGAGAAGTAGTACTACATAATATAGTTTGATAGTTTGTTTCTTATAATCGCTTGTTTAAGTTTAGCTGCTAAACGAATTTATCAAACTTATACTTACTGCAATTCATAAACATGACGCCACAGAGACTACACAATATTCCAGTTCAGAAGCTATTCTCGATTTTGACAATTTTAGATTTCTTACACTAGATGGCAGAAGCACACACCAGTGTTATAAGCGAGACTTATTCAGATGTGTTAAGAACAAAGAGGGAAAAGTCAAATTTTAAGCGAAAAGTATAGAAAATGCAAAGTCCAAAGGATGAAGGATTTTCCATTGACAAGAGTTATACGCATCAAATAAATTTCATTAATTGCTTGATACCAAAAGGAACAGAAAATGACACCTATCAAAGCATGTACTGATAAAAAATAAGAAATTTTAGTGCAATACGGCTAACGTAAATATCGTATCAGAAGTTCAAATCAAGAAAAATATATCATATGTTGTATAATTAGAATTATAAAAAATACATGTAACACAAAATTAAGTTTTCAAAAAATTATACAGAACCACATCGTCCAGCCAAACACAATATAGGGTATCTTCGCCACTTTCAGCTGACTGCAATACGTCCAAAGGAGATATCGGGCCTCCTGGCCGCTTTCATTCGATTGCGATACGTTAAAACTAGATAATCGACGTGTTCCAGACTCATTTTTTATCAACTTACATTGTTTAAGGAGTATTGCTATAGTGCTTCTCATTGTTAGGCTATTTTACATTGTTTATAACATTATATGAAACAGGTTTCCAATATATGAGAAGCCTGAGAGGCTTTTACTATCCGCGTCAAAAATATTGATCCCTCGATTTAAGTGCTTGTAAAATTGTACTCCATGGGTGGAAAAAGTCAAATATACGTACCTCACTGGAAAGCCAGAAGAATTTTCTTTGAGACTGTTTAAAGGAAGACAAAATTATTCTAACGCTGTCTGTTCTCTATACAAACAAAAATGTTCGTAAATGTGTTCTTGTGTTTTTTTATATATATGGAATTTTTCGGTGTGTAACTTGTAAGCCTGTCGTAGAAATATGATTTTTTTTATGACTCAAGCTTGTTTATGTGAAAACATTTCAGCCATATATAATGTTGCTACCATTTGTAGAACAGCCACAATTAATGCTTGATTGCAATGTTTCAATCTCTGTAATGGTCAGCCCAATGGTCATGCAATGAAAATCAAAATGATGGCCGTGGAATAACAATAAAATTTACATATCTCATCCTTGTACATATACTTCAAATACAACTTCATTAAATCCATTATTATTCAAACAAGTGTTCTCAAGTTACCAGTCAGGTTAAAACTGCGTTAGCTCCCAACGTTTCCAGCGCATACTTTGCTCCAATCGTCATCAGAGAATCACAACTGTGACTGCCATCATTCCCTGATAATAAGAGCAATGTATGGGCTCGAAACATTGGAAGCTAATGTCGGTTTCTCCTGGCTGGTAACCCGAGAACACTTCTTTGAATCACGTGACCAGGATAGCTACATTTCCTACATTATTATTAAGTGTAGTCGTGCAAATTCACAGCAAGCACCGCCACGGAACTTAAACAGAAAACACCGTGGCTCATAAAATGAAATTAAATATACTCATTTTTTAAATTTTCTTCATTTAACATTAATTCGTCAATTCATTACGTGTCTAACTAAATAAAACATAATATAACACAATTACTTTGTTGCACAACAAGAATCCCAAGTTCGAATCCCGGCCTGGGCTTGGATGTTCCTTGTGAGTGTTCCTTCATCAATTTCATCATATCATCACTCATCCTCATCTTCGCGATTAGCCAAAAGGGGCAGAAATGCGATGTAAAATGAACCAAATCAATCAATCAATCAACTGTACAACAACAAGATGATAATTTTTTTATTGGGCGACACTTGAGACGAAATCATCCTATCGCACTGCATTAGTTTTCTTTCTTATTAAATAACATATTCCTGGAAATTTACAATCACCATAATCAGCTCAGATCTCCATTAGCCAGTGTTATAAATATGTTAACTGGATTAAACTAGATGTATATAATAATAATAACAACATCAAATATCATGTTAACAATTTTGTGTAGCTTAACTTACTTACTACTGACATTTTGTATCATTGTGATCGATTGTAATACCTCGGTATTATTTATTATTATTATTTAACGGTTGGCAATATTACATGACAATTACTCCAATGTTTATAAATTTACAGAGTAATTACAAGGTGACTGCAAGGTTTCAAACGTTTATAGTACAAGAACTATAACACATACAGCAAAAAAGTGCATATCAGTACATAAAGAATCTCTCCAAGTTTGCTCTCGTAGTAAGTCCCATCACGTAGTTGTAGATTTATCCGCTAGGTGTCAGTATGACGCAAATATGGCTTGCACGGGTGAACACAGAGGCGTTCAGCACAGGCAGCTTGACTCTTCTCTTGAACTGTACGAAATGTCGAACAGAACGCGTACAAACACTTGCACAATTAACAGGAAACGTCACAACCGACTCACACGAGAGAGTCGCTGATATTGATCGTGATATGTTGCGACGTGTGTGCAGTGGCGGATCCAGAAGTTAAAGTTTGGAGTGGCAAATTTAACTCTTATACCTCACCCCACAGAGGATCAGTTGTAAGTTACATTTGCATTGTTTTATATAAACAGTATGTAAGATTAATACTGTAAACAGGAACCACGTTACCTTCCATGTTTTAGAGATTAGGGTATTATTTTCCAAAAATTGAATCCAGAGCTGGATTAGAAGGTTATTTTTGTATGTTGTTTATCACAATTTGCCACGTTAAACTGAACGATCAGATAGAGAGCTAAAGTGAATAAATAAACACTAATTATCTCAATTGGCCTTTCCCTTTTGAGGCTTATTGCACAGTGGTTACGATCCAAATTTAAACTGTAGATCCAGTTCCGTTTAGCGTTTAGTGGGCTTAAATTAAACATTAAACAATTTTCTCGAGACTGTTACACTTGGAGACCAGATAGAACATCTATGTTAAAAAATATTAGGCATAATAACCTATCGAAAATCTAGCAGTTGAGAGGGGCGAGCGCCCGTATTGCCCTTCCAATGGATCCGTGCCTGCGTGTGCACAAACATGATTTCAGAACTGATGTCTACAGCGTCACTATAGGGGTACCGAGCACCTGTAAGGTACGTAACGTACTTGGACAGATTCTTTATGTACTGATATGCACCTTTTCTTTCATGCTTTACAGTTCTTGTACGATAAACGTTTGAAACCAAGGAAGGAATTATGAATTTCCTCCGGGCCGAATAATTTATATTAATATTAATATATTTAACACATTGACTGCCACCGTGTAACTGAAAATGTATCTCTTCTGGGCCAATCCGATTTTCTTGTTACTGACCGACTGTGAATGAAATGTGTATGCTTAATTTCTCAATACAATTGAAATTAAGCCCATTGTTGAGGTTTTTGTGGTGTGTATGCATTTCTATACACGCGGCGTAGGTTTTCAATTTGACGTTGTATGCCACGTGTATATGATTTCATACACGTAATTATTCGCTTTGTGTTACCACATTTTGTCCTGTTCTTTCCGAATATCACGCTGTTTTAAAATTTTGTGGTGATCAAAGTACCAAAATTATCAGATTACTGGAGCACTAGTGCTTTGTTTGATTTTCCTCTTCCCCGAAGTATAATGAGTAGAAACAGATTTGAACTGCTTCTACGAATGTGGCATTTTGCAGACAATTCACGTGCTGTCTGTCCCTAATGATAGATTACTTAAAATTACGAACATCACCAACAAACTCACTTCACAATTCCAAGAAATATACACACCAGGGGGAAAAATTGTGTCGACGAAAGTATGATACCATGGCGGGGAAGACTTTCATTTCGGCAGTACATCCCTTCCGAAAAGAATAAATACGGAGTGAAAGTTTTCAAGTTGTGTGCCAGCAGGGGCTATACATGGAACATTATTCTTTATGTTGGAAATATAAACGGCCGGTAACATGTCAGTTCCTGAAACTGTTGTGTTACAGCTTGTAAGAGATCTTCTCGGTGAAGGCCGGCGCCTTTACACAGATCATTATTACACCAGCGTTCCTCTTGCTTACCTTGCCATTGACAATAATACCCATCTGATCGGTACAATTAGGTCTAACCGTAAATATTTGCCAGCAGATGTTGTTCAAGATAAATTGAGGAAAGGTGATATTGTAGGAATGGAAACTCAGGAAGGTGTGACTATTCTGAAGTGGAAAGATAAGAGAGATGTGTTAGTCCTATCTACAGCTCACTCTGCTGAAGAGGTAACTGTAACAGAAAGACGTGGTTCAGAAATTAGAAAGCCTACCGCAATTAATGATTACATTACTAGCAAGTCCTTCATTGACGTAAGTGATCAATTCGCTTAATATGGAAATGATCTGCGAAAGACTACAAAATGGTACAAGAAAGTTATTATTGAATTTATATGGGGAACGGCTCTCTACAGTGACTGCATCCAGTCCAGTAACATACACATAAATGAATTCAATTCAGGAAACTTGTAATCCTAAATATTCTTTCTGAACAATTACCTCCTGGACAGTAAACTCACTTTACCTGTGCAACAAGGCAGAAGAACTCAAACTCATCACTTGATAAACAAAGTAGGGGATAATGGAAGAAAGAAGCAAGGACGATGTGAACATTGCTACAAAATATATGGCAGAAGTGGAAATTCTGACTCGACAGGGAGGAAGTTTGCCAGGTGGGTGAAGACAGTATTTGACAAATGTTCCAAAAATCCTTTTATGTGCCGGGAGTGTTTCAACAAAAATCATTGAACTTCCAAAGTGTTCGGTATAAAATATGTCATCCTTATATATATATCTATATATCTACAAGGAACATAAGTTTACAAAAAAATATTTTATAACGAATCGTTTTGTAAGAATTATGATGTACTAGCAATGTATTCCATAATGTATAATCGTTTGCTGTGAATTCCAACCAGAAAAAAATGTATTTACACATTTACCCTTCTTTTTTTAGTTGTCAATACATTTGTACTAGTGAAAATAATACGTAAGCGTAAATAAAGTTTTGAAGATTTATTTACTCTTGAAAGACATCACAGAAATTAAAATTATTACTGCCCCATCTTAGCTGTACGCCACGGCTATTTAACAGTCATATAGTTTTGCTTGAACTGTGTATGCGTTTCCATACACACGGCCAAGAATCAGGTTCTTGTTTGTGTATGGAGTAGCATACACGTGGCCCAGAAGCAAGAAGCCATGTGTATGACATATCATACACACGGCAGTCAATGTGCTAAATATATATATATATATAAACCCCCCATCTTATAATTTAACATAAAAATACCAACCAAAAGAGGTAAAGAAGCAAGTAATGTATAAAAAAGTAAATATACCCCCGCTTGTACTCGCTCTGGCTGATATAAATCAAAGTCTACATCGGCCAATGTTGTGATTACCCAATCGGTAACAGTTATAATTAGGGAAATATATTTTAAGGTGCAAAATTATGGTCGGGAAAAGGAGAAAACGGTTCTGAAAATGTTTTCAAAAACATGCAAGTAAAGGTACTGATAAAATGCCTTGATTCAATGCTCTCTTTTTCTGCGTCCTCTGTATATAATGCGCGCGGACCGCATAGAGAACTGAAGTTCTGGTGAATAGGTTTTGTTGAAGTTTGCGATTTCTCTCGCCGGTTTTTGCTACATTATCTTTGGAACTATTGGAGCTGCAATGATTATATTATACCATTCTATAGCTCTCGTTCTGCTCTACAAAATGAGACTATAGGATTTTATGGAGCTGCTCAAGAAGAGTGAAAATTATTTATTTTTATGTCCAATTTTTTAACAAGACATAAAAGAAAAGGAAGAAAAAAGATGCTGAAGCATCAAAGAGGGTGTACAAAGGAGATAAATGTGCTAATCTCACGAAAAGGTGCAAAGCGGTGCAAGAAAGTGTGTTCACTTTACTTAATGTCATGTCCTAAAATACATATCTCCAACGATCTGTATGAAAAGAGCTATATTTTTTTAAAGGTGCTGCACCTTAAAATCCGTTCTCATCAAGGGTGTCCATCTCCACCAAGAACCCCTCTCCCGAGAAAACTTAATTTCTTAAGGTAAAGAATCTCGTCCTACAACGAGAGAGTAGATTCTCGTAATTCCTTCCAGCTTCTGTTAAATCCTACTTCTATCACCCTCAAACAAAAAAATATGGCCTGTCATAAATTGAGAGTATATCATCGTTCGAGAGATAAAGATTTATATGAACAAAAGTGATCACATAACCTAGTGTCCTGTAATGGTTCCGGCGAGAGATTCACATATAAAAATGAAGAAATCTCCTATTAAATCAAAAAGGACCCACAAATTTTTACGATGACGTTATCCCCACGGGCTGAAATAATGAGAATGATATTTTCCAGCTTCTTTCCTGAGGAGATATAAGACTGAGATGATTTATAGCCATAGCTGTTTTCGATGTCCTGTGTGGCATATTTTTCAGCCGCTACTGAAAGACTGTTTGCAGCGTTTGTGGACGATTGGTGCTGGCCACATTGCAAGGATATTAACGACGATTCCGTTCATTATCGCTTGAAATTATTTCCTAATTAATCACAAGTCTTGGTGAAATAAGCACAAAAAATGTCTACTTATGGACAATAAAATAATAATAACTCGTGACGCAAGAGCCCGTGAGAGCCTCACTCCCACCTGCCGAGGTGAGAGATCGTCCAACCAGTTAAGGGGTGACGTGTGGTAGGCACGACGTAGCCCCATTCGTTTCCATGACCGGGTTACGCAACTTATTTGTAGCTCCACAATTTCCTCACGATGGTGGGTGGCCACCGGCCCCAAACACAGACCAAAATCTCAGGGGAAAAGTTGTTAAGCTTGCCCTAGGAGACTCGAACCTGCGTGCGTTCCATAGCTCGAGACAAAAGCATGACACCTTAGACCGCAGTATTTATCTATTCCATCAAATGTGCCTCCCCGATGCCCTGTAGTGGCGTCGATCCCTTGTAATCAAAGGGT
The DNA here is from genome assembly GCF_977018435.1 of Lepisma saccharinum. Lineage (NCBI taxonomy): Eukaryota > Metazoa > Arthropoda > Insecta > Zygentoma > Lepismatidae > Lepisma > Lepisma saccharinum. Next base: position 32,175,421 of record NC_139247.1, read on the forward strand.
ACCGGTTTCGATACCCGGTAGAGGCACGTAGTGGTCGGATCCCACTTTAAACTCTAGGTCAGCCCCGATTAGCCTTACTATGCATAAAGTGGACTTAAAACAGCAACTATTCCATCAAATATTGAACTTCATTTTCTCATTATTCATATCAGAGAATCTTCCAAAATTCTACTCTAATAATATTCCTTTGACACAATACTTGCACTCTTTTAATTCAAACAAACATCTGGTAGCTGCATCCGCGTTTTTTCCTTAATACCCTAGCTTCACCCTCTCACGCGTTCAATGGGCGAGCCCTCGCGAGTCACTACTTGTGCAGAGGACTTGTCTTCGTTCGCTGGCTCCAGAGATTACAGGGACAGAGTGTAAGTTCTCTTTTCGACACTCCACATTTATACACTTATGAATTATTTTCCAATTAAGCAAATTCCGGTAATTGTTTGTATGATTACCAAGATTTTACTGTCCTGGAACTTAAATTTAAAGGCAACGAAAGCAAATATTAAACTGCTAGCATGTTGCATCTACACTAACATCTTGATAATTCTTATAAAAACAAAGTTGGCATCTGAATTGACATCAACTAAGTAACATTTACAGAAAATCTAAAAGTGGGAATAGATAATGGTCTGAGGTTTATTCAGCTTGTAAATAACTTAATGTTTTCGTGGTTATGTTTATGTTGACAGCACAATAAACGTTAATCTGTAGACTAAGAATAAGTTTCGTCTTTTCATACTTTCTTACCAGTCTCATATCATTTGACACGAACATACTTATGTTTATGTAATAGCACGTAATGTTAAAGCAATTACAATGACATGAAGGAAATTTGAAAACAAAATTTCTCACATTTGCAGCTTATACCAATTGGATTTTTTACTTGTGATTTGAATATGAAGTAAGCTAATCGTAGAAAACTCATTCGACACGTGTAAGAACTTTAAAATCATCATTGAGAACTATTATATTGATAATTTTGTGTTGCTACCAACCGTATTGGTAAAATAATCTAACATGCAATATTGCGAATTAATTTTCTTTCCACTCTCGTAACCACAAACACAACTACATACAAATTGATTATCGCCAAGTTAATTCAACATTGTTTTATGTAATATGGGTAAAAGACTGAAATACAGCAATAAACAAAACAGACAAAAACATTATGTCAACCACACTGTGAACACTTTTAACACTGTAACAATAACATTTTCTCAACATTTTCACAAATATGATTCAATGAATTTATTTGCTATAAATAATCCTCCACTCAGACCTTCTCTTACTAATTACAGATGTGGTTAAGGGCATGAGGAAGGGTTTCCGCGAGGTTCTTCCCTGTTGCCAACTTAGCTCTTTTTGCAGCCAGATCTCGCTCCTTCGTGCACTCTTTTGGCTGTGAACTGGGGTCACCGCCCCACTATGATGCCATCACTGGCTCCGGTCCACATAGACCAACTTTTGCCACGAGTATACATTTACCACGTGACGTGATTGTTATATTCGCTGCGTCGCCCCACTCCCTCTTATCGCAAGCTAGCTTTTATAGTGCCATGGCTGATGACATATAATATTGTTATCCGGGAATCCTTTATTTTCGATTTCATACGACCATCGGTGGATTATTGAGATGGGTGGTGTCGCCACCAGTACTGTCATCACTTTAAAGATAACGACAATAGCAGCGCCCCCACCCATTTGACACCTAAAGTTATCCTAGGGGGCACTTTAACAAGCGTTCGTAAATCTAGCTCCTTGAAAGTCAACTTGAACACTTGCTTGGTCGTAGGAAAAGTCAAAATTCATTTGATTAGCGTCGAGGATTTTTTTAGTAGTAGTGCCCATTCCGTAAAAAACAGAAGGTAAAGTGTTCCCCTGTGCTTAGCACCACGCCATGAAGGCGTATAGGGGGTGTGGGGGTAACGCCCCACACTTTCTTGATCCGGTCGTGAGTGGGGGTGATGTGATCAGCACCACGCCCCTGACCGCCTTTACCCCCCAGGGTTTCCCCCGGGTACCCATGTTATTCGACGCTGGGTGGACGCCGGGGCCGCTTCGAACGTTAGAAGAGTTCCCGGATTTGAACCGGCCAGGGATCGAACCCGGGACCTTTAGCATGGTAGTCAGACACGTTACCGACTTTTTTTTCCACTTTTTTTTATTTACATTTCTTTTTACATTAAATTATCCAAAACTTCAATTCTTGTTACATTAAATTATCCAACTACAATTTGCAAATAATTTGCATACATATGTTTTTTTTTCCATACACCACAAGAGTTTGCATAATCATTACAAAATACTCGAAAGTTTCCTGAAACCGGATTTTCTATATTTTCATACATTACAAAAGTGGCTAAAAGCCACTGTAAAGATTGTTGTTTGGTAGCCGGAAAGAAATTGAACTCCGGCTTTAGGATATAGTCTACCTTAACACTAGTGGGTGACAAACGACAAATTCTACTTATGCATTGTTGTAAAAATAACCATGCCTCTTTCATTTTTCCACACATAGTCAGGCGATGTTCGATTGTATCAGTTTCATTACACGTGGTAGCTACATAACGCATCTATGCTAAATCCTAATCGAGCTCTTTTTTCTTTACAATCTATTAACTCATTTATCGCTCTAAACCAACATGATCTTTGTTTTTTTGTGAGGTGGCGTGCATGTATATTTTTCCAAATTATGTTCCATTTATAAGTTGGATATTTTCCCATAATATGTGAAGCAGGAGATTCCTTGTCCATATTTTGTTTATAGATTTCACGCACAGTTTGTTTTGGTGGATCGTCATTTCTCATCAAAGCGTATATTAACTCAATTATCACAGGAGAGTAATGACTGAAGAAAGGTGGCACCTTTGGTTTGTTTACCGGAGACACCAGTGGAATTTCAGTGAACAATTGTCGTAAGAAATCAGCATTTGGTTCATTTACGCTGAAAACCCGCGCTACAAACCGCTGATAGAACAAGGTTCTCGCTTTTACTTGGAAATCGATCAATTCAAGGCCACCCTCTACATAGGAACGTGTAAGACTAGATTGTCTAACTTTAAAAACGTTATTTTTCCACACAAATTTTCCAATCAGGCCCTTGATTGTGGCCGTATATTGAGGTGTTAATGGTAGTATCTGACAAGTATACCATAATCTTGACAGGCCATATATATTTAAGAAAGTAATTCGTGAAATTAAACATAAGTCAAGATGATTATACATGTATAAATAATATCTTAAATTTGTACATAATTTCTGGTAACTTAAGTTTATACTTTCTTTAATGGTAGAGCCAAACATTATTCCCAATATCTTTAGCGAATTTTGCATTGGGAACACTGTTGTAGCTGAAACAGGCCACTGTAACCTTAAATCCATACAACGTGTTTTCAAGGTGTTGACCTTGGCACCGGATACTCTCTCGTAATCGATAAAACAGGTTTTTAAGGCCAAAGCATCTGCAGTGTGTTTACAAACAACCGTTACGTCATCCACAAAGGCACTGACCTTCATGTGGAATCCGTTTACAGAAAATCCTTGGACTTGTTCATTTACATGATAACGCAAATAGCGCCAGAGACAAGGGATTACCTTGAGGTAAGCCATTACTTACTACAAAGGGCTTAGAGAGAAATTCATTTACCTTTGTTTTGATGTGTATACCTTCCATTAAATTCCGAATTTGAGTAATAAGGACCGGTTGTATACCAATATAATTTAACACCTGCCATAAATACTGGTGGTTTACACGATCAAATGCCTGAGAAAAGTCAACAGACACTAAGAAAGCATCTGTCTTAGTATTTTCACACAGTGCAATACAATCTCTTATGTTGGATAGCAGATGATATACTTTTTTATTACCTAGTACTCCATATTGAAAGGGCTGAACTAATGTTTCTATATTGTTTTTTAACCTATTTAAGATACATCTAGTTAATGTTTTATAATCCGTATTAAACATTGTTATGGGTCTATAATCAACTGTCTTCCGTGGATTCTCTTTTTTTTTATATGAAAATTGCAACCAACGTTTTACATAAGGTACTCAGTTGCCCTGTCGTAAGGACTGCATTTACCCATTCTGTTACCGTAGGTCCTACAAGGGGCCAAAATTGATAATAAAAGGTACCAGAAATTCCATCTAGGCCTGGGGAGGATTTCGATTTTGCCGCACACACTGCGTGATAAACTTCGTCTATCGTAAATTCTGTTCCATTTTGTGTCTCATTTTCAAACTCAGCATGAGGACAATATTGTTGGATATATTCTGTGGAATCAGACAGGGAATTACTTGGAACATTATATATTTCACAAAGGTTCTCCCGTAATAAATTACGTACAGTTTCTTCGTTTTGACACCATTCTCCTTCATTATTTTGGAGTTTGGTAATTAAATTTTTTGATTTTCTTTTATGTATTTGAACTACATGATTTAAAGATACATTTTCATCGGGGTCAATATTTATTAATTTACTTCTTGCCTTTATGCTATTTACATTTTTGGCATATAACTGAAGTAATTGCGCCTTGACTTTTTTTTATACGACTTTGTGTCGACCTATCCATTTGTGCCTTATTATGAAGTTCTCGTAACACACAAAAATGAAAATTTACTAAATTTTTCCAATTTCTCGTCTTTTCTATACAATACGTACGACAAAGTCTTTGGAGGGATGGTTTAAAAACTTGATCCCACCATCGTATAATATCGGCATTTCTCAGCGCTCGTCTTTGCCAACCTTCCCATGCCATTTGAAAGGCTTGAATAAATTGATCCTCCTTTAGTATTATGGTATTCATAATCCAATATCCCCTTCCGACATGTATATAGTCAAATGGGGATCTCATTTTCATTACTACTGCATCATGATCGCTAAAGACTACAGGAATTACCTCAATGTCTGACACCAAATGTTGTAAACTACTATGAACATACATACGGTCTAAACGCGATGCCCCGGTTTGTGTTTTATAAGTAAAGCCTAATTTTCCTGGTTGTAATTTTTTCCATACATCAACGAGATTTAGACCAGTTACTAAAGAGTTGAGTTCTGGAGAATAATTGAAGGTGGAAGTTTGGTCTTCTTTATGTAAAGTACAATTCCAATCTCCAGTAACACAAAGTCTATCTGTGTGACCATCTAAACAAGGGGATAATTCCTGTGTTATAAAATGTCTACGTCTATTTCTATTTTGAGTACCAGAGGGAACATACACATTACAAATACTTAAGTTACCCAATTTACCAATTATAATCCTCCCACCTGGGTGAAACTGAACATTTAACATATTTAAACCATGACGTACCAAAATAGATGTTCCCGTATAATTTTGAACACAATTATTATATTCTTCATAGTATTGATGACACTTCAAGGAAGGAATCCCCACCTCTTGAATACAAGCAACATCTACATTATTATTAATTAAAAATTCACGTAAGGCCACAAGTTTAGTGTCACTACTTAACTTATTTACATTTATGGTTGCTAAACGGAGAACCGGATTGGCCATTTTACTTTGCAAGAGGAAATAAAGGGAACATGTTAGTATAAATAATATCACTGTGCAAACATTTTGGCCATTATACACTCAATTTTTTTAACCCGTCCTTTTGCAATGTCATGGTTTATCAACCATTGGCTGGTCATTTATATCGAAATTGGGGTCATTTGTTTTCAAACTTTTCGTCGTAGGATAAGCAAATGAAGCATTTTTTTGTTTATTTTTACGTTTTTGTAATGTTTTACTTACAGTTCCTGCCGATAATTTCTGTGAGGAGGATCGTAGTTCTCTCTTTCGCACACCTCTATTTGGAAGTAAGGAATCCTTTTCAACATCCATTGATTCGTCATCCTCTTCTTGTTCCATTGGATTTGCGTGGTCCATTTCTCGGTCGTCCACCTCATGGGTTGGTGTGACGTCGATTTTTCGTTCCACTTCTTGTTCAGGGAAGGAGTCTGGTTGCTTCCTTGTAAGGGTAGACACGTTTTCTTCAACTGGAACGGTCGGAATCAATGGGGTAAGGGGTGTCTCTTGGTCGCTATTGCTGTCATTCACTTTTTGGTCACAGGTCTGCTGGGGAATTCCATTTTCCATTCCGTCATCTTTGTCTTCCATGGATAACTGCACTACCGCTCCACTATACGATCTAATGGGGCGAGTTGGAACACGTAATATCGTTGTTTTCCGGCGAGGACAGTCCTGTTTTTTGTGAAGGTCACTAGCACAAATTTCACACGTGGGTGTCTGTCCAGTATATATTATGTGCGCCATAAATTTATCGACCTGAAGAAAGGACGGTATGGGTTTTGTCAATGACATTTTCACTACTCGCACTCCGTTTTGTACTTGATATCTAAACTTCGTGCTCCATGTTTCACGTGTGATGTTATCTACTACACCGAAGTCACTTAATTTGGCACTTATATGTCTATCATCCAATTCAAGCGGGAGATTGAACACTCGAATATATTTCACTTCTCGGCCAGCGTCACTGAGTTTCACTTTTGTCATCTGTCCATTTTCATAATGGAAGTTTACCTCACCAGAGTATTTTTCTAGGATTTTATCCATTGTTGCTCGTCTTACTAACTTTACATATACACTGCGAACAGTTGTCGGTATCTGTATGGCGTATATTTCATCTAATGTCAATTTAAAGGTTCCGTATATAAATTCATGTATTTCACTAGCACTCGGTTTAGTTGTTCCGTTATCAATTGATTTGATTGATTGATTTAGTTTATTTTACTTCGCGTTTTGTGCCTCTAGGCTAATTTGCGAAGATGGGGATGAGTGATGAAATGATGAAATTGATGAATGGACATTCACAAACAACCAAGCCCGACCGGGATTCGAACCCGAGACCCTTGGCTTCGCAGCACGATGTGCTAACCACTCGGCCACAGGGTCGGGCTGTTCCATTATCAAAGCTTACCTGAATTACCTTTACCTTTATTTTACTTCGCTTTTTTTTGTCACTTTTTGGCTAATTTGCGAAGATGAGGATGATTGCTGATACGAGTATGATGAAATTAATGAATGAACACTCACAAACATCCATGCCCAGGCCAGGCTTCGAACCCGGGACTCCTGGCGTTGTAGCGCGACGAACCCGGGACAACTCCGCCACTGGGGCCGGCTTGGATTTGCGATAGAGTAAGAAAAGCATAGACAAAATGATCATAGAAAACCTCTTTGAATCTCATACTTGGTGTCCTTTTCAAGCAATCTGACCAAGGTTATGTAAAAGTTGTTTGGTCGAGAATCCATATTTAAAAGTCTAGTTTTCATGATAATTAGATAATATATAACCAAAATTTAAATTTTATATGTTCTTCATGTCATCATTTATTTGTGAGTGTTTAGTATTAGTATGTTCTTTTTATATATATTTTGTTTAATTAGACCATCTTTTTAGGTCTAAATGACACTTCTTTTAATAAAAAGTTGAATTTATACTTAAGCCTACACTGTGACAGAATAGCGCACCTCTTGCAAGTTATGGAATAATTTACAAGGTTCTCAATATTGTAATAGTCTATAGTTCTTCGTGTCCTTAATTTATTTCTTCATGAACATTTTCTTAAGATCCGAAAACTTTATAATACGTACAGATCTCCAGTACAGTTCCTGATTTGCCAATAGGCAGTACTGGATAAAATCTGAAGAAACGAAACTTGGGATGGTGTTGATTTTCGTTCCATTTGATATAAAGATTAGATATTAAATAATAGCGTTCAATTACAAGGGAACATAGGAAAAAATTAGATCTGCATGCGAAGTTTAAATTAATAGACAGCAATTACTTATAAACATCTATAAGATTAATGAGATAGGAAACCCCTCTGACAAAATCACAAATCAGACCCTGAGTTGATGTTCATTTTCAGTTGACCGAGAGACCTACACAGAACAATATTCCCTAACCTGCACAAAATGCTGAACATTGTGCGGTGTCTGCAATGAGACGTATCGAAACATGTCTAAGGTCAACCACAGGGCAAGGCAGATTTTTTCCTTGGCACTGTTGAACATATAAAATGAAATGGGAGTGGAGCGACAAAGTTCGAGAATGTATACAGAAGAGCATGAAAGAGCACTTCTATTGAAGTTTTAGATAAGACAATTACGTAATTGGTGTAATATCTTCAAGTTTTGTCAAGGATGTAATTGCAAGTGGTTCTCAGTTGTATTAAAATTAGGAAAATGTAAAGTTTCGTTGTAGAGAAATTAAAGAAATTTAAATTTATACTATCTACATTACCTATGTAGATAATGGTTTTAAATGTCTTACAGAATTATAATTTGTTCATTATAAGGAACACAGGATTACCCATTAATAAAAATATAAATATAATTAATATTATAACATATTCAAATTATACCTTCTTTTTCTAAATAATACGTTATTTAATAAATTTGCTCCCATCTATATAATAGTGTCTTTATTGCTTTCATAAAAGTGACACTCGAAAATCAACATGCGCATCATTCAGTGATCCCGGACATGGGGGTGGGTGTACTTTGTGAATAATTGATTAACTTTGTGTTTTAAGTCCACTTTATGCACAGTAAGGCTAATCGGAACTGTACCTGCAGTTTAAAGTGGGATCCGAGCCACTATGTGCCTCCACCAAGTATCAAACCAGAGACCCCTTGATTACAAGGCGACGACGTTACCATCGGGGAGGCCTTCTTTGTTAATCAATTTCATCGTATCATCAGGCAAAGCGGCAGAAAATCTACGCCAAAAAAAAATCGACATCAACGCAATTCCATTTCATTTGGATGTGATGATGTGGGATCGTCTATTTCCAGAGGAGAATGCCCGTGATGATTTTCGTAATGGATAAAATCATGAATAATGTTAACCCCAGTTAGCTCTCTCCAAGTGAACGGACGAAACTCCGGCTAAGGCCCATAATTATGTACTCGGCTATAGGTTTATTTATTTTGAGGGGTTAGCTGGTAGATCATTGCTGAACCTCACCCAAGAATAAAAAATACTGAATTGATTGATTGATTGATTTGGTGTTTTTAAGTACACTTTATGCACAGTAAGGCTAAACGTGACTGGAAGATTAAATTGGGATCCGAACTACTATGTGCCTCCACCGGGTTTCGAACCCGGGACCTCTTGATTACAAGGCGACGACGCTACCACTTTAACCTGTAGTTCCAGTCCCGATTAACCTTACTACATAAAGTGGACTTAAAACACTAACTCAAACAAACAAAGTACATATATTGATTATTTGATTGATTTTACTTCGCTTTTTTGTCACTTTTCACTAATTTGCGAATATGGGGATGAGTGATGATATGATGAAATTAATGAATGGACACTCACAAATACTGAAGTCCAGGCCTGGATTCAAACCCGGGACCCCTGGCGTCGTAGCGCGATGAGCTAACCACTCCGTCACATACAGATGTACATGGGCTTAATTATTATTATTTTTTTTTTATTATTTTTTTTTTAATTTCAATTAGCTAGATATGTCAAAAGGTGCCAATAGATCAAAAGAACACTGTGTAAACATTTCAAGACTTTTGAACAATATTTTGATCGCCCTTCGCAACCTTTTATTTTGTAATACTAAGCGACATTACAACGATATAACGATATAGTCAGTCAATAGTGACTATGAGTCAGTTTAGTCACCTTAAAACTCAGTTAATGCAACCAAATGCCACAAACAGTTACAAGGTGAAGTGAGAGAAGTCACGTTTCGACTCGAACGTCGGCATTAGCTGTCGAGAAGCGATGCGTGCACGAATGAAGGCATCTCGTGATTTCTGTCCACAAACAGCTTTCGCCACCTCGGTCACCACCTTCACGTGTCTTTCCACAGCCTGTGTGTGGTTGGGGAATTTTGAGAAGGTGAGAGTTGGAGTCACCTCCGTCGTGATGAGATCCCTGAGCTCAGTGTCTGTCATTGCCTTGCTTACGGGAGGGTCCGAGATAGAGCAGATGGCTCAGTCGATCATTGGCATGGAGCAGACATACCAGCCACTGCAGAGGACGCTCCAAGGTTTCTTCGAGTCGGAAGATAACGCCCGCTGTGTGTCTCGTGTTCACATTTGTGCCGTGACAACCCACAACTTCAATGTTCTCTGTCTGCGCATTCCTCTCTTTGAAACTAGCGACTATTGACTCAGCTATGTCTTTGCTGGAGCCTGATGACGGAGTCGTGTGGCTGAAGTACGAAGAACCAGGCTCTGTGATGATGCTTATGTGATCTTCCGTGAGGGTTTTTCTGTGTTACTTGTTGTCGTCGCCGAGAACTTGTGTCAAAGTTTGATCCTTGTGGCCATCAAAGAATACTGCCTTATGCCAGTGTGAGTGTGGTCAAACTGGTCATCATTCTGCTGGAGTTCCTTACGAGTTTTGCTGCGTTCTCGGCGGATCTTGCTTCGATCGATTACTTTAGATCGGTCGATTGGCGACACGAGACCAAGATCATGCAGAACTGATGTTGCTAATACGGCAGCCGATCTATCCGAGACTCCGATCCGATCGCAAGCTTTAGCGAGTGAAGGTAGAGAGATTGTCATTTTCTTACATCGGCGATTATGCTTTGGCTGTCTTGACTGATTCTGTATCTGAAATGTACTCATCGCCTGTGGCACTGACCGACGGGTACGTGTCATCTTCGGCACTGTCGGCAGAATCGACTTGACCTTTGCTCTCAACGGTCCTCTGCTTCTTCATTCGTTCGAGATTGGCTTCCTCTCTTTCAGCTTTCTTCTTCAATTTTGACGTCTCCTCTTGATCTATACTGCTGATTATCATCTTTTTTAGTCCTCTCTGGTCTTCAAGGAAATGACGTCTCATTGCCGGAACTTTGAATTCTTTCGCGCATTTGCAGTTGGAAACCATGTCGAAGCACTTGCATTTGCTGAGATCAAACAGACTGTTACCTCTGTCGCGAGAGTCCGAGAGTCTCCGTTGGTAGTTGGGTTGATCCTTTTTCCCTTTGTAGAATTTTAGGATTGTGTTGTATTGTCGTGGAACCATCTGAGTTTTTCAATCGCTTGTGCGTGAGTTACTGTTGGAAGTAAGGCTCTTTCCCAGATCTCCTCGACTTCATAGCACAATTTGTGAGATATGTCCAAAAATGATGGGTATTTTCCATTGTCCGTCCTCAGGTCTGGTCGCAGTTGAATATATTTCTTCATGAGATCGGTGTAGGTCGGCAGAGTATTGGTCGGTAGGTTTCGTGGAGCGCCAAATATCTCTTGTAACTGCCATCTCTCTGAAAATGGAAGTTCTGGGGATGGAGATATCCTGAGGATAACATGATGTCACCAGGGTATCCCAAGGATATCCTGGGGATAACGTGTGTTGTATAGGTAAGCTATAGGGCAAATGGCATATTTTCCATAGTCTAGCTTCTAAGAATTAAAAAAAAATCACTTCACCCTACTATACAACACACGCTATCTCCAGGATATCCTTGGGATATCCTGGAGACTTAATGTTATTCTCAGGATATCCCCATACAATGTATAGGTAAGCTTAAGATGGCCAAAACCTTTTCAATAAGTAGCGTCCTGTGTCGGTAACATGTGCTCATTGTAGTACACTGAGCACTGTGTGAAGGCAACAGGTGCTGCCATCTACGAGCCGCAACCGGAATTGTGTATTGTTACATAGTCTTGTATAATGGCTAGTCTACCGCAAGATGCCAAAGAGCAGGAGTGCTGACGTCACCAGACCACATAAGGAAGATGTCAGAGAAGAAAGTGAATAAATTAAAGAATAACAAAATGCAGAAATGGATCGAAAAAGTTATCCAACAAAAATTAAAAGATGGAGATAACTATTCACAGTGCACTTACTGTAACAGGTTTTACGATGATCATGAAGGTGAAATATGGTTTCCTTGTACTCGCTGTGGGAACTGGTGTCACGAGGAATGTGCACATGCTGAAAATGTGGACATTTTCGTGTGTAAAGACTGTAGTACTCATTGAGAACATCACATGTAATTCCTTGGCCATATTGAAGGACTGATTTGTAAAATTACCAATTTACTGTTTTTGTGATAATATTAATATTAATGTGTGTACAAAAAGTTCAACATAAACTATTTTTCCTGATTTATTACTTACTGTATTGCCATTTATATTAAACCTAAATTCAAGGTATTTCCGATTATAGTTTACCATGTATTGTGGAATGAAAATTTACATGGCTGTATTACAGGACTTGATCCTATACATACTCACACACAGCACACACACATATGTGTGTGTGCTGTGTGTGTGTGTATGTGTGTGTGTATGTGTGCGTGCGCATTTGTGTGTCGGCCTCCGTGGCGGGATGGTTATCAAATCGCACAAGGAAGGCAGAGGTTCCGGGTTCGAATCCTCGCCTGGGCATGGGTGTTTGTGAATATCCATTGATCAGTTTCATCTTATCCTCTCTCAACCCCATAAAATACACCGCATCAATCATATATATACAGTATATATATGCTTGTGTTGAGTAAATAATGATGACATCAACAATTGCATGTACCATTTTATCTCTTGTTGCTCTGGTTTCTTATGTGTTTTATTGACATTTAAATTACGAGTGAGTTTATAGAATAATGTTTTTTTGTGAAAATGTAATTTCTTTGACACGGATCAAAATTATTGTAAAGTATCCGAAATGGAAAACAACGGAGACAGGACTTAACACCTTTGGGGCTGAAGAGACTGGAAGTAAATTTTGAAGGTAGGTGAAAAATGTACATTCCATTGCATTTCCAAACAAGGTACGTTTTTGACCGTTCAAGAAACCATCAAAGTGTTTGTAGGGCCTACCGATAGCAAAGTGATATGATTTCTCGCTATTTGGCCTCTTTACTAATTCTGGGAATACACCCGATTGCAACTGCTCCACCATCCTGTGTAACCTTACTCGCTGCGTGCAATTCAAATTGTGTCAAAACTTCTCAGAGACTGATTTTTAGCTACCCGTTGGCACCAAAATTGGTTACGAATTTCAAAGAAAGAGCTAACATGTGACTTTCTACATTTAATACTCAGTAAGTCTGTAAGCAGTCTGAGCGAATGATTACAGTAAAGTGAACATGGCCTGGAATTAGTAAAAAAACATGTGCAGATCCTGATATACTAAGGATCTGCACATGTTGCAACGCATTTTATAACTTTTTAAGGTGTTTTTCTAAATTCACAATAAAATTTTAATTGAAGTCGGAATTTTATAAGGCTGAATAAGAAAACGAACCAAAATTGGTTTTCATTATTTAAATTCAATTAACGTACGGCCAAAGAAGATAAACCATATTTATCACCTTTCCGGGAATAGTTACTACTTTTAAAATTATTTCCTAAATATACAGGGCATACACAAAAGAATGGTGCGGTTTCAAATGTTGATAAAATATTATTCCTCATCTTACGCAAGTACAACATACACAAATGAACGGAGCTTCCACCCTTCCCCACCCCACCCCATCTAGTTTCACAGGAATGCACGAGTGCTACTTAATGGTGTTCTTCCACAGCGCTGGATCGAACGTGTTGCAAATGGACACAAACAACCTTCTTCCTTGGCCACCCCGTTCGCCTGATCTTATACCATGTGAGTAGTAATGCACCGGCGTTGAAGTCGATAAATCAATTGATTGGAAAAGATCGATCAAAGATCAATTGATGATGTAGTTGTGTGGGCAAGCAGGGGGTATTGTTGTTCGCGATGACGTCATAAAATGGGCGTGGCTTAATTTTGCGAGGAGCGTTTTGATTGGTTGGAAAAGTATTCGGGTTTTTCCCGCGGCGTCTGAAAACAGATGGCGTTGATGATTCTGAAATTCTGGGAATTTGGGTTGGGGAGATTCTCGGAATTTCCAGATGGCGTTCATGAGGCTTTTAAGTGGTGCGGTGAATGTTAAGTGCCTTTTCTTGGAAAATGGGGTTTGTCGAGTGTTGTTTCGAGGAAATTTTGTGAGAATTAATGGATGTGGTTTGGAATGGTAATTGCTTTTGCATTCCTGAAATTCTGAGAATTTGGGTACGTGTTTTTGTTGTCTGAAGACAGATGGCGTTGATGATTCTGAAATTCTGGGAAATTGGGTACGTGTTTTTGTTGTTTGAAGAGAGATGGCGTTGATGAGTCATTCCGGGGAAGGTGGTGTTTTTCTCGGGCGTCCGTTGATGAGTTTGAAATTCCTGGAATTGGGTGTGGTCTGAAAAACATGTCCTGGCATGTTTTAGGTTTAACCTTCCAGGGCGACTGTTTGAAGTATGTTTAACGGAAAGCGTGACGTAGAAAAAAGAAGGTATAAATAGAAGGGATACAGGATAATAGTATCATGTGAGGATGGATGTGTGCGGTACAAGACTGTCTGATAATGGTGTGAATTTCTACGAGGTTAGCTACGAGGAGTTCTGGGAACTTGTTCGATCTTGCGGCGACCTGGACAACGATCCAACGGCCCTGCATCGGGTGCTGAGTTATTTCCCGTTTATGTATGTAGCGATACCTGAATCTCCCTGGTGTGGATGTTACCTGTTCGACGGATTAGGAAAAGGAGTCCATCATCACTGCGAGACGTTGAAGGAGATAGAAGAGAGGAAAAGAAGAGCGGACGAGAGAACAGGATTTCCAGGTCACAGGTGTATGTGCGAACTACGTCGCAGGAAGGAAGAGGACAAGATCGCTGAAGCTTTGAAGCAGAGAGTGAAAGAGTGGCTTTCAATGCTGGCAGACAGAAATTCCTTGTGGTGTTCTGGCTGTGATCGGGCTTTGTTACGTAAATTAGAAGGACATCCCTGTTTCCCTGTGGTTCCTGCAGAAGGTTTCGGCGTCCGCAGACGTCTGTTCCCCGACGATCTTCAGGTTGTTCCTTTATCACCGATACCTGGGACGCCGTCACCTACAGTATCCGATTACTTTACCTTTTATGACGTATGAGAGTGTTTACTCACCACGTCTGCTGGACTCACGCCGAGCCGTATGTTATCAATTACGTATCAGTGAATTCGAGATACAGAACATACAGAAAGTGGCCTATAGGATTACGTCAGACTCCGGAAGAATTAGTGACTGCAGGATTTTACTATTCAGGCTTTAGCGACAGAGTATTATGTTTTCATTGTTCGTACGGACTTTGCGATTGGACATCCAAAGATTGCCCGATTCTAGGACATTACATGTTGGTACCCCAGTGTCCTTTTATACAGAGTGTTGCGGCGTTACACCGTAACTCCAAGAGCTGCAAGTATTGCGACAGTATAGAGACTCCTGAGAAAACGTCTGATAAACCTAGTGTGGATTCTGTGTGCAAAATATGTTTTCAGAATCCTAGCAGTGTTGTAATTCTCCCGTGTCGACATTTTGTTTCCTGCGGATCCTGTGCTTCCCAATTGGACAAGTGCGCCGTATGCCGGGGTAGCATTGAAGATACGTTGACAGTTTTCACCTGATGCCCAAAATGGATGTCTGTTTTTTGGACGTTCAAGGTCTTCGAGGAGCAGGAGGAGAATTTGTGTGGAAAGAAGTCGGAATTTTAAAATTTCCTTTTGACAATGCATTTGACTGTTTAGTGAAATCTCCATATGGTTTACGCTTTTTGTGTGAAAAGTATCGCCGAGTGAATTACTGGCTCTGTAACAACAAACACGGCCTCAACTGGGGAGATGGATGGCTACCGTATGAGAAATTAGGAGATTTGTTATATGTTGTGCTTGTGAATCAAACAGTGTACGTCAAAGGTACGGAGAAAGTGAAATGGTTTGAAAAATTACTTGGAGAAAAAGGTATGGGTAAAATATCCGTACGTAACATCGAAGAACTTGAATGTCCAAAATTGAATAGTGTGAAAAACACTTCAGGAAGATGCAAAGAACATAGCAAATGTAAAAATGTAAAAAAAACCTGTGCAGTTGAAAATGTCTGGAAGATGTACGGTTTCTATTGTAATAAGTACAAGAAATAAAAGAGTTTTTTAAAATATACAAATGTTTTATTTACAATCGATAATATGGATATAGGTTTACAATACATAGAATAACACAAATGTTGTATTTACAATTGAATATGAAAGGTTTACAATACCTGAAGGGTTATATACATAAAATAACAATACAGAGAAAGAACAATGGTTCATTTACAACATCAGATACATGAAAGTAACAGAACTTATTTACAATGTCAATGTCTGTCCATGATTGTTCTCAAGATATATTTCAATCATCAGTTCGTTGTACCAAAGAATATAAAAATAGTTCACTAAATTGGGCACTTCTTTTTTTTCTGAAACCATATTGTTCTTGATACAATATACAAAAGCCTCCATTTCGGGTTGCAATTTATGATAACGTTCGTTCTTTAATTTCTGCAGAGGCCAAAAAAGGTTACACAAAAATAAGTGTAGTTCAGAGGCTGTGAAAATAAAAGCATCGGATGAATGATGCTGATACATCGAGATACAACGTTTCCCGAAAAAATTTACACCACTGACGGTGATATTTCCCGTAACCAAGTAATTGAATCGACGACCTGTTTCGACGTAATTCAGTAAGTCAGATTTCAAAGCCCACAGTTCTCTAATCTGCTTAGAATCGATGCGTACGGGTGATCTCCCCTGTTGCGAAAACTCCCACACCAAATTGAAAGGGGATCGCTTTTCGAATCCTATTGCTACGAACTTGTTTTTTTCCTTGTTCAGAAAATATGTGTTAGCAAGATAGAGATCTAAACATGCCTCTACGTTGTGTAGTCCAGGACATTCGATTGTATCTGGGGAAAAGCCGATCTCCCTACGCCGTTTCATGAAATCACAGTCTGTAGTCACATCTATTCCCTCGTCCATCGGTTCGTTCTTGATAGGGACAGTTTCGATTTTGAGGGGTTGCACACGTTTACGAGTTTTACGTTTGGAAGCACCATCCTGACGGGTCATGCGTTTCACTAGTTTGTCGTGTTTTTCCATTGTCGAATCCCTAGCAGGCTCCATGATGTTTTCACTGGAGCTGTCTCGACGGCACTGAGAGAAAGATGCAGCAGCACACATTTATATAGCTTTTTGCATAACACGACACCGGATCGCGTGGATAGAGCAACATGATTGATCCCCTCTCGGGCACTTGCAATGGGGTAAACATTTGAAGATCTGACGAAAACGGTGTAGGATATATCCATCTTTACTGACACCGGGCGGAAATGCTTGAATGAAATCCTTGGTCGTAACATGGCGTGCTTTGTAATAAGCATACACGCAACAGTAATGTCCGCACGTCGTGGCCAACACCCCCTGTAAGGGAATGTTGTTGTAAGTCCAGACCGAGGAATGACGGTTCAGGAAAGTTACGAATTCTGGATAGAAAGGATGAAATCCGTATGAATCGAAATATTCAGCCACATTGTTTTTGCCAAAATAGAAGGCCACCCAGTGTGTACCCTGGAAGTTGGAAGTATCGGTGTTTGCGATTATCAAGGCCGGGGTAGGAAACGTCCGAGGTAAAAGATCTCTCGAGTAAACACCGTAGAAAATGTTCTTGGTGGAACAGTTTCGAGATAGAATCTCTCTGATCTGCGACGTGTTCATGCTGCCTATGTTTTCGAAAACGGAAAATGAGAGTACAGCGTTCTGTTATTTCTATACTCTCAAGATGATATTCTTCTAATATTTGGGGGGACGGTTGCGTGTCAACAGGTTTGGCAGACAGTACTTCCAAAGAATCACTATTATAAATATCATCACAGGTTATCAGTTCGATGAGTTTTCCCATCTCACGTTACATATGTTTTCATATGTTTATAATAATATTTCTGTCTTTGGTTATTTCTATGCTCCCGGGGCTGTTGTCAAGTAGTTCGGGAAACGATTGTATGTTCACAGGTTTTGAAGTTGTCACTTTCGAAGAAACACTACTATGCTTAATAGTACGGGTTATCACTTTGGTAGGTTTTTCCATCACAGGTAGTATAATGTCTACATCAGAACTGTCTCGATAACACTGCGAGCCAGAAACACGAGCACACATATTTATAGACAAGTCGGTCTCACTGATGGAGGATAACACTTCTGTCTTTTGTTATATCTACTGCACATTCGAATTCAGCATACAGAAGGCATGTTATATTTTCCGACAGCTGGGGAGAAAATTGCATCTCGGCACCGATGATACCTTGTTCCTGGAGACTGGTGTGCGTGTCGTTTCCTGAAGAGTCAGGCGTTATGTCGAAAATCAGGAAAAAGGATCCGTTCTCGAACATTTTCCTTGTGATCTGGTGTCCGTAATTGGCGTGGTGAATGCCTGTACCGGAAAATAGAGTTTGATAGGCACGTGTTATCAATCCGCCGTTCCCTCCTGTGGTGACCCGCAAGGGTTCGTAAGGTACGAGTTCTCCATTTTTCACAAGATGGAAAGAAGATAGATTGAAACTTCTAAAGTCGAACGGATTTTTCTTAGAGTCTCCGAGAAAGCTGGCGGTGGATACCATAGCAAAAAGAACAACATTCGGAAAAGCACCTTGAAAAGCATTATCGATCGAAATCTGCTGCGTTCCGGCAACGTAAGAATAAGCTTTGATGACGCTTCTGGTGAACGGATAATGGGCTGGAGCGTAAGAGAGTGCTCTGTCTATGGCCAAACTGGTGGTAGGAGTAGGAATGATGTGATTTATTTCGAGAACAGCCTTTAAAATTTTTATTCTGGTGGTTGGTGAAGTCTGATCTCCCCAGATGTAAAAAGCATCACGTGACCTGGCTAGATCGATACGTACTTCAACACCGTTGACCAGGTATTTAGGCTGGTGGAAAAAATCTATGTGCAGTTTTCCCATAAGTTCGACTACGGCAGACACTTCCGTAGGATTTCCGGTTGTCGGAACGTGCTGGAAAAAGTCTTTTCTGGCGGTAAAACCTTTGTTGTCGGCGGTGATTTGATCTTGATGTCCAGGTGTGTCCAAGTACCACAAGGCATTTGTGAGATGCGTGTTCGCAGCATCGCTACCGTAATTGATTTCTGCTTCGAAGATTGATTTATATGCGTAATTGTTATCGGCAACTGTTACAGCGATACCGTTGAGAGCCACTGTAACTTGTGAAAAAAGTGAATGGAGAGGATAATTTACGACCCCGCAGTTTTTTGTGAGGGCGTTGGAAGGTTCGGAAGCACTCATGGGAGACCCATCTTGATTGACCATCTGCGTTAGCAGACGTAGATAGGCAGATGAAAGATCTAGAAAATCTGTTCCTGCCGGCGGAACGGCAAACTGAAGTATGTTCTGATTATCGATGGAAGCGATAGGCTTGTAGGCGACCGTGTAAGTTTTTTCGACATTTTGCTGAATAGGTTTTTTACTGAAAAGATCGAACTGCGAGATCATACAAGTGTTATTCTCCATTATTATCCAAAAATATCTTTTCCTGCCGCCTTCTGTTTAATTTTCCTTTTGCGTGTCGTCCTAGATTTTGTGGATGTTTTTCTCCGCTTTTTGGATGCGCTTTTTTTACGGATCGTAGATGTTCTAATACGGGTGGCTGAACGTTTTAACATCGACTGAGCAATTTTTGTTGCAGGTTTTGTTCTTATACCGGAACCTACCAGAGAGTCGATTTTCCGTTGTGCTTTACTCTGAAGATTTTGACCCGCTTCACGTACACGTTGACGAACGATAGTTCTCGGAGTTTGCTGACTTGTTGCAATGTCGGTGATAATGTTAGCGCCTGTTTTCAAAGCTTCTTTTCCGATCGCTTTTGCACCACTCCAGAGTAGAGGTTTCACCATTCTAAAGAGTCCTGCAAAGAGAGACCCCAATCCTCTCCCTTTTTGAATTCTAGTTGAACGATAGATGGGTCCAATTCCCCCACGGATCTGATTACTGTAATATTCGGTCTGCGAATTCATGGTGATTCATCAGCTTTTCGACATAGACTGAGCAAAATGATTCCTTACTGTTTTTTAAAAGGACTTTGCTTTCCTACGAAAATGTAAAACAGCTATTGTAGGTACGGAGCCGTTTCTCAAAGGCAGGAAATATCCTTGTCTATCATACATCGCAATTTCTATTGTTTCGAAAGAACCTTTATCCAGAGAAACGTAATGAATCGGATTAAATGTATGATGGGCTACGGGTACTGTGCAAGATGATTTTGTTTCCGAATACTGTTTTCGGGCAAGACGTAAAAGACGTAGCATTTCTCCTCCGACCAATTGTTGTTTCACGAGATCGGAATAAATGAATATGTAGGGGTTTTTATCCACGACGTTATTGGACACAGCGTGCGTAGAATAAATAGATTTCAATACGTCATATCGAAATTTAGCGTAGTCATCAGTTTCGTCTATGGGTGTGACAGTATTTGTTGGAACACCTTCCGATTCAGGATCGGGAACCCCTATCACGGACAGATGTTTGTTCACAGCCTCTTTAAAGAAAAATCTGAGATGAGTAGGAACAACGGCATTAGCAGGGTTTGTTTTCAGGAACTGAATGAACTCCTCTACTGTATATGTTGCTGCAGGAAAATAAAATGGCTGCTCGTTAATATAGAGTGTATTATCCGTAGAAACAGAAGATCCCGACGCGTCCCATTGCGCTTCCAACAGAAAATGCCAGAATTGCTTAAGAACGTTTCTCCGTATTTCCAGGTCGTTGGGGAGGGATTCTTCGATGGTAGAGATCAGGTCCTCAGCATTTGCATACGTCCGAACAGGAAAGGTTACCGTTCCGTAATCTGTTTCCAAAACATTGTCGTATAGAGTTGAATAATGCAGTTCTGCTAATCCGACTTCCCACAATTCTGGAGACAGATCGATCCGTTTTGCAAGTTTTACGTTGAAATGGGTCAGCGTGTTGTTCGGAAAATACTTCTCCGATGCAGATGACGGAAGGTAAACATAGAAATTATCGTCCATTCTCGCCGAACACAAAGAACTCACTGGATCGTGGTGACGATATATTTTGATATAAATATGTTTTGGAAATTATTTTTCTGATAACTGTTTTACGGAAGATGCCTTGATCCACGAATCGAAACTAGGTGGATATCCGAGCCAGCGAACCAGGTATTCCAAATTTTTACCTTTTCCCCGGCTGTTCAAAATCTTATCAATTTTATACTCTTCGTCAGGATCCGAATAAACTTTTTGCAGTTCATGTTTGTAAAATGTGCCTTTTACAGGTTCTTCATTTAAATCGTCTAATATGTATACAGGTACAGGTGATCGCTGAACAAGGGAGTGGATTTTGAAAAGTTCTCGTGACCACGATTGTTCGTATCCCTTCTCAAAATGACCTTTCACGACAGAGATTCGTACGAAATCACCAACATTCAGATCTGAAGACGGTTGTGAAATATGTCTGTCAGGTTTGTTGAGACGTTTCCACACGATGTAAACGTTAGACTCGTTCACATCTCGAGGTGCCATTCCTATGGAACTGTGGATAGTTGTATTGTAACCTTCGAGAAGTTGCGGTAAAATGTCTACGTAACGTCTTGTTTGTTTCGATGTGAAATATTTCCACATTCGTTCTTTCAATGTTCTGTTGAAACGTTCCACTACACTTGCTTTCACAGGATAATTTGAAGCGATCGAAAAATTTACATTTTCATTTTTTAAAAACTTCTGGAATGTAGAATTTGTGAACTCCGTTCCTTGGTCGGTCTGTAGTGTGACAGGTTTTCGTCTGCTTTGTTCGAAAATATTTTTGAAAGCTTCGGTTACCGAATTGCTTGTTTTATTTCTTAGTGGTAATGCAAAGGCATATTTTGAGAATACATCGATCACTGTCAGAAGATATCTGTATCCATCGTTATGTTTTTGTATCGATGTCATGTCGTTGAGATCAGCTTCCCAAAGCATGTCTATGTTCCACACATTGTAATGATTTCGGGGGAACCTTTTCCTTGCAGGTTTGTGGAGAGTGTACGTTTCCTGGTGCATCAACCATTTTTTCACCGTATTGCGGGATATATTTTTATCCCGTACCGCGTTCCATAAACGATCTACAGATGAGAATGAAGCACGGTGTCGGGGATCGTAATATATTTTGGTGAGGATTTTATCGTGTTTTAACTTAGGGACTCCCATGACTGATCTCTCTGTCTACGGCTTTTTCTCAGAGGAACCAGCTTGTATGCGTCAGGTGTTCTCAGAAACGGTGTAGTTTTTCTGGAAACACGGACAGCCGCTTTCTTCTTCTTTTTCTGTTTCTGTCGATGAGACGGTCCAGGGCTTTCCGTTGACGACGCTGAGAAGTTCAACGTCTTCGGATCAGGAAGTGTTTTTTCCTGACGTTCGTCTATCAAATGTTGAGCCGTAGATTGGTACTCGTCGATGATATTTTGTAACTGATGACGTGTATTACGGGGTAACGTCTCTGCTAGGTTCGTAGGAAAATACGTCGATCCTGGCGAAATAGTAGAAGAACCGTCGTTATCTTGAACAATAGGAATTTGTAATGGTTCTTTGGATTTTCGACTCAGCCATAAATACTCGTCCAGTTCCTTTCTGTAAAGACGCCATTTCTGATCGTCTGATATATTTTTCATCTTCAGAATATCATTCATTTTTTTATCCAGAACGGATAATTTCTGAGTTACAGACGAGTCGGAAACACGAATACGTGCTAGCTGTTCCGGTGAAAGGACGATCATCTTTTTGTAGGAAGATGTCATTTCTCAATGAGGAATGAGAGTACCGAGAAGACCCGATAACAAAGAACCTAGAAGTAAGGGTAGAAATCCACCTTTTTGCACAAGAAGTTTTCTTCGTTTTTCGATGTTCACTCTCGGTTTCACGAGATTGCGTAAGACCGACTTGTAAGGTGTCAGACGACGTTTTGTGGACGGTTTAATTTTCACGTTTCCTTTTAAAACGTTCAGGCAGCATTCGCTGATGAAACGAATTGTCTTTTTCGGAGCACTTTTCAATAATGATTTACGGATTTTGGTCGGTGAATTTTTCAACACGTGCAAAAAAGGTGAATGTTTCTTGAAAGACGACGAATGTCTATTCCTGTTAGAACGTGATTTGGTACGTGTCTTCCTCGTTCTCCTCATCTCGATGTTTTAAACATTCCTGAGGAAGATATGCAGTTGAGTAATTCTGGTTAAAAATGTCTGTCTGATAACGTAAAGGATCCGGTGTTGACTGTGAAAGATCAATATACAAATAACTGAAAGGTTGAGTAGTAGCATCTATATATACTTTTTCGAGTTCCTTCATACGGTGAGGATGAAGTTGTCGTGCAAACACAGTAAATTGGTTCATATCTCGAGGATTTTTAAAAATAACAAAATGTTTTACGTTCAGCGAAATGTCTCTGCAATTTTTCCCTTGATGAAAAAGATTCTGTGTTATGAACACCACCGAAATGTTTTTGTGATGACTGCCTTTTGTGAAAAGGTCGGCGACTTTTTCTCCTTGAGCAACCATCATAAGATCATCCAGGATTATGAGAGTAGGGGTTTTTCCGTTCCACGACTGCCAATCGACGATCCCTTTATGATATTGCACATCTCGAAGATTTTGCGGAATACTGTTTTCCTGATCGTAACACCATACAATTTTCTTGACGGGTCCTTCGACAAGATGAACGATGGAGTCAACCATATTTGTCACAAAAGTAGTTTTTCCACTTCCTGATGCTCCGCAGACCATCATGGTGAAAGGATGGGAAAGTTTAGGAAACATGTTTTATACTGGAGATTTGAAGAAAAATGAAGATCTGGCACATTGTAAACACATTTTATACACTGGCTGGCCGAAGAAGGGTTCAAACTCTGGACCGCTACAGACATATTTTAGTCTGCACAGTATCCGAAGGGATACGATAAATGTTTATCGTCGAAACGCCGTTTCAACAGTACCGACTGAAACAGCTTTTTTTCATATGTACTGATTACTTGGAACTGTTTTGTTCTTCTGATCCTGAAAATATTTTCGACCATAACTTCAGGCTGCTCACTGTTTATCATGTCGCACATGGTATCAAAATTGACCAATTCCGATGTGGAGGTATTCAATGTGATTCCTTTCACTTTACAGATATACTGCGGTTCGGAGAACGGTTTTGTTATTTTCATGCTGTAACTTTTCGGTCCCGTTGAAACAAACTGTTCACAAACTGCACCGGGTCCGAAATCTGTCAATTCATCCGTGAGTTCTCCTAGTGCGTCACCTGTCTGGGGATGATATTCCATTTCAGAACTATCTACGTAAATTAGAGAATCTGTATCACAGTAACATATCCTGTCACCCAACTTTTCGAGGAGTTCGTACAGTTTCAGACGAGCATGGCATGTTGTGAAGGCTCCGATAGGAACATTTACTTTCCTGTTCAGACTGACAGCCTCTTCAACATATTTCCAGTTCACTAAAACGGTGTCCTGATTGATGAATACGACTCCTCCAATCATTATATTTGGATCAGTCATTTTATCGAGAAAATCTTTCGATTCCTTGATGATGGACGTCTGGGAAAGGTTGTCCCGTTGACAGAACTTGCCCCATAAAGAATTAAGGCAAAGTTTAGCCAGAGTACGTTTACCAGGATTGACTTCGATACTGTTTTCTTCCAATAGAATACCCTCCTTATCGAAATATTTCTGTATGTACTGCTTCTTATCCTCGCCGTTCTGACACCATGAAGGCCAACCGCTCGCTTCCTGTTTTATTTTCAAGAAGGTGTTGACATAACCAGCAAAGAGTCCTCCAGTTTTTGTGACAGGGTTGTACATCGATGTTTCATACTTCCACACTTCCGATACCGACAACACTTTGTAGCCTAAACTACAAGCCTTACGCACCTCGGCGATGACCCAAGTCCCCGAAAGTGCGCGTTGTTCATCGGAATGGCTGCATGTACCTTCACATTTTAATCTGACAGCACATTCGCTACACAAGACAAACATCAGTTTTCCATGCATTTTTGTAGGTAGAACAGGATGTAAAAGGGCTTTTGGTGGCAGAACAGTACATTTTATGAGCCCCTCCATGTTCAAAACTTCATTTACCGAAGGAATAGAAGTTCCTAGAAATATGGTAGGATGTCCGACAGGATAGGCACAGTATTTGTTTACATAAGGGTACAAACTTGTAAAATCATAGTACTGTAATTTTTCATTTTCCTTGATTTTGTAATACGTCCTGACTGTTTCAACTCTTCCTCCATATAAGGCGTCTCGTGGATTTAAAGGAATGCAGCAAACGATAGGATGTGTCGATAGATGTCTATCGAGTTCAGGATCTGCTCGCAATATTTTTTTGAAATCGCATTCCCACATTGTGACAACATGGTATCCTTCAGAACGTAGAGCCGCAAGTTTACGACACGTGTTCTCGTATCTGAAGGCTGCAGTGTTCAACAAGTCACTATGTTTATCACTGTTACTATCCTGATCGGTTTCATCTTCTTCGTCACCTTTCGGATACATATCCCTGTTAATTGATATGCAGCGTTGACAACCATGCCAGTAGCACCCCAGCGCCTCGTACACCGTCTGCGTCTCCTCGTGATAACCGTCCACTCTGTAACGTCCTCCTATGACATATTTTTCACGAGTACGTCCACCGTGAAGAAGTATTACATCATTTTGTTCTTCCACGTAGGTTAACCATTTCAATGCGAACTTGGACATCTGATCTGCATGATGGTAACCTCCTTTAGGTATTATTCCTATAGTGTTAGCCGGCATAAATTTCTGCCTGTAAATTAGTGAACAGACAGATGCTATTGTGATGCAGTCCCTGAAAATGTCTATTTTGCATATGTCTAGAAAATTCTGTCTCAACTTTAGACATCCTTGTCTCAACAGGGTCACATCCTTGATGCAATATTGGAGAAGTTCGTTTTTGTTGTTAAAAGGTATATTATTTTCACATTCATTGTTGTACCAGGACATAAAACGGTGTTGATCTTCAACTGTTTTCATATATTCATATCCATATGCAGAAGGAGGAGGTGGCGGTCCTATGTAATTTCTATTCTTGTAAGTGTTCCACAAATGCGGATAATATCCTTTCTGCACAGGTAAACCAAACAGTTTTGAAAATCCTGCAAGATTTGACTGAACATAGTTGAGACTGTCCACAAAATGGAGATTTTGGTATGTCATGCTGACAATTTTGGTACCATCTAAGATAACACGGGGTTTCATTTCTCTTTCCAGCATTCTCCGTAATAGAAATGTACAATCGTAACCTCGTGCATTGTGTGCACAGATGGTTATATTGGTAAACTTATGTTGCAATTCGAGATACGACAGAAATGTATCTACAGGGTCATCCCAGAATATAAACTGTCTTGTTCCACAAACAGAACACGAAGCTGTTAAATCCTCTCTTTTGTGACATGCGTGACAGGCTGTCTGCACCACGATAAGATTCGGAACATGAAGAAACGTTTTTTCTTTGTCAGAATAAGGAATATCAGTGTAGCATTCGAAATCGTAAAACACAAATAGAAATTTTGAGTACTGTTTAGGTTTCGGTATAGGCATGTAGCAGAAATGATTTACAGGTTTCACACAATTACACACAGTACAATATTTCATGTTGCATCTATGTACTTTTTCATATCTATTGTTTGTGAGAATAATTCTGAAACATCGGGGACACTGTTGGATTTCGCTACAGACAGTACCGTTTCGGAACGGTGTAGAAACATGATTTGTGAAACACTGTTCATTTCTGAAATTTCGGTGACATGTCTGACATGTTCTACGGACACCCGGTTCAGGTACACATGGTGGAGTTGCACGGCACATACAACATAATTGCTTACACATGTGACTATGAGGTTTACCAAATATGAGCTGGTTACACCCATGACATTCTTTGTTTGCTGCAAATGCTCCAACACGGTTCACTATCACATCATAATGTTGTCTGACATTATCATACAGAAGGTATATAAATTTTGAAACATGTTCAACCTGCCCTTCAAACAGAACATCTTTAGCATCACGAAGATTGTTGTATACAATAATTTTATGATCTGTGAGAACTTGCTGAAATTTTCTCAGTTCAGGAATTCCACTTCCGGCACACGCATTGTCTGTCAGATCTACATCTGCTTTCCGCATAAGTTCGAAAACAGGTTTAAGAAGATTTCTATTTCTTCGATACTGTGAATAGGACGGATCATTATCAGCATAGGCTTTTCCTATTACCAAAGCTTCAGCTAAACAGAGTGGTTTTTTCCTATTAGGCACACCGACGATACTCCTTTTTTGCGTGCTTAACATGTAATTAGGTAAACAATATGTTCGTTTACCTCCACCACCTCCGACAGGTATATTGACATGGTCGGCTCGCAAAATTAACCGATCTGTAGCCGTGAATGTTTTCGCACTCTGCAATATTTTATACATGATGTTCCACACCATATCACTGTGTAACTGGTCGCTTCTGTGCCACCCGACATAAATATCTTTCACCGTTGGGTCAGATATGTTAGAGAGAGAGTTAAACCTATCTTGTCTTTATCCTTGGTGTCTTTCTTAACATAGGTGAGAAGATTTTCAACACCTTCACGGATCCATGTGTGAGGATCGACATTTTCTGGAGGGTGCGAGAAACTGAATTCCACACGACGTCCTTTGGAACGGAATTTGGGATATTCACGTTCTTGAATGTTATGTAATATTATGTTCCCTATTTGTTCACGAGGCACTGTATCACGTTTTCTTTTCTTACCTCTTCTATCTGATACAGAAGCACTTTGGGATGACGGTTCTGCTGAGGGTAAGGGATCCGGTCTCCATGACGGTCCTGGCACAGGTTCCAAGCCTGATCCAGGTGCGACGTTCCTTGAAGGTCCTGGTGATGTAACAGGGTCAAATGCGGTTGTCTGCTTTTCCTCGGTACCTGGGGATACAGGATTGGGTGTTGATGAAGGGCCTGGTGATTCTTCGGAAATACCTGCTCCATAAAGATCGGGTACGGATGTTGTCACTGTCCGTAGTAAGCGGTCATACTCCTCGAGCAAGGAGATTCTTTCTCCTGCGATGATTTTTTGCGCAATTTGCACCAACACTTCCCGTAACTGTCTAGATGTTGTGTAATATCCATCACGATATAGCAATAACAGATCGTCAGCGGATAACTGTACGTCCATGATCGTACGATGTCTGTGTCACGAAGACTGCCATGTGGAGAGAACACCGTACTTTATATACGTAAGCATACCAAACCAGTTATTTCCGTTCCTAACGGTTTTGCTGTCTGATCTGCAAACTCTCCGGAAATCTGTAACAGTCCTCTGCTAACCGTCTTCGCCCTTTCTGGCTGATATGAATGCTGATGTAAAATTCTCGGAAAGCTAACTGTCTTCACCAGATGTTTTCCTGGCTGATATCAAACCCTTGTACAATTCTCGGAAATAGCGAACGGTCCACACCAGATGTTTTCCTGACAGCTATGAAACCATCTAAAATTCTCGGAACTACTTAACACTCTTTTCCTACCAAGCCTAATTGGACTAGAGTGAAGGCAATTGTAGATTCGGCATCTGTACGTCAACACCTTTAAATAGAGTATATGGACGGGGGTCTACGGTCAAAATAACAAAGACCAAGATGGCGGCCCCCATTGTCATGACGAGCTGAGATGACAATTAATTGTATAATATTACGTAGTAACCGTCGGTGATGTTTACTGGCACCTATCTGTTGTAGGTAAATTGAAAAACTCGAAAAACATGTCCGGAAAGTTTCGAAGGGCCGTCCAGTCGGCCCTAATTGAACTAGAGTGAAGGCAATTGTAGATTCGGAATCTGTACGTCAACACCTTTAAATAGAGTATATGGACGGAGGTCTACGGTCAAAAATAACAAAAACCAAGATGGCGGCCAAGATGGCGGCCCCCATTGTCATGACGAGCTGAGATGACAATTAATTGTATAATATTACGTAGTAACCGTCCGTGATGTTTACTGGCACCTATCTGTTGTAGGTAAATTGAAAAACTCGAAAAACATGTCCGGAAAATTTCGAAGGGTCGTCCAGTCGTCCCTAATTGGTCTAGAGTGAAAGCAATTGTAGATTCGGAATCTGTACGTCAACACCTTTAAATAGAGTATATGGACGGAGGTCTACGGTCAAAATAACAAAAACCAAGATGGCAGCCAAGATGGCGGCCCCCATTGTCATAACGAGCTGAGATGACAATTAATTGTATAATATTACGTAGTAACCGTCCGTGATGTTTACTGACACCTATCTGTTTTAGGTAAATTGAAAAACTCGAAAAACATGTCCGGAAAGTTTCGAAGGGTCGTCCAGCCGTCCCTAATTGGACTAGAGTGATAGCAATTGTAGATTCGGAATCTGTACGTCAACACCTTTAAATAGAGTATATGGTCGGGGGTCTACGGTCAAAATAACAAAAACCAAGATGGCGGCCAAGATGGCGGCCCCCATTGTCATGACGAGCTGAGATGACAATTAATTGTATAATATTACGTAGTAACCGTCGGCGATGTTTACTGGCACCTATCTGTTGTAGGTAAATTGAAAAACTCAAACTCGAAAAACATGTCCGGAAAATTTCGAAGGGCCGTTCAGCAGGCCCCTAACTGGACTAGAGTGAAGGCAATTGTAGATTCGGAATTTGTATGTCAAAAGTATATGGAAGGGGTCTACGATCTGAAATACAGAAACCCTACATTGCCGTCAACATGGGGGACCCTATTGTCCGGCCCTGTGTGATTTAACATAAAATTGATTTGCCATATCTGTGCATTTTCAAAGGGCGATTCCGACTCGGTTTGGCCCCGGGAAGAAATGATAGAAATAACTTTGCATTTTCAAGGGGGTTCGACTCCCCCCTGTGTGTTCTAAAAACAAAAAACAAACTGATTGCTTTAATTTTGTATTTTGCAACGAGTCCACTCAAACCCTGTAAAAACGAATTTTCCATATGTGTAGGTCGACTCTGATTCTGTTTATTTAAGAAACAAACGCAATTACAATAACGCTACATTTTCAACATCATCTATTTCACAATGCTGTTTCTCAGACGTTCTGCGAGGACGTAACAAGGAAGTTGGTTTTGTAATTATATCTCCATACTTTTTTATCTGTCTGGATGAAACAAGGAAGTACTATGTACATAACGTTATCAGAGTCGACCGGATGCAACAAGGAACCGCTGTGAAACTCATCTCAGAACTGCAGGCCTCAGTCCCGCAATTTCCACCTTGTAAATCTGTCATGATGTGATAAAGAACTCCAGTCACCGCAGTTTAATCTCTTCTACAGATTTCCGCGTAACACGCTTGCTAATGACTTAAGCATGTAAGGAAGTCTGCAGAACTTCTGAAACAGATTCTCCTCCACTCATTCTGTTACTTCGTGTTGGGTCAAGAACGTGCG
This sequence comes from Lepisma saccharinum, assembly GCF_977018435.1. Taxonomy (NCBI): domain Eukaryota; kingdom Metazoa; phylum Arthropoda; class Insecta; order Zygentoma; family Lepismatidae; genus Lepisma; species Lepisma saccharinum. Next base: position 32,205,783 of record NC_139247.1, read on the forward strand.
ATGGCTGATGGAAATTTCGTAAGTACCTATTTCATATTCGTATTAAAAATAACATATTTTCTGTATACACCATATATTTTTATTACAAGAAACTGTTATACATATGTTATTATACCCATTAAATGAAATACCTCTCAATGTAGACGTTATATGTACAATCTCGGGTTCGATTCCCGACGGAAACCTATGGTTCTGTGCATAAATTTAAAATCAGATAGATCGTTTAATTATCCCACAACTGAACGAAACGTGTTAGTGTATTAGTAAGATTAATAATGTTTATTCGTTCAGTTTTCTCTTTTTTAACATCTCCACCATCCGTTCCTCTAGCTCTTTCCCCGTTCCCCCTGTTTTCTTATTTTCTGCTCTTTCATTCCTTACACTTTTAAATAGTTCCATTAACTCGAAACATATTCTTAACGATAAATGCGAGGGTACATATTGGGCTCTCTGTATGTTTTCTACAAAATCACCAAACGCTGGCGCGTTTCTTTTTTTTTCAATAATGAAGCTGAATATTTTCACCAATGTGTCCACCTTCACTTCAAAATCTTTACACGTTTCTTCTAGTCGGCGCAATAAATCTTCGGCCAACCCGTTTTCTTCGCAGAAATTGACGTAGCTGCCTACATGCTTTTCTACTTGGCGTGCGTGAACTTTGCTCCACAAATTTCTTCTCTCTTCTGTTGTAGTCCCCGTCTCCTCTTTTACGTCTCCATACAACAGACTGAACCCTAGCGGAAGTGTAGTCATCTGAAATAGACAGAAAATATATTAGTTATATATATATATTATATATATATATATATATTTCGGCCTCCCGATGGCGCAGTGGTAGCGTCGTCGCCTTGTAATCAAGGGTCCCGGGTTCGATACCCCGTGGAGGCACAAGTGGTTCGGATCCCACTTTAAACTGTAGGTCCAGTCCCAATTAGCCTTACTGTGCATAAAGTGGACTTTAAACAACTAATCAATCAATCAATATATATATTTTTTACACAAACTGTAATCACTGTTATATATTAATTCACACATATTTTCAGGAACGTAACATGCAGCAGGGGGAGGCTCTGCGGAATGCTTTTGATCAATATCAGATAGGTGTAGAAGAACAAGAGCACTTCGCAGAGCTCACCAGGGATGTCAGGAGGTGCTTGGAGGAGCAGGCTGACATCGAACGGGTATACGAGCAGACGTTGGCCGTAACAGCACTTCGGCGTCGACTCAATCGGGAAAGAATGGTCGACACTTTCCGTTATTATCGTCAAAGGTAATTATTTTAATTTATTTCTTATAACATTGTATATTTTGACATGGTCCGACAACCTATCGACTATCCTTGTAGCTCTATTATGGACAGACGGAAATTTAAATCTGAAAAATAAAATCGAAAATTTAAAATCGAAAAAATCGTAAAAGTTTAAAATGTTTTAAACAAGTTTAAAACGTTTTTGAACAAAATTGAAATAAAAGACCCTCAGTCACGGTCCTGTTTCTCCCAGACCTCACGTTTCAAAATGTCCTCAGTTGCGGTCTGGTTTCACATGCATGTTCACCATTTTCCGATTATATATGTCACATACCACTTTTTCTTTTATAGCCAATATCTACATGGAACCGAATATATTTCTTTAATTATTATATATTGTTTTTCAGATTGGGTCGACGCAATGCTCGTAGAGCCGATAACCTTCTTCACCTAATACCTCCTGCGGTCCTCAGAGGCTACGTTCGTCCTCCTTCTCCTGCTCCGGAACAGGAGGAAGATCCACCCCTCATCGATTTGGTGCAGCGGGAGGAGGAGGACGGACATCGTACGCCTCCATTACCTCCACCAGAGGACCGGGAACATCCAACCCCCCCACCATAGGCTGTACAACTCAAAAATAAACCTCTGCTGCCACAGGTAATGATTTTTATTTTCTCACCTTTCAAGCTGTATCGTTTTCTGCTTCCGACGTGTCAGTCTCCTCTATTATTTCGGGGAACTCACGATGGGGGCCTGTACCTCTTGAAAACTGCTCTTCAACTTTATGGACACTGGAAATAAAAGCATATTTTGATCTTAGATCGTTACGCCGTAACGGGTTGTAACAATAGTCGGCTAACTCTTCTAAATCTAATGCAGTACCTTTTACTCCTAATGTATCGCTTACCGACTCCTGTAGGGGTACACTGCTGTTAAACCACTGAAATATTTCACCCAGTGATAACATAGACTCCCGATATTGTTTTCTAAATATCTGCATCAGAGTTGCAACATCACTATAATCCACTATCATGTATTTTTTGTGACACCCCACTCGGTACAGCAGGGGAATCTCCTCATTCAGTAAATGTTCCAAATTTTCGTACCGTGTCAATTCGACAGCGGCACGCCCACAATTTAAACTCTCATCCGTCATCATGATATATTTTGTAACCAGACAACGTGGAGGAACATGCAGATCGGATATATCTACATGTTCCGAATTTAGTTCCGATTCTGTCTCCATACAGATGCAATCTTTTGAGGAGATTCCCGATACTACAGTAAAAGGTCCTGCATTATATCCGTGAGATGCTATCTCACCGGCTACACGATTGGTCCACACATGGTACGGCAAATGACCGTATACAGGTGCTCTCTCGAAAAGGTAATGTGTCTCACATAATCCTGTTCTACGACTCTTGATGTACTGCATGCTGATCGGAAAACCATTACTTTCAAGTTCCATAAAATTCTCATTCACTAGATCTCTATTGTAAAATGTTATTAAAAGAGATTCCCTGTACCTTACCGGACTATCAAAAACCAACACTTTGGGACTATTACTCTCAAATATTTTCGATTTAACACCATGCAGTATTTTCGAATCGGAGACTGTTACAGGGTATGCAAAACACATTGCCTTCCTCGGAGAACGCTCTATGTAACCGTACAAAGGATTATACTGCATATTTTTATCAGCATCATGTTTTCTTTTCCTCAACGTTTCACCCCTACCACCACCACTACTTTTCTTTCCACAGCGTCTCAACTTCTCATATTTGTGTTGTGCAGCATTCTTTGCTTCCCACGATCTACGAAATTGCTGTTCCGTAAAATACTTAGGAACGCTCACGTACGGGCTGTCATCCTTAAACATTTCAGGCTGTACCGACGACCGTGGTGTCCGTGGAGGAGACGGCAGTAGACGACTACTTCGTGATGTCGTCGTCGCTGGCAACAAATCTGGAGCAGCAGGTTTCATCCCCATTACACTGCCGACAAATTGCAATATCCAGCCCCCTATACCCATTTTACACTTCTACTTACCTCAAGATAACCCCCTATATATATACATATATATATATATATACCAGGTAGGATTGATCCGTTGAAACTGATCACTTTTCTCACTATAGTATCTGCAACCTGACAGGCGATCGTGCTGACTGAGCTGTGGACAGTTATCCGGCGGACAGTTGTACCTCTTATGATGCATATCTGGTTCGTTCCATTTTATATACCTTCCTCCCGACGATCAACACAGTCATATTCGATACGTAATCTCTCGCGCAGAGCATCCAACGCCCACGTGCCTCTCCTATCTTCTTCCTGTCCTGGTACACTGTACACACTCAACTCTTCCGAGAATCGTACTTTTTTTACTCTGTAAATTTTATCTACATCCGTCTTCTCCGCCACTTTTTTCTCCTTATGCTCTTTCTCCATCACGTGCTATCCCACATGCTTTGCAGAGAGCCCTCCTTCCAGCACAGCATTCAACCATTCCGCACATCACTCATCCGGTCCATGCATATCACTCTCAACCGTCCACACACACACACATATCGCTCACCAATTCCTGGAACCACTTAACGATAATCTTTCTCGCAACACCAAACCAATTAACACCAGACATCAAACATTACTCATTCCCCGAAACCCTACTCTCATCCCACACAATTCCTAGAACTCGAACACTCAACACTTCAACACCATCTGCTCGAGCATTCACCAGACCCTGAAATAATCTCCCGACAAAATTCCTTGAAAAACAGACCTTAAAACACTTGACTCAAAACTGCAAAAGCAATTACCATTCCAGACCCATTACACAAACCACATCCATTAATTCTCACAACATTTCCTCGAACCAACACTCAACAAACCACATTTTCCAAGAACAGGCACTTAACCTTCACCGCACGCCTTAAAAGCCTCATCAACGCCATCTGTTTTCAGACGCCGGAAATTCCGAGAAAACCAACCGTCACCGGATAATCGTCGATACTTTTCCTCCTCCCCAACCCACATTCCCAGAATTTCACAACCATCAACGCCATCTGTTTTCAGACGTCGGCAAAACGGGAAAAACCCGAATACTTTTCCTCCTCCCCAACAACCAATCAAAACGCTCCTCACAAAATTAAGCCACGCCCCTTTTAAAACAACCCACCAATCAAAATCATCCACACATTTTCACCCCAACCATTTTATGACGTCATCGCGAACAACAATACCCCCTGCTTGCCCACACAACTACATCATCAATTGATCTTTGATCGATCTTTTCCAATCAATTGATTTATCGACTTCAACGCCGGTGCATTACTACTATGTGATTTCATTCTTTGGAGGCTTGTTTAAGGTAGCGTTTAGGTAACACCATTGCCAATGATTATGTATCTTCGTGATCAGATTACACATGCACTGCAGGCCATTACCGGGACATGCCACACCGAGTATGGGATGAGTTTGATTACCGTGTGGATGTGTGTTGTGTTACGCAGGGTGCACATATTGAAGGATTGTAATTAAAGCATAAGAGACTTGGACAGTTGCGGCAGGGGTGCCCACAGGGCCCATCGAGATTTTTTGGGGGGAGATTTTCCCTTTCAAACAACATAAAATTCTACATTTATATATTTTTCTAAAATATATCTAAACAATTTACACCTTAAATGCACCATATTTAATCCATTAGATGAATAAAAGAAGCTACTTACTGGCAGGTGTTCTCACAGGTGGGTTTGTGGACGCCCGTTGCGTCCACCCAATTTGTGTGAGGGGATTTTTATGATGGAAATTTGACGTGAACAATATAGCATTGCACACAATTTACTAGGGATGTGCCGAAGCCGATTACAGATGTATGAAAATCGGCCGAAATTGACACATCGGCATCGGCATCGGGATCGGCAAAAATCCGATATTTAAACCGGTACAGATTATACTAGAGTTTTTACCTTCTAATAAGTTTTATATTCTAGTTTTGTAAGATTTATTGAAATTTTTTTTATGATTCGTCATTATTGTAGAGTTTTTGTAATAAAATTATTGCAAACTCATTCAGAGGATCAACCTAACTATTAATCGGAAATAAAACAGCAGATTGCTGAACCAGGATCTGCTGTTGTATTGGAAATTCAAAAATGAGTATTCAAACCTAAAGCAAGTGCTGAGAAAATACTTGGGCATACCTGCTACATCAGTATTCAGTGATTGAGTGTTCATTGTTGCTGAACAGATTTGAGATAAGAGAAGAAGTAGGTTACTTCCTGAAGTGCTTCCAAATCTTGTATTTCTGAAGTTGAATCTGGCAGAACAGGAATTCATTTTGCATTTCAAAGAACTGCTTGTGTACTAGCGTTTAATCTCTTGAGAATCCATGTTCTTCTTAAAGGTTCACATAACATTTTGTAGATGCAAATGTACATTCTCATCTCTTGAGAATATATATGTATATACATATGATATGCAATAGAAATGTACATAGCAAATTTATTTTTGTCATTCAGAAAAAAACATCCCATTTCTGTTTAATAATCTTATGTATCGGAATCGGTTAAATATCGGCATCGGTATCGGTTCCAAAAATTATCGGTGAGTACATCGGCATCAGTAAATTTTCAGCTTCGTCACATCCCTACAATTTACCATTGCTGCTATATACAACTTGCAACTTGTAAATATCAATTTGTAGACTTCCAAGGGAAATGTAAAGGTAATATGAATTTTCGCGGGAGGGGGTGGAAGGAAATATCCAACTCTTACATATTGAGACGTGGATTCTGTGGGGGATTGGGAATTAAACGTTGGGGGGGGAGTATCCAACTTTTGAATATCAGTGTTAGATTATAGAGGGTATTTTAGAAAGAGGGGATTGAGCTATAAATTGAGGGAGTATCCAATTCTTGTATATTATATTGTCTAGACTGTTCCGAAAATTCTGGTGACTGAGAATTATTTGTTTTGGAAGAGGCAACATCCACTCTTCAACATAAACAGTAAGTCTAAAATTGGCACAGAAATTTTGGTGCGAGGATTGAGTATTAAATTTAAGGGAGGAGATATGAAGATCTTGATAAAGTGTTAATTCTTAGATTGTAAAAGGATTTTTGTAGTGGGGGGGAGTTCGAATATTTTATTTAGGGATTATATTTAGCGATATGATATTCACACGTTTTTCACGCCGAACGTGCGAAAAGAGAAGCTGGAAAAGAGTAAATATCGTGGTGTCATAAGAAGGTATTGACATCCCAATAAATTAATATTCTTGAAAGACTGCAAAGAAATGGATGTAAAAATTTTCTTCCTCGCTTCCCTCACAATCTTGTGTTACCAAAATGTGCGTCTTGCATTTTGCTAAAGTTTTATATACTATAGCTGCATTACATAACATCACGTCTTAAAATATAATGCTTATAGTGTTGGTATTCTACTTAATTTAAAGCAGGTGCATCATTTGGATGATGCACTTCTATTCGCATTATTATTGTAGTATTGATTCCCTGCATGCTGTAATAATTGTACTAAGTGTATTTCATATAGTAACACCTTGCACGTTACCCGATAAAACAAAAAAATAAAAATAAATAACATCAAATTCCTTCGCATTTCTAACATCTTGTCGCAGGACAATTTTACTTTAACAAGTGACATTTGCACTGAAGATAGAATCCACGTAATTATTGTTATGGATTACTACAATAATTATATTTGCCCCAGGCAGAGGAGGCGAGTTCTTTGAAGGAGAAACTGTATTAAATTATCGCCATTAGCTTAGGAATTTCTAGATAAGGTTGGTTCTGTAATGTCTCGTGTATCAATAACTGAATCGGTCACACGGCTCCAGCATGCTATTTTGTCCAGGTTGAATTTTCTATCTTAAGTTGTGTAACAATTTATGTTAAATACTCAAATTGTGGGTTTTATAAATCTCACCATCTTATTCTCCATTTACAAACACTGTTTAAATGTATATTTATATAATTTAACTTATTACACTTAAACAATCAATGTCCTAGCTTTCCGTTATTTCGAAAACTAAACTATTAAAAAAAATGGACAGTTTAACATGCTATTGTATTCAAATGAACATAAATTATTACTTATTCATCCAAACTATTTGGGGGGATTATGATGAAAGATTTTTGGGAGGTAATGCAGCCATGGTCATGTGGTAATGTTCAATTAAAGGTTATTAAAAGTAGGTTGAGTTCCAGTTTGGGGGATCCATTATTGTCAAGTTTGCTTGTTTTGTGTAGTGAGAGTGACATTCATACACAAATTCCAAATGATGAAATAATAGATACATTCGCAAGGTCCAGTATTCAGGACAAAGCTTCTTTTAAGATCTTCATACTAAAGTTTGTTTTAGTATCAATGCTGTCTTGTAAATAAATATTAATTTGAAAACTGCACATATGTTCTACTTCTGATATTCGTTTTCAATGAGTAATCAAAAAACAATACAAAAAGAGTAATATGGCTTACCATTCTAACGTAAGATTTCTTATGTCATCATACAAATGTACTGTGAAAGCTGTGGTTCAATATATACGATTAATTGGTTTCTTTCTACAAAATATTAAGTTTTTAGTTCTTACCAGGAAAACAATTGTGCATTTTGTTCACATACATCTTTTAATGAATGAGTACAAGAAATAAATAGTAAAAAGTCAATACATGTTTTTCCTTAAATTCATATAATTATAATTACCTATTGTATTTCCAAATATGCAGCAAATTTTCTCTTGCCACAACTCGAGCATTGTTATTTCATATATATTTAAGCAGATTAAAAATGATAATGCATTTTATGACTTTAAATACGCGTATGTCAGAGTTATCTTTATATCCATACCATGCAATTTGATGTGGCAATGAATCTCTTATCCCCTGATTAATGAATGATAAACCTTGCTCATACTAGACGCAAAACAGATCATCGAGTCTCCACTTTGCACTACACGGTATTTGATGTAATTGTGACATGTTAGATGAAGAAAAGGAATAACTCAGGACGGGGAGTATCAAGTGAAGTGTTCATTAAAACTCAATAAAAAAAATATCCGAAAACACTGTCCTAATTAAATACTTTATGGTTATTATGACATGAATTTAGGGGGTGTTTCATTGGCTTTTGGGGGGATTGCGCTATTGGCCTTAGGGGGGGGATGGGCACCCCTGACTGACGGTGTATGTTGTGCCTCTGTAACGTGAGAAATATTTTTTTATTAACTTTTGAAACCGAACCATTCTTTCTTGTATGGCCTTGTTCTCCATAGTTTTTTTTCCACTTACAGTTTTTATGTTAGTTGTTGCATTAACTAGGTTCATTCGCAGACAGCGTGCGACTTGTTTTATCGTCCGGCGATTTAGCTATGATCTTAAACCGGAAGTTGGTAGAAAAGTGTTTCCTCTCAGATATATCTTGCAGTTGTCTGGCTCGCCGAACGCGACTAATATCCGGTCATTGGGAGATGCGGCGATGACAAAGGAAAATAATAAAAACATTGCATTTTAAAATATTTTAGAGAAGTTAAAGAGATAAATCAGAATATTCCCATATTTGCACAAAATTAATCACGTGACACCATGAAACGGCTAGAAATAAGTAAGAGATCCGGAAAGTTAGCGCATCGAAAGGAGAGTCTAGTTCTATCCCCGCGCCCAACCGTTCCTGTCGAGTGCAATGGTGTCAGGCGGGCCTATACATTGCAGCAGGTCTGCAATCCAAGGTCCTTCCGCCGCTCTTGAAGGTCTGGTCATAATATACCTTTTTTCAGCCCCTATGTTTACAACCACGGCAGAATTTCTGTGACGTCATCAAGATGAAACTTCTCCGAGTGTCTGCTATACCCAGCATTGTAAACTTACACAGAATACATGAAAGTAATGGTGCAAAATGGCGAAATGGTGAAATAAAATATAAGTAAGCAAAAGCGTAAAATTACCCAGATTAGTGCTGGAAAGAACTATTAAAATAGCAGTTCGGGATTCAGCGTATTTCGTTCATAGTATTTCTCCTTGTAATTTTTGGATCCCGTGGTTCATATATCGATTTCGGAAGAAAGGAAAACGTTCTTGCTTTACAAGAAACGAAGTACGTTCTATTGTTTTGAGTAATTCGAATTTTAAATCACGTTCGTAATATTATAGTAAAAAAATGTTAGCAACTTGAAATTTTGTATTCTCGATAGGATTATGTTTCCCAAATTCGGAACTTCTCATCGGACGGAAATGTATGGTAAACAAACTCAGAATATGTCGTTTTCTTGAGATAGTGTGGAAATGCGCTTCCAGCACCGTGAGATATTATTATCACTCAGATACTAGAATATGAGTTGCATAACATACCGCATGACCTTGGCCTTTACCATGGAGAAATATTGCTCTCCTTCCCTGGTTGAAAGATTTGATTGATTGATTTTGTGTCCACTTTATTCTCAGTAAGGCTAATCGGGACTGTACCTACAGTTTAATGTGCGATCCGAACCACTATGTGCCTTCACCGGGTATCGAATCCGGGACCCCTTGCTTACGAAGCAACGACGCTACCACTGCGCTATCGGATTGAAAGATTTACCATGACGTTTGGCAAGTCTTGCGATGACTACGTAAAAATGTCACTTTTCGCTACTGCTTATATCAGAGATCTGTTCAAAGCAAAGAACAAATGCTCTATCTCTATGCTCGGGTCAGGCTAGGAACCGGCCCTCTTTCACTGCGCAGAATGACTATGTTGGCAAAAACCTGTTTCCTTGCTGGCTGCTTCGGGGAGGAGGGATGGACAAAGGCGGACTCTCACCAGCTGTAAGGTACATATGGGTATCTGAAATATCTCTGAAATATCTGCTCCTTGAGTGTCGGTTTTGCCTTCTTCTCCCGCTGCGAACATTGCAAACAAGTCTTCAAACTTCCCTCACAGTGGAAACGGCAATTGAATGAAGCACGTGCGGTCTCCAGCACTCCTCTTAGTGGGTGGAAGCACCCACGTGATAGCTGTCAAGGTCTTCCAGCATACAAACCATCGAGTGGCGGGAGATGTACCAGGTTAAACAGTCTGGCGCTAGCTTCAGGAGGAAATTGACATCGTTACGGATGTAACATTCCTTTTGTCGAACAAGCCAGACAGGGTTGTTAAAGGTCCAGGGATTTTAAATAAATTCAATTCCGGTCCAGGAGAGAAAGTCAGCAAGCGTAAATGGGTTCTGGACCATAAAAAAACTTTTTATCTATAAAGTATTTCAATTCTGTCCAGGGACCTTTTTTCAGGATAAATTTAAATGCGGTCCAGGAAACTTTCTTCAATGTAACAAAACTTTTACCGAATATAAATTGTGCTAAAGAAAAAGAAGGTTCCGGTCCTGCAGTGAAACCCAATAGATCCCCTTAGAATTTATGTGTTCCTGGATATTTAATAACCGTCAAACCAAATGATGCTAAAAATGTAAGAGAGGCTCAGAGAATCCATGAACTGAGGTTGCTTGTGGGGAAAAGGTGTAAGTACTGGAAATTTTATCCTGTGTTCAGCAAACATGGCAGGTGTATAGAGGGGAACCAAAGGAAGAAATACGTATTTTTTGTTTACGGCAATTTTCGTCTCTGTGTGCAACAATTCAACCAGAATGAAAAACAGCATAGTAATTGTTAACAATCGTATTCATGGCAACAATCATACGAAAATATTATAATGAAACCAGAGGAAAACATTGTATTAGCCATTTGAAGTCTGAAATTGTTCCGGCAGAAAGATGGCTACTCATCCAAATATTTTGAACGAGGATTTAATTAACTGCAAGCGAACTTGTCAGACATGAGAAAGAAGGTACGACTTTCTTGATTTCAGTGATACGTTATACTCGTTTACATATTAATATCGAACTCACGTTTCTTGATTTTTTACCTGAATTTATTAATCAGGCTATGCTGACTGTAGAAATAACAACGTAAGATTTTTGATTAATTGGTGGGGAAATCTACAAATATACGCTTAGTGGGTCTCTCCGATGGTTCAATCCTCAATGGTAACGTCGTTGCCTTGTATTCCAGGTGTCCCGGGTTCGATATTTGGTGGAGGCACATAGTGGATCTGATCAAATGTTTGTTTCATATTTCTATATATTTATGTTCTTTAAACTTTGATTAGTTTATCTGCTGTGTAGTAGCAACAATGAGTGCGTTCAATTAAGAAAAATGACCTGAATTAAGTAAAATAAAATTTTGAAAATTTTATAACAAATAGCAGAAGATGGTAGAGTTTTGTTTCCTTTCCACACTTCTCGGTAAGGATTTCGAATCTGCCCTTCCTGATAGGAATATTTGTAATACATCGTTGGAAGGGGTATGAATCAAGGATTCCAGAAATGTAGGATTTACGGTGAGGAAACAATTTGAAGTGGAAAAAATCGTAGTATTAAGTTGGAGAAACCTCTAATATAAATGAAACAAAATGAGCCTAATTTACCTACAGATGTAAGGCTAAATGCCTAATGTGTTATGTTACGCTTGAGGTTTTAGTAATCGTAGCATAAATAATACATTTACAGTGTATACAGGGTGGACCAAAAGTTAGTTTACATAGAGCAAAATTAGAGTTACAGTATGCGTTCAATATGATCACCGGCTGCTTGAAAGAATGCTTCAATTCGATTCTCCCAGTTACGTAAGACGTCTGTTAGTGTGGTGGGAATGATTTGTGAAATGGCTTCTGTGTCCTTTCGTTGAGGTGGACCATGTAGTTAATCTTCTCGGCGTACAACATGGGCTTTATGAAGCCCCACAGAAAGTTATAATGCAGGTGTGTTAGGTCTGGTGACGGCTCGGTAGCTCAGTGGTAGAACAATTGCATGGTAAGCCAGAGACCCGGGTTCGAGTCCTGGTCGAGCCTGCGACTTCGCTGAAAATTTCTACGTAGTACATCTCCTGTGTGTGCTTAATCTTCAATAATTAACATCTCTACGCTGGGAGGTTTCATAGGGTTCGTCACAAAATCGCTTCAGCACTGAGAGTTAAATGATTTATTGATTGATTTGTTAATTGATTTACTTACCTTTTTCTGCCACTTTTGACTAATCGCGAACATGAGGATGAATGATGATGTGATGAACTTGACGAACGAACATCCATGGCCTGGTTGGGATTCGAACCCGGGACCCCTGCCGTCGTAGTGAGCTGTGGTAACATGTCCGCCACGGAGGTCCACGAGACTTCAATGTTTTCGATATCCTTTTGGCATAGTGTCTTAGTACTAAATAGGTCACTTGATTTGTTTGTCTCTTTTTGTTCTGCCAGCTTTGGTTAACGATACCTCTTAACAGGCTTTCTAAAAAAGAAAAAATATATTTCTTATTTTATTTCCATTTTTCTTGCTGTGTGTTTCCCATTTCAAATTTTAAGCTTTCATCAGAACAAAGAAGATAAACTTTTATGACATACAAGGGATTCGAACACTTAACCTCCGGATTCGCAGCTAACCACTTCGCACGAAGACTGAACTTTTTGGGGGGGGATCTCCCACAAGAAGTCGAACACGAGACCGCTTACACCAAGGGCGAGAGAGCTAAAAGCTACGAGGGCCACCGACCTTGTGTATAAATTAGTTACAATATAATATACATAATGACAGGTGCATCGCAAATTGTTATTTCAGTATTTTTATCCGCTAACATTGCATTCTCTTTCACCAGAATTTGGTCTCACCCGAAGAGGGATTCCTGGCTACGCCCCTGTCTAGGCAGCTGAGAGGGGTGAATGTATACGCTGGAGTGTGAACATCTTTGGACTACACTTACGAAGCCTTTCTCTAATGCAAAAGCATAAATACGGTAAGTGACACATATATGCATTGTATGATGGCAAACGCATATTTTGAAGAGAATATGTAAGCTGGCATGTGTGTTAGCAGATAGTGTTTTATTACAAGTTAATATGTTATCCAATAGAGAAAGATCCTCCTAGATGTCTTGCTGTTTCTTGTATGGTTTGGATATTACTCTACACTGTAGGTTCAGTTACGATTATTCTATCTGATCATAAAGCTGAGCTCAAATTAACTTTGAACTTTGACCTTGACACGGAAATGAGGTGGTGACAACCCTGATTCTGTACTGCGTTGTTCCATAAGTGCAAGACAAACAAGTCTTCAACGAGCATTCAGGAAGGTTGTTCGTTTGATCCTCTGCACGCTATGCACGACTGGAGTCATATTATATTCTATAACTAAAACGAGAAATGCAACAGTCGAAGCAGAAATTAAATATACCCGAAACCTGTGCGTGAGGCTTTCGTTACATTTGTTTATTCTGCATTATTACTGGTTTCTTATGTGAATTAACAAATAAATAAGTTTGTTTTAAAATAACCCATGACTCTCAGCATATGTGAGAGAATGGAGTGGTTGGCCGCGTGCTGCAACTGATGGAGGTCATCGGAATAATGTTCAGCTGGGTTCTTTTTACGAGCATGAAAAGCCCAAGATCGCACAGTACTGATATCTACGCATTCATCTCTATAAAATGCCTTCAATCTCAGAGGAATGTCAATTTGTAGCACATTTCCTGCGGTTAGGAACACGATCACGGCACGCTACTTCAGGCGCACCACCGACATTGCATGGTTACATACTGCCATTTTCCTCGCTCTAGTTCAGCATCCCCTGGCGATAGAAGTTTGAAACCTTTAATGGAGAAGTGGGAAAGTCTTAAGTGCATTGTATGGTTACTCAAAATCCAAAATGCGTTTACAAGATAACAAAAATAATAACAACAGAGGAAGTATTACTTTTCAGCACATCCTCGTATATATACTTTATTGCAGCGGCATTTCAGGATTGTAATGTTGTTGATTGACATTCCAAATTACAGTTTGCAGAATTTTAACACAAAATGTTAATAAGAAATGAAACTAGGCATCCCATATTTAATGCAAAATATTGAATTTTTTACGAGTTTTGTATCTCTTACACCAATTGAATATCAAACTCAAAATTTTTACTGAAGTTACTTATCATGGAGTACTATATTGTGTACAAATTTCAGATTTTTAAACAACTACCCACCAGAGATATTTAACCCTGAACTTGTATTTTTTTTTAACAAAACTACATGTTTATGACCCTGTAGAAAAAAAGGATTAAAGTCTCAAGTTTCAAATAATTTTGACACACACTATTGGTACAAAGAACTTGCACAAAGAAAATCAAGTGTCAAACAAACTGCCTTCCCCCCCAAAAAAATGCCATTTTGAACGATTAAAATACACCATTATGACCTTAAAATTTATTATGAAGGAATAATATTTAGAAAATTACACACAAATATAATTATAGCCTATGATGTGATTAAAATCACAGATTTTGTCTCATTGTCGTAGGACTTACCAGAGCTGAGATAAAAAAGTTGCCGCTGATGCTTACGAATGGACAAAATGACGCTCGCCATGATAAAAAAAATGCCCGCCATCTTCAAATCGGTGATAGTAAAAATAAAATAACAGTGTCTCTGAACTGTCTACATATGAGGCTCAAACCACACAAAAAATAAACTTTTTCAAAAATGGTCAAGGAACCATGTTGTACCACTTCATATGGATTGACCCCATTGGCTTAATTTGTGGAGCCTATCAACAGCGCAGAGCGTGAGCAACAGGGTTAGCAATTGGTGCTTTCTTGGAAGAGATGACGTCAGCGGCTCGCTTGTCAATTGGATTCCTCGGGAGTTGTGACTCGCTTACGAGCTGCAAATGCAGAACAGTTACAGATGTTAGGAAAATAATTTGCTCCTGAAAATGATTTCATGAAGGGGTTGTGCTGAGACGAAACAAGGCTCGATGTTATATCAGAATTAGACAGAGGACCAAGACTGAGATCACAGATTAAAAACCGAGTCGAGAACGAGATCAGGCCTTTAGACGTGTCTGAACGAGATAGAGAACGAGCCAGATGACTGTGAGGTGTAGAAGAAAATTTCGGCAAAATAAGAACTGCTTTGCTGTTGTACGTACTTAAACATTTGAATGGTTGCACATTGAACTTGTCAATTGTTAAAGAATAGTACTTAAAGGTTAACTTGAAGTTAAAAGGACAACTGAGATGTTTCGGGATGATACCGAGTAGCCCAGATGAGACGAGATAACCATACTCATTCACGAGAGAAGAAGAGACTGCCACAAGTCTAGTCTCATCTTGTATGGATACGGTTACATTAGTATGCCAGCAAAAGTCACAAAACAAGTTCAAGAGAGACACGGAGAGAAGAAGAACAGGAAGGAGAAAAACCAACCAAGAGAAAAATATTTCATATTCTTAATTAATCTCATCACTGCCTGGTCAGTTGGTAATGGAATGTTTGTTTTGTCATCTTTCTTTCGAATATCACTAGAATGATCTTCGAAAGAAACAGTTACGTACTGATACTAATATTACAATATCATACAGGATAAGGGATATCAATTCATACTTGTAAAGGGGTCTCATCAACGTATCTTTCAGTATTTGTGCTTAATATTTAATATTTTAATATTTCTATAAAAAAAATATTATAGGGGTTCTTTCTTAATGTTTAGCTCCTAACTTTAGCAGCTGTTTGCATTGTCATTAGTGAACGCTATAAGAACTAAATTGAACACATGCACATTCTACGACATCGTTTTACCAAATTTCCTCAGAGGAAACTGGTTAGTCCTATATAAATATGAACAATATATATATATATATATATATATATTTGTTATTAGAGCCGCTTCTCTGTTATTTTGAGTAATCGCGACCACCTGGAAGAGTGATGATACGATGAAAATGATGAAGGGACACTCAAAAAGATCATCCATGCCCAGGCAGGGATTCGAACCCAGGACACCTGGCACGCGACACCCCGCCACTGAGACTTTTCATTCAACCAGTGCTTTAAGTGGAATTTCCTAGATGTGTTCAATCCATGAGAATAGGTTTTTAGGGGGAATTTTTGTGTGAATTGCTCGCTCTCATAAAACCCAAATGTTACCACACGTCCCTAGTAAAACTTCCACAGCAAGTTAGGAAAGAGAGATACTTTGCACAAAACTGGAGCTGAAAACAAATATGTTTCTATTTTCCTGATTAGGCAGAAAATCATGTCTCTCATGACCGATCTCTTACCCGGCAAAAATAAAATAGACGATATTTCATACTGAAAAGATAACATTGGATTCCGTGAGCTTGCATTTCAAGCAAATTTTTAACTAATAGATCGTAACAGATGGAAAATATTTTAAAATTCTTCAAGAACTTTGAGGGAAAACATGTAAGTTTTATTAATTTTCTGTACTGAATTTAATTGCAGAAAATTTCAAAGGTGTCTTCATCTTAGTGACTTAAAAACAAAAGAATAACAGTGTTACTTGTAATAAGTATTTGTGTGACATCTGTCAACACAAAGCTACATTAAATGTACGGATAATGTTACGTATTAGTTCAAAGACTCATTATTGCTCTGGCCCTAAAATAAATTATAGTTTATTTTCAATTTTGTGAAATCCGCGTATATGTACGTACTAATCTAATTGCTAGAAATATAACACGTTTTACACTCGAAACATATTCAAAGAGAACAAGACTTAAGGAAATCAGTGGAATGCAAGTCCTCCCCCTTCTCCCAACAGAGCCGTAGCTACGGCGAGTGAGGGGGCGGTCGACAATCAAGAGAAGAAAAGAAGTTAGGAGAGAGTTCTTATTTACACGTTTTGAGATTTGTACTATCGAAAGAAAAGGTTGCAAATTGTTCACAGCTATTTTTTTTCACTTTCGTCTTCACTCTACATATTTTTGGTGAACTGAATTATACTTATGCTCAAGCAGATGTTCGTTTCTTATTCGAGCTTTCTGCTATAATTCTTGAACCCCGTTTGAACAAGAAAATCAGATTATGCGACGGAGATCAAAAACGAACTGAGATAGTCAATGGGTCAGGAGAGATTACATAATATCTTTTTATTGTCAACTGAAAAGGAAATTGCAAAAATGATCAATTTTGGCAGGATAGTTTACTTTGCTTCATTGAAAGCAAGTAAAGCTAAATTATAATTATTTTAGTTATGAGATATTAATCGGGTTTTAAATCTATTTGGTGAATTTTACTTAGACAAATGTGACATGCTGAACTTTTACTTGTATTAGCTGTTTTAGTAGATTACACATTTGACAGAAACATATTTTACATATATATTGGAAACCAGCAATATGAATAATAGTAAAACGGTATTTTTATTGTAACGTTTCTACGAATCTTACAAAAACGTTTGTTTTGCAAGTGGACATTAAATTTCTTCACTAAAGAAAATGTAACATGTAGTATAGAGTTGACACGTTAAACTGACTTACTAGTGTAAACATTTTTCAATTAAAAGACAAATCATTTCTTCGAATAACAAAAATTATTGAAATTGTAGAAGGGAGAAATTATGTTCCTGGTTGGAAACTGAATTAAGGATGTAAAGGCTGGGAGAGAAAATGCAGAGTGAGGGGAAATTCCCTGGCTTGATCCCAAAAATTTCCCCAGTAATCGTATTAAATGCTTGTTTTGTCATATTTCTAAAATGTGTCTTGTTTCTATTGGAGGGAAATTCTACGTGTGAGCCAACTGGAATACCTTGAACTCAGCCAAGATTGATTCTATCAAAGAACAAAGTGGTGATTCGACCCCTGTGGCACAGAGAATGTGCGAGGTCTACATCCCAAGAGAAGCATTGCAGTACACTCTGAGAACTACGTTTCTGAAAATGTAATTAGCCAATTTCCTGTGTTGTGAGAAATAGTTTGTCATGGTGTAGGATAATATATCTGAAATTACAAATCTGTCAGATATATTTTTCTTTCATTAGTTGTGCTAGGGTCATTCTAAAACAAGAGAGCACAAGTGAAGCATCAATACTTCTTTGCACGTATCAAACAGCATATGTTTTTCAATATGTTCACCTAACCATATATATATATATATATAAATAATGATGCAAGCCATTCTTTGTGAGATCCTTCAGAACCGCTTCAGCACTGGTTGAAGCAGCTTAACGATGACCCTATAGATTTGACTTGAATATAGGGATCAGAAGAAAGTCGTAGGGATCTGCATCTGAGATAAAAGGTGAATGTGGTACACAAGTGATATTGAATTTTGCTAAATACGTATGCCATGACGTGATTTGCCACATGAGGTCGTGTATTATAAAGATGAAGTCGTCAAGCATTCCGATGTAGTTATGGTCGTATCTTTGCAATGTGCCTCCTCAGAGTCACCAACACTGACATGTAGTATTCTGCTGTAACGGTAGTATGCGGGGGGAATGCGTGCTGGTGCACAATTTCCTTACAGTCAAAGAAAGTGATCACCATCACCTTACCTGCACATGGAACAACTTTCACCTTTTTCGGTGTTGCAGACCATGGTAATTTCCATACTGAGCTGGCTTGTTTTCCTTCTGGACTGTAGTGTTGCACCCAGAGAAAAAATTACCTCCAACATCAAAAAGTCGTAGCACCTCACGACATGTGTCCACTTCATTACTGCATACTTCTCCTCCATTGCGTGTTATGCGAAATGCACGCAGTGCCTAGACCAATGAACGTTACTGGCAAATAAAGGATCCGATGGTTATTCCATCCCTGAGTGTTATGTATAAAACCCCACTCTTGTCATATATGCCCATTACAACGATACACGACGCAGTGTGAAAACAATCAGTCTCACTCTTTGTTCATCAGCCCTCGTACATATAGATAGAAGGTAGGTGCATGTTAATTGTTTCGAAATTTTGATGCATTTTACAGTAATCATTGCCATGTTTAAGGAATATACTATATTGCAATGTTGCAGGTAATTTATTTGTACAGTGAAACCTTGTTAATCCGTACCTCGATAATACCATGGGCACCAATGGTATTCTATTACAAATCTATTGTACAACAGTATTAGACGTTATATGTAATTACAAATAATAAATAACCTTCACAAAGCTGTAATGATCGGCTTTATTCTACATTGTGGGGCCTGCTTTTACATGCACACACAAGCTCTGTGCTAATACTGGATTCCGTAAGGAATATATCAATTTTGTCCCAATATTTATTCCTCTACAACAAAACTATTTTGCTTCTTTACTATAACAAAGCTCATTCAATATTCTCTGTCCGTGTTAGAATGGAGTCAGCGTAAACAGAGACATGTGGATTTTGAGAAATCCTCTTCTTTATTCAAAGGCCATATGTATGAATCTTGCGTGTATGTAGATTATGGTACATGTGCTAAAACCATACCATCCAGTGTCTATACTGAAGTTGTGATGTCTACCCAAGATTTTTTCCTTTCTTTAGGCATGCCTTAACAGGATCAAAAGAGAAAACTCGTCCACCTCAAAATTAATGCTGGACTTGTGGACAGGGAATGGATTAGTACCCCAGACATGGGCTCGTTTGACTCTCATCTCCTTTTGCACTTGAACACGTATATCTTTGGTGGTCAGAGCCTCGACGACGACGATGCGGTCCAACACGCTGTCACCACTTGGTTATCATCAGAGGCGGCATCGTAGTCCAAGTTGTGTACTTAGTGATGTTTTGTATTGCACTACGTTTTGTGGTTTTTAATTGGATAACTGTAAAACCCCTGTGTGTGTGTGCGGGGGGGGGGGGGTTGGTGTGTGTGTACACACACGCAGAGAGAGGTAGACAGATAGAGACTATGTTTTATTACAAAAATCAAATGCACGCTGACAATTTAGCAATATATTTGCTAATATAATGGCTCTCAGCTTATATGGGGATTAACATGAATTAGAATTAGAATTAGAATTAAAAATTCTTTATTCATGGGCGAAGTTCAGCCTGTGGCTCCTCTACCACTTAGCACCATGTCATTAATCCTAGAGATTATCCTCAAACTACGTTTTGCATGAGGAGCTTCGTCAGCTACCAGAAAACATCAGAGACGAAAATCCTCGACAATTACTTCAGAATAGGATAAAACGCATCTATTGATCGACACAGCTGGAGGGAGAAAGGACGGAGCAAATATCCCATGAGAAGACGCGAGTGGTTTTGAAAGACAGGCTCCAGAGAATATCCTCTCATCTGAAGATGCTGCACGATAATCAGCCTCTGGGGTGACAGGGGTAGTATGGCGCGGCTAGTGGTATGTTCCATTGTACAGGATATCCCGTAAGTCTGGACCCATTGGAGTTTTCAACAGGATGGTGCCCCTCCGCATTAAGTGTTTACTGCGAGATATTATCTTAACATGCAGTTTCTCTCATATTGAACTGTAAGCTGAGGATGAATGAAGTGTTCTTCAAGCAACCCAGATCTCACTCCGCTAAGTTTGGTTATGTGAGGTCACCTAAGCACCACGGCGTACAAAGTCAAATGCTGGTGGAGGGTGCGAAAAATGTATGGTTTAAGGGAGGGGATCCCATCCGGAAATTAGAAAGTCTCCTCGGAAAATTTCAATAACCTGGCAGAGCATTCGGACAATAGCTAAGAAATTTGGCAACAATTTTCACTCTAGGTTTCTTTCGGTTCCCCTTTAAAATAAAGAGTTAAAATATTGAACAAATTTGCATTATCGCCCGTTTTCATAACTGACTGTCGGCGTAAAAGGGCTATTCAGCACCATGAATAGGATGCTGACAAAATTTAGAAATAGGATGGGTCAGGAAACGCTTCAAGCTTCAATGAAGGTGTCAGGGGGAAGAGGATCCCCCAGATAGTTTCATTGATGATGTCATCCACAGATGAGAGTATGTTGTAAAAAAGCTTCGATGCATTAGTTTGCTGCAAATGGAAATTATTGCATGCTAGAGCATGTTATTAATTGTCATAATCTTATTCTTAAAATGAGAGTTAATAATACGTAATTACAGAAGAACAAAGACCATGTGCTACTATTAAAGTAAGTCGAGGTAACGGGAAGTGTAAATTTTTTAGTATTATAATTTGATGCCTATGATATTCATACCGTGAAGTTTGATGTGCCCCCCCCCCTCCCGGAGGAAACTGGCTGTATTCAATACTTGATTTGAAGCCCCGAGTTCGGTGAGTAATCTGCAAGTGCCGGTGGCTCGCTTCTGGAGCGGTGATCAATTATCAAACTTCAAAAGCCAAAAAAAGCAACTGTTGTTGCCTTTCATTAAAAATTGGAACCATTTTTCAGCAGTATGTCTATCACGTCAAGCTCTTCAATTACTAATTTATGCGACTACCACTCGTTCTGAGACCTGTTCTATTGTCTAAAAATGACCATCAATCATAATTTGTTCAAAAGGTTAACAATCCTGAAAACTCAAAATACTAGAAGATGAACACAAAACTTGTGGTAAACTAATATACGGACCTGTAGCTGGGTAGTGCAAAAGTCACTTAACACTTTGAAAGTTACAAAATAATTTTGCTTTCTGTTATAATTACATTTTTTCACTTCTTGTGTGTTCCAAAAAGTTTTCCTTCTGCATTAGCATATAGTTGGAGTCTGTCTGGAACACTCTGTCAAACAGGAAGACACAGATCAGTAATGCTGTCCAAAAAGCTGGTAGACCTCCTCAGTGCAATTGTTCAGGAAAAGGTCCATTGGGTTGAGATCAGGTGAACGTGGTGGCATGTCAATGGATGCACGCCTTACTATCACTCTATGGTGTGATCTGGATTCAAGTAAACACTAAGATCATGACTATAATGGGGAGAAATTCCATCGTGCTTGAAGAAGAGTTCAGCAAAATTGTTCACATATATGATAAGTCCTAGTACCACATGATACTGTTCCAATTGCAAGTATACTAACCTGCATTGAAGTTGACGTCGATAAAGTACAGCCCATGTAACAGACGTGTGAAGTAGTGGATAAGCCGTCAGCTAATGGTCTTGTGGATTTTCTTACACTTTTGGTCACAGCAAATTAATTTCTCTCAGTCCGTGCTGTCCTTGGTCGAACACACAGAGGTACATCCATAGCAATACCTTCTGATTCAAATTTGTTCTGCATATCGTAAAACACTCTACATAGCGGTGAGTAAGACACGAAATGTTCTCAGCAGACTTTCGGAACAGCAGTTACACTACTTTTGTAACAAATTTTCAAAACATATTTTTTTTATTCTTTGCTTAATATCTTGTAAACAAGGAGATAGATAGAGTAAGGCTAACACACTCGCCAAGTAAACTGAACTGCTACAGCCTGTTACATTCTTTTGTTTGCCATTTGTCTTTTGTTTCCTAACCAACCAGTGTGCCATAAACAACCAGCAAAACTTCCATGTCAGTGTTACTAACCAACGCCACTAACAAAATACTGGCGCAAAAATACTATAAGGGTTGCTTTCATGCGCCACCTTGTATAACATTATATAAAATGCAAATGAAGTATTAATAAAATTTGAAACATCAATTATGAGTGTCCGAATCACCCTAGTGAAATCAATTCTACTGTGAAAACAGTCTACCATTGCCAGTTGTAAACGTCAATGGCAAAACGTTTTGCTTTTTGTTCTAAAAATGAAAGTTCTCTGACTCTTTTTTTCTTTTCACTTTTAATCACTGCACAAGGTTTAGGGTGACTCCCAGAGCGGACACTGTTGCCAGGTCCTTCATGAAAAACTTCCCCCGCTTCATTAAGTGAAGCCCAGCAGCGCCCAATTCATTCGCTCAATGTCCACCAGTGAAACACTACAAGTGAATTTTGTGCTCGACGGTTCTGCAAACGCAAGCAATTCGAGAATAATAGAAGAGATTTTGCTTTTGAAACCTGGACTTGGCAAACGGAAATTGTTTCTGGGAACGCGATCATAAAAACACTTCGGTGTGGTTATTCAGCTCATTTCATTCAAGCGTCTAGATACACACATCTACATTTATTGCGAAGCACGTTGCCTACAATTTCGTTGCTGCGTATACGTAAGTCTTCACAGGTGAGAATGTTCTCCAATTGGGACCTGGATATTAGGATATTCATCAAAAGTTGTAGATAAACTTATGCGGCAGTTGTGTTTTGAACAAACGTTGCTCCGCAAATTGTCCTTGACCATTTTCATTGATTTTTCCCTTGCATTCTACGTTCTATTTTGGGCTGGGTTTTTACGAATGTTAGTGCGATGGTTATCAGCAAATTGTTTGATGTTTGTTTCACTTTTTGAAGCTCTAGTTGAGTAAAAGAACGAGAATAAACACAGTGATGGACAATTTGCTTGGGAATAGGTGTTCATGTCAACTGTCCACAGATTCCACCAGGCTTATAAAGGCAATATTCAAAGACTTATATGCTACAAAATAATAACCCAATGCTAAGTTATCTATTTGACCGTGACGGACAACAATCAATCAATAATAGACTCTTGATATCTCAGAAACTAAGTATTGTGTAGATCTTAATTGTTCCACACTTCAATAATTAGGAAATTTAAGCGTTAACGTGTCCACTTACTTGTCTAATAGAACCAAACATTTGAAAAAGGAAAGGCAACAAAAAATCTATGTATTTTAGGGAATTTGGAATTGTAGAGAAAATAATGATGAAGTACGGCTATTTTCTTGAAAGGCGTCGATTTACGAATCAAAACACTTTAGTGAATGGGCTTGTTATCGTATTTACTGATGAACCATCGTATTTGTTTTCCTACAAAAGTGTGAAGGATATAACTCAAAGTTTTATATTGTTCAAAATGAACGAATCAAGAGTACAGAAACACCATTTCATTTATTGTTATACAGTATAGCCTACTACTCGTATATTACACTCTCCATTGTGAACGTTCATAATTATTAGCGATTTTTTGGAATTCATTATTACCAAATAGAGGACCTCATCCGTTGGTCTCGTCTTTTATAGCAGTCGAAGCACATTGCACACTGGTTTGAAACCCACCTAAAACTATAGGTCCAGTCCCAATTAGGTTATACGAGCATAAACTGGACATAAAACAAAATGTCTACTTAGAAAAAATAACATTTTCTCACTATAACGTGAAACTGAATGTACATAGCAAATTGTTTTGTAAGGATTATATAGTTAGGTCTTGTTCAAACAATGATTTAAAGAATATGACGTCTTTATGAGAAATACCTAACAAGTGATAACCATTGCAGCTTTGTGCCTTATTAATACTCAGAGATGCCCGATACTGTTAGTAATTCTCAAAGCAATACAGGTATATGTAAAATGTATTCCAATTAGTCATTTCCAACATATCATTTTAAAAAACCAGTAAATAAATTTGTCTAGTCGATGAACGAGCTTTTAAATTAGATATTATAAAATACTGTTTTAGTAAAAAAAAGTGAAAAACATATCTTCTTTAAGATATAGTAATTTATTGTAACAAACATGATAAGACTTTAACTTATTTGAAATAGTATATAACATATCGAAATTAAATAATATTATAATTTCATTTCATTATCATTGCAACTTTGAAATTTTTATTTTTTATTTTCTTTATTTATACTTTTATTATTCTGCTGAAGAACAGCTAAATAGCCTTGATATAGCAGTACGTACATGTAAGGTAAGAATAAATGTATTATCAATTTATAATAAGCACAAATTGGATAAGGAGGTAATTCCTAACAAATGTGCAGGAGCAATACAAAATACATAAAAAGTACAATAAAGTATTGGGACAGAATAATAGCCTTCCAAGATTTTCACAACAAATTTGTGGTCATTTTTGTTTCTTCTAGAAAGGGGTTCAAGGTTTAATTTGTTTAATAGAATATCATAACTATAAAAGAATTTCAACACTTAAGTCCCAATTCCTTCAGTAAAAAAAAGTACCCGGAATTTGGCTGGTAGATGTCCCACGTTGTAGGTATGAAAAATTTATTTTGTCCGTAGGATGGCAGCACTGTACTGAATGACCACGCAGAGGGATAGAGTAATCTATTCATCAGTTTGTGCACAGCAGCTGTTTATGTTAGTTGTGCTGAGAAGTGTCCTGCGATTTGCAGAATGTAGACAAATACCGAGCAAAGAATTTGTTTGAAATTTTGTGTTGCCAACGGACTATCGTGTGTTGAACCGTTGAAAATGCTACAAAAGGCCATTAGTGATTCGTATCTGTAGTAAGTATGTTCTCAATTATATCATTTTTTACAATATCACAGGAAAAATTACATTCCACAGTACTAAATTCTGGAATGGGTCTGAGGAATGCCACATATATGCAATATAAAATAAGGTGAACGTTTTTCAGCACTTGCCATTTATTTATAACCCAACCTGTCATTTTCTTACTCTTTGATATCATATGATGAAGATACTCCTTAAAGCTACGTTTCCTGTCAAGAAAAACTCCAAGATCCTTAAAATTTTCCCCATGAATTAAGTTTACATTATCTATGTTAAAAGTGTAACAAGAGTACTGTTTCTTTCGTGACGCCATTGCAACCGACTTAGATAAGTTGATTGATAGTTGATTATCCGTCATTGCGTTTTATTCATCCCTTTGTAGTTGAAGAGCCAAGTTGATAATGTGTGTGTTTTGTCAAATTATATCTTCATTTCATCCACAAAATATCGTATTTTGCTAGTTTAATTTGCTACAGATAGTTCACTGAATAGATATAGTTTCTATTATTTTTAGTTCCCATTTGCAGGCAAACGGACACACATTATTCAGTGAACTGATATTTCCTTCAATTTACAAAATGTTATCTCTGTGTCTCAAGCTAGCTGCCCCACATATGGGCAGAGGATGTGGTGGACTCACGCACAAGGACCGGCCTATCAAGAGGCTTGTTTGAATGAATAAATAATAACATAAATACATTTAAATGTCAGAGAAATCTGTGTGCTTCCTATCATTATCACTTTCACCTTATCACCATTCATCTTCATCCAAATTGGTTGAAATACTTTGTTAAAGTATTTGCTTACTACATATACATTTGGGACAACAGCAAATGTTTACTGTTTCCCACGCCTATTCAGAAAATTTAACCATTATTTTTTGAAAGACTCTGTATATTCCCTCTTTCATCACACGATTCCCTCCACAGAAGAGGCGAATGTAGAAGCCAACTTGAGGCTCTTTGTTTTCCTGCGCCTATCGATAGTTCTCATGACGAACTGCAATTAAGCGAAGACCTATTATATACAGCGTTTTTCGTCGACTCTTCACACAGCCGTGGGAAGTGACGACGAGGGCGGATAATTTCAACTCCCAGCATTCCCTGAACAACTGTGAAAGGACCGCGACAGCCAATCCGCCTTCGTAATAACATTCCAAATGTTTGCTGCCTTCGAGTCCGAAAAAAAAGTTGCCTGATTGAACTTCCTCTCTTTACTTCGGTTGTGGGGTGCGGAAGAGTAGGAGGGGGTGAGGGGTAGAGAGAGAGAGAATTGAAGAGACGGGAGAAATGGTGAAAAAAGAAGAAAGAGAAGTTCGTTTTCCCGAGCCGTTACGAATCGGGCAAGGGAAAGTTAGCGTCAAACATTTCACCGGGAATTTTTGTGCTCGAGTTCTCGAACCTCTCTAATACGAATTCGAGAGGACTATGAGTGGTATGATTATCACAAATTTGTGTTAGATGAGATTGGTGGAAGATATGGTTGTTTTAACGGGGATAGAAAACAAGTCGGGGTCGGATCTAAAGTACAGACGTTCTACGCCAGAGTTTAAAAAAAATTCCGCCAGGTGGCAGGATTCAAATCTACATTGCCACCTGATAAATGAAACTGCTTTAGGATCTAAATGAACTTTACACACATCATCAATATTTGCAACTATTTACGTCAAAACTGCCATATACAAAAAATGGTTGATTGATTTTCAAAATTTTGAAAACGTCAGCACATTGGTTAATTTCGCCCTTCAGTTAATGCGGAGACTAACTACTTAATGAAAACAAACTAGAGGACAAGTATTATAGAATAATATTATCGTGAATTTGCTCTTTAGGATTTGTCACTGAGACATACCTACATATATTACAATTATAGTCGTTCTAAAGTCTAAAATATACCTATCCTAGTTAAAAGATGAGGTTCTAAGGGGCACAACACATACTCCCATGTGCAAAAGGCAGCTGATGAGGCTACAGCCCCCACTGAAATTTTGAGAAAATCAACATTTTCAAATATGCGTCGAGGCGCCAGAGCCTTGTTACTTGAAACAAGGCAGCCCAGAAAGAGAGGAAGACAGCTTGAGTGCCTGTCGAAAAGGTCGACCCTTATATCCTACCCATATACAACAAAAAATCAAATGATTATCAAATAGTGTCATAGTACAATCATTTTCATGATTTACTGATTCAGTAATGTCTTGGAATTTTCCATGTGTAAAATTTGAATAAAAAAGGCAAAAGAGTTATAATCCTTTCCATTTATGTTTCTCTAACCCTCTCTCTCAACAAAAAACAACAGAATATGATTTACCCTCTGACGTCGCAGATGTCTCTGAACAAATATAGCACAACACATACAGTCAGAACCGAGATTATTTCCGTAACATCTTTGGCAGTTATGCATTTGAAGCTTCGGAACGAGTCACAACTCTCGAAGAAGCCAATTAACCAAGCGAGCCGCTGACGTCATCTCAACCAGAACCTATCGCTAAGCTCCTTACTCAGGTTCTACACGCCCACTAGGCTCGCTATACAGATTCGCGCAGTCCACTGGAGATGTTCCGAAAGTAATAAGACCCTAAGTGAAAATGACAAGTATCGAGGAGAAAAAAAAAAAATTAATGAAAGTATAAGGCCTGCTTGCACTTATATGTTGCAATTTTGTTGCAGGGGCAGGACCTACTAAGCCTGGCTCTAAGCTCGGCCTGGTTGGATTTGTGTTTACGGCACTTATTTGCTAAATTATCTATGCGCACTTAGCAACCAAATTTCATATTAAGATCTAAAATTTTACCTCTACATGTTCGACGTGATACTGTTTATTTTCTTTATATAAATGGACACTCAAAAGAGATATAGTTACGAAAATCACATAGGATTTCACTTACTTTATTTGTACTCATAATTTTAAGTATTTGAAAATATGTTTGCATTTTATTATGTGAAACAGCTTGGCGCTTGATCTTGGGGGGTTAATTATTTTATTGGACTAGATGCGATATCTTATTCTTTGGCTTTACTTAGTATTTAAATTATTTTTTTAATAATGGTGGCTAGAGATAGCATTATGTCTAATTATTTTTAACTTTCTAGATTAATATTTTTATTAATTATTTTATTATTATTATTGACTTTTTAAGAATTATTTTATGTTTTATATATTCTCTGCAGGCCTGTTATAACTTGATTTGTATGTAGTCCTTGATATGTTTCTTTTGTCATAATTGAATAATTGTAAAAAAATGTAGATGTGATTTCTATTAATTTGTATTGTTATTGAAATCATCTGTATTTGTAACAAACATTCTCTTGAATTTCTGGGGCCTCCCCGATGGCACAGTGGTAGCGTCGTCGCCTTGTAATCAAGGGGTCCCGGGTTCGATACCCGGTGGAAGCACATAGTGGTTCGGATCCTACTTTAAACTGTAGGTCCAGTCCCGATTAACCTTACTGTGCTACTTAAAACACCAACTCAAATATTGACTTTCTTATGTCTACTTTTAATAGATACTATATAAAATAGGTGAATGTGTCAATTCAGCATTTATTGTAATGATAGGCTATTACAATCAACGATTTCTTTGGGGTTACTTCTTAAGGAAAATTGCCACCGCCCTCTCAGCAGTCCCAGTCCGGCCCTGAGTAAAATGGACAATTTGTAAGGGTAGCACACCGTTTTACGACACCAGGGGTCCCGAGGTCAAATGCCGGCATTGGTATTCTTTGTGAGTGTCCCTTCATAAATTTTATCTATCATCCCTCATCTTTATCTTCGCGATTAACCAAAAGTAGCAGAGAAGCGAACTAAAATAAACCAAAACAATCAATCAGTCAAAAAAGTAACGACTCAGTCTGGGATCATAAGTCTATTACAGCCATTACTTTGTGTAATTGTTAATTTTGTACTTTACAAGGAATGTTCTACATATTTTCATTCGAAATGTTCCTTGTCAACATAATCGCCAAATATAAAGTAGGTCTTTGTTTACATTGTTTTGTATACTCATTCCCATGTAAGTAAATATATTATCTTACCATGAGATTAATAAATCCTGTTAAAAGAAATCTTGAAAATTGGTGTGTTTACAATATACTGTTAAGTGTTTGAGTATTGTTATGTCCGTTCTCAGTGGCGTTGATTGGATTCCAAAATCGGGGTCAATGTGACAAAACTGGGGGGGGGGGGCAAAGACAGTATATTTCCCTTTGTAGATAAGGTTTAACATATTGTGGGGACAAAAATGGGGAATCGGCCCTATTTTCGCCCTGCCTAATCGCCGCAACTGTGAATTTTCTTTATATTTTGTTATTTAACGTCACTTTTATGCCACTGACCAATGACGATGTGTGACGATAAGAAGGAAAATACGAAGGGACACACAAATATCGATCGACATTCGAACCTGGAGTACCTCTGTGAATTTGTGGTAGTTTGGCGAAATGTAATATGAAAGCTACATATTGAAGTGCTTCACGTTGGAGCACCATGTTCGATACTCGGTGGAGGCACATTGCACATTAGCCTTGTGGTACATAGTGGTCTGAAACAAATGAATTAATTTGTCGATTCACCTTCAAGTCGCCAAAATCGATATTGAGAAAGAAATAAGCTTGCGTTTGGATTTGGTGACCATTCTCAATTAATCCCGAGCGGAAATTTTACAGTTTCCAGACCTTTATGACAATCACTGTAACTTCTGTTCTATAATTCCAAATTTAAAGATTCAAAATAAATACTGGTTTATTTTGTACATTTTCATGTTTGTTCCCACATTATTGGTTTCCATGTTACACTGCAATGATTCCCATCGATATATTTCATATTTTCTCATCTTTGGGGCATAAAATAACCACGAAATGGGCAAAACACTTTAACTTAACCATATTTATTGCGTTTGCTCTGCGGTGCTAGGTATGTCAGAAAAGAGTTAAACATACGAGGTGCCTGTGCCTTAATTACTCTAATAAGCTCCCAAGATTGAAAATTTTGAAAAAAGCAAAAATTTGCTGAAATTTGTACCATGGTGAGACCTCTTTAGACTCAACATAATATTGAAATTTGGTGAAGGTTTTTTTTTCCAAATAAGATATTTAGGATTAAATTTAGCCAAAATTAGCATTTTTTCAGTAGTACTAAATAAAATATATGTGGAATTGAGAAATGAAGAAATTGGATGACAAAATATAGTTAAAAATACATTTAGAAAGCTCAGTTATATGTGATTCAGAATTACTATTACACACTTCTACGGGTTGTAGAGAGGACTTAGTAGATCACGTTTTGATAAGAAACCCATGTCCGGAAACGTACCGTTTTGGTACTACACAGATGACAAGATCACATAATTTTACATCTCCCGCTTCACGGTAGGCAACCCACATTGACGGAGGGAACGTCTTCAGGCACTTGATGTCATGTGTGCTGCTTCCAACATCCTCTGTTTAAAACGTGTTTACACATCACATGTGGTTCCAACATGATGGCGCACCAGCACAATTTTCCCATGACGTCCGACAACATCTCAATCAAACGCATGGGAACAGGTGGATATGTCGCGGTAGACCAACTCCTTGGCCACCACGATCGCCGGATTTAACTCCTCTTGACTTTTTCGTATGTGGCCACATGAAGAGTCTTGTTTATGAGACTCCTGTAGCGTCGGAGGAAGACCTGGTTGCACAAGTTCTTGCTGCAGCAGACACGATTCAACACACACCAGGTATTTTTGAGCGTGTGTATGCAAACATCCTTCGGAGGTACACTGTTTGGAACGAACTTCAGAGTCGCCACATCGAGCAGCTCATGTAGTGACTCAGCTAAAGCGAGAGATGTGAAATTATGTGATCTTGTCATCTGTGTAGTACAAAACGGTACATTTCCGGACATGGGTTCCTTATTAAAACTTCATCTACTAAGTCCACTCTACAACCCCTAGAAGCGTGTAACAGGAATTCTGAATCACCCTGTATATCTGTAATTAAAGAAACTGTTATTTGTCGTATGCATTTAATTCAATGTAGTTTCGAGGTTTAAGTGACATAAAGTAGTCACAGATTGAATCTATTCCGAGGACAGAATTTCAATTTATAGCCGGGAAATGTTAAACCTAAAGTGAACACATGCTTGAATGAGGAAACAAAGCTACCAAATAGCACCGAACGTCGCTGAGAGATACAACACAGAAGAATTTGTCGCCAACCACAGTGACAAACAAAAGGAAGCACTCACAAGTCACTCCCAGGCTCTCCAAATCAAAGTTCGCACTTTGAGTTAACAGGAAGTTAACTTTGTGTTATTTCGACCGTTTAGTTTAGCAAGCCTTTGCTACTGTAAAGTATGTTCCGAAAGTGGCAAACGCATTTTCACTTCAACTCATTTGCAGGCTCTTGAAGGGGTGTTGCAAATTCACTCCAAGTGCAAATCCATACAGTACGCTGAACCTAAACGCCTTACAAATAGGAAAGTCAGTTTAATTGTTTCGCAACCTTCCTCCATCCACTAGTCTACTCACAGAGGAATCCAAGTGTGTTAATTGGAATCCAAGTTAATTGGAATCTGGGCATTGTACTTATCTACGTAATGTAATGCATTGTAGTAACAAGAAATCGTTCAGTCTAAATTTTACAGCTGCAATGCTGATGAAATTCCGTCACTCCATAAATTAGGAGATAATTTCCACAAAGCTGTTGTTCTTTATTTTCCGTGGACGGGGTTGGTTCATTTCTCTTTTTAAGTTGGCGCTAAGTTTCACCAGGTCTTTTCGTTAGCTTGGTTAGTATGATTTGTAGAATATTTAAAAGCTTGGAATAAAGATTAACATGTCAATTAACAGTGGCCGTGCGGTCTAAAGGTACGTTTTTCTAGAACTGTCGCCTGACGCCATGCACTCTGCCGAATGTCCTTGACACATCTACAATTGTTTTAATCGCATGAGTTTCCCCAGCCAAACTGGGTGATTGGCCGTTGCGTTCGACGAAAAAGACGCAGCTATGGTATCAGGGTGCGCGCGCTGGTTCGAGTCCTTCTGGGCGAAGCGTAACAACTTTTCTCCTCAGAATTCGGACAGTTTATGGGACAGGTGGCCATTCACCATTGTAACGAACATGGGGAGCTAGTAACGAGTAACGTATGAAAAACCTACAATAACGACTGGGGCTTCGTCGTTCTGACCACACGTCACGCTGTAACTCGTTCGATGATCCCCGCCCGACCTCTGCTGAGGCACGTGGGAAACAGGCTGGCAGTCGGTAGGTAGGACTTGGCCCTCATGAGCTGTTGTGCCACGGCTTATTTACAATTATTAACGTGTACCCACAGAGAAAGTCGGACGTCACGCAGATAAGTATTATAGCTAACCCATGAATTAATCAAGGGCATTAGCCTACCTAATACGTGTTAGTGTGCTTGTCGGCCATATGGGACTAAAAAATACCTAATTAAAAAGGGGGGAATTTTTTTTAATTACACTTCCATAGCTTACACTTTCTATGTTACTTGAAAGAAAGTAAAGAATTAGGTTCGTGATATAAGCATTCAACGTGTACAAGGGGAGACAACACAAAATTACACGCCAAGTCAAGGTTGTTATTTCCTGGTTATTAATATAATATAATTCTTGTTACTTGTACTGTCAAATTGTTAACAATATAATGCATTGGTTGTAATAATCTTGGAATTGAAAAGATTTCGTGTGTCTAATTGAACGAAATGTTTGCTTATAATTTCTAATTACGTACTACGTACTGTATATAACTCTCACTACCATTGTATGTAGTTGTATGGCTCGAGGAAAATGGGGGTCGAGTTCAGCTATCTATTGCGTGGTAAGACAATCGCATATAACTTGCCTTCCACATAGAGGCAAATTACGTGGGGGACTGTATTACACTGCATTATTAGTCTGTGAGTCGTCTACATTAATTGTCTACATTTTCATTAATCTCTCAGTCCGTTGCAGTCATCAACATCTGTAAGTGAAGAAAGGTGTTCGACATCTTGGTAAGCAGTAAAGACATGAGTCATTTAATGGACATTGTTTTGGAACTAATGAAGAGGATGTCCCGGTATGGCTCTTCCCAGAATTTGGCCCTTAATCCGCCCGTGTAACAAGACACAATAAAGTGTGAAATAGGACAGGCATCGACATCCTCATTGGAACGACACATTACTTCAAAGAAAGTTCAAAAATATACGATTTCCTCTGACACCCATATGTCATGTCCACGTGGAGATCAGTAAATCCTCCCATCAAACCTTTCCCACCAATAGCGTCCGTTTAAGGAACTTACGGCTCTTGTCAATTCCACCTGAAGTAAATGGGATGTTGCCAATTTAGTTTATTTAGAGATTTCAAAACATCAGGTTTCGGTTATCTTTCTTAGGTTGTTTATTGGGTTATGCTATTACATACATACATACAGGGTGACAATTAATGAACTATATGAAATAAAACGGAAATTAGTGACAAACCACGTAGTATATACATAAACATATATATATATATACACACACACATACACGTATACAATGTGGAGACCTTGGGAGTGTAACGTCGTCGCAGTTCGTGTTGGATGTCTAAATACTGTAGGTAAGAGTGACAACAGCACTTCTCAGAAGAACATGTGCTGGCTCAAAATGAGATACGTGCGTCCAGTCCGCTTCTTCTCCAGCTATGTCAAAGGTTCAAACTGGCGTTCCTATGTGGATTTAAGTTATACCTGAAAGATTAATGTCAGTGCAGCTGTCAAAGGTCGAACTCCTCAACAGGAAAGTTACTTTTTGTAACAGTTAATAAGAGCACTGGCGCAATGTGCTCATGCAAAAATAGCATAAATATAACTGCTATGTATATTTCATGTGACCATCGAGCAAGGATTACAATAACGTAATGTAATATAAACTGTTGTAAAAAGTGCAACAAACTGTAGGTAAATTGAAGAGCTACCCAAAGAAACATTTAATCTGCACACATGTTTACAAGTACATTTAAGTACAGAAGATACTGGTAATGTTTTTGTAATTGTATGATGATTATTTTAACAAAAGTAATAACAGAAAGTTTTAGAGTAGTACTGACATCTATTGACGTTTCTGGCAAACTATAATTCAGCCGTCCGTGTTTGTATGCTATTGCCCTCAGGGGTGCCCAAAAGGCGGAATAAAGGCGTGTTCCGTGCCATCCATATTTTAGGAGGGGACTTTTACTTAAAAAAACATGTTTACTTTTTTCTAAAATATGTGTAAAAATAATTCTGCCGGTTGGCACATTGCTGCATTATGAGCGATGAGGAGCAGGTTGGCGAATCAGGATATATTTCTTTCAGAGGCGAAGCGTCCGCTCATCGGGAGATGCGGCGATGACAATGCAAAATAATAAATAAAATTGCTCTTTAAATATTTTAGAGAAGAAGTAAAAAATAAGTCAGAATACTCGAATATTTGAACGAAATTAGTCACACGACGCTATGAAACAGCTAGAAATACGCAAGAGATTCGCTAAGTTTAGCGAATCGAAAGGAGAGCCCAGTTGTACTCCCCGTGCCCAGCCGTCCCGCTACGTTTCCTGTTGAGTGCAATGGTGTCAGGCGGGCCAACTCATTGCAGCAGGTCTGCGAATCCAAGCACCTTCGACCGCTTTTCCCCCGCTTTGAAGGTCTGGTCATAAGAGGCCTTTTTTCAGACCCCTTGTTTACAAACACGGCAGGCTTTCAGTGACGTCATAAGTAAGCAAGAGCATAAATTTCCCCACGGTTAGTGCTAGAAAGAGCTGGAAGGGGGGAAGCAGTTCTGGATCCATTGTATTTCCTTCACAGTATTTCTCCTTTTCAATTTGTTTTCTTTCTTTTGTTCCTGCGGTTCAAATATCGTTTTCAGAAAATAATGTTCTTACTTTACAAAACACGAAGTACTTCAATGTTGTTTTGTGTTTACTATGCTTACGAATGACAAGACTGATCAAGATTTTTGTTCTCGAGGTGACAGACATACTTACTTAGACAGAACCTTTTCCCTATCATATGTTACTTTCACACCAGGGATGGTCAACAACATCAGGATTCAGGAAAATTTAAAATATCGATTCGGAAATTTTACTACCCTGATTTCGGAGAGAGACGTTTAACAATTTTTTCGGGTAGAATTTAAGAAATTTTAGTCTTCCTTATTTTACGATCATATACAACGTAGAAGAAAATGAATTTGGCCATCTCTACTTCACACGTCTGTACGAACACTGTTATCATCATTATCAATGTATAAATCCCCCCTCCCCCTCCTAGGTTGAAAGATTGACCCTGACGTTTGGCAAGTCTTGCGATGACTACGTAAAAATGTCACGCTTCGCCACTGATTTCTTTCTTAATTAATTCATTTACTTTAGCTAGATCCAAGTCACTTCGTTTCTAGGTGCACCATATTTAATCCGCCAGATGATGAAATAAAAAAAATATGGGGAAGGGTAGATCAAGTAAAGTGTTCAGTAAAGTTAAGAAAGTAACTTTCAGTAATTGGCCCATAACCAGAATTTTATTTCGGAGTGCTGCTCCCTTATCATCCATCAGTCACCACATGAAGGTGAAACGATGAGGGGGAGGGGGGAGCTAGAAACCCTGAAAATAGATTCCTTGGTATATTGGAAAACACCAAAAATAGCATGTCATTTGGCACCATTTTGGTGAAAATCGGAGGATGTATGGGGGTGGGCGGGGGTGGGGGCTGACCACAAAAGTTGAGGTGTTAATATCTCGGATTGTCCTTTGTGCACAAACGAAATCCGTGGCTCTACTGCCCTGGAAGGGCCTTGGCTTATCTCCCGAATGCCAGTCTCCCTCCCACAATCCTACCTAGAGGATCCCCCCCCTTCTCCGATTTTTTCACCAACAGGTAACTGGGTGACGTGGGGTCAAAACGTTGAATCCCCAATTGTTATAAGAGATTTCCAAGACCGAGAAATCTCTTAGCTCAGGGAAGTGTCAGAAATGTCGGTTCTGTACAAGCACATTGCACGTTCATTTACAAAGCCCCTCCCCCCAACCTTCTCCGAATCGAGTCTCTCAAGTAGTAATCGAGAGAACTTCATAAACGCGTGAGAGGGGAAGTGAGTGCCTGGAGGGGAAAACGCGGCTGCAGCAACCAGACAGCAGCGCTCTCTGTTTTGCTACGCCCACTCGCTTTCTCACCTTCTCTGCCGTTATTCGCGTCCTTGCTCAGCAGATTCCAAGATTGCTTGTGTGTGTGTGAGGGAACATGTTTTTGTGAAAAGGAGAGAGAGAATGTCTAAGAACATTTAATTTCCTTACGTGTGTACGTTAAAGTTTCTGGCAAAAAATATACATTAACAGGCTGAGGTAGATTTCCAACTGCTAGCGCGGCATATTGGATTTACATCATAAAACTTCTCCTTAAGGTGGCGCAAAATTCAGTTTGTTAGAATGTACTTGTCAGTAACTTCTGCAGAACTTGCTGGAAATGTTTCTCGAGGCTTTCGAAAGTTTCCTTCAATTGAGTCAGCAGAAATTTGATCTGCGAACGTCAATGCTTGGTTTCTCTGGAATGTCAAGCCGTTAAAGGAAGAAAGCGGATGAGGCTGAAACTGTGAAACGGAGTTGTCTCCAACGCATTACTCTTTTCGGTACATAATTGAGCTCAATTCTTGCATTGTAATTAACGAAACAGAATACACTCGACTAGGAAAGTAATTAGAGACAAAGCTTAATTAGTGTGTGACATGGATGTGGCTTCCCAAATGCACGAGCTGACAATATCAAATAAAATGAGTTGAGAGAAAAATTGGAAAAAGGTTAAAAACATGCGGAACAATTTCCGCCAGGCTCCTCTCTCCGAGTCAGTGTTGTCAACTTAGCTCTTTTGGTGCCAGATCTTGCTCTTTTGTGCACTCGTTTTGCTATGAACTGGGGCGCCCGCCTCCCATGTCCCACTATGCTGCCATCACTGGCTCCGGCCCACATCTATACCAACTTTGCCATGAGTATACATTTTGCACGTGACCTGATATTGTTATGTTGGCTGCGTCGCCCCACCCCTATTACCTTCCCAGCTACTTTTTATACCGCCGTGGAGATCACATAATATTGTTATCCTTTTTATCCTTTTTATTCGATTCCATACGACCATCGGTGGATTATTGAGATGGGTGATACCGCCGGAAAACTTACAATAAATTACCATTACTTTAAAGTTAACGGTAATAGCAGCACCTGCACCCCTTTGACACCTAAAATTAAAATTACCCTAGGAGGCACTTTATCCAGCATTCGTAAATCTAGCTCCTTGAAAGTCAGTATTAATTAAATTTAATGTGACATTTAGCTCTTTTATGCGCATCAGGTTTGGCAACGCTGTCGTAGGAGGCAAGGAGAAATGCATTGAACTTATGGAAGTATTGTTTGATTTGTTCTCTTGGTAGTATTAAACTTCCGATGGCATAGAAAAAGATATCAACGGAAAGAGGGGCAGTTTGATGAAGCTTTTAATAAGCGGAAAACTCTAAATTTCCATTTGATTAGCTGCAACTTGATGTTGAAGTTATTGAGTTATTTTTTCCATAATGAATACATGGGAAAATTCTTACTCATTATATTTTTCAAGTATCGTGTCTATCTTAATAATCGACATAAAAAAAAGCTTCCACTTCAACATGGGGAGAAATTCAAACTCTTGCGAACGTCCAGATTTTTCATTAGTACAATTGCCCATTCAGACGATATTGAAATAAATGCACACTGTAACTTCTCGCCTTCAGAGAGAGAGAGATAGATATATGTATATATGAGGAAGAGTGAAAGGGAGATGTGCTCGGGTTGCAACTTTAGTACGTCCACGCGATTCACCAAGTAACATATACATATCGCAATATTCTTCGAAAGAGTACTCCATTTTATTGGCACTGTGCAAACCACATAAAGTGTAAATCACCAACCCTGAGACCTTCTGTAAACAAACCGTCTCACCGATTCGATGTATCACTGAACACAGAGACCTTCTCGCAAGCATAGAACCTTTTTTTTAAAAAAAGTGGCACTACTTCCTTGCTGTTCACATGATTATTTTTAGAAACTAACCAATGTTATAAAATATCATTATGTACACAAATCTCTACGCTCATTGAAAGTTACAATGCATATTCCTAGAAAATGTTCACACTTATCTTGGCTTGCCATTTCACCAAGTTATTTTATGAAGTGCACTATATTTGGCGGAACAAAAATCGTTATTAGGATGCTTGTCAAAGTTTTCAACCGCAATAAATTTACGAACTTTCTTTGTCGTGTTTTGATCATCATCATCAATATATTTATTGGACTTACAGCATTGCATATGGCTGTTTATGCCCATTATATATTTTATTTACATACGATACAATTTACATAAAATCTACAAACAAATTTCAAATACTCTCCTATCTATATCAATCCTTAGAAATATACATTACCATGTTATATGGTTATATGGTAAAATATATTCAATTCTCATGCAACAAAGAAGCCAAATTTATGGGAAATGATTGCTGCTGCAAAGAGTTAACCATAAAGGTGAAGCAATAAGTACAAAAGAAAGAGCATTGAGTTTAAAGTGAGACGTCATTTGCGGCAGCGTATCCCATACTATAGAAATTGGACGTTGTTTTACCTTATCTAATGAAGCCTGTAACAACGCTGCATTGTCGTGTGGATTATTTTACTTCTGTAAGTTTGGAATGCTTTCTGTATGCACGTGGTTTTTTTTACAGAAGGTCTCAGGGTTGGTGATTTGAACTTTAGTTTCAAAAGTCCGTGTCGGTATTTATTTACATTTAGCACCCGTTGCCATAGATATTGCCAGATTGTTGACCATTATCATCAGCAATATTTTATTCGACGTACAGCTTTGACTTTGGCGGCTGTTTATGGCCAGCATACATTTTCATTTTGAATACATAAAATACACACTTTAGGTATAAATTTCTGCCATGTTTACATATAACTACATTCACTCGTTCATTTCCTAAAAAATGCAATTTTATATTAGCTTGTCTCAAAAAGCAATCACAATATATCGAATATCTGTTGGATTTTTTTATTATACTTTGAATAAATTGTTTCTTTTCTGAAAGGTATGAGTATGACATTTGAAAATAATATGATGAATATCGCTCTTGAATTACCACAATCACAATTTGGAGATTTTAAAATGGATTCCTTGCAGATCTATATGTTTTTCTATACACTTATCCTTCAGATACGTTGTTCCTGGGATTGTAGAGTGGGATCAACTGTACCGTGCAAATTATCCATCACCATGTTCATACACTTTATTTGACCCAATAAGAGCTTCAAATACAGAGTGTCCGAAAAGTCACGCAACCCGGTGTTTACGACCGTATAACGGAATAGCGAAACGGAATGAGAAGAAACGCTTTCTGCCAAGAGAATGCCCTGTATATTGGGAAAATTTAGAGAGACAAACATATGTAAGAACATGCATGTTTTAATAACAAATAAGCAAAGTGTTGCCAAAGGCGGAAAAAAAATATTTGCAAATCGTGTGTATTGATGCACAGAACCCATTGAGGTAAATTATCGCAACATTTCACAATACCAACGAACAATTTGGATGGCCATCTAATGAATTTGACAGAAAAAGAACTTTGACGAAGTTTCAAAAACATTGCAGACGGGAATAAATGGGCTGTTCCAAAAATCGATGTTTTCACAATATTACGCAGGACACTGGCAACACTGTTGGTGTCACGTGTCACCAACAGATGTGTTTCACCTCAGCCTATCACACTAAGGCACTTTTAACGACAAAGGAGAAAGTTGGTTATTCTCGAACATATACAATAAATTACATACACCTTGCAACCCTGAAATGTGGGTATCCCTAAATGCATCTTTTACGCGAGAATATGACGATGTTCGGATATATTCATCAACAATAAACACTCTTTTCTGTGTAGAATATGGCATTTTGAAAACACACACACGATGTCAGCATAAGTAGACACAATCTGGAATGCCGTTCGCGACAAACAGAAACCACTTAAGGCGCAGAACACATAACAATTGATACATGTTCTTCTGCACCCACATTTCAGGGTTGCAAGGTGTATGTAATTTATTGCATATGTTCGAGAATAACCAACTTCCTCCTTTGTCTTTAAAAGTGCCTTAGTGTGATAGCCTGAGGTGAAACACATCTGTTGGTGACACGTGACACCAACAGTGTTGCCAGTGTGCCTCGTAATATTGTGAAAACATCGATTTTTGGAACAGCCCATTTATTCCCTTCTGCAATGTTTTTGAAACTTCGTCAAAGTTCTTTTTCTGTCAAATTCATTAGATGGCCATCCAAATTGTTCGTTGGTATTGTGAAATGTTGCGATAATTTACCTCAATGGGTTCTGTGCATCAATACACACGATTTGCAAATATTTTTTTCCGCCTTTGGCAACACTTTGCTTATTTGTTATTAAAACATGCATGTTCTTACATATGTTTGTCTCTCTAAATTTTCCCAATATACAGGGCATTCTCTTGGCAGAAAGCGTTTCTTCTCATTCCGTTTCGCTATTCCGTTATACGGTCGTAAACACCGGGTTGCGTGACTTTTCGGACACTCCGTACAAGCTGTTGATAACTTCTGCAACAACAAACATAACAATCCATCGCTTAAAAACACACACGATGGAAGAGAGAAATTAATGAAAATGGACATGGATCCTACTGTACGTGTTTCAGACGTAATGTAACACCGTGAACCTCGGATGCTTCCATTATCAGCACCACAATACCACAACGCGTGTATCAGGACAAATGTACAGATGTAACCTATAGATATCAACCTTGCAATGATATTTGCAAATATTGGACATGTACGCTAAGAGACAAAACCCGATATAATCACTTTCTTTTGAATGCATTGTTTTTTAATCATTTTTCTTATCGTTGGTT
Source organism: Lepisma saccharinum (assembly GCF_977018435.1). Classification (NCBI taxonomy): domain Eukaryota; kingdom Metazoa; phylum Arthropoda; class Insecta; order Zygentoma; family Lepismatidae; genus Lepisma; species Lepisma saccharinum. Next base: position 32,247,062 of record NC_139247.1, read on the forward strand.
GATTTCCGGGTTGGTCTAGTGGATGCGTTTCTTCCTTCGTTTTACAGCTAGTAATGTGGTTGGTAGTTTGCCATTATTCACAGAATATGTGTGTTACTTGCAACCCTGCCGTGCGCTGTTTCACCGCAGCAAATGACGTCACAGATACGATCAAATGTTGTGTGTGGTTGCCAGCATCCAGGCGGCAAAACGGGCTTTCTTGAACGGCTGTAGGGCCGAAACGAGGCACCAACGAGAAAAATGTAACAGAAAAGTTGTTTGTTCTGATGTCCTCTGTACGAATCTGTGGTCCGTGGGCTCCATTAAAATGACACCCTGTATATTATTTTGTATTGATATATTCTTTCGTGAATGATAGCGTAATTTTTTTGTGTTATTATATGTAAATTGCACCTTGTTTGTAATGTACATCTCTTCTTTAATATTTATTGTATTTTATGTTCTATTATGAGTAATTCAATTTGTATTTATATTTGAGGAAATAGATAGTGTGAATTTGGAATCTAAACTTGTGTAGATGTCAGTTTTGTTTGTAGCATCTATTTGTAACTAGCAAGTGATTCATCTGTATTTGATCTGTGATCTTGATATGGTATAAAAGCGATAATTTTCGCGTAAAAAAGTATCACACATTCGCCTCAGATCGTCGTCAAAAGAACTGCTGTGTTGTGCATAGATCTTGGTATGGTAGTTCGGGGCGCAAGCTAGGCCTATGCGACCATAGGTACGACTATAGGCACACATTGAGATTATGTGTTTTAGACGAATCAAGACACCGTTAAAGCGAAATCCTCATACTCGTTCCAAGTATATGCCTACCGATGGCGCAGTTTTAGCGTAGTCGCTTTGTAATCAAGGGGTCCCGGGTTCGATACCCGGTGGTGGCACATGGTTGTTTGGATCCCACTTTAAACTGTACGTTAAGTCCCGATTAGCCTTACTGTGTATAAAGTGGACTTAAAACACAAACTCAATCAATCGTTCCAAGTATATTTGTGTTATAATTGCAATAAATGATGAATGAAAGCTTCTAGTTTATCTACTGCAGTAATGTGGTTTTATTTCTCTGTGCTGTAAAGTATTGTCTTTGCCTAACACTACTCTTGTACCTGAGAGGAGTCTGTGTACTTCAGTGAGTCCCATCGTTCACCGCTGAGCATTATTAAGTTATTATGATTAAATAAAATACATCCACTGAATACCTCGTTAATAATACAGCTTAAACGTATCGCCTTATGAAATACCAACTCTTATAAATTCAGAACCTGTGCTTCGACGATGTCGTTGTGGTAACGTGCTCGGCTTGTAATCAAGGGGTCCTGGGTTCGACACCCGATGGAGGCACAGCGTCAACATTCAGTGCAACTTTTGAAGTTTGAATGTATGTTGAACAGAGGCGTTATAATTACAATTGCTTTAAGGCATGTACAAATCTGTACATACGTTTGATAAAAGGTAAGGTAAAGATAAAGTTCCCAGTGTCATGAAGGCACATTTAGAGGATGTGAGCGTAGGGCCGCACATATTCTCAATATCGGCCATTTTGGAGGTGGTGTGATCATCACCTGAATCGGATTGCGCTATTTTTAAGACTAAGGAACTAAACTATCTGAATTTTCAGGCTTCAGTCGGGCTCTAATTCAGTTGATTGATTGTTTCAAAATTTGTGGGTACGTCGGCACGTATGACCAATTTGCACCCTTCTAAGCATACGAGTCTAGAAACCTTACCTTATAGTTTCAAAAGGGGTGTAAAGAGCGTGCCGCTGAGGAAAGGTTAAAAGTGCAAGGTGTAAAAGAACCTGCAGAGGACAAACACAACACATTAAAAAAGGCAAAAATAGTCTAAAAACATCCTCAGAAACTGTGCTTCTCAAAAAACTAAAAATAGTTGCTAGAAAACTGTCATCATCTATGAGAAATTGTTGGGAAGGTTAAAACTCTGTCCGAGAAAAGTAAAATTCGAGATAAACATGAGAACATTAACATTACATACACGACACATTGGAGGGTTCAGCCCTTGCAGTAAGTAACCATGTCTAAGACTGCTGTGTCCAATACGCAGTCGAGTGAGATGAATTTCTTCTCGACGTGAGGAACCGGACGAGGAACGCCATGCACATATGGCTAGGTTTATACCAGCAAACAAGATGAAGAGAAGTTACTTTTGCATGGAAATACAGTCGAAGATTATTTCGTAAAACAGCTAATCCTCAGCGAAGAAACCACATATTATATCAGCGTCAAGGTGAATAGTCCCAATGTCGTATCTGGAGAACCGAACCGCAACATAGAGTGCTAGAGTGCCAGCGTGACTAACCGAATGTGAACGTTTTCTGCGCGCAACTTGTACACAATTCTGGGAACGGACCCTGTACTTGGCATATCAAACTTGCTGTACGTTACACCCGTGGAAGGTAACAAACAGCTGTTTTACACACTGACTAAACCCTTCCAGTCTTTCATAACCACCCTTTAAATCATGATCATATTGCATACCTCAAAAGCCTCACTTACCTAGAATTACGCGTCAGTGGGAGGACACTCAACTCAATGGGTGCGTTCCGAAAGCCTTAACGAAACGAACGAATTCAACGAAGATAACTGGACTCGTGAATCTGGTGAAACCCGTTATTTTACAGACTAATGGGACTCTCTAGACGAATGCGCAGGCGCAGCGTTTTATTCAGAGAAAGTTTCCATATTATATGGCGTTCAGCGAAAGTTATGTCCTTCTGGCAGAAATAAACTCTACTCTGGACACTGTCACTCATTTTAATCACATTGTAAGAACAGTTGAGGCACACTCATCTTGTGCATGTTGCTTCATATCGCTCTCTGTTAACATTACAATATATTTTCCGAACTAGTGCAGTTTGAAGCCATTATGCTCGCGCGTTGTCTGCAAGCAGCAGACGATTCTCACCGAACAAACCAGCCTCCTGGCCCGTGCGTTTGGTGAATCTAGTTCTTGCACGAATCGCACTGAAAGTAACTTTTTGGACAGCATAACGAACCTCACGAAACTCACGGAAGCACTTATGAGACGGCCAGTTACCATAATACGTTTAACGCGTTAAACTCGGGCGACTTTCGGAACGGGCTCAATACATATCAGTCGTTTTGAATGTGGGAACTGGGCCTCCCAGATGGCACAGCGGTAGCGTTGACGCTTTGTAATCAAGGGGTCCAGGGTTCGATTCTCTGTGGAGGCACATAGTGGTTCGCATCTCACTTTAAACTGTAGGTCCAGTCCCAATTAGCCTTACTGTGCATAAAGTGGACTTAAAACACCAAATCAATCAATCGATTGAAAGTGGGAACTATGTAGAAATTTGATTAACTATTAAACTATTCCAGCAAGTAGGTAATGTAATACTGTAGTAGGCGAATTGTTCACAGTTCACATTCATTCACTGTTTCTCGCGAGGTGAGGATCATGATTTGAAATAAAACATCAATGGGAATAGGACAACATCTGCTTCTGAACACGCACGATTCTATTCATTACAACAACATTTATGTGAAAGAAAAATAACGAAAATATCAATGACAATTTGTCTTTGCCGCCAGTTGTGTCAAATTATAATCCTCCAACAGGCAATTATGTAGGTAAACAAACGGAAATTTTGCTCTTCTGTTTTCAGCCGAGAATAATTCCCGAGGATGTAGAGAGAATGTAGGATCGTTATGAACGTAAAGGAGATAGAGATGATCATGAGTGACATGAGAGAGCAACAAGCTGGTATTCCTAGTCGCTTGAATCAAATAAAGAGGGGGGGCTAAATCCTCTGCTAATTGGAATCCATAACACAAAGGCACACAGAGTGACGTCATCACTTAGTTGAACTGTGCACCACGCAGCTGATTGGAGAGGCTTACCTTTTTCAGTTGCTCCGTGAGAAGCGCATGCATTAAAGATAAGCACGTTGGAGCAATACTGAGTCTATGGAATCTCTGGAGCAAGGCCGCATATAACGGAAAAGAAGGGGAGAAAGTGAGTTGGTGGAGCAAAGCACTGCGCGCTGCTGTAAACGACTGGTAGCTGAGCCCAATCCCCCTTTCACGAGTTCATTGGTCAAGCCCTCTCGAGACCCTACTTGCGCAGATTTGTTTTCTGTAGTGGACTTCCTCGATGGCATAGTGGTAACTTTCTTAACCACGGGTTTCATGGTTCCATACATGATGGAGGCACATTCCACAACGGTTCGGATTCTACTTTAAACAGTAGATCCAGTCCGATTGGCCTATCTGTGCATAAAGTGGACTTAAAACATAATTCAATTCAATTAAATTGTTTCCTGTGGAGAAAGGTCGCGCATAACGGAAGATAAGGGGAAGAAAGCGAGTTGGTGGAGCAAACTGCTGCAAACGGCTGGTAGTTGCACTAACTTCCCCTTTTACGAGTTCATTGGTCGAGTCGAGTCCTCTCGAGACACTACTTGACTTGTTTTGGTTCGCTCACTTCAGAGATTCCCGCCAGGGACAGGGTGTGTGTTTGTTGTATACTCGCAGCACGACGAATGTCTGCCCATCGCTTTCTTGAGATCACTTGATATAGTGTAAAACCACCTGGAAATAATGAGTGATGCGGTGAGGACAATATTTCGTAAAGAATATGCATCTGCCTAATTCTATAGTTATATAATTTACGGGACAGTTACAGCTGATTGTGCGACTATAGCTTGCGACCCTACCAACGGTGTAGAACGTGCACGAGAGTGTTAGCGATAGGTGCTGGCTTGCGATGATGTCAGTGGTTCGCTTGTTGATTGGATGCTTCGAAAGTTGAGACTCGTTCTCAAGCTGCTAATACATATAATCTCAATACACAAATAGTTCACAACCTCTCGTGACACTTAGTAAAGAATTGTTTTTCTAGGCAAGATAATCTTTTGATGTAATTAGTCCATTAATAAAACGCACACAAATCACTTGCGATTCATTTTTTCTGTGGTATGACCAACTTGTATACAGAAACGTCGATAATTAAAACGATGATAAAGCTTATATTTAACTATTTTTTCTTGTCTTAAACCAGAAAGTTCCATCCATCTATGTTAGGTCTAAGAGCAAAATTAATGGCAAAAATTGAACTGAAATTAAATGACATAATGGTGGAAAAAGAAGACATCATAGAGAATGCGTTATTGAAAAAAATGCAAGTTATTAAGAACCTGCTAATTCTGAAAACAAAACCAGAGATAAAACAAAAATAAAACGAAAAAAATAATTAAAATTTTAATGAGATCAATTATATATAGTAAAATGAAAAAAAAATGATAAATCTAATACAAAAATAAAAGCAATACAACTAAAATAAAAATGAACTGGAATGAAAGTGGGAAAAAAGTTTCGTAAATAAATAAGTTGAAAAACTGTGACAATAAACTGTTGGAAAGACTGAAAATAAATACTTAATGATGACATTAAAAGTATATATAAAACGAACGGAAAGAAATAAATCAAACGGAAATTTTAAAAAAGGTACTCTGGGTTATGAAATGAATCTAGGAAAGATAATGACTATAAAACCAAGAGTGTGACTGTCCATGAGATTTACGACAACGTAATTATGGCTTCTACTAGACCCAGCGGTTGTTACAGCTATCCTAAGCAATGTTGCCCATCACAACAGCTCAAAAATGCGTGTAAAGTACAGATCCCCAAAGGACACTGTTATGGAAAACACCACTCGAATCCACATTACCTCACCCTTGCTTGCTATCTGTTGAAACATGACCGCCAAACACATTGACTGCCCAGAGGAATTTGAAATTGATTTCATTAAAGCCTTGCAACAATTAAGCGCTGACAATGGTTTTAGTGCGAGCGGCCATAGACCACTTTCTCCCACATCAACCGTTTTAGTCTGCAAGCAAATCATTACCGTTAACCTTGAGAGGTCACTTAACAAAGTTTCCTTCCTGGCCATAAAACCTAATCCAATAAAAACGGCTGCAATTTGAGCCCGGGGAAGGATATTTATTGCTTATGGTCCTGGTAATCGATACGGGACTTGTATTCCCACGTGGGCGGATGTTCATCATGCAAGCCTTTTCCAAAGACGGTTGAGTGGGACTTCAAATGTCCACTTTCTTATCTCTTGGCGCCATCCGACGTTTACACTGTCTCCATCTATTATTGGATGAGCAAACTACGGCACATGTTTGCAAAATTGCTTTGTAGAAACGAATCTAGTAAAACTATCGCTTTAAGTTCCTCTGAACGCAAGAACAAATACAGAACAAAACCAGTTAAATGCAAAATTCAAACGCATGTTTATCTAATTTAACATTAATTTGACTGTCAAGGACGAATTTAGCGGGAAAGTCCAGGGTTCCGGTGCATTTTGCAACACATGTATTATACATTTTATTGTTCTACAACAAATGTACAAGGGTCATTCAAAGTTGACCGAGACATTTGTGAATAAAATAGTGGTAAATAGCTGGAGAACGATAAAACTGATACAGTAGCTATGTACCGTCATCCTTCCTGGGTATTGCGTGTTAGCCCCGATGTAAATACATAGTGCTATGTATTGTGTCTGTAGCTGTGGAGCAACGTTGTTTTTTCATATTTCTTGTGAAGGAGAACCTGAAGTAGGGTGACCATACGTCCCGTTTTGACAGGGATAGTCTCGTTTCAGAGGTGTGTCCCGGTCGTAGCGTCCATATTATTAAAAAGCCACTATTTGTCCCGTTTTATAAGACACCCAGTGCTAAGACAGGGGTGTCTTACCCCCACAGTATTTCTTTACAGATTGTAAGTGATATGTTTACGAAGTTTGCTTCATATTGCTCCAGGATAGCAATATCGCACCTTCTGTGCAGGCAACCAACTTCGCCGTGCCGTGTAGCAGGAAGCATAACTTGCAGGATATGACACCAAAATGCCTCGCAACAGAATGCTGTTTTATGTCCCATTCCCACACTCGCCCCTAGGGGTGCCATGGGTATCTTACCCACACGGTACTTCTTTCCAGATTGCAAGTGATACGTGTACCAAGTTTGGTTGAAATTGCTCCAGGCGTTCGAGAGTTAGAGGATAACACACATATCTTTGCCGTTGCGCAGATACCAATTTTCGTTTCGTCTCCCTAACTGTTAGCGTCACGTGTTCTACCCTGCTCGCCAACCTTCACCATTGTTGCCATATTGTCATTCCATTCCTTGACACACTCGCGCAAACATCATTGAAAACAATTGAATAGCGCTCCAGCTCGCGGTTCACAACGTTCGGCAGGGACGGTAATGTGGCAATATAGCATTGCGTAGTGGTTGTTTCTTATATGCAGTGCATGTTAATTGGCTAGCTAGTGACTAGTTTTGCCAAATGTAAATATGAAGCACTATTTCTGTCACGGAAGGAGAAAGGCAAAATAACGGTGACTTTTTGTTGTATTGTAAACACCATATTTTTATTTTAAGTATTTCAATGGTTTTTACATTGTGTGCGTGTATTGCATGTGGGTAAGTGAAAGTGCATGTGTTTGGTTAGTGAACGTTAAATTCCGTTATGTCTCCAGTACTATTGTTCATATTTCATCACTTTAGAATTGCTAAAAAGAAATAAATTATGTGGATGCATAAGCATTTAAGTAGTGTAATCAGGTATCTTCAAAATAATACTTGGTACGAAGCTTATTATTTTTATTAATTTAAGCACAATGGAAAACCTATGTTGATGATGTTTTTGTCGATTTTATACTATTGCAAATCAGTATTTTTTCATCTCACACTTCGTACGAGTGTCATAATTTCTTTCGAGTTAAAGTACGTAACACGCACACCCACGCAGACCCACACCCACACAAATTTACTTCCCGTCTACTTCCGGTCTAATTCTATTGCATCATGTTGCGCAACAAGTTATTACGCAACATTGCGCAACAAGTTAATAAGCAACATTGCGATAGCTCGTAAGGTAAACTATTGCGCAATGTTATGCAACAAGTTATTACGCAATATTATGAAGACCCGTATCTAACGTGTTGTTTACTGATTGGTTGGTTATGACGTAATGGGTGTCATCTAATGACGTAATTTCATCTATCAATTTCATCGAATGTGTTATTTCTGGGAAATTAATCTCCAAAACTAATATTAGCAAGCATATGGCAAGATGTAGCAAAACAGTTTCGAAAATAAATCGTTCGTTACCTACTAAGCCTTGTTCTCAATGCGGAAAATTAATTATAATTGCTCATTTAAGTAAACACCTGAAAATTTGCAAGGCATCACCCGGACATGGAACATTGAAAAGAAAAATTGATCATCCTGAAGCTGAAGCTTCTACTTCAAAACAAATTAAGATGTCTAATGACCAAAAGCCGATTAGATCTGCATTCAACAACCAACTCCTTAATTTTATTTTTACTTCGAAACCAGGCTGTGATATTTCTAGTTTTTTGAGTGAAATTAAAACATCTATCATAAATATTTTGAAAAATAAACTGGAAAACAACTCCATAACAGTATACGTTGATCTAATCTGTAAATATGAGGAAACCAATGTTACAAGAAATATTTTTTTTCACAAAACGAAAAACCAAGTTCTTTATTTGGCAGACATTAATAATTTGAATGTTTTTATTCTAATCTTACTAGTGAATTGATTAGGAAACAAGATGAATTCGAGGCTAAGGGATCAGGTTGGTCTTTATGTAGAAGTAATCACAGATTAATCGCTTATGTAAACAAATTTACACCTTTTTCTGCTTCGAGCTATGTTACACTTCCGGTAGAAATTTAGCATAAGAGAGCCGTGCTGAATATTCATAACACTGACAATAAGCGTTATATGTGGTGCATTTTAGCGGCGCTTAACCCGGTTCATTGTTCAAATAATCCGCAACAGGTTAGTCACTTTAAGAAATATATCGATGAGATTGAATAAGCTATGACAGGCATCGAATACCCTGTTGCTATTTCTAAGATAACAAAGTTAGAAAACAGGGTACGAAATGGAGAAGGAAAACGATTAGCTATAAATGTATATTCGTATACTTCAGTTAAGCATTTTGTGCATCCGTTAGGATAACTAATATTGTTGATGACGAAGCCGTGGAAATCAATCTGTTTCTTATTGATGACGATGATGTTCATCATTATACGCTAATTCGTTCACTCTCCCGCTTGGTCAGAAGCCAAACAACCAAGCATTGTGCACACATCGAAGTTTGTCCAAGGTGTTTAACCGTATTCGAGGATCGTGATCAATGTAATTACCAACATTTCCAAAATCAAGAAATTGCCAAAAAAAAACACTTGCCGAACATAAAGTCTACTGTGGAGGATACAAATAATTTTTATTTTCCTAAGCAGTATACAAGATATGGTTACATAGAACGATTATTATTTTATGTATACGGATAAAAGTATTCAAACTACTTTAGGAGGTATGCGCTTATGTCCTGGTACCTGAAAATTAACCCAGGGCGTCAGTTCCCCGAATTTTCTACGGATTCCCTCGCTTTTCTTTGATTCATCCTTTATTTACCATTTTTTTATTACAATAATTCACTGTGAGATTGGCAAGAATGCTCCAGTGTGAAGAAACAAATTTGTTCGGTTTTCCTGAACAAAGTTCGTTTTACATCATTCTACAAGGTAAGAAGATTAAGATAAAGGTTAGAAATAATAGGAAGTAAATAAGTGTTACTGTTTAACATTAATATTATTTATGATCACAGATACGAAATTACATAAGTGTGTAATTGGGTGGGTAATGTTTTCTTAGGATAAGTTTTATTGTGTTTCGTGTGCATTAGTGTTGATGGATGAGATGAGGAATAGACATTAACACGATTTTATGAATGTTAAGGAGGGTCTATGTTCTAGTAAGTTATATTTGAGATAGTGAGAATATTATTGGCTTTGAGATGTAAGTATTAATACTAGGAAGGGATATGGAAGAGCGAGTGGTGCTTGATACAGGGAGACTTGCGGGAGACCAGCAAGAGTTGGTCGGACTGGGATGAACATCGGTACGACGGTTGGTACCCGGGACATCATCAGGAAAGAAAGAAGTAGGGAGATTTCCTGGGAAGTATCGGGTACATTAGTACGTTCGGTAGTGGAAATATGGAGAATTGTCAAGAATCAGTGAGAGAAGTTTGCAGAGTGTTTAGTAACGAGAATAAAGAAAGGGGTGTAAGATTACAGTTTAAGAAAGAAACGAAAATGAAAAATCTTGGGTTAATTCGGTTGGTTCCTGGGTCGAATCCTTGCAGTGTTATCCTTTACCTTTCTCCGGGGAGGCGTAACCTTTTTTTCGTTTTGGCGTATCACTGTCTTGTGTATTAGTGTGTCCTTCTTGATGTTCCTGTGGGTGGTTCTGCTTCATTATCCTCTTGGTGATCTTAGTCCGAAGGAGGGATGTCCTGTTGTTGAGTTTGTCGAAGGTGGATTCTTTGTGATCTTCCGGGGGGTATATTACATTCCGGAGGTAGGGGTTGAAGAGGGAATTTTCCTCTTTCGACACCAGGTTTGTTAAGTCGTTTAGTAACGTAAAGTGGTCGGGATTTCTTATTAACTGCTACGTGTTGAAGTTTGGTAGCTTTAGTCTTAAATCTTCGATTTGTTTGTTCAATGTGTGGCAAAAGAAGGCTTTATGTTCCGGTGTGTCCGTCTCGGTTGTACATTTCAGGCATTTATCAGTCTGTATGAGGTTGTGCTTATTTAGGTGATGACCGTAGGGACCGTGTCCCGTTAGGAAATGTATGAGACCTCTCGTGGGATGGAAATGGTCCATCGAAAGTCGTTCTTTTTATGTTGTTTGGAAGGAAGCTGTGAAGTCTCCTTCCTTGCGTAGCTTGTGTCCATTCCTGTTGCCAGACTCTAAACAAGTGGTGATAATTTCTGGTACCGTGGCAGGGCGTATTCCAATTAGTTTAAAGATTTCGTCCTCTTGTCCATTTCTAAAGTAATATTTTGATGCTCTATTTTTAATGACAATTTCAATAGCCTGTAGGCACACTATCATGAGAAGAGCCAGGGTTGAGGTTGTTCTGAATGCACCCGTAAGGAGAAGAATCACTTTGCGTTGTGAAGATCTCAATCTGTTATTAATGTATTGTTTACTGGTTTCCATGGCCCACAGGGGCGAGCCATAAGAAATAATAGCATTATATATGGAAATGAGATATGTTTTTATGTGTGATAGTGGAAGGTTGTAGTTTGCAGAACTCAATGTGGCTAGACTGTTTATAGTTGTTTCGGCCTGGGTTGTTGCCAGGGCTATGTGTCTGTTAAAAAACATCTTCTCTTGAAGAGTAATACCAAGGTATTTAGCTTCTCTTACTGTTTTTAAGTTTCTTCCTCTGAGTTTGATTTGAGGGTTTCTTTGTAACTTCCCCTTAAGGATAATATAATGAGTCTTTTCGGAAGCTATTTTGAGTTTAGCATGATCGCACCAATCGGATAGCATATTGATTGCAGTAAATGCATTATCTTCGATTTCCCTTCTTGAGTTACAGGAAGTGAGCATGATAATGTCATCCTCATAAGCTATGATCTGGTCTATCTCTGGATGGTCTTGCAGTTTCATAAGCGCAGGCTCCAAGTTAGTATTCCAAAGCTAGGGTCCCAGAATGGAACCCTGAGGACAACCTTTTGACTTAATCTTACTCATTTGTAGATCCGGATATTTGATGCTAACTTTTCTGTTAGAGAAATGACTTTACAGAAGTAGGAAGAGTGTACCTGGGCAGTTCATGTTTTTAAGTGTTTGAAAAAGGCTGGGCCACCACAAGTTGTCAAATGCCCCGGCGATGTCCACCATAATTCCAACCATGTACTCGTTTGGAGTGTTTTGTGTTGTAGACGATAGCAGGCGTAATGCATCGTCAGTGCATTTACCTTTCGTGAACCCAAATTGTATCCCTGATATGGGTTTGAGCAGGCGAAATTCTTTGAGTCCTTTTAGGATAAGTTTAACGAAGATTTTTCCCAAAATGTTGAGAAGGCATATTGGTCTGTATGAATTGACCCTGGTTTCATCTTTATTTGGATGTTTCTTGATGATTATTAAGTTTCCTTCCTTCCAGGTTTCTGGGAATATCTTCTGAATAAGGCACTCATTAAATAGTTGAGTAAAGTAAGGCGTAAGTACTGGGGTGATTTCTTGTATTATTTCCACAGGAATTCCGTCTGGTCCCGAAGAAGTCTACTGTGGAGTCAACAGACCGGCTCGCATGTTAATGACCAAAGCAAATGAATTCGAAGAATTTAAAATGCACAAGGCCTTGTTGGAACTTCCGGCCATTATCATCGCAGACTTCGAGGCTTTTCTCAAACCATTGTCTTATTTCTTCTACAACACTGTACCAGCTTCATGATCCAAATAGTTTTATATATGTTGTTGTTTGGAAGGATAGGATAGATAAACCATATAAATATCGCGGACCAAATGTTATTGAACTCTTTTTTAAAAAGATGGTGGAGGAGGTTGAGAACATTGGCAGCCCTTATGCCAATCGAAATCAATGCTTCCATTATCTAGTGATGAACTTCAATCTGACAATAACATTGAAACGTGTCCGGTGTGTGATCAACATTTCACGGATGAGAATCGGAAAGTATTTCACCATAATCATTAGTAGAGTAGGTTGGTTGTTTCAAAATAATACTTGGTAAGAGGCCTATTATTTTTATTAATTTAAGCACAATAGAAAACCTATTTTGACGATGTTTTTGTCGATTTTATACTATTGCAAATCTGTGATTTTTCACCTCGAACTTGGTACGAGTGGTACGAAGCCTTTTATTTTTATTAATTTAAGCACAATGGAAAACCTATTTTGATGATGTTTTTGTTGATTTTATACTATTGTAAATCTGCGATTTTTCATCTCGTACTTCGTACGAATGTCATAATTTCTTACGAGTTAATGTACGTAACATCTACACCCATGCACACCTACACCTACACCCACACCAACGCACACCCACGCACACCTATGCACACCTACACCCACAACCACGTACACCTACACCCACGCCCACCCACGCCCACCCATGCAAATTTATTTTCGGTCTACTTCGGATTTACTTCTATTGCAACATGTTGCGCAACAAGTTATTACGCTGCATTGCGATGGCTCGTAAGGGTAAACTATTGCATCATGTTACGCAACAAGTTATTACGCAATCTTATGATGAACTTGTATCTGACGTGACGTGGTGTTTTCTGATTGGTTGGTTTATGACGTGATGCGATGACGTGTTGTTTTCTGATTGGCTCACTGTTTCTCGTGTTTTCAACGCGGTCCGCGCTGAGGTTATATAAATGCGAAAGCATTACAGGTCAGTATCGTGAGAGCGTTTGAAGAGTGTGGACGTGTTGTTGCAATGCTGCTCTATTTAAAAATTAAGTATTCAATTTATTTTTAAAGCTATATAGCGCATAGTAATTTCGATCAGCTTGAGTTTTGGTGTTATCAGATGTTACTTGTTGTCTCTGGAAATTCTGTATAAATAACATAGCTGAAAATTTTATCGTAATAGCTACAATTATTTTATCTTGAAGGCGGTTCAAGTTGTTTTTTCATACGGATTGAATTTGTATGAATTTGTATTTGTATTGAATTTAGTATTTTTTTTCGGAGAAAATTTGTATATAAATACCAGAGCTGAAAAAAATATTATAATTATAAATATTGTCTTTTTTAAGTTACATTCTATCAATTATCGTAAGTTTAAAATTGTCTTATTGAATCTTGACTTGATTGTGGGTCTTATTGTTATTTACTTAAAGCACATTGGAAAAAATGTCATCTACCACTTTCATCGAATGTGTCATTAGTAGTAGGATCAAGCCGGTTCTGCGCCTTTAAGTGGGTCTCAGTGTTGCCAACCCACCCCAAGAAACTTTCACCATATGATATTTTACAGGCGAAGCTAATCTACAAATAAGAGTTGGCAACACTGACTAGTCGCTTCGCAAACCTTTTTGTTTTTAAACATTTTGCCATATGATATTTCAGAGGCGAGGCTAACCTACAAATAGGAGTTGACGGCGTAGCCTTCTAAGATGATAAGTATGCAGTAATAAGAAGAAGAATTAATGATGCTAACTGGCGGTGCAGTGTTAATGCTTCCTCTAATTCTTCTCCTCCTCTCTATCTTCCCGCTCTTCTTCTTCATCTCTGTATTTTCTAGCATACTGATCTATTGCATGCTAACCAAACCTCTTGGGAGGCAAGGATTCTTGTAACACCACAGGTCCTCCACATGTATGTATGTATGTATGTATGTATGTAATACGATTTGGGGGAAGAGGGGGCCAAAATTTTGAACTTACGGCTGGAAAATGTTTTCTATAACATGTTTTTGTTCGAAACAAATTCATAGATAGATGTTGTTAATAAATATTAATATTTTGCTATTAATTGTAAATATATATATGCATATTGTGTTGTAGCAATTAGTTTTTTGATATCGAAAAGCGACAGTCATCGTATTAGAAAAATTACGCTTCGCCTGTGGACATCTAGAAACGACAATTTCGTTATTCTGCGTGTACTAACAATGTTGACACAATACAGAAATTTAACAATAGGTAGGGTTTGGGACGTCGGAAGTTATACTTCCTGGTTTTTCAGTAGCTGAACAATGGAATTCCTCACTGGCGTATACAATTTGTTTTGTTCATATTTCAATACAAACGATGCTATCTGGGTACAGTGTTACAGCAGTTTTTTTTACATCAGCTCTGGAAACTGTTGAGAAATAGTGACGTCAGTTAACAGCAATGGTAGGAGTGATGTGATGCATTAGCTTGTGAATTTTCGAAATCGCAATATGATGTGTCTGGAATGTAGGGGACTATTTTCTAGAGCGAATTGTCTCTGATTTCTATTGGTCCACGTTGCGTTGGCTAACATATCACTCCTCGACCTCACTAAAAAGGATAAAACTAAATGCTCTAGTGTGGAAAAGTTCTGTTTCATTTTGAACGTCGGTGAAGAAGAACAGTTCAGAAGGATTTCCAAAGAAGTGAGTAACTTTATTTCTTAGCTTGCATGAGTTGGCTTTGATTTATAAATATGGCATTGCTTTCGTGAGCTGATTCTGAAAAACCTAACAGACGTAAGGGATTGTGGATGGAGGGTAACTTCCTGAAAAACCAAACAGCCCTTATGTATTGTTGAAGAAAATGTACTCACAAAAAAACATAAAAAGAGAGAATATAGAAGGTGTTTTCATGTCTCTCTCTGCTTTATTTATTTGGAGCATGTTCAAAACTTAATGTAACTATTTTTTAAGAATTTGTGAGCAATATGTTATTCGCGAATTCTTAAAAAAGATAGTTGTATATTTCTTTTTCAGTATGTGGGTAGCTGAAATATTTCTCTCTTCTGTCTGCCGTTGTTGGTAGGAAAATATGTGTGCGGGGCATATTTCAAAAAAAATAATAATAGAAAAGTCGAAAATATGTTAAATTGTTAGAGGAAGGCAAGAAAATGGAGGGGCGTAATCGAAGAGTTGTGTGTGTTTGATATCTAGTGGAAGTACATAGTGATTCGAATCTTATTATTTAAAAATATTTAGTTTTTAAGCACGCTTATTGATATTAAACCTAAAATAAATAAAATCCGGCAACGATATCCAATTATGCTTATGGCTACAGAGAGCATTCGCAAAAATGGCTTGAGATTTTGTTTTTGCTACGTAAACAAAATGGCCGACTCGCAATGAGTGTACCAAATATGAACAGGCTATATAGATTGAGAGATAGATAGAGAAGTTAATTAAAATTTAATTTCATGATTGCAACACGGAACTTAAATATACATACATATAAATTAAATGTTTGGTGCTGATCACATCACACATTGCCAACTATGTATTGGACTTCCCAAATGCACAGATATGATTTTTTTTATTTGTGTTGTAGTGCAAATATGTTGTCTGGGGCCTCCCCTATGGCGCAGTGGTAGCGTCATTGCCTTGTAATGAAGGGGTCCCGGGTTCGATACCCGGTGGGGGCACAAGTGGTTCGGATTCCACTTTAAAAACTGTAGGTCCAGTCCCGATTAGCCTTACTGCGCATAAAGTGGACTTAAAAACACCAACTCAAATGTTATCTGGTTCGGGACCTGGACCTACAGTTTAAAATATTATGGTATTATTCCTGCAATTATTTGCAATCTTGGCCAGAGAGAGGAAGAAAAGTGATATTTTTTTCAATATCGAGCCTATATTTAAATTTATACATGTGCGCATGCGCGCAGGGGGGTGAATTTTATTTTTTGATTGGGTGGGTTGTAAGGTGAGTGAACATGTAGGAAAAGTACTAGTATATGCATAGACCAAAGTTACATGGTTCTAGGTCCCATAGGAGCCAAGAAAATCAATGTCCTGGAAAACGTCTTAAGACAAATATCTTAATCTTTAATAAAGTCGACTTCCGGTTTGTCAAGATGTTACTTCCGGTCTGTCAAGAAAATTTTCTTAAGACAAAAATCGTAAGACGTGTTCCAAGACTGATTTTCTTGGCTCCTAATTGAGCTAAGATGATGATCTTAGGTTTTTTGGATTGGATTCGACGAGAACTATTCGACTGGCAAATAAAATCGATTCTACCCCCTCAAGTTTCGGAATTACAGACAATTTTTTTTATTTTTTGAGAAACTTGATTTGCCGGCTTAGTTTTTACCCTAATTCGAAAATTTTAATAGCATTCCATAAAAAATTAGAAGTACTCTACAACCTATTGGAGGGATGATGACTCGTGCTTGCTGTTTTCGAGTTATTTTAGATTAAAAATTCAAGATGTAATTTCTAAGATGTCTTGTAATTCATAAACTATGGGTTGTAGAAAACCCATTCTTGTTTTATCTGCTATTGCTCGACGAATACTATAAACATAAATAATGCTTATGGTTTGATTTAAAAAATGGCGCCCGGAAGTAACTCTGTTTTTCTGAAATTATGATTTATATACTTCATACGCCAAGAGGGCTGAGGATTAGAAAAAAAAGATTGTTTGGTAGAAAAACTTAAATAGAATTATGTACACATAATATTTTTGTGTTTTCTATACACAAACATAATTATTTTTTTTATTTATTTACAGGATTGATTAAGGAGCAAGAGTAGCATATGCATAAATATCCCATACCAAACAGCACCATCGTGAATTAGCCTTCCAAGGTTTGTTTTTTTTATTGCAAAGCATTTATCTTGTGGCAGTCCACTAAATACATATAGAATAACATACCCCACAAATATTTTTTTTCAACAAGATGCAATCGGTAAAAATTTGTCCTATGTGTGAAACTAGTGTTTCAAGTAAACATTTCCAAAGACACTGACGTACCTGTGCACCTGGTAAGCATGTGACCGCTACAAAACCATGTCCCAGGTGCAGTAAACATATCACTATTGGTAATCTAAAAAAGTATATAACAACATGCAAAGTCGTCGGAGCACCTGTCCCACAACCGTCGACCAGCTCGACCAAGAGAAAAGCGAAAGCAGACTTGCCGCCATCCGCCAAACGTGTCAAGCCTGTGGCGAAAGCGAACCAGTCTGCTTTCGAGGGTTTGTTAGAGGACTTTGTCCTCACTTCGGAGTTCTCATGTGACGTGCGATGCTCTTTGGAGAACGAGCAAGCCAAAATTATTTCCATCCTCAGCGATGCGCTTGCAACGCACTCCACCAAATTCTACGCATCGCTATGTTGCCAATACAAGAAGCCGTCTGATAAAATTTATAGCTTCTACCACAATACCAAGGCGAAGACGCTGCATCTGGCGGATGTCGACAACCTAAAGGCCATCTACAACGAGTTTGCCGAGGAACTGGTGGCCAAGCAGGAGGAACATCAAGCTGTGGGCTCAGGAGGCTCGCTGTGTGGTGAACCTCACGAACTGTGTATCAAACTTAACAAGTTTGTGCCTCTCTCCGCGTCCAGCTACGTCCCCTTACCACGTACTATTGCGGCAAAGAAGGCTGTCCTGAATATTCAGAACAGTGACGCCAAGTGCTTTCTCTGGTCGGTGCTTGCAGCGTTGCACCCTGTCCGCTGGAAAAAAAAACGAGTTAACCACTACAAGCAGTACGAGCCAAAGCTGGAATATGTGATGGTTGGGATCGACTACCGGGTGGAGGTCTCGGATATTCGCACGTTCGAGGCCCGTACACACAACCCGCAGTTGGCTATCAATGTTTATGGCCTCACTGAGAAAAATGTGGTGTACCCTATTCGGGTAAGCGACGTAGACAACAATGATGCTCGAGAAATCCATCTCCTACTCATCAAGAACGACACCCATCACCATTACACCCTCATCCGTTTCCTCTCCAGACTTGTTTCTAGCCAAACAAGCAAACAAAAACAACACATAGAAGTTTGTCGCAGGTGCTTGTCAATGTTCGACGGACAGGATCAACGCGGTTACCAACATGTTCGAGGCTCCGACATCGCTGTCGAGAAGCTCGCTCGCCACAAGCTCTACTGCAGTAACAACGAGATAGGGGTGGCAGTCTTGCCCAAACCTAGCACTGTAGAAACATTTCACATGCACAGTGCCATGATAGAGCACCCTGCTATCATCATCACCGATTTCGAGGCCTTTCTCAAACCTATCTCCACATGCGATCCCAATCCCAAAGATTCCTCTACTACCCCCTACCAACTCCACGAGGCTTCGAGTTATGCTTATGTTGTGGTGTGGCGAGACCGACATGTTAACCCCGAGCCCTATCTGTATCGCGGTCCAGACGCAGTCAAACATTTTCTAGAAAGGATGGTTGTGGAAGCCAACGAGATAGGGGAGTTCCTGTTGACCCCCAAGTCTATAGAATCACTGTCTCCTGACGACAAAATCAAGCACGAGGAGGCTACTACCTGTCCTGTGTGCACCTGTGAGTTTAGCACCAACAACCGTAAAGTTCAACACCATGATCACTTCAACGGTAGATACATTGGTCCTTGGTGCAACCGGTGTAATTTGTTGGCCCGGGACCCGCGCTTCATCCCTGTGTTTTTTTTCCACAATGGCTCGGGGTACGACTTCCACCATCCGGTGCCACATCTTGGGTACGACGACATGCGAATCAACGTCCTGGCGCAGAACGAGGAGCGTTATATTAGCTTGAGCAAGTGGGTGCGAATCCCAGAATCAGGCTCTTCCATCGAACTTCGTATCCTCGACTCCCTGAGGTTCCTCCCGGCCAGCCTCGATGCCCTGGCGATAAAGCTCAGCGACGAGCAAATGCTCATCACCTCTGCCAACTTTCCAAACTTGGACGCCGGTCTCTTCAGGCGTAAGGGGGTCGGTCAGGCCTTCGTTCGTTCCAGTGCGCGTATAAAACAAGTATTTCATTTCGTTCATTAAAATCCACAGTTATATCAAGCTAACATTATAATATTTTCGTAAAATACGTAGTAAACAAGTTGCATACATTGTGGTCTTCCAGAGTGTTGTTGCTTGCTATTTAAACGTGGGAGATGGGAGTGTTGTAAACATTTCTGAACCCAAAAGTCGAGCACGAAGGAAAAGTTGTGTAAGCATTGAATGTAATAACAAGATAATAGAAGTTGAAGGAAATGCTGGAATAAATTATATTAGAAATTGAGTAAAAACAGTTTCCATCACAAATAGCGGAAAGTAGGACAAATTATCTCAAAATGTTGGACACGAACGCATTTGCAGTAAATATAATAGGTTACTAGGACATCTTAGCATATAACGAGAATATGACACATCTTCAGCTCAAAAATTAATGTTGAAGTGAACGGTCGAGTTCAAAATTCCTCAACTGCTAATTAATAGCACGGCCGTATGTGATATCAACTTGTGTATGCAAGACAGAACGTTTTTCGTCGAGTCGGTGTCAGGAAACGCAATCCATGAATTCGGGAAAGAAAAAGTTCAAATGTCGTAAACAAACTCGGGAAGTTCTTGTTTATTGAAATGTAAAAGACTACTATACACTGGCAAAAAACAGAATTGTGTGTCTTATTTTTCCAATAAGGACTGTTTATATAATTTTTGGAATGAAACTTGTTACTTCGAACAAATTACCCACACTTATAGTATCGATAATATTTCACAAAGTAAGCATTTTTATACATATATTCGGACTTTTCCGGATCTAGAAAATCGGGAAGTAATTTCTGAGCTGGGATTGTAATTTTTTCCCAACATCCAGTAGCAACCATGCACACTCTTTGATTTAAGCATACTTCTACAAGGAACCACGTTATCTCAGACTACCCTCAGATTTTCTGTTTCTCCATCTAATTTGAAGTTACGTGTTGCCCTAAATACATATAAGACTTTTGCGATTTCTTTCAAATTCCTTCCGGAGGCCAGACACAACTCTAAAATCTAGGACACGTCCGGAAATAAGAATGCTTCTTATAAGATCTTTTTATTTTCTTATTTAGCGTTGTTATTTTCACCTTTTGCTAATCCCGTCGACGAGGATGAGTGATATGATGAAATTGATGAAGTGGCACTCACAAACAACACCCCTATCCACGACGGGATTCGAACCCATAACATCAGACATCGTAGTGCACTGTGCTAACCACTCCGTCACGGACGGAATTCTTATAGCCCTAATCGTTTCACAAACATTTTTCCTATCTTTAACAACACACGAAACATAAAGAACAATCACGTAAATAAACAGGTGCCAGTTCTCACTCTAACAGTAAAAAAACATATTCATGTGAAAATGCAATATATAATTTATTTTTAGGTAGTTGTGATTTTTTATTGTGTATTAAAGAAATATATTAGTGATAAAATGACGGAAGTAGAGGTACATCTCGAATGAAACACTCATGCCTTATGGATATTTGTATTTCTTGCCGAACAAGGTTCCGAGTTCGAATTCCGACCAAAATAGGTTCATTGTGTATGTTCATTCATGTGTTTAATGTAATTATAAATCTTCGTCATGAATAATTTAACTTCAGAGGAAGAAAGCTGAGGTAATTTCTAAGAAAAACAATAACAAAACAAATTTGATCTTAAAGCCATAATTTCCGCTACATATTCCATCACGGGGACTGGCACTTTACTTAAGTGTAGACACGCTTCGTACAATTTCATGATATTCCGATTACATAATGGATGTGCAACCACTTCACTGGACCCCCAAAATTCCCATTTATTACTAAATTCTAAATTTTCATAGTATCAGATAGTTTACCTATTCATAATGTGCGCCACTTTGGTGCACTTTGTGGATTGTTTCGTTGGTTGGTTGTTTTAATTAATGTTACAATAATCAACATCAGGTTAATCGCGGCAGGGAAAGTGGAAGGAAAATGACAATGGAGCAGAACGAGGGGGGCCCTTGGATCTCAATTAAAGAAACTCTTTCTACATGCAACTGAGTCGGTGCATGAAATCGCTGAAAATGTAATTTATTAATTTTGCTTATTTTATATTGCTTTTCTAGCACTTGCGTCAACAAAGGCGATGGGGATGATTAATCAAGCTATGTAATGGGTGATACGACATGATGATCCATGCCTTAAACAAAATTCTAAGTTAGGACTAATGAATATCAATTCGTCTCTTGATTTGTCAAGTAGTTGTCTTTAACTCCAATCTTTTTCAAGGAGTTCTGAGTTGACAGCATGTGTGTTGCGCGATGATGATTTGATTAAATCAACCACTTTAGTGAACTTTCTTGGCAATGACTCTAATATCAGTAAAGAGAACATTTCCTTGCGAGTAGTTGTTGTTAAGAAACCAATTCCTGAAACTTTTCTGGAGGTCTCACGGCACCCAGCTGTTTTTTGTTATGGCTGGTCCTGGGTGTATGGCTCACGCTGCTATCAATACTCAATCGTTCCCGAGAAGCCAGTTTCATCAGGCAAACCTAAGCGATAACTTTGATATTTGAGTTGCATAGACAACAGGCTTTAAGTTGTTACGATATCGTAGTTAACGTGGCCCATAAACTACTTTCTCTGACTGTACACGCACTCGCCCAATGCTCTTCCCTTTACCCACAGACTATAGTCTCTTCAAATCCTTTATACCGTCCAAATCGGTGGTTTACTATCAAAACGTATGCAGAAATGTCTTTCCACCATTGTGATCGTTAACTCGAACACACAATACGCCTTCTGCTGGTCACTCGCCATTTTGCCACACTAGCGATCCTGTGGAGGAATGGCAAAGCATCATAAGAGAGAATCTTTCTATTGATGCCTTGTTTGATTTCCCATCGTAAATAGTTACGTCATAATAACTGTATAAAATTGTTTCATTCTTTTTAACTTGCCCTGTATATATTCATGTTGACTAGATAGAACATTTTAAATCGGAAACATAATAATTCTGCAATGTGCTACAACTAGGAATCTTACCAGGGAATCTATCTTATGACTTTCAGTATTGTTTTCGGTTTCATCATCCCAAAATACTCATCCCTTGTATTTATGTGATTGTTTATTGAATTGTTGCTTTAAGTCAACTTTATGCACATATAGGGTAATCGGACTGCACCTACAGTTTAATGTTGGTTCCAAATCATTGTGCAATGTGCCTACACCGGGTATCGTACCCGGGATTGTATTTATTTGAAAACACAGACTTTCCAGACAGCTTTACGGCTGATTGACATTTTGTTTTGATTTCTCTTTAGGCAAGAAATTCATTGGACTCAACAACATTTTACCCCTGGAATTTTCACCCACTGGAAATTGAACACCTCCAGCCGGACATAAGGTAAAGTACCTATATAAGGTACTATTTTTGTTAATTGTCTATAAATTAGGGTGGAAATGCATATTCTTAATCTTAATGGGTAGAATATATAAAACATTTTGTCTATTTTTAGAATTGACAATATAATTTTAATCAATTGTTATTATTAATAATTAAAATAAAGTGGAAGAGAATTCCATTTTAGAAAGCGTTTCTAAATAAGACATACGTGCATTTGTTTACATTTTATTTCTAAACATAGACAAAAGTTATCGTTATTGAGATGAAATTTAAAGAAATACATAACACTGTCCAATCATATAAACTTTAATAAATTTAGAACATTTTAAAATTTAAGGGATCAGTGTAATAGCAGTTTAACTTCTACCAACAATAAATTCTTAGAGTTTATTTAACATTTTTCAGATGAAATGGAAGTGTTTTTCTAAATATTTGAATGTCAAGTTCATTAACTGATACAATAATTTTGCTGGCATCTTTACATGACGCGAATGAAAGATTCTTTGTCAGGGTCGCCACAGTCTTTATGTGGCCAATGACGACATGTAGGATACTGATCCCATTTCTTCCTCCTGCCTGGTGTCTTCTGAAAAAGTCCAGTGTAAAATATATAATCTGTATCATCATCATTTCGTCCATATGCTAGAATCAATTAATCAATTAAATCCATTTAAACATCAGATTCTTCATCGCTGGAATGGTTGTTTGGAGCATTAATAAAAAAATGCATAGAATTTAATATTTTTAACAATTATTACCTAAGCTTTTGTTTGAAATATATACCCAAAAATAAAGGTTCTAAGAAATAATATATCTTAATATAATCTTTAGTTATCCCTTATTAGAGAACACATTGAATAAAATAAGATGGCTACCACAGGTATAAATTGAAATCTTCATAGTAATTTATCGTATTATTTGTAACATTTTGTCAAAACATTGATACAGTTAATAATAAATATATTGTAGTTTACCTTCACTGCTATACTTCTCGTCAATAGAAACCCCTATAAAAGTTCAAAGTGTGGCAAATAACTCTGCCTGCTCTGCTTCGTTGCTCACTTTTAACTGACATCAGGGAAAGACCACGACGCCTTCGAAGCGCAAGCATTGAGTTCCCATAGTTGCCGACAAATGGCAGACTGTATTGAAGATGTTAACCAAGTGCCTCTTATTAGAGATCTATCTCTGATTTGGATATTTGCCTCACTTAATTATAACTTTATCTTTGTGTCTAATCGGTACTGAACCTAGACTTTATAAAAGATCTGGCACCGTCTTCTTTACCAACTTGAATTCCTACTTATATATTAAGGCTAATCTGGAACATTGAGAAAACGAAGTAATGTCCAATTTGCCTAAGTTGGAAATTGAATCCTGAAACTGTTTTTTTTTTACACACAGCTCCAAAATATCCATATTTCTTGTTTGTTTTACTTTATCGTTATTCATTAAGATTAATCGGTACGGGATCGTTCTCCTCAAGAGGCGTTTATAATTTGTTCAATTTGGAATACACTTAGATAATAAAACTCAATTATAAAGTTACAGATGAGACCTGTATGAATGGACATGAACATTTGTTTCACAGGGAACGTTTATCTTAGATGTTTCTTCACAAAATGTTGAAATAGTAAATGCTTCTCTATTTGAGAAAGCTGTCATGTGATTGTGTGGTATCATTTGAAGACATTCTCTATTTGTACTGATCATGATTATACTACTTGCCATATTTGCTGGGATTTCAGAAAATATCTACAGTGCTGAATGACAGGTGTTTATACGCTGATTGGGATTCACTCATGTGTGAAGATAGTTCCTTCATCACAATAGAACATGAAAGTAATTTTATTTTTCAATGCTTCAAATTTGCTGTCCTTGAAATATACTGTTGTCGCTAGGTTACGTTACTGATGATCTGTGTAGATTCTAAAACTAATTTACAATTTTCTTGGATGCTTTAAATACAAAATAACATTACCCATTTTTTTTTGTTTGTTTGTTTTTTGTGTTACTTTTCGTAGTAATCTGCTATTGTGTGTTAATTTCACCTAGTCGCTACGATGGATCGTCTGGTACCTCTGCATTCTATTCAGTTGGTTTACATGCTGCTCATCTCTGCGCAAACCGAATGAAAACTAACAAACACTTATCCATCATAACACATTCAGAAAGTACCCATTATATCTTTCAAAATGTGAAAGACATCATGAAAGAGAATCTATTACCCATACGAATTAGTAATATTAAATTTGGAATGTTACATGCTATTGAAAACAATAGGTCCCTTATTAGCAAGAGTTTATGCTATCTTGTTGTCACAGGCAGTTTGAAGTTAATTCCCAACATTGCAGTAGAAGTGCAACAATTACCACATTGGAATACTAGAGCGAAGTTCATAATTGTTGCAGGTGAAACTCTTAATCACACACACCAAATGAAAATATTTGGTAAGTTGTGGAAAGATAAGATAATTGATGTGGAGTTACTGGTTAGAAGCCAGGATTGTGCAGACGAAAAGTCAACAGCATGCATGAGATTGTTTTCATACAATCCATTCATTTACTGAGCAGAATGCCATGAAAGAAGCACAAGTGTCCTTGGATATAATTTCAAGTACAGGAATAGAAAACTCTCCATCCATAAGGGGAAGAACGAAGAATACTTACGGATACCCATTAAACATCAGTAATTCTCCAGGATTATTTCAAACGGATGGAAATGTACAGAGGTCTAAGTTCTTTAATATTTATGCAGCTCTTTGTGAAAAGATTAATTTTACTCCTGTAGCTGTGGAATATAATGATAACTTGGAACGAAATGTAAAAATATCCTAATGGGACTTGGAGTGGTGATGTGGGTGACGTATTAGAGTCTTATTCAGATGTATCTCTTCTGAAAGTTTCTTGGATGTTGCTTTTCTGCCAATATGTTAGTATGATTACATTGTGTTCTTGGTCCCTAGAGCTGATCAGATTCCTTAGTGGTTGTGCATTTTCCTTCCTTTCCATCTTCATTTATGGACAGTCTTTTCTGCAACGTTCAGCTTCAGCTTGCTTTCTGAATGTTTCGTTCTTTTTATTACGTCCAACAGAAATACCATAGCCAGCTTCAGCACGAGCTTCTTCTATATAAATTCACTCACATTAGAAACTTCATCTTTCAAGGTGCCCACAACAAGACCTAGAAGAACACTTTTTATTCTCTCTGTTGCATTTTTCACGTTACATGTTAATTCCGGAATATTATAAGGAAATTGACACACTTGATGACATCGTTAGTTCTGACTTGCCACTAGTTCGAAATTCACTCGTAATATATCATTTTCGGTTATTAGAAGACTCTAGAATACGCACTATGTACTCTAAAACTAAACAAGTCAATACAAGAGAGGAATTAATTTTGTTTGTGGCACGTAGGAAGAAGGGGATTACTTTATCTCATTTTAATGCTGCACAACTTTGGATTTCAAAATGCAGATCTGAAAGTGGATTATCTCTGATGCACATTCCTAAAGAACAGTTTGGGCTCATTATGGCGTCTATAGTTGTTTCCAAAGATTCACCATTCGTTGACAGTTTCTCTATAATAATTCGCAACCTGATTGAATCAGATTTAATTGAAAGATGGCATAAAGAATATTACCATTTTAGGTCAACCTATGCTAGTACAGATGATGTGATTAGCCTCTCTTTGGACCACATCAAAGCTGCATTTTACATTTATGGAATGGGGTTGACTACAGCTATCTGCACAATGATCATTGAAAAACATTGTTCTCTTGCAAAGGAAAATTAAATTCTATATTTAATTGAGTGTTTCTACACCACCGGTGAGGAATTACATTGTTTATACTTATCGAAGTACTTGTATTTGTGCAAGTGATATTGGAAGATATTACTCAATATAACTGATCAAATCACATGAACGGAAAAGATGACGAACTGGATGCTGCCAAAGGACGTCTCTGATTATGGAAAACTGAAATAGCAAAAGTAACAATAAACGTACCTTCTGAAGTGATTCGTTATATTTATTAATAGTATCATTATTATAAAAGCTATATGGTTCATTTTGAAGAGTGGGGTGCTAAGATGAGCTGAAATGTAATCGATCTTACGTAGCTATGTAAATTTTACAAAATTGGAGGTTTCACCTGTTCTGCTCAAGTTGCCCACGTTCCTTCCGTCAATGTACATGTATGTCCCTTTGCGCATGCTGAGGCAGTCATTTATAAATTTATAAATTATTAGAATAATTAAATCAAGAAGACTTAGGTGGGCAGGCCATGTGGCACGAATGGGAGAGGAAAGAGGAGTTTACAGGATCCTTGTTGGGAAACCTGATGGTAAGAGACCTGTAGGAAGGCCAAGACGAAGATGGAGGGACAACGTTGAGATGGACCTAAGGGAAATCGGTAGGGATGGAAAAGAGTATATAGATCTTGCTCAAGATAGGGAAAGATGGAAGGCCTGTGTTGCTGCAGCCATGAACCTTCGGGTTTAAGAAGGCTAGGGAGTTAGTTTTTAGTTAGGATGGGGTCCACTCGGGGAGAGGGAGAAGTAAGAATACACGTTTCGTCGATGATTTCAAATTATGTGAAATACACTTACAGTAAAATAAAAAGTACTATTAAAAGTTATAGATTACAGTAGTGTTAAACACTCCACACAAAACCCACACACAATTCCATTACACACAAAATTAGACACAAGCACCGATAATGCACTCATTTTGTGTAATTACGCACACATTGGCAACACTGGGCAGGACGCCTTGAGGTGTATTGTGTAGGTGGGCAACAGAAAGTCCACAGAGCGTTTACGTGGTACTCGCGAGTCTGCAAGAGTGTACCCGAGTTGCCCATTCGTGGTCTACCTGGAGCATTTTCAGAAGAGGAAGCATTCAACGACGTGAGTGTTTGTGAAGCATTGAGTATGCCTCTTTATAATTAATTTCCGAAGGTGGATTAATCAGTACTTAATGTACATACGCAATGAGTGTAGACATTTCTAACAGTACAGTGGGTAAAGAAGAGGGCCTACTCGGTTGGTATCTTCACATATTCTCTCTCTCTTTCTGGACCTGAAATCTTGATGGTACGTTATGGATATGACAGAGTAATAATGGCCTGCAAGGTATTGCCGAGGTTAAATACTTCTGGCCTTGCTCTGTTTCTAGATTGGAAATTTGTAATTTGTTGTAAAATTCCTGCACAGTCGACGCGGCAGGTTGTTTGATTTGGTAGTGTGGTGGGTTGTGAGAAGAATAATTCCTTCGTGATTCATTCCTAATGAGCAGACCAATGACTTCAAGGATAAAGGAAAATTATTCCAGGAATGGCTAAGGATCCATTAGAAACTCTTGTAGTTGCATTTACACTATCTCTTTTAATCTCCGAGATAAGCACGAAAATAGTCTGCACATAAGTATATCTCTGTTCCAGTACCGCAGTACCAATACTTGGAGGTTAATTTCAGAATAATTTTTGAGTACAGTTAGATCTAAAATATGGAAGCTGGTTCTTGCCAATACCGTAAAGGAGGTTTTCTTAATGCACCGGTTTCATGTTTGTCTGCTAGCAACGATATTTTGTCTTTTTTAAAATTTCTTCATATTGTGGTACGAAATTCGTGATGTTTTCCTCTTGTTTGTTGGACATGGGACAAATAATAAAACTGGTGCTAGTGGATTTTTTTTACATTTTCAACCAGTGCTGCAAGTAGCCCTTGAATTTATAAAGAATAGTATAAGGACACGTAGCACGTACTATGTGTGTACGTAGATATGTGACCAAGAAATGCATTTGTTGGGGGTATGTATAAAGAGTGTCACAAAATCTAGAATTGAAATTTATTGTACATTAATACCTAGGATAAGGAAGTGTTTGCAATCTTGTGTGAATACAGGAACAATTTATGTTTTTATATTCTATAATATTTTTATGTTAGTGGCCACACAACATAAATTTTATGAGTAAATTTCCCTCTGACTTTTCAAGCTTTTCCTTGAACGAGGTGTGAAAAAGTTAATAAAGGAATGACTATGTATATTGAAGAGAGATGCAGAGCCGAATCTGTAAAAGTTATGCTTTTCTATCTCTCCACTGAAATGAACATGAGTACCGCGTTTAAACCCTATAGATTTTCAAAATAATTGCCTCAATGACATACTACAAGGTAACCAGAAAAGTTCTTGCTGTTTTTGATCATCAGAAACAAAAAGGTATGCAAAGAATGTCACATACTGTAAGTCCTCAAAGTAATCCCCATCGGCATCCAGCACCTTTTGTCAACATGCCTCCAGCTGCGCAGTGCCCTGGCGATAAATCTCAGGGTCTCGGACAGAAAGAAGTCCGTGAGTGCTTGCCGCAAGTCTGCCTCATTTGCGAAGGATTTCCCACGAAGGTGGTTGTCCAGGGAATGGAAGAGATGATATTCTTTTTTTTTTTTTCAAGGTCTGGAAAGTACCATGGATGGTACGGTGTCTCCCAGCCAAGTCGCTGTATGGTATCCCTGGCCATCCGCACTACATGTGGCTTGGCATTGTCTTGAAGAAGCAGTACACACTTGCGATTAACCAATGCTGGCTCCTTATGCGCACGTTGCAACTACTGCGAGTAGAGGTCTCCAGTGATGGTTTGACCCGTTGGTAGCAGCTCATAGTGCATCACTTGGCGACTAGTCCACCATACAGAACATGATCTTGCATGGCTGTGAAGGTGGTCTTGTGGCGTGAGGCACAAAGTCCCGTGTTGACAACCAATTTCGGGCACATTTGGGAGTGTCATATAGGACCCACTTTTCGTAACTGGTGAGCACTCGACCGAATATGGGTGTGTTGCTGTGCCTAGAAAGCAACGAGAAACAGGCTGTCACTCGTTGTTGCTTCTTGCCTTCTGACAGTGTATGAGGTTCCCTCTTGAACGTCTTTCCTATGTGATGCAGGTGCAATCTGGCTGTTTTATCGGAAACCTGGAAGTTGTTGGCAAGCTCACCACACCTTAGGCTGCTGTCCTCCTGTATGGCTGCCTTCAGGGCCTCATCATCCAGGACCTGTGGTCGGCCACTGCTGGGTTCGTCACAAAGTAACATATCTTCCAACCTGAACTTCTGGAACCAATTAATATTGGTCCGTTCATTCACAGCATTATTCCCAAAGGCTTGACATACTCGGCGACATGATTCTGCTCCGGACAAGCCCACCTTAAAGTCATAAAGCAGACAACCCCAAACAAGCTGCTTCAACACTTCCATTTATCTTCGCCCCTGCAAAAGCTATGGCTGCTATGAGTGCGCAATGTGTCTATATTGGTCAAGACCAATGTCCCCACTCCCACCCTGACCACTTTTCCGGCACGTGGCACACATATTTTCCTATCAGTAATTACTTCTTCCCATGTGATGTTAAAAACGGCAAGAACTTTTTTGGTTACCTTGTAGTATAAAATGATAAATTAGCAAACTTTTTTTGTGTTTGATGATTAATTCAAAATTTTTCATTTATTTCATATTGAAATAAGTGAAAATTCCGCGTCTCCATCCACGTATCATCAATTTTCATCTCATTTCCATAAAAATGGATGAAAGCCCTAAGCATCTTACGAATCATTCTTACAAATGACGGGATCAAACCTGCCACTCCCAATTGATTTGTGGGTGATGTAGTTTAATTATCATTCATCCTCAGATGGTCAGAGCACTTGTCATGTGCACAGGTCTGATGCTAAGCAGCAAGAGGCATATTGACTAAATTTATTTATTTCCTATTCTAGGCACAATTTATCTGATTATCTTAATATAAAATTGTTCCAAATTTATTTTATTTAGTCTTGACCACCTGAAATAAAATAATAATTATAACTATGCGATATTTCGTTACATTTAAATACTAACATCACTAAAAATGAAGAATCTATAATTCTGTCAACTCATTCTAAAATATGCTTAGCATATTGTTATAGCAAATATTAACTAAAACCGTTAGTGGTTTAACCATAAACATTGATTATATATATATATATATATATATATATATATATATATATATATATACAGGGTGTTAATTTTAACTTGACATATCAAAATAGCGGGAGTGATATGCATGTGAGGAAAATTTGGTCCAAACAAACCATGATCCTTGTCGGGGGGGGGGAGTTAATGTCGTACAAATGAGCCCCCGCACAGGGCCCCCCTGGGGGGCAGGGGGGCACGTTGTGTTTTGCAAATAGGAACCCCCGAATTTTGTTTCATTTTGGGATTCGCGGAGTCAAAAGAAATAATAATTATGCTTGACATGGGTGCAACAACATGCGAAATAAAAAAGATATGGCCATGTGTATGTTTGGAAACACGTAAATGTCGTGCATGGAAAAACGGTAACAGGCCCCCACGAAAATACGAAGAATGGCGTGTGCAGAGGAAAATTTCATTGCTGTGGATGGTGTCATTGAAGAGTGGAAGAAGTACCAAAAGAAGAGTGCGGAGGGGATAGGGGGAGGGGGCAGCATGCAACGAACAAAGTGGAAATACATCTGCTGGATTAATGCAGATGGCATGGAGATGAGGGAAACACAAAAACGTATTCAGGGATGCCAGAAAAGTGTAGGAGATGGGAAGGATGGAATGCAAATACTATTACCCTCGAACCTGTGGGGTGCTTGTTTCAAGTGAGTCCCCTTGCCTCTCACCTGTGGGGGTGGGGTGGTGCGTGGGCATACATGCCTTACCCAAGCAAATGCTCGAAATGGTGACCATGAACGTCGATGCATTTATTTATTCTTGCATGAAATGACTGTTCACAACGCAAAAGTGTGGCGGCATCAATTTTTGTGCAAGCATTTCGTATTCGTTGCCTCATGTCGTTGCGCGTTGTGGGCACAGTTTGATACACCATTCCTTTAAGAAAACGCCACAAAAAGAAATCTGGCGCAGTAAGGTCTGGTGATCTAGACGGCCAATTGACAGGACCACGTCGTCCGATCCAGCGATGATGGAACTTGCGCGTTAATACTTCCCGAGCTATGGCATCATAAAGCGCCGGACAACCATCATGCTGATACCACATGGCCTGTCGCTGTGCAAGGCTTAGATCCTCCAGCAATATCAGTAGTTCGTCCTGCAAGAAATTGCGATACTTTCGCCCATTCAATGTACCGTCAATGAAAAACGGACCAATGAGTTTGTCACCCATGATGTCACACCATACGTTCACTGACCACGGTCGTTGATGTTCAACTTCACGCAAAAAGTGTGGGTTGTCGGCACTCCAGTAGTGCATGTTGTGCCGGTTAACCTGGCCATGGTTTGTGAATGTTGCTTCGTCGGAGAACAGAACGTCCCGAAAGAATGCCGGATTTCGATGTATTTGTCCACGTGCCCATTCACAAAACACCATCCGTGCACGGAAATCATCACCATGAAGTTCCTGGTGGAGGGACACATGGTACGGGTGAAACTTGTGCCTCTAGAGTATGTTCCAAACACTGAAATGGGAACCAATAAGTTGCTGACCAAGGCAGTTTATTAAGATAAAAACACTTAACACGTAACGTTTCGACCCTGTAGCAGGGTCTTCCTCAGACGAAGAACTAAACTCTTCGTCTGAGGAAGACCCTGCTACAGGGTCGAAACGTTACGTGTTAAGTGTTTTTATCTTAATAAACTGCCTTGGTCAGCAACTTATTGGTTTTAATATGGAAACAAGGCTTAATTATATTACAACTGAAATGGGACATCCCACTCTGGCGAGCTATGTTACGCGTGCTGGAATGGGGATAGTAGAGAGGCAGCACTTCGTTCCTACGCGTCAGCAAAAATTTGATGCGACTGGAGGTTTACATCCGGTCGTAGCGGGCCACGAGCGGTTTTATTGTTGAGTCAGCAGAACGTGTCTGATCACGTTGAAGACATCGGAAGCGGTGGGGGGAGGGGGTCAATGGATTTGTCACGTTGTTTCTTGATGTATGCTAACCTAACACGTGCATATGTTTGTGTGTGTGTGTGTGTGTGTGGGAGGAAATGCGCGCGCAACCATTGCGTATGATGGAAAGACATGAAGAAATGATTTAAAGATGGCGCCGAAGGTGCTGAACCCCCCGAAAGCTTAGCGGCTTAAGGTTATTGCTCTGTAAAACAAGAGGCGTCGAGGGTTCGATTCCTGGTAGAGTCAATATTGATTGATTGATAGATTGAGTTAGTTTTTTTTAAGTCCGTTTTATGCACGGCAAAACTAATCAGGATTGGAGCTACAGTTGAAAAGTGGTGATTCGGACCACTATGTGCCTCCACCGAGTATCGAACCTGGGACCCTTTGATTACAAGGCGACGATGTCAATATTGAATGGTCTCGATTAGCCTGTGTGTAAATAAAGGCAACAAAATGGTTGAGTTCGAAAATCGAGTTGGGTTAGTGGTTAATGTTGTCACCTGGCAATGAAGAGGTCGCGGGTTCGATTCTCTAGGTAGTTAAATTAGGCCAATTGTTTAGTCCCGCCATTATAGGTCCCCGATTAGTCCATCTGTGCATAAATAGTGTTTGAATAAAATCAATATGGCGGCCTTGGGTTAGTGGTTATTGTTTGTCGCCTGGTAATGAAGAGGTCGCGGGTTCAATTTTCTAGGTAGTTAAATGAGGCCAATTGTTTTGTCCCGCCATTATAGGTCCCGATTAGTCCATCTGTGCATAAATAGTATTTCAATAAAATCAAAATGGCGGCCGCGTTTTGTGTTTAGCCGCGGCGGCGGCGGCGACCGGGGCGCGGCGCGGCGCGGGGCGGGGCGGGGCGGGGCGGGGCGGCGCGGGGCGGCGCGGCGCGGCGCGGCGCGGGGGTGTTTTTTATTCCGCGAGATGTTTTAACCAAGTGGTTGAGGGTTCGATTCCCAATGTTGGTGAAAATTGGATATTCAATTGTATTTGTTTAAAAGTTCCGATTAGCTTTTTGTGCACAAAGAGAAAATGAACTAATTGGAAATAGGATGTTTATGCTGTAATGAAAAGGTCCCCGGGTTCGATTCACAATGTCAAATTGGCTGATAATGATGTTGTTTTTAAAATAATAAAAAAAAAGAAGTGTGAATAAATTAGAATCTGTTGTTTTGCCGTGTGGGGCCCTAGTAACGATTATCTTAAATGCATAAAGAGTAGGTAAAATAAGCAAGATGGCCGTCACTATTGTTTTGTGATCAAAGAGGAGTCACAGGTTCGATTCAATCAAAGGAGGCAACATTCTATGTTTCAATTCCATGTAAAAGTCTAAAGTTATGTTTCGATTAACCTCAATGCATAAAGAGGAATTAAACAAAAACAAGCAAAATGGCGACAGATGTGATAAAAGAAAAATTGAATAAGTTTTTTTTTATAGTGACAAGAAAAAATAGCGAATCACTGTTAGAAATAGAATGAAAATAAAGATACTTGCCTTTGCGTGTCCATCGCTGTGCAGAAAAGCTCTCATGCTTTATCTCCGACAAGTCCACAATACACAATTTTTTTTATTGTATAGTTAATTATTAATGTTGTTATTAACACAGATTCTTACCAGTGTGAAGAAAAGCTCTCATGCTTTATCTCCGACAAGTCCACAAAACACACTTTTTCATTATATAGTTAATTATTAATGTTGTTATTAACACCGATTTTTACCAGTGTGAAGAAAAGCTCTGATGCTCTATCTTCGACAAGTCCACAATACACATTTTTTTCATTATATAGTTAATTATTAATGTTGTTATTAACGATTGTTACCAGTAAAAATATAAACCATGAGGATTTTTAAAGGGGTGATAAATGAAAAAAAAGCCAAGACATATATTTTATCCCTGTTTATTACCAATATTTACAAAATTCAAAAGAGCCGCACACACACACACATACATATGTAAAATGTTTAAATTGTGTCACCAGTTTATCAGCATGTTATTTAACAAGTTTTTATTCTTCAAGTTTGTTCACTCACCCACATAAGGAATTGTGTCACTATCATATCCATTTTCTGCTGCAACCACTGAATTAAAATGTTTCACTATTTTTTCCACAAGCATGTTCTCGCAAAAAAGAAACACTTCTTTGGAAAGTCTTTTTCTTCGATGTTTTATATAGACAAAGGCTCAGGTTTTGTACATCCATGTAGATGGGAAAGCACAAACTTCTCCTTATTACATGCATGGACAGGGGAAATATCTGTGCAACCGAAACATTGTTCGCGAAGGTCGAGAATGCAAGATTCCACACAGTTTCCAAAATATGATTTCAGATACGGCGACACTGTTTCACACATAACTTTCGCATGCTCGATGCACACAAATATCTTCATAAAGTTCCGCCACGAACTTTCTGCGATGAACACTATCTCCAGGGAACCGTAAGCTGTTTTTTTCCTTATAATGATCTGACGACGATTGTACAGTGTGGTTATCAGCAATTCATGTTGCTCACTTAGTGGGTAGGAAACACGAGGCTGCTCACCTGGAATAGCGATGTAATTGTCGATTACTGGAAACAATTCCTGAAGAGCGTGCCACTCCTGCAACTGTAGTTCAACACCGGCCGCCCCGCTTCTGTGTAGCCTGACCACAGGTTGGAAATCCAGATGAGAGGAAAGTCCGATTGAGATAACCTTTGTTTTCGAAGCATTCAAATAGTAGACGTGATCAAATAATATCGACTGGCGTATAGGACTAGTTACTTGTTTTTGTTCTTCAGGTAAATGCTGATCGCTCTCTTTCTGAAGAACCCCCTTGAAATTAGTGTACGGTTGAAATCTTTTTTTCAGCGGCATCGAAATAGAGGATTCCATGACTAAGAACTGCGAGATACTGCATGTCGCAGCGTGCAGATATACATTTGAAGAAATGCGTGGGTGTGTTTTTGAGACGCATGCGCGCGTAGCAAACCAAGCATGTGCTGGACAAAAAAGGTGGAGGGGGCGGGGCGTTACAAAGATCAATGGTGAGAGAAAAATCAGCAGAATATCATAAACGTCATATTGAGGAAATATTGGATAACAAATATTAATTAATTTAATTAAAGCATCAACCGCATTGTCGATCTGAAATTAGGTTTATAGACAGGGGGCAAAATGGAAAATATCGACGATGTTCTAGTATTGGATTGTTTCTGTATTTCCATCGGTATAATCCTCCACCACATTTGAAGCATACTGTTTTATCCTCTTTTTGAATGTAAAATAATCCTGCTTCGGACAGAGCTTCTACAAACGGGAATTCTTTTGATTGCCAGTTTCTGAAAGAGGACAATCTAGCATTGAAAGATCCCATCTCTGGATATTGCGTCATTGTTCTGTAAAGACACAAAACAAGATAAAGATTATAAGTAAGCTGTTGTAAACTGTAACGCTACAAAATTATTAATATACTATTAGGACTGTATGTAACTTGTATAAAATTTCAAACAGTATTTACTGTCAATATTTTCTAGTATACGTACCGAGTATTATAAATTTAATTTACGAGTCAGCAAATAAGTTGTTATAATATTGTCGTTTTTTATCGGTACTGGGAATAAAATTTGAAATTTATGCATGGGTTTACCAGAGGCTCTATGGAATAAATACAGAAAACAGTAATGCCCACAGTACACAGACCCGTAACTTTGTATCTGATGAGTGTTGTACGTATAGAATTTAGAGTTACTTTCCAAAAATCGCAAATGGTTATGCACATGTGGAGGTTTTCCGTAACTATCAAAAAATTCCCCCCGGGAGTTACTGTCTATGTAAATTGCTACCCAGTGCTTCCCGGGGCTATCTTTGGGGTCTGTATTTACAATCAACGCTGCTGGTAGTTCCACATGTACAGGTAATTCATTAGCTGCGAAAACCCCAACATGATGATTGTCAAAGGCTCTATTTGATATTAACCCGTGAAGCAAATTTAAAGTCGACAGCATTGCTGGACACTAAATAGTAATAATGTGCAACTCACCTTGTTATACAATTAATCCAGATGAATATCTCTTTGATTATTAATTTCCATGAGAGCGTCAAATTCAGAGTAGATAACACAAGTCACAGTAGATTCCAAAGCCGATTTGAAGTGGACTTCCAAGCTAACAGCCCCTTGCCGTTGAAGACTGCAGTGGGATATGGCACTTGCAGCTGCGTCTGGTGTTAAATCGAAAACAAGTAATGCGTATCCCTGGGGGTATTCCTCACGCGATATATTGTTTCCTTCATCCATATAGTGTATCCCTGTTCCAGAGAATAATGTGTGATATGCTGTTATGTACTTGTTGTTTTCAAAGTCTGGTTGAAGTGGTTTGCCGGGAATTTGGACTCCATCAACATATAAAGTAAAGAAGTTGTAATTGAAATGTTGAAAATTGAATGGGTTTGTAGACAGAGTGCCGTTGAATGCATCGTTGGTAACAAACCCCACAACTAATCGTTTCGGAAGACGTCCAAGTATCACATTGTCAATTGTTTTTGAAACAATATCTTTTGGAATAGTTACAGCTTTAAGTTGTACTCTTGTTAGAGGGTATTTTGCTGTATGATTTTGCAGTATGCGATTGTGACTAAGTTTGATGGATGAACTGACTGATACTTTTCTCACATATAGTGTAGCATCCAGAATTTCCACTTTGCCTTCACTGTCATCTAATCCCATCAAGCAGAAAGTGTTTTTCGAAGGAATCAGTTTTATTCGCATTTCCACTCCATTGATCAAAAATTTCTCTTGATTGAAAATATCAGAATGCAAGTAACCAAACATATCAAATGTTTTACTCTGTTTTGTTAGTTGGTTACGTTTTGTAAAGCCTTTGTTGTCTTCCGAAACGTTATCAAAAGCGCCTGCTGTATCCTTGTACCACAATGCACTTTGGAGATGAGATGATTTTGCAGATATGTCATAGTTCAGTGCTTTTTCAAAATAAGACCTGTATGGGTGCATGTGAGATGGAAACGAGATGAGTTTGTTATTTAAGTAGATTTGTACTTGGCTGAACATTGCATTGAGAAAATCATTGACAGGCCCAATTGTTTTATCTGTGGGTAGCAATAACTGACCATTCGCTTTTACAATTCTGGCATCTATATTCAACATTGTGTGTGCTAAATCCATATAATCATCACCATGTCCAGGTATTACAAACTCGGTGGGAGCATTATCTGCCAGAGAACTAACAGGTTTGTATCCGATGGTGTGGTGTTCTAAGATGCTTGTCTGAGTAGGTTTTACCGAGAAAATATCCAATTCACTTTTAAAACACTCACATGATTTCTCCCTAATTAGCGCCATATCTAATCAAAAATATCTGATGTTATTTGAATTTTTTTACGGTTGCGTTTGGTTGTTTTCTTGGTGTTTGTATTGGCACTGGATCTCTTCTTTCTCTGAGCGGTCCTTCCAGTTCGCTGTCCCGAAGCAGAGTGATTCCTTTTGAAATGTTTATGCCCCTGATAACCTGAACCAATCATTTCCTTTAGCTTTGTTTCAGCTTTTCTTTTAAGATTTGATCTGGCATCCGAAATTCTGGATTGTAGTGACTGTTTTAGGGGTGTTTTGTCTACAACATCACCTAACACATTTACCCCTGTTTTTGACATTTCTTTCCCTACAGCTTTCGCTCCTTTCTTGATAAGAGGCAAAGCTGACCGAAAAAGTCCTCCAAGAAAACTTCCAATGCCATGTCCCTTTTGATAGGCAGCACCGTAATATATGTTACCCCCACCAGATCCAGCTTGTTGATGGTAGTATTGAAAATATGGGTCATTCATAATCACAGCTTTTCACCACAACATCTAAAATGAAGTTTCAAACACACTAGTCCGAAGGAGAATGGGATGTGTGCACCAGTGCTGTCCCTTAAGTCAATTTCTATTTGTTCGAAATTATGTTTCTGCACTGGGATGTAATGTGGTGAATCGAAAATTTGCACACCATCACTTCCAAAAGTATGTTCCATAGGATTAATATTTATAATACGTAATAGAGGGGCGATAGCATCCCCCACCATATGTGATTCCACAATATCTGTGTAAATATACATCTGGGAAGGAATCTCTCTCTCACAACATTTGGAGGCGAGCGTCCAATTTTTACTTCTGATAGATCATCGGTCGGTTTAAAACCTAATATCCGTGCCAGTTGAGGTGACAATTGTACATTTATGTTTCTCTGCTTGGTAGATATATCAACAGTCACATGTTTGTACGCAGGATGATTTCGGAGACTAAAATTTAATGTTTCAGAATATTTATTGATTTCTGCAACAATGCTGTTTTTAGATGCGTAATAGCCTTCGGATATTCGAAGTTCGTTCCATTTGACATCATCCATAGATTTATATTGAATATAGTTGTTAAATCTTGTAATGTTTAGTATTGAATAAGGATAATGCACTTCTACCAATGCCATCTCCCATTTGTTGGTGTCCAACTCCACACGGTTCTGAAGCTTTGTGGTGTAATTAGTTAGAGTATTACTTGGGAAATATTTCATGGAACTGTTACTAGGCAAAGTAATGTAGAAAGCGTTTGCTTTCTCATGATGTGTTATAAAGGTTATTTGTACCACTGATGAGAATATCTACAAAAATTTATGCCTCTCTCTCTCTCTTTTTGACTCCAAAAACGATGCGCTAATCCAACTGTCAAATAATCTGGAGTATCCTTTCCAATGAACTAACAATTTTTTACTGGCTCCTTTACCTTTGGTCGCAAGGATTTTATCAATTTCATGCATATCCGGTAAGCGGACCAGTTGCAACTCTTCCGTATAAAATGTTCCATCGATTTTATGTCCTTGTAGATCTTTTAATTCATACACTTGAGGATTTCTTTTCAAATTACGTTCCACCACAAATATTTCTCTTGTCCAATTTTCCATGTAACCTTTGTCAAAGCGTTTTTTTTGGATTTTGTTATTCTCACTGTATCTCCTATTTTGAATGGCATCTTCAATGACAATAGTGGAGATGAATCAGATTTGAGTTTTTTGTCATACATATTGTGCCATACTTTCAAAACCTTCTCAGGAGTAACATCTGCTGGTGCCATTTTAATACTCGAGTGAATTTTATGATTATAAGCTTTCAAAAGCTTTGGGAGTACATTAACATAGCAGCTGGTTCTTTGCTTAGTAAAATACTTCCACATGCGTTCCTTTAAAGTTCTGTTGAATCTTTCAACAATACTAGCTTTAATATCAGGATTCTTTGTTTTAAAATAAATTACATTTTGTTTTTTGAGATATTCCTGCACAATACTGTTGGTAAACTCACGCCCTTTGTCAGTTTGTAATTTCAAAGGTTTTCTTTTGCTTTGTTTGAAAATTTGCTGGAAAGCCTTTTTGATACATACACCAGTTTTATTTTTTACAGGGACAGCCCAAGCATGCCTACTAAAAATATCGATAACTGTGAGTATATATCTGTACCCTTGGTTGTGATTCCGCAAACTCTGCATGTCATTCAAGTCAGCCTGCCATTGGTCATCAATATAATGCACAAAATAAAAGTTTCTCGGAAATCGACGCTTTACAGGTCTATGCAAAGTGTATGCAGTTTGCTTTGTCAACCAATGTTTGATTGTTGACAATGGTATGGATTTTTTTACAGCTTTCCATAGTGTTGAAGCTGTAGAATAGGATGCTGGATGAGATGGATTGTACCAGATATTCTCTAATATTTTTTCGCTCTTGGTTTGTATCTTGACCAAACTGGAACAGTACGTTTACGTTTGTGACCTGGAAATGATGATACAAAACAAATTGGTTCTTTTTCTTCTTCTTCTTCTTCTGCTTCTGTTAATTCTTGTGCCTTTTCTGGTTAGCTCCGGACAGCGGAATATGGCGTCCGGGGTTGCCAAAAACAATCTGTTGAATAAACTCCTGTCTCCGGGGGTTTCCAATATATTCTTGAGGAATATTAGATAACGCCAGAGCTCTATTGAACAGTTGCCACCCAACAGGATTGCTTGTTTTTCGTGGTCGAATTATATCCGATACTAGATCGACAATATTTGAGCTTTCAATTTTATTATTGTTAATAAAAACTGCCCCATATTTATCCCAATCAATATTACTATTATGTAAAAGACGTTCATACAACAGTTCGGCTTTTTTACGATACATGCTAGGTGTAGCAGCTAGAATTTCTTCTTTCATATCAGTCAACTTCTCAGTAGATTCTGTAATCGGTAGCGACACAGGTTCTCTTTGTTTTCGAGTAATAGACAGAAATTTTTGGAGCACAATGCTGTAACGATTCCATTTTTCATCATCCGAAAGACCTTTGAGATTCAAAATTACTTGCATATCCTGATCCAATTGAGATAAGGATGTAGACGGTGCAGACATAACAGGATGTCTTATGTTATCCATAAATTCTTGAGGTATTATAACCATTTTTTTTGGCATGCTCCATGTTCAGATTTTCTTTTCACTTAAATAAACTTGATAACACACCTCCTATTAAAGGGGCTAATAACGCAGGTAGAAATCCTCCGTGTTGCACTAGTATCTGTTTCTTCTGCTTTGTAGAGTGTCCTTTGGCAGAGAGATTACGTATCACCTTCTTGTACCGGCGCAATCTTGTTTTCTGAGGTGTTGAAAGAGGAACATTCCCTTTTAGAACATTGTAACAACACTCACAGATTGAATTAACTAAGGAAGAATCAGCAGCTTGTAATATCGCTGTGCGAAGAGCTGGTTTAGCATCCGACAAAACTTGGAGCACTTTAGCGTGTTTCACTCTTGGAGCCATGATGACAGATTAAAAGGACTAGTGATTATGCTTGCTTTTTGTAGGAATATATACATAATTGATATCATCGTCGGGAAATATCCGCGACCGAAAACGTACTTCTTCCGGAGTGTTCTGCTTCAGATAAAACAGCAAATATCCATGGGGTTCAGCGGTGGCATTGTAATATGCATCTTTTATAAAATTTGGATTCTCCGGGTATACTTGTCTAGATAAATAATTAATTTGGGCTCTGTCTCTTGGATTTTTGAAGCATACAATATAATGACTATTTAAAGATATATCTCTATTCCCTTTTCCCTGATGAAATAGATTTTGAGTGATGAAGAAAAGACTAATATCACGATGATGACACCCTTTTGTGAATAAATCTGTGACTCTTTGATCGCATTCCCTCATCTGATCATCGATAATAATAAGATGAGGTCCAGAATTTGGCACAAATTGGTCAATATTAGGCATTCCTTCCCGAAATTGTACAAAACCAGGGAAATCATTGAATGCAGATTGCCATTCCCCGTAGTACACCAAAATATTGTTGAATTTTACATTTACCATTTGGGGTAAACACTGGAGAAAATGCTTCACAAAATATGTCTTTCCGCATCCTGATGGACCAGCCAATATTGCAGAGAACGGGTGTTTCCACAAGCACTCCATTTCTCAAACTGTGAAGAATGTTTTAAATTACATATAATATAAAAGTCGAATGCTATGAATATTTTTCTAGTTGTTAGATTTTACTGATATGTTGTATCTTCAAATTACATATATATATATATTATATTGTATTGTATTATATATATATATATATATACTTCATCAATAAATAAATATGTGTGTGTGTCTGTATATATATATATATATATATATATATATATATATACACACACACACACACACAAACAAACAATTTTCTTATAGTACAAAATTCACTTTACAACAGCACAACAAATGCCAGGTAGCATTACCACTGTACGCATGCGCGTTTGTAAACCCCGCCTACATATTCCGAGCATCAGCGTTGTGTTAGATAGCTCTCCATTGTTTCAATAACGATAAACAGCTTGGTGGTCCAGATCAAATTGGTTGTGGAATCTACTGTGACGTGTACCGTCTACTTTGAAGTATAAAAAGGTGAGTTGCACAATATTACTATTTAGTGCCCAGCAATGCTGTCGACTTTAAATTTGCTTCACGGGTTAATATCAAATAGAGCCTTTGACAATCATCATGTTGGGGTTTTCGCAGCTAATGAATTACCTGTACATGTGGAACTACCAGCAGCGTTGATTGTAAATACAGACCCCAAAGATAGCCCCGGGAAGCACTGGGTAGCAATTTACATAGACAGTAACTCCCGGGGGGAATTTTTTGATAGTTACGGAAAACCTCCACATGTGCATAACCATTTGCGATTTTTGGAAAGTAACTCTAAATTCTATACGTACAACACTCATCAGATACAAAGTTACGGGTCTGTGTACTGTGGGCATTACTGTTTTCTGTATTTATTCCATAGAGCCTCTGGTAAACCCATGCATAAATTTCAAATTTTATTCCCAGTACCGATAAAAAACGACAATATTATAACAACTTATTTGCTGACTCGTAAATTAAATTTATAATACTCGGTACGTATACTAGAAAATATTGACAGTAAATACTGTTTGAAATTTTATACAAGTTACATACAGTCCTAATAGTATATTAATAATTTTGTAGCGTTACAGTTTACAACAGCTTACTTATAATCTTTATCTTGTTTTGTGTCTTTACAGAACAATGACGCAATATCCAGAGATGGGATCTTTCAATGCTAGATTGTCCTCTTTCAGAAACTGGCAATCAAAAGAATTCCCGTTTGTAGAAGCTCTGTCCGAAGCAGGATTATTTTACATTCAAAAAGAGGATAAAACAGTATGCTTCAAATGTGGTGGAGGATTATACCGATGGAAATACAGAAACAATCCAATACTAGAACATCGTCGATATTTTCCATTTTGCCCCCTGTCTATAAACCTAATTTCAGATCGACAATGCGGTTGATGCTTTAATTAAATTAATTAATATTTGTTATCCAATATTTCCTCAATATGACGTTTATGATATTCTGCTGATTTTTCTCTCACCATTGATCTTTGTAACGCCCCGCCCCCTCCACCTTTTTTGTCCAGCACATGCTTGGTTTGCTACGCGCGCATGCGTCTCAAAAACACACCCACGCATTTCTTCAAATGTATATCTGCACGCTGCGACATGCAGTATCTCGCAGTTCTTAGTCATGGAATCCTCTATTTCGATGCCGCTGAAAAAAAGATTTCAACCGTACACTAATTTCAAGGGGGTTCTTCAGAAAGAGAGCGATCAGCATTTACCTGAAGAACAAAAACAAGTAACTAGTCCTATACGCCAGTCGATATTATTTGATCACGTCTACTATTTGAATGCTTCGAAAACAAAGGTTATCTCAATCGGACTTTCCTCTCATCTGGATTTCCAACCTGTGGTCAGGCTACACAGAAGCGGGGCGGCCGGTGTTGAACTACAGTTGCAGGAGTGGCACGCTCTTCAGGAATTGTTTCC
Organism: Lepisma saccharinum; assembly: GCF_977018435.1. Taxonomy (NCBI): domain Eukaryota; kingdom Metazoa; phylum Arthropoda; class Insecta; order Zygentoma; family Lepismatidae; genus Lepisma; species Lepisma saccharinum. Next base: position 32,291,084 of record NC_139247.1, read on the forward strand.
AGTAATCGACAATTACATCGCTATTCCAGGTGAGCAGCCTCGTGTTTCCTACCCACTAAGTGAGCAACATGAATTGCTGATAACCACACTGTACAATCGTCGTCAGATCATTATAAGGAAAAAAACAGCTTACGGTTCCCTGGAGATAGTGTTCATCGCAGAAAGTTCGTGGCGGAACTTTATGAAGATATTTGTGTGCATCGAGCATGCGAAAGTTATGTGTGAAACAGTGTCGCCGTATCTGAAATCATATTTTGGAAACTGTGTGGAATCTTGCATTCTCGACCTTCGCGAACAATGTTTCGGTTGCACAGATATTTCCCCTGTCCATGCATGTAATAAGGAGAAGTTTGTGCTTTCCCATCTACATGGATGTACAAAACCTGAGCCTTTGTCTATACAAAACATCGACGGAAAAAGACTTTCCAAAGAAGTGTTTCTTTTTTGCGAGAACATGCTTGTGGAAAAAATAGTGAAACATTTTAATTCAGTGGTTGCAGCAGAAAATGGATATGATAGTGACACAATTCCTTATGTGGGTGAGTGAACAAACTTGAAGAATAAAAACTTGTTAAATAACATGCTGATAAACTGGTGACACAATTTAAACATTTTACATATGTATGTGTGTGTGTGTGCGGCTCTTTTGAATTTTGTAAATATTGGTAATAAACAGGGATAAAATATATGTCTTGGCTTTTTTTTCATTTATCACCCCTTTAAAAATCCTCATGGTTTATATTTTTACTGGTAACAATCGTTAATAACAACATTAATAATTAACTATATAATGAAAAAAATGTGTATTGTGGACTTGTCGAAGATAGAGCATCAGAGCTTTTCTTCACACTGGTAAAAATCGGTGTTAATAACAACATTAATAATTAACTATATAATGAAAAAGTGTGTTTTGTGGACTTGTCGGAGATAAAGCATGAGAGCTTTTCTTCACACTGGTAAGAATCTGTGTTAATAACAACATTAATAATTAACTATACAATAAAAAAAATTGTGTATTGTGGACTTGTCGGAGATAAAGCATGAGAGCTTTTTTGCACAGCGCTGGACACGCAAAGGCAAGTATCTTTATTTTCATTCTATTTCTAACAGTGATTCGCTATTTTTTCTTGTCACTATAAAAAAACTAATTCAATTTTTCTTTTATCACATCTGTCGCCATTTTGCTTGTTTTTGTTTAATTCCTCTTTATGCATTGAGGTTAATCGAAACATAACTTTAGACTTTTACATGGAATTGAAACATAGAATGTTGCCTCCTTTGATTGAATCGAACCTGTGACTCCTCTTTGATCACAAAACAATAGTGACGGCCATCTTGCTTATTTTACCTACTCTTTATGCATTTAAGATAATCGTTACTAGGGCCCCACACGGCAAAACAACAGATTCTAATTTATTCACACTTCTTTTTTTTTATTATTTTAAAAACAACATCATTATCAGCCAATTTGACATTGTGAATCGAACCCGGGGACCTTTTCATTACAGCATAAACATCCTATTTCCAATTAGTTCATTTTCTCTTTGTGCACAAAAAGCTAATCGGAACTTTTAAACAAATACAATTGAATATCCAATTTTCACCAACATTGGGAATCGAACCCTCAACCACTTGGTTAAAACATCTCGCGGAATAAAAAACACCCCCCGCGCCGCGCCGCGCCGCGCCGCCCCGCCCCGCCCCGCCCCGCGCCGCGCCGCGCCCCGGTCGCCGCCGCCGCCGCGGCTAAACACAAAACGCGGCCGCCATTTTGATTTTATTGAAATACTATTTATGCACAGATGGACTAATCGGGACCTATAATGGCGGGACAAAACAATTGGCCTCATTTAACTACCTAGAAAATTGAACCCGCGACCTCTTCATTACCAGGCGACAACAATAACCACTAACCCAAGGCCGCCATATTGATTTTATTCAAACACTATTTATGCACAGATGGACTAATCGGGGACCTATAATGGCGGGACTAAACAATTGGCCTAATTTAACTACCTAGAGAATCGAACCCGCGACCTCTTCATTGCCAGGTGACAACATTAACCACTAACCCAACTCGATTTTCGAACTCAACCATTTTGTTGCCTTTATTTACACACAGGCTAATCGAGACCATTCAATATTGACATCGTCGCCTTGTAATCAAAGGGTCCCAGGTTCGATACTCGGTGGAGGCACATAGTGGTCCGAATCACCACTTTTCAACTGTAGCTCCAATCCTGATTAGTTTTGCCGTGCATAAAACGGACTTAAAAAAAACTAACTCAATCTATCAATCAATCAATATTGACTCTACCAGGAATCGAACCCTCGACGCCTCTTGTTTTACAGAGCAATAACCTTAGCCGCTAAGCTTTCGGGGGGTTCAGCACCTTCGGCGCCATCTTTAAATCATTTCTTCATGTCTTTCCATCATACGCAATGGTTGCGCGCGCATTTCCTCCACACACACACACACACACACAAACATATGCACGTGTTAGGTTAGCATACATCAAGAAACAACGTGACAAATCCATTGACCCCCTCCCCCCACCGCTTCCGATGTCTTCAACGTGATCAGACACGTTCTGCTGACTCAACAATAAAACCGCTCGTGGCCCGCTACGACCGGATGTAACACAACACCAGTCGCATCAAATTTTTGCTGACGCGTAGGAACGAAGTGCTGCCTCTCTACTATCCCCATTCCAGCACGCGTAACATAGCTCGCCAGAGTGGGATGTCCCATTTCAGTTGTAATATAATTAAGCCTTGTTTCCATATTAAAACCAATAAGTTGCTGACCAAGGCAGTTTATTAAGATAAAAACACTTAACACGTAACGTTTCGACCCTGTAGCAGGGTCTTCCTCAGACGAAGAGTTTAGTTCTTCGTCTGAGGAAGACCCTGCTACAGGGTCGAAACGTTACGTGTTAAGTGTTTTTATCTTAATAAACTGCCTTGGTCAGCAACTTATTGGTTCCCATTTCAGTGTTTGGAACATACTCTAGAGGCACAAGTTTCACCCGTACCATGTGTCCCTCCACCAGGAACTTCATGGTGATGATTTCCGTGCACGGATGGTGTTTTGTGAATGGGCACGTGGACAAATACATCGAAATCCGGCATTCTTTCGGGACGTTCTGTTCTCCGACGAAGCAACATTCACAAACCATGGCCAGGTTAACCGGCACAACATGCACTACTGGAGTCCCGACAACCCACACTTTTTGCGTGAAGTTGAACATCAACGACCGTGGTCAGTGAACGTATGGTGTGACATCATGGGTGACAAACTCATTGGTCCGTTTTTCATTGACGGTACATTGAATGGGCGAAAGTATCGCAATTTCTTGCAGGACGAACTACTGATATTGCTGGAGGATCTAAGCCTTGCACAGCGACAGGCCATGTGGTATCAGCATGATGGTTGTCCGGCGCTTTATGATGCCATAGCTCGGGAAGTATTAACGCGCAAGTTCCATCATCGCTGGATCGGACGACGTGGTCCTGTCAATTGGCCGTCTAGATCACCAGACCTTACTGCGCCAGATTTCTTTTTGTGGCGTTTTCTTAAAGGAATGGTGTATCAAACTGTGCCCACAACGCGCAACGACATGAGGCAACGAATACGAAATGCTTGCACAAAAATTGATGCCGCCACACTTTTGCGTTGTGAACAGTCATTTCATGCAAGAATAAATAAATGCATCGACGTTCATGGTCACCATTTCGAGCATTTGCTTGGGTAAGGCATGTATGCCCACGCACCACCCCACCCCCACAGGTGAGAGGCAAGGGGACTCACTTGAAACAAGCACCCCACAGGTTCGAGGGTAATAGTATTTGCATTCCATCCTTCCCATCTCCTACACTTTTCTGGCATCCCTGAATACGTTTTTGTGTTTCCCTCATCTCCATGCCATCTGCATTAATCCAGCAGATGTATTTCCACTTTGTTCGTTGCATGCTGCCCCCTCCCCCTATCCCCTCCGCACTCTTCTTTTGGTACTTCTTCCACTCTTCAATGACACCATCGACAGCAATGAAATTTTCCTCTGCACACGCCATTCTTCGTATTTTCGTGGGGGCCTGTTACCGTTTTTCCATGCACGACATTTACGTGTTTCCAAACATACACATGGCCATATCTTTTTTATTTCGCATGTTGTTGCACCCATGTCAAGCATAATTATTATTTCTTTTGACTCCGCGAATCCCAAAATGAAACAAAATTCGGGGGTTCCTATTTGCAAAACACAACGTGCCCCCCTGCCCCCCAGGGGGGCCCTGTGCGGGGGCTCATTTGTACTCCATTAACTCCCCCCCCCCCCCCGACAAGGATCATGGTTTGTTTGGACCAAATTTTCCTCATGCATATCACTCCCGCTATTTTGATATGTCAAGTTAAAATTAACACCCTGTATATAACAGTACACAGACTGTATAGGTGTGTTTCACCTACGTCACAAACTGTTGCATTGTGGAATCGTGCAGCCATGATTGAGGCCAGTTCTTGTAAGCATACGGAATTCAAGCGAGCGGGTGAGCGGGAGATTTCAACCTTGTTTACATGGTACTGTGCAGTATTTGGCTGTTTAACGAAGACTCACGTTTATCCTCCAATTTTCCGAGAAAGAACAGAAGGTGCTGCGCTTCAGGGCACGGGACTCAATAATTGTTGATCAGACGATGACGCGTCGCTGGTTGTCAAGAATAAATCGTGTCAACATTAATGAACAAGGCAAACATTACAGAGTGCGCTCTGAACATTTCCTCTCAGGTAAGTTCGTATGTCACATTTCTCTGAGACTTTTAATAAAAATGGATCGAACTGGTGTGTTTAAACATACTTGCAATAGTGTTTCCTTATTTTTTTGTTGAAAGGTGCTGGTACTTCCGATAAGTTTGACGACAAAAATTATACCATTCATCTTGATAATTGTACGTTTGTACTTGATTATTTATTTTTCGTTCGTTTACACAAACTGTTATTAATTGGTATTCGATCCATGAGGAAAGGTGCCGGTAGGAGGCTTTACGTACTGTCAGAAAAAAGTACTGCTTTCAAAGTATCCCAAACTGATTGATTGGTTTGGTTTATTTTACTTCGCTTTTATGCCAGTTTTGGCTTATCGTGAAGACGAGGCTGAGTGATATGATGAAATTGATAAAGCGACACTCGCAAAGAACACCCATGTTCAGGCTGGGATTCGAACCCGGGACCCCTGACATCTTAGCGCGTTGTGTTAACCACTCAGCAACGGTATATCCCAAATTGTTAAAACAAGTTGCTGTTTCCGAGCAACTCAACATTTCAAATCGCAGCAATTGAACAAACTTTAGAAGAAAACGGAAACGATAATGAAATTGGCCTTGAAATTTACAGTTATACTGTACTGGATGTAAATATTTCAAGCAGAATCCTAACCACTAATAAATACGAAAACAAATTGATTCCAGATAGCTGCGTCAAGTAAATAAACACATGTAAACTACAGTTGGCCAAAGGTTTAGGCTCCTTTTCATTTCGTTATCGTCCAGTTCATTTGGATCTACACGGCAAAACTTATCTTTTTCTCCATATCTTTTTCTGTCGACTGCGTAAAGAGTTTGGACATATGAAAAATTACAGTTTTTTTTCCAGATGGTACAACATTGTCATTAACTTTATGCAATGTTACCGACATTTTTCACAGTATTAACAAACGTATAGTTGGCACAGGTGTAACGAACGCTATGTGGTGGGTAATTATTTCATTGCAGACGACAAACAACTTGGCCGCGAACATGGCGGCGGTGCGAATCCTGACGTCACATGAAACCCACCTATAAAATGTAAAAATAGAATCGAGACAGTTGTTTTGAATATTCACTCATATGGTTCATGGAGAAGAAAATTATGCCCAAAGATATAATAATAACAACAAAAAAATTTGGAATAAAATTATTTATTTTTATTAGTACCAGGGCGCGTCTGTTTGTCGAATAATGGTTCTCCCATTTTTGTTGCGCTTTATTGTTCCATTTTGGGCTATACATTTGCTGTCAGAATACCTTTCCTGTTCTGGTTCCCAGCTATTGTTGTATAATATTAATCATAACCATCATAATAATAATAGTAATTTTTATTAGTATAATTTCTAACGTTCAATTTTATTCACAATTTTATTCACTCTACAAAAATTTCTGACGTCGCCCATAAACGTTATATCTAATGAAACGTACGTACGACTGCCTACCAAAACTCAAAAATAAACTGGGGAGTTGCGATTGATGCTTCCAAAGTCGACCTGGCAGTCACCACGACGACTGCAAGGGAGCAGCGCTTCCAACATCTATGACCGAATCATCTTTTCTTGTCAGCTTCTTGGTTTTAGCACGACGTCCACGTATAATATTACCACTTTGGTAATATTAGCACTTTGGTAATATTAGTCAATTGTGCCTGTCTTTACAATTATGACTTTCGTTCATCGATTTATTATATGGACACCCAATTCTTCAGTAGGAACTAAACAATCTGATCTAACACTTTTTTAAAATTTCATCGTTTCAATTGAACGAGATATTGTTCATCTATTCTATTCTTTCTTATATTACAGGGCTATTCTAAATGATCTTCCCGATTTCAAAGTATAATATCTCACGTTTATTTAGTCACAATGACATGCAAATTATTTGAAAACTCAAAAAGTTTTAGTGTCTGGCAAAGCTGATGTTTAGTTCCGCATTCTGCCGCTAGGGCGACAGTAAATCAAGATGACTGGAAACTAAGACAAGAAAGCATTTTGTGTCCTGGAATTTCATGTATGTACAACAGTCAGTTTTTTGTGTCCAGCGAAGTTTTAGGACGAAGTTCGGGTTAGATCCACCAAGCGGTCACTCAATTCGGAAGTGGTATAGACCATTTGTCCTATGGCCCTATGTTCTTCGAGGAGGACACTGCAAACGGACTTTCCTACCTTCACATGCTGCAGACATGGCTCTTCCCTCAGCTGGAAGAGGACATGGAAAAATTTATTTTGCAGCAGGATAGGGCACCCCCACATTGGCACCGGGATGTCAGGAGGGAACTCAACAGAAGGTTACCAAATCAATGGATAGGACGAGCTAGTCGTGAGGATCAGGTTCTGCTTCCTTGCCCCCCCCCCCCTTCGCTAGATATCACTCCCTGTGATTTTTTGTGGGGTTATGTTAAAAACCAAGTGTATGAGCCTCCCCTACCTAACAACTTGCCTGAACTTTGAGTACGCATCCAAGTTACAGTTGCGTCCATTGACTCTGAGATGTTGGGAAGAGTGTGGCAAGAATTTGACTATCGGCTTGATATGTGCCGAATTACAAAAGACACTCGTATTGAGCACCTTTGACGTGGAACATAACACGTATGTATGTAAAGAAACTTTTTGAGTTTTTCTTTCATTTAAAATAATTTGCATGTCATTGTGATTAAATAAACGTGAGATATTAAACTTTAAAATCGGGTAGATCATTTAGAATAGCCCTGTATTATACATATAAAAATCGATGTATGTGTGTGTGTTTATTCCGGCATAACTCTCGAACGCCTGGAGAAATTTCAACTAAACTTGGTACACATATCATTTGCAAATCTGGAAATAAATACTGTGGGGGGTAATACACCCCTGGCACCCCTAAGAGGGTGCGAAGGGCGTGACATGTAAAAATAATCGAAAACGACCAATATTAGTGTGGAAACCACTACGAATGCCGTTCAACTCCAAGTTAATCACCTATCGGCCAGGGGGTTAAAAATAAAATGTCAAAAATGACCTACGTTAGTGTCGAATCCATAGTTTTCGGAGTCGCTAAGCTAATTGGTGACATTCACGCGACATTTGAGAGAGAGAGAGAGAGAGAGAGAGAGACACTTGCTTTCTCGATCACGATCAACAAGTCACAGGGGCAGTCTATTAAGTAATGCGGAGTGGATTTAAGATCGCCAAGTTTCTCCCACGAACAACCTTAATAGAAGATTAAGATAAATAAAAACCCGGGCAACGTCGGGCAATCAGCTAGTAGTATATAATTTTCTAGGTGAAGGTTCAATGTATAATATGCAATTAGTGGATAGTTAGATCCGATTTGAAAGTGAGGGAAACACAAAATATAATAATTATCAGAATACTCAGTGTTGACCGACATAATGAATTTGATATGAACTTGATACGTGTCTCATTTCACAATGAGTGTGTGTGTGTGTGTGTTAAAATTGGCATGCTTTGATGGGTGACAAGTTCATAACAAGAGAAAAAGCAGCGCGGCTTATCGCCTGGTGGAAATATATGTACGTACTTCTTATTCTTGTTGCGGAAGCCGGTATCATTTGTAAATGTACAACAAAGGCAGCTTACTGTCGGCCATCACAGAGAGGCAATAATACTGCTTAAGGAGGAGTGTTTGTGGTCTAATTGTAGCTGTTTAACACGTTCGCAAGTTACACTGTTCTACACATTTTCACCCTTTTCTGTTACAGAAAGGAGAGTAGCTCTTTCTTACTGAACTTGACCTCCTGAACACGAATACGAATTTCATTTTCTAAGATTGGCTCTTAATTTGAGTTACGGGATAATTCATGTTACCCATAAGTAATGCGTTGACTCTTATTTTCAAGATTGCATAATTCATGTTACATAACAATTAATCATAATCAATGTGGGCGTAACTTAATAAATATATTAAGAGCTCCCGCAAAAGGAGGCCAGGGGGGCACTTGGGAAGAATTAATACAATTCAAATTTTGAAAATAAAGCGTGAAAACATAGATGAGAGATGCCGTGAAAGACATATGCAAATTAACTTAATGCTGGTGATGCTTTATCATAAATCTCTTAACTAAGGGAAAGCATAACTCTGTTTCCTCCACTTGAAACACTTCCGTAATCAGCATCCTCACATTAGTAAAGATTGGTACTCTCATTTCTGTAACAAAACGTGTGTAGAACAGTGCTATTAGTTCTCAAACCAGTGGTAGTATTAGTCGTGCATCACATGTCGTTGCAGTTCCAGTGCCAGTGTGGACGTGCTTAATGGGAGTGAACAGTTAAAATGCCACCAGGTTCATTAATGCAATGAAAAAATAAAATAATAAATTGTTTAATTTTATTTGAAATCACTGTGAAGAAGTCTTCTTTACATCATTTTGGGTAATTTTACACAAGAATTAGTCCACATTTAGCGGTTTTAGTCCATATGTATGTACATATAAAGCCACTTGTTAGCACATATAAGTCCCAGCTCTGGTTATAATGCATGGCGTTTAAAACTCAACATTAGGTAGAGCTGAGTTCTATAATTTCCTTGTTCTACGAACAGCTGTGTCTCGGCGCACTGTAGCGATTTTTCTATCGAGCAGATTAGCAACGCTGGTTCTCCCGTTCTACTGCGCCGATAGCGGCAGAAATATCTGGGTTTGACTATATGCCGGAACAAATATATATATATATATGAATATCGAAAGTAGACGAATTCTTAATGAAACCTATCTTACTGTCCTTCGAAGTAGTCCCCTCCCATGTCTATGCACCGTTGAGAACGGCTGTACATGTGCTGGAAACTTTTAGAAAAGTCTTCTTTCGGGATGGTGTTCAAGACCCTCGCCACGTTCCGTTGGATGTCCGGAATATCCTCAAATCTCTGACCTTTCAAAGCGATTTTGAGGCGTGGAAAGAGAAATAAATCTGGAGGATTCAGATCCAAATTTCTTGCAATGCATTGCTACAGAGGATGAGAGCTGGTGTGTGAGGTACGACCCTGAAACGAAACGCCAAAGCATGGAATGGCGTTCTCCTGCATCACCCCGTCGGAAGAAGGCCAAGGCGGAAAAATTGTTGTTCCCTCCGGCAGGAATTCCTTGTGGATCATGCCATTACTGTCAAAGAAAGTGATAAGCATCGTCTTTATGTGTGATTTTTACGCCTTGGCCTTCTTCCGACGGGGTGATGCAGGAGAACGCCATTCCATGCTTTGGCGTTTCGTTTCAGGGTCGTACCTCACACACCAGCTCTCATCCTCTGTAGCAATTCATTGCAAGAAATTTGGATCTGAATCCTCCAGATTCCTTTCTCTTCCCACGCCTCAAAATCGCTATGAAAGGTCAGAGATTTGAGGATATTCCGGACATCCAACGGAACGTGGCGAGGGTCTTGAACACCATCCCGAAAGAAGACTTTTCTAAACGTTTCCAGGACATGTTCAGCCGTTCTCAACGGTGCATAGCCATGGGAGGGGACTACTTCGAAGGACAGTAAGATAGGTTTCATTAAAAATTCGTCTACTTTCGATATTCAGGATCATTCACCAAACTTTATTGTCAGAGGTTGTATACACACACAAACACAAATGTTACAGGTTTGTTCTAAGTATTTTTGATTATGTTAATTGATTTTCTCAGCGTATTGTTGCGTTTCTCATGACGTATGAGGGGAAGTTTGTAGAGTGATGTACGGTACAAAACAAATGTGCAAGAAAGAGAGAGGGGAGGAAGGAGAGAAATGATTGTTGGCCTTTCCTATTGTGCGATCACCTCCAACAAATGAGTGACAATTTTAAAAAAAAATTACTGCTGGCATGCGTTTTTGCACCTTATGCCATACAGGTCAAATTCGATCGCTGGAAGTATTAGTTGACTAGGTAAATTGCAACACTTAAAAAATCTAGAAATTCGAACGCTAGGCACTACCGTACTCTCACTGTGTCCCTAGTGGCAGTACACCACTTGATCACGTTCTTACGTGATCCGGTATCATTCGCGACGTCCATACCTAAAGACTATTTCTGCAGGTGTGGTCGACTCCAACACTCCAAGGGTTAACATCGTGACAACAGCATTAAGTATTCTTTTTGTAATCGTTTGAAGCAAAGACAAATGACCACAATGGAAGGCGAAGATGCACTTTTCAAGAGTACACATTCGCTTATAGCTAACTCTACAGTTTCCTGTGAATTATTCACTGCAGATTAAACAACGTGAAACCGTTTGTGGACATGAAAACACTCTGAAGTCGAAACCTGAGCTGGAATCTGAGAGCCTCCATTATTCATTGTCAACAATGAGTAATCCTCTTTGAGTAATCGCTGAATAATTTGCCTTGTTGACCTCGTTTGGGTGTAACTTGCTGTTCAAATTGTTGGAACCCGAAGGAGAATTTCGAATGGGATATTGACTCTTTTGCAAGTATAGGCTATCTAAGGTTTGTTGGAGCTTAAGATTAAAGGATTTATGCAAATGCAGGCATCTAAATTATAGGACAACGTTCATACTGAAACAGCTCCCAAGTATTTTTAAATAAAGAATTTTCTCATGTCTTCAGTCGTGTCAAATTCATTATTGTTGGTGGGGGAAGGGATAAAATTGACATGAACGCTATTTTACATCTATATATTGTATATATAATATTTGCCCTTATTGGATTGGGTAAACAGAAAGTGCCTTGACCCTATTTATATTTAAGGAATTAATCCAGGTACGACTGTTGAATTACCTATGAAATATAGATTTTTCAGGCGCGGATGGAGACACAAGGCTCCATCATCGTGAAGCTTCTGTATTAGATATTTTCAGTTGTAACGTTTAGGCCAAGTTATGTCAGATGTTTACTTATATTTCTTTATATTTTTTACCACACTTTGAATTCCATTTTTAAAATTGTAGCTCTTTTCAATTTTACCCAGTGCAGACCCCTTTGTAGATGAGGCCTGTGGCAGAACCCCCAAACTCCCCTGCATCTGGATCTGAGGACGTTGCAATAAAGATTATCAAAATGTTCCTCAATAGTGCCTGTCACGAACAGCTACAGTGTTGTGGCGGCTGTTCCTATTCGCTTAGTAGCACATGGAAGCAAGCAAACAAAATCTGTAATCCAAATGACTGTTATTATATTTATTTACCGAATGCCATATCCTTCAAAACATCAAATGTTCCTACACCAATTTACCTTTCATTTGCTTCCGTGTTGATCAGCGTTTCTGCGTCAACTGAGGCTCGCACTTTCCGAAATGTGCTGCCTTTCTCTCTGTTTTCAGCAGGCGAAAGCAGACTGGCTATTCTGACTTGATCAGTGAGCTTCTCAAGAGTTCGTGTCATGCAAATAAATCGTGAGCTACTATTACTACTACCATCTACCAACCACAAATTGTGAACTTACCACCAGGCATGCGCTGGTATCCTCTTTCGTCCTGTACTGTAGCAACCCTGTTACATTTGAGACCGCCTCACTAAGAATATTAATTTACAATTTTCAATTTAAAAATAACCCCGTAATGTTATTTACGTTAAGTACTATTTTCTGTATTTTTTCCGGACTTATCGAAAGTTGAAATTGTTGTATTGGCAACACTGTAGGTAGGTGGCGTGACCTTGACTGGAATATTTTGGTGGCGTCAGCTTTACTAGAAAGCAACCCATTCGTCGTTGCAAATATCGAAATTTCTTGAAAACGGGAAGATTGGTATTGCTGGTAGGGGGGATGGAAGAGGAAGGGAAACATATTGAAAATAACAAAGGGCTTTGATATGTATTCTCATTCCTAGTGTGTAGTGACGCGGCACTTCATAAAAGTAATTGTACGTTTATTGCCATTATAGGTGGCATATTGAAAGAGGCGAAGTTGAGAATATTTCACAATTTTTTCATGGTGTTTTGATTTCGCCTCAAACCTGAGACGAAGTGTGGTGGCTTTGGATTGCAATTTCTACTAAGATAGGCTAGGATCTGTGATGCCATTATAAGATCTGGTGCTTCCTATTTGAGAGAACCTTGCAATGCACATGTCTTTGTGAAAGAGTATGGTACCGTAATGGAAGTAAAGTATGAATTCTCATCCGCATCGAACGATGAATGAGCAGCGTCGGTGGGGTGATTGATTTGTTGTTTTTCTAAGTCCAATTTATGCACAGAGAGAGTAATCGGGACTGGACCTTCAGTTTAAAGTGGCTTTCGAACCACTATGACATGTGCCCCTACCGGGTATCGAACCCAGGACCCATTGATTACAAGGCGATGACGTTACCACTACGCCATCTGGGAGTCTGGTGGGGTGATAAAGCTGCTGTTAAAATGCCGGCTTGCATCTACGAGTTAATTTAACTTGGATTTAAATCCATTGATAATGTTGTAGGAATCGGTCATTTACACGCCTTAGCTATATGTTACTACTTGGAATTTGAACGTAAATCTTATTTAAGTTGTTTTTTTTGTTGAAGTTCCTGCCAGAACTACGTTTTATTTGATTAGAGTTCCGACGATTTTCATGATGACTAAATTGAATAAATACATTAAAAATTGAGATGTTGAATGAAATGGTCTGTGAAATTAAACTTAGGTTGTGTGAAGGAACATGTTTATTTTGAAGAAAGATAGTATACGTTATTAAAACATGGCAATGACACAAAAACTTGCGATATTATTGTTATTATAAAGCACTGCAGTTGATCGGTATAGGAAATAATTGTTTATCTTCGTTGTTAGAAGAAAAACTCCCCCCCCCGAAAGGTTTGGTGGGGGAATTTCCCATGTCACCCCAGAGATTTCGCACCCTAAGAAACCATCACAAAATTAGAAAAGATATTTTTTCAGTTTTTATGAAACATCTTGGAAATCGTCAGATATATTTGAGGAGCTTCTCTTCCCCTGGAATGAGGTACTGGATGAAGAGAATTTGTTTGCATGTGCAATATAATTCTATTCAATTAGTCGTGTGTGTGTGTGGGGGGGGGTGGTTCCATGTCAAATAAGAGAATAATAAAGTGGAATACCACCTTGTCCCCGTACAGTGAGAATATAAATTCCTTAGTGCGACACAAATTAAAAGTCTCAGTATAGACCCAATGCGGTTCAGTTCATTGCTAGTGCAGGACAAATTTCAATCTCATTTTTCTTTCTTATATGGAAAAAAAACAACGATAAGACTTTCTAAATCGAGAGAGGAATGATGGTAGCTAGAAATATCAAAAAATGGGAGAAATCGATTACGAGATTCAAATTTGAAATATGAACATTTGAACGGCGTGTTCTAATTTAACTATGTTTCAACCATTGATCGTCTCGTAATATTCTACTGTCCTTCCTGGTGGACCAGTGTAGAAAGATGGGAGGTGCCAAAACCCCACCTCGCCCGGATGAAAATTTTATCTTGAGCGCCCCTTGAGGTTTGGTGCTATTAGCATGTATTTCCAAGTTGCTAAGGCTGTCGCTAGCCGCTCGTGGTGTATGGGAGTTGGAGTTCAAGAGTTACTCTATAGATGGCAGTGGTTGCTGCATGTGATAGAGTGACATCTGTTGTTGAAATTGAGACTTCTTTATCTTGCCAGGGATGGGAATGTGTTATCATACCCAGGGCTTGAAGTGGAATTCCTACAATAGCTGGAGGGTGGATTGGTCGAGTTTAGATATAGTGGGGTGGGAGGGGGGTTGCTAATAGGGACGAAAATAAATACAATGCTGAAGGTGGAAGAATGCAAGCACAAATTAACCTAGCACTGAGAAGCTTTATGATTTCTTTAACTGAGGGGATAGAATCCACTGAGTCCCCCCTCCCTCACTATCACACCTATAAATATTTCGCAAGCCATTACACAGACCTTGAATTGAACAAGTTTCTATACACACTGCCATACAAGGATTTGGATTTCTTTATGGAGGAGGGAGGCAGCATAAATTCGCGAGCTCACACGCGCGCGCGCGTGTGTGTGTTTGCATTTTTGTTTTAATTGCACTTTATGCACATATACTCTAATCATAACTAGACTTTCAGTTTAAAGTGGAATCCGAACCACTATGTGTGTCCACCGGATATCGAACCCGGGATACCTTCATTACAAATCGGCAACGTTACCTCTACGACATCGAGGAGCCCCTATGTGTGTGTGTGTTTGTATGGGTGTGTATGTGTGTGTGTGTGTGTGTGTGTGTGTGTGTGTGTGTGTTTGATACGGGAAGTGTTTATACATGGTGTCGTCGTACATTACTCAAGAAACGACACTTTATATGCATATGTCGTATTTATGTATGACGAGGCCCTGGCGTCTGAACCTACGGCCAGTATAATCTTCGTGGGACTGTCTGTGTGTTGTCCTGTGTTTTGTCCCTATGTGTGTTGAGCGCCCTTTTACAGCCTCAGCTTTTAACCGAAGTCAGAATATTTTAATATATTAGTTATACGACATTACAGTTATGTTCCTTTAGTTATGGTAAGGGGCTGGACCCCGTAGCATGTGATGGGTGCAAAATGGTCTACGTTCTAACGCACCCAATATTTTAATTTCAAAGTCATATGTATGTATGCAACCACGTGACACAGATTCTGGTTTGCCGCTGATTATGATTTCTATCAGAAAGCGACAACTCTTGTAGCACAATGCGGATAGACTCGCCAAGTACGATATAATTGGGGGGCGGGGTTTACTGTGATAAAACTATAATTTGAAGAAAAAGCGTTTCTCCTAGTATGATATTGTTTGTTGCGCTGTCGTTTCTAGAAGCTTATCCAACTGCAAAAACAGAACCACGTGGCTTCCCCGTGTGGTTACATGTACAGGATAGAAAATCTTATTTTCGACGGATCGTAGAATCGAAAAGAAGCTTTGAACTTTAAAGCGTTACTAAAAAAAATATTCGCCTTAATGTTCTCTATACACTGTGATATTGTTGGTGCTGTACACCGACACTAAGTAAATACACTCTTTCCCAGGTATACAGTCATTTGCACTAGGATCGTCATTTATTTATTTAAATAATTGTGATTTGCAATGTTGATTATTACCAGAAGACTTCAATACAGAATTAAAATGAATAGAGGAAATGTACCAAATGTGGTCCCCAATTTTGTTTTTGCAGCAAATCAAGGAAACCATAAAGCAAAATATATGATACTTGTGCCTGAAAGAGTTCGTTATGTACTTATTTAGTATGTCTCCTCCCGTAGCGAGAGAAATAAAATCCTATTTTTTTCGAACAGATGTAATTTTGACGATTGGAAAAAAAATGTCCATAATATGGGTCCCTTTATATTTAACAAAATTAAAAGCAGCAACAGCATAAATGATAGTGATATAAGCTTAAATGCGATACATGAAAGGCTGTGGAATAAAATAAAACATTTTCTGAAATGTTAAACAGACAATATTACAAGATTTCTTCCGACAGGAGTCCCGGGTTCGAATCCTGACCTGGGCATGGATGTTCGTGAGTGTCTATTCATCAATTTCATCATATCATCACTCATCCCCATCTTCGCAAATTAGCCAAAAGTGGCACAAGGAGCGAAGTAAAATAAAGCAAATCAATCAATCAATCAATCAATACAAGCTTTCTTCAAGATCATAGTTTTCTTTAGTATAGAATCTTTGAGGCCATGTTACCTTTATTCTACGTTCCTAGTTTCTTCCATGTTCTCGTCATATCTATTATCTTGGAACATGTAGGCCTACCAGAATTCCATGATTAGATTGTGGGCGAAAACGCATTCTGTGCTTGTTGCAGAACAACACAAGGGGACCACTTTAGGACCAGTAGGGGTAAAATGTTTCAAGTAGTATGCTACGGTAGGGGCTGGACACCTCCTTTTGCCTTAAACTTGGCAACGCTGCAAATGCTAAATTATTGTAAGGCGAAATAACCATAGCTTTTCTTGCTTTAGTTAAACCTACAGTCTTACTGCTAAATTATTGTATGACAAAATCACCGTAGCCTTTCTTGCTTTTAGTTAAACCTAAACAATTTATGAGATGCTACTACTATATCTTAAAGATGAAGATCTTAAAGATTAAGATTTTCTCGGGCTCCTAATTAAGCTTGCTGCAAGAGATCAGCATAGCATGTCTTGGGGGTTAGTTAAACCTGAACAATTTTAGGAGTTTGGGCAATACTGTTGGGCAACTTATACTATATATAAATTTATGAGGCTGGGGGTTTTTATTGGCGACGTTGCCAAGTTTACTGCATTTGTAATCTTCTCTTGCGTGAGAGAAAAAAAATCATGGTGATGTGTCTTGAGCTGTGCAAACCTTACATATTTTTTTGGAGTGTGGGGGGGGGGGGGGCTGGTGACAGACCTAAATTTTTCATGTCTAAATCAGCACGACACGATACGTCTTAGCATGTGCAAACCTATATGTTCCTATTATATCTTAGTGTGTGCACTGCTGTATATCTTAGTTGCATTTAGTTGATGCCTTATCATCGCATAATATATATGTATTGGTTTTACGTGAAGCTACACACACATGCATCTTTGGGTCGTAAGAGACCTATGTGCGCAACCTTATTAAGACAATGCTTAACGTGCAGTTGCGTTAGTTATGATGTAACGTGCGTTAAAAATATGTTTATAATATAAAAATATATAGTCAAACCTTTATATATATTCTCGTCTTGATGCATGCAAATAATAATAATTTTTTTTTTTTTTTTTTTTTGGAAAAACCTGGCCCCTAGCCCCGCCAGGGTGCGTGGTACCCAACTCATTGTTCTAATGGTTGCGACTGATGTTAAGTCACACCTCTGTACAGTTTTGCGATGCTTACAATTTTTTGATCGCAACTCCATACAGAGGACCTCCGTGCGTGTGTGTACTAATGATTTTAGTGTTATTTGATGTTGTAGTAAAAAATATATATATATATAAATTTTGTGTTTTTGATGTTATATGTGTCAGATTATTAAGAATTAAAATTGTTGTCTCATATTTTATCTTGGTGTGTGTGTGGCAGCCATCTGAAACGAGAGAAAATTACAAAAAAAAAAAATAATTTTGCAACAATGATTCATAATGTTGTGTTCACATTTGTTAAAGTTTATCTTGCAAGAATTAATTTATTTCATGCATTCAGAATTTCCAAAAATTGTGCAGTTTTTGTGATGTGGGACTTTCTGTCCAAGTATTGTGTTAAATACTATCAAAAATTCTTACTTGTTTTAAGCAGGAGTCATGCAGATTTTGCAATCTTCTTTGTCTTCTTCTTTCTTGCCATATCCCCATTCTCGAGTGTGGATGTTGCAATCCATGACCCTCAGTTTGTTGTCACGAGGATCAAGTGCCACCTTGTTGATTCTAGAAGTGTGCAACTCGATGATGGAAGATGTGATACGATGTTCATTCGTGCGTTTGTTTTTATTTTCGAATAAGCAGCTCTTGTAATCTTCCATGGTTAATTTTTGAGAACTTGAGCGACCTACCCCTTTTGCTTTTTTTACTTCACTTTCATCCTTGAGCTTGATGCTATACATTTTTGCCCGAAGGCCTGCAAATTCTGTGATGATTTGACTGTTCACTTCATCCTTCATTTTTCCGATTGTCATTTTCCTCATGTTGTCGAAAAGAGCATGGTCTTGTGGATAATTAGAGAAATCGAAATGATGACGCAACTTTTCAAGATCTTTGTACAAATCATCTGTTTGGATGTTGTATATGAAGCTGTCCGTGTCGGTATAGGCTATCTCGATTTTCTCTCCATAGTATGGTTTTATCACCTCGTAATGGAACTTATACATGGCTAGCTTTGACAACTCGAGGACAGCAACTCCAACAGCAACTGGTTTGTTGAAGGTGACGAGACGTTGCGATCTCTCAATAAGTGCTAACGTTTCGTCCAGCATGGTGAAATCCTCATATGTTGGCTGAGCTATGAGCTTTTTCAATTTCTTTGGGTCGGAGACCAAGTTTATTTTTCTTCTTTTTCTAACATCCTCCATGCATTTTCCATACACACTGTTGTTATTGAGTTTATAGAGATTTTTATCGGCAAGGGAAGAAGCTTGAGCTCGATGTTTGGTGTTCGCATCGATGTATGGTGCTAACCATTTCTTTTGCTTGAACATCAAACCGGTATGCATCTTTTTCAAAATCAATCCATGTTTTAGGTAGAATTGAAGAAGACGATAATGCACAATATAGTTCTTCTTGTCTTTGAAGGTTAGCATGAGTTTTTTTCCTTGTAATTACCGGGGGGTGCTTCCATTACGGGTGCCATTGCATATCCATGATGTTCTTGATGAATGGACTCGGGATATTCCAGATCTACTTTGACGAGACAACCAAATTCGTGATCATCGGGCCATGTTAGACAACTCTGAAGTTCCTCATCGTTCATCCATTTATATTTCCCGATGGGTAGGGCTTCGGACATGGCATACCCATACAAATTATTCATGTCCCAGTATGCAATGAAATTTGATGGTTTGGTATCATTGTAATCCTCGAGATAACAGTTGTTAGCCTTGATGTACCGCAGGGGACATTGAACAATGCCGCCACGCTTACCCTCTTCCACAAATAAGAGTTGATCGATGTCTTCGATGAGGCCTATCCAGACTCTAGTGGATTTCAGCATTGCCTGCCATGAATATCCTGCCGTAGTGAAACTGAATGCAGGATCTAAACCATAAGATGCTATTGCTCTAGCACGATGAAGTTGAAAACGGTCAGCCAATAACGTCACATCCAATTTTAGGTATAGATCATGATAATCTCCCATGTTTTTACACTCGAATGCTTCCCATACTTGCTGTGCATGGTGGTATTCTTCCTTAGTGCACGAGGTGTTGCTGAGACGACTGTAAAATTCTTCTTGTGGGGGTAGTGCAGTTTCTGCAAATTTGGAGGCATCTGTCATATATTCATATGGATAAATACCCTTTTGCCTTAGCAATGCTAAGTGTTTATCGCCAAAACATTGCTTAGTAGCAATTAAATCATTTTCTGTTAGCTCAGCTGCCAATGTGGCCAAACTCGAGGAGAGAAAATTGTACGAATCCAGAAAGCGAATTTCTATGTAGTTATCATTACCTACATCCACCATCTTGCTGAAGGAAATGAATTTTTCGCTTGTGCGAGGTATGACGCTGATGGGTTGAGCGTCGCATCCCATTTCCTTTATGAAGAGTTTTGCATCATAGCCTTCTAAGTTATGCAGAAAAACAGGGATGAATGTAGGTTTTGTGATTTTTAGATTGCATGTATTACACACCACCCCTAAATATTTTCCAGTATAATGGCTATGGTAGCGAACTTTCTTGTTTAGGAGGGTGAACTTGCATTCACACACATTACAACGCAAGGCATGCTTGTATGTATATTTTTGCATTTTCGTCAGTGCATTCATTTTCTTTTTTTTCTGTAATATAGGAGCCAATTTAATAACTTCTTCTTTTAATGTTCTCATAAATGTTTGTGGCACATCATTGCCGCGATATATGATCAGATTGTTAGTGTTGTTTAGCACCATGCCAAAGGCACAGGCTTCGTGGCGAAGAACTTCAGTGGTGCTTGATATTTTGGGATTCGGGCTGCAGGTGGCAAGTGGAATTTGATAACTTTCAAAATATTACTATGGGATGACGAAGTAATGCTTGGAAGTTTGAAAATTTCATTCGGTATGAAGGCATTTTGATGGCTGTGGCCGGATGTTTATTGCATAGAAGAATATGATCTCCGTGTTCTTCGTCAATGCTTTTCTCTCCTCGACCCCTGAATATTGTTAAGCATCTGTCGCACACTCGAATTTTTGTTTCGTGACTAGTAATTTGACTTCTTATTAATTTTGGAAGATTTTGTATAAGGCAGTAGTGATAATTATTATCATTCTCGATAAGAAGCAACCTGATGATGTGATCACTTTTAACATTGCTATGTCTGAGTATGTAGACAATGTTGTTTTTGTTTAATCCGAAAACATGTACTGCCACACTTTGTTTTTTGTCTGCCTTATACTGTGCCTCGAATTTGGAAATATCATGAAGATTTATGGGGTAATTGATGCCTGCTAGAGATTTCTCAAATTCTGAGATGTATTCAGGTTTATTATAGTGGTATAAACGTTATTTGTTTTTTTAGGCTGGGTGATGATCAGCAATGATGCACCACAAAAAGCATTTGTTATCCTCATTTTGAATATTGATGATTGCTTTCTTACTAGCTATTTCCTGGGGCAACTCGATGTAAGTGGATCCTCCTAATGGGGTGTAGCGTGCAATCTTCAGAAGTAGAGTATGTGATAAACCGCAAAGAGACCAACCCGATCCACGTTTTTGAAAATTCTCATGTTTCTTCAATAAACTCCCAAATGCCTGCTCGCAAATCTCATCCAACTCATTACCATCGGCAGCATGGAGAATTGTAATACGAGTGTAATGATGGAAACAATCTTCATCGTTTTTTATGTTTTCATAAATTGCCGAAAGTATGAAGTGTATCTTCAACGAGCATTCCACCAATACTTTATGAATGCATGAAATTATATTATTTTTAATCGAGGAGAAGAAGTTGTTTAGATCTGTTGTATGTTTTGATGTGAATTTCTCCTCGATTAAAACATTTTTAATGCTTTCTCCGGCACACTTCTACTTTTTACGTGGCACTTGATCCTCAACATCCATTTTTCTTTTGCTGCATCCTGATCCATCTCCATGGACATTTTTCTTATGTCTGCTCATATTGTGAATGGATATCCATTTCCCACAAAGAACATAAGGACGTTTTGCTTCCTTCTTCTCCATTTTTACTAAAATATAAAAAATTGCCAACTTTAAAATTTTACTGTTTGTTATTTATATAAATCCCCCAAAATAAAATTTACAACCATAGTCTGATACGAATTAAATTTTGCATTGTTTTCAACTTGCAATAAAATAACCATGCCTATGAACTTGTTTGGCTTCAGGAAGCAGACTGTAATGGAAGCACCGAGTCAGGCTGTACCACTACCGAGCTTCGACCTTTTGTCAAAACTGAGTGGACTGTTGATTGTTCACCTGAACAGCATTTGGACGAAATACGACGAGGATGTCGGCAAAACATTTTACGTATTCAACAACAACTTGAATTTTTACAAGATTCCGATTGGTGGCAAACTTAAGATTATGGTGAATCCGGAGAACGCAGGCGAAATAAAAATTTCTAGCGGCAAGAACATTTTTCGAATCAAGCACGACAAGATGCTTTCTAACATTACGTACGATGTTTCCGCAGGAGATTATCTTTACGTTCAACTCCTCGGAGATTACGACAAACTCATTCCTCTCTTCGTAGAATTTCGAATCGTCTATCCTATTATAAATAACCGTTAACAAAATGCCTAACGACATTTTCGGCAACACCAAGCGTGTAGACCACGCAGAAGAGATTCTCATGTTGGATATTCGAATTAAAAAGTTGAGGAGCGATTTGATCGCTTTGCAGGAGACCTTAAACAAAAGTTTAGAGTCGGAGATCGCTACGCTCCAAACGCAATGTCTCGACCCCATTCTGAAAATCGATTCCGAACTGAAAACGCTCATAAAAAATTATGTTGACGTACCTTCTTACGACAACGTTCAAAATATACAGTTGAGCGTGGATTCGCTTCAAAATGATTTGGCCAAATTACAGCAATTTCAATCGAAAAATGAAGATTTGGAAAAATTGAAACTCGAAATCGAAGAACGAACTTCCGCAATCGAAAAGAATTTATCTGAACTTCAAACCGTCGTGAACGATATCGATGTAGAACGCTTGCATGTCGTCGTTTCCAAATTACAAGAAGAATTCACCAGCACGTTGGAAGAAATTAAATCCAAGTTACAGACTTTGGAAGATACAATGACAAACCTACCATCGTCAGACGAACTGCAGGTCATCGGTAAAAGCGTCGCGAACATTAAAATTCAATTGGAGGCTTATCAAGATTTCGAACACATTCAAACCACCATCGCTACGCTTCAGGCGTCTCTGGAGTTGATCAACGAAGAAATTAAAAATATTCACGCTCAAGCAAGCGCGTTGACGAGCATTCAGGACACGTTAAGCACGGTTCGGCAGAAGATGGAATATTTAGAAAATTTGAACGTGGAATCGAACCTTGCTCATTTTCATCACGTACTGGACAACATACAGGGTGACTTGGAATCGTTACGGACGAGCGTGCCTTCGAGCGAAGATTTGGAAAAATTGAAAACGGCGGTGACGGCATTATCCGAATCGAGCGACATCAAAAGTTCGTTGAGCGATCTCGAAAGTACGGTGGCCAATGTCCCCACCTCCAAAGAATTACACGCTTTGAAAAGGAACATATCTCGAATGCTGAAACGACTGGAAACGGAAACGGCGAACGTGGAACAGATTCGAGACGAAATCAGTTCGCTGGTGTCGACGCTGCCCACTTCGCAGAGCGTCACGGATCTTCACACGCAGCTTACCGAGATGCGAAGCATCGTGAACGATCTTACCGAGAAAAGTTCGAAATTGAATCAAGTCGAGAACCTTCAGAACATTGTCGTCAACATCAGAGATCAAGTTGGAGTGCTGGAATCCACGCAAGAATCGACGCTGGCCTCTTTCGGTGCTAAGTTGCAAGAACTGAACGAAAACTACAAGCAGTTGAACGTGGAAGTGAAAATCAAACCGTCATTTTCTGCCGTAACGGATACCATAGTCGAGTATTTGTTGCCCATCGAAAATAAACTTGGACACGTTCACAGTAATCTGCTCAGCGTCGATACTAAAATCGCCAAATTGTTCACCTTGCAAGCCATCGAAATCAACAGCGTACCCAATCAGCAGAGAATCTCCACGTTCGTCGAAGGTAACAAACTGTACATGTTACATCCTTATCATCCGTACTACAAGTTTCTCCTCGATGGCACGATTCAGATAAACGAATTTTCGTACTGGTCTCACGGCAGAAAAGCTAGCGCTCCCACCATGACCTTGATATCGAATCGTGGTGTCCAGAAAGCAGGAAACATTCCTCTGGCACGTTGGAACGAAACGCGCAACATATATGAAATACACGAAGACGAAGATCTTATCGTTTTCGATGTGAGTGCCGGCGATAAGCTGATCATTCAAAACACGAGCGAGGTGCCACCCTCTTTGAATCCCATCACGCTGGTGCTTCTCTTCAAACGTAATCTCTAAAAAAAATGTCTAGGCAAGCCATCGTCCAAGAATTGCATAAACCTGCACGCCGCAACTACGAACGTTTGGCGGTGGTAACCAAGGGCATCGACGACCTCTGGGAAAGTGACCTCGTGGAGATGAGTAGCGGCAAGTTAAAAAACGTACATAAATTGAACAAGAGCAACAAGTACCTCCTCACCGTCATAGACACATTTTCGAAATTCGCATGGGCTCTACCTTTGAAGGCGAAAACAGGAACGTACGTCACGGAAGCATTCAAGACAATTTTTCGCGAAAGCGGCGGCAGACGACCTCGGTTTCTGCACACGGACAAGGGGAAGGAATTCTACAATGCCGTATTCCAAAAGTTTATTCGGAAACACGACGTTCGACATTATTCGACCTTCAGTGACGTCAAGGCCAGCATCGTGGAAAGATTTAATCGGACTCTGAAATCGCGCATGTGGTCACGCTTCACGCTTCAGGGAAGCTACAAGTGGGTCACCATTCTTCCGGAACTCGTTAACGACTATAATCACACGGTGCACAGAACGATAGGCATGAAGCCAGCTGACGTTACCAAGTCCGACGAGCAGCGATTAATTTCTAGCGTTTACTGTCCAAAGTACACACCCACGACAAAAAAAGCTAAATACAAAATTGGAGACCAGGTGAGGGTCAGTAAATTGAAGCGAACGTTCGACAGGGGTTTCACACGAAACTGGAGCACGGAACTTTTTACCGTGGTTCGAGTTTTACCCGGGAACCGTCACACGTATATAATAAAGGACAGTGGCGGTGAAATTTTATTGGGGCGCTTCTACGAGGAGGAACTCTCGAAAACTAAATACCCCGACACGTACCTTATCGAAAAAGTTTTGCGTAAGAGAGGTGACAAACTTTTGGTGAAATGGCTGGGACTTCCAGACACAAGTTGGATCGATTCAAACGAAGTGATTCTATGAGTACGTGGAACGTTGTGAAACGTTTACCTGATTCGGAAAGTCAAACGAAGAAAAGGAACGGCGAATTGCTCCCGACAGCATACGATGTCTGATCGTAGGACCTTCGGGGTGCGGAAAGACGACACTGCTCATTGATAATTTTATCCTCGCACCCAATTGGTTAGACTGGGAAAACAGACACCTCTACGTATTTTAGAAAAGTCTCGAACAAACGAAATACCAGCAACTTATGAAACTGTACGAGGGACTGGGCATTGCAACTTTCGCATCTTAAATCATTCCACTGGACGATTGTCTCGAGAATTCCGTTGTGGTGTTCGACGACATGATCTTGGAAAATCAAAACGAGATTCGTAATTTTTTCACTCGAGGTCGTCACAAGGGATTAGATCATTTCTACTTGGCACAAACTTTTTCCAAGGTTCCGAAACAACTGCTACGCGATAATGCTAATTTCATATGATTGTTTCGACAAGACCACACAAAATTAAAACACGCACACGATGATTACGTGGGGGCTGACATAAATTACAATCTATTTTCTAAATTCTGCTCCCACTGTTGGAACAATGACGATTTCGGATTCGTGACCATTGACATGACTCGAAAAGCAAACCATGGAAAATATAGGAATAAAATAAACGTTTATCTAGACGTCTCAAAGGCTAACAAGAGGACAATTTCAGATTTGCAACAAGAAGAAAAAAATCCAAAAAAAATCAAAGGTCGAGAATCTAAAAAATAAAATTTGAAAAAACGTTTTTTTTTTCAAGCATATATAAAATAACCATTACAACAAAAAGTGAGTGTTAGAAAAGTGGATAGTCTCAAGCGGGTGACGACAAGAAAACTAGGAGAACCGAACGTATAGGCTGAGAATTCGACGTTTCAGAAACGTTTCAACGTATATAGAAAAATGTCAAAACGTCAATTTCAAGAAGACGAAAATCTCAAGTTGCGGGAATACCTCGTGAAACGCTTCAAAGGTTGGAAATCCGAGAATCGCGGATCCTACGAAGAGAAGAAACGTCAAGATCAACCCGTGATCGACGCCATCAGCGGTCTAGGTAAAGAAATTAAAAGTGTCACGGAACAAAATAAAAATTTGATCAACGAACTCGTACCACTTGCAGCTAAAAGTTACACCGTACCCACGCCCATTTCGAGCATTTCTTCGACACCGTTCGAACTGAAGGACGTACCGGCACGACGTCGAGCCATAGGTAGCACGTCGTCGTCTTCGGATAAGATCGAGTTGGGACCTTTGGCACGAGACTACCTGAGCACGGGGAAATTCGACAAGGACGAAGTGTTCGGATTGTATCCGAGCATGGAGAGCAACGAGGGTGGCGTCGTGTGGAAGATTGGAAAATCGATAGTCACCTTCGAAGGCAACGACATTAAAGTTAATTTAGGCGGGAAGGATAGTTGGACCAGGTATCCGGGTACGGTGGGACTGTGGGAACTTGTTGCCAAAAAGCAGCCGAAAGATTACACCGACGAAGATTACCAGAGTTACAGGGAAATTCTAATCATGACGGATGCCATGTACCAGAACAACGATGCATCTCAGAATAGGGTGAAATCGAGTAGCGGCGACAAGTACAGGAATCTCATCAAACCTATTTGGAACGAGGTGAAGAGTGGAAGCGGCGTCAAACGCTACAACACGTTACCCAAAGAATTCGTTTGGCTGGACGACGTGAGGAAGCTCGTGGACCGATTGTTGGTGATAGCCGGCGAAGAGAGTAGTGGGATTGATGATATAACCAGGACCACTTATAAGTGTAGAAAAGGCGAGGCTATTTGATTGAACAATCAGATTTGCTTACACTTAAAACAAAGCCAAGAGGGGCCTATACCCCAATTTTTCAGGTGTGATATGCTCTGATTTTTAAGAAATTCTGAATTTCTAGTGTAGAAAAGGCGAGGGCTCAACAGATAGATTTACCCATACTTAAAACAATGGCAAGAGGGGCTTATACCCTAATTCTTCAGGTATGGAGGTTTGGGTTTAAGTCCTCATAAAATGTGAAGCCTCCCTTGATGGCAAAATGTTAATATTGTTGTCTTGTAAATAAGGGGTTCTGGGGTTCGAGTCTTGATAAAATATTTAAGATTGAAAACATGTGGCAAAATAATATGTCCACAAGTGAGATTTTGAGAATAATTACTGCTAGTTGATAGCCCCCAGATCTGAAACCCTGGTAAAAAATGTTTTACAACAATATATTGTACAAAAACTGAATTTCTCAATTTTCTTATTTTCTCATGTTTTATAACCACTCGCTCAATACAATAGAAGAAGAGCGGGTAGGCATAATTAATTGCCTCCATGCCTTGCCGGCACGCAAGAGATAAAATCTACACGCTAGAACGGAACATTAATGGATTTTTCTGTGCGATTCACTGAAGAGGCCATTAATCTTTCTGTGCGACAGGGGGGGGGGAAGTGTAACATGTCTGCAACATGTAAAAATGTAACAAAGATTAAGATAAAGATACACATTTTCACACAGTGGCAATGAACTGCCCCTCTTCATGCTGAAAGCAATTCTGTTCTGATAATATAAGCCTAGGCAAAGACTTGGAAAATATTATGACAGAAACAAAATCCAATTTTGTCTGTATCAAGGTCTTCAGAAGCCAGTAAAATGTGGGCATATTCTATTTGGAGACGTGTTAATATTGTGGCCTTGTAATCAGGGGCTTTGGGTTTGAGTTCTGTATAAGATTGAAATATATACAACTGCCCACACATAAGATATTAACTTCTAGCTGATAAACAGTTGAGGTTTGTGTATTGTACAACAGGATAATAGAGCAAATATCTTCTAGAATTGCTCTGTGACCCTCTCATTTCTTACATCATAAACATATGATTTTTCACCTATGAGAATAACACTACATATGGTGTCATCAGGTAAAGCCTCATGGAATTCACAGATAATTTTAATGTTTGTTCTGTCATTCACCACAACTTGTTTTCTTTTTGAAGCATTGATTACAAACATGGGTCTCTGTGTTTTGAATTCATCTGGTGTGTAATACATGTCAGTATTGCCTGTAGTGACCCTCTTGAAAGCCGAAAAAGCCTCATATAATTTGAGGAAATCATTCTTGGACATGTCTAAATTGTAATTTTCTCTAGGAAATACCTCATTTCTGCCATTTTTAAGATATATGTTCTTGATGTTGCAGTTATCAAATTTACTTGAATTTTTTTCCTGATTATTGTGTCTTCCAGTCTGAAACAGTACCACTACAAAATCAGACATGTCGTATTGAATACTGGAGAATGAATTTGTAGCATCAAACTCATAATAAGTACCAGATGCGGGCTTCTGTACACATTGATATGTATAAAATTGCAGAGGAATCTGTGGATTTTTTATTATATCAGCTTTGTATTTAAGAGCATAACTGGCTTCATACTCAACAACAGGGATTCTTAACTCCATAGTCTGAATAATGCATTTGCCTGCATCTGGTAGGGTATTGGGCAGAGCTTCCCCTGTAGAGTTTATTGCACTGTACCTCATCAAAGCATTGTTATCATTTGCAGCTCTTCTAAATGTAATTCTTAACCCACCCTTCCACATAATTTCTTTGTAATCTGAGAAGAATCCTGGCAATAGGCGCATCGGGAACAGCACTGTGTGGTTTTTAGATAATATCTTATCACCAGCTTCAAATCCACCTATTTTGTAGTATGAAGCCTCGGTTTTGGATAATTTTAATGTGGAAAAAGCTGTGGAGGTAATGCCGGGATAATCTATTCTGTTTATAACAACACCATGTTTTCTGATCTCAATTTCAGAGAACAGATGGGGCACAAAATTATCTACCAATCTTATATTTGAATTTGCCGGATAATCTGTTCCATCGAGCTTTACAACATCAAATTTGATGTATAAATCTGCTCTGTGGGGGTGTATAAATCCATCCCCTACATCAAGATCAACCTCAATTTCTGTGTTGGGTTGATTTAAATTTGCAAATGTCCTCCTGTTTGGAGGAAATGATTGTAGCTCATAACTCTCAATATTTTCCATTTTTTTCTTGTATGTATTTTTATTTAAATGTTAATCTCTATGATTGCAGTTGTTGTGGCTCCAGCAAAATCAACTAATTCTTCTTTTTCATTAGTGACCATCAATTCAATATTATCTATTCTGTTATGACACACAGGAAAATATAATGTGGGGGATGGATTGTAGATAATAGGCTCCATGAATTCAGAATTAGGCTTGAATGTTGCAATGATGCCTGTTTGTTTGTGAGTGCCTATGCCATTTGATTTGGTGATCATACCCTCAGCTACATTACAGTGAATATTCAGAGTTTCTATGGCTAAGAATTTAGGTATATTCATAGCAGTGTGTTTGATGGCTGGTTCAAGTTTTGTATTGTTCTCAAATCCTAACAGCTCTCCTATAGTACCCAGATTCACTGTTTCTGTAGCAGATACAATTTCTACTCTGTGAGTGACAGAATTTTGACTTAACACTACACCTCTGGGTAATTGAGCATTTAGAGTGGAGAGATTATATTGCCCTGGAGTAATGACAATTTTTTCATCACCAACTGCAATTGTGTTGTTGTGGTGTGTAATATTAGGGATCAGGTACATGCCATAAAATGCTCTGAGAGCTATTGTTTTGGGATATACAATATCATCATGCAATTTGAGTTTCAATATTGAATTTTGGCTGGTGAGATGGAATACCCCCATGATGTTTTAAATACCACAAGGCTTTTTGAAAATCTTCAATTGATGGTTTATTTATTTGAGACATGTATCTAAGAACAGATAAACACAAATGTCCGCAATTAACATCTCTGAAGTTTTGAACACGGGCATTATTGTAATAAAGATTAGATGAATTTAGATATTTTATTAAATTTTCAGGTGGAACACCTCCAAATGAATCAAACACAAATGCCTTATTTTTTAAATATTTAAGATAACAGATCCAGTGAGTGCCCTGATTTTTGTACTTATCCAAATTAACAATGCCACACTCTTTGTTGAGTGGTTGTTCTGGTAAAGAATCAGACATGTACACACCTCTAAAATGTTTGATGCCCAATGGCCTGATTAAAGCTTCAATATCTTGGTTTGTAAGCGGCTCTTGTTTTTTTTAAACTTATTCATGGCTCTTTTAACACCTTTGCCTTGTTTCTCCATTGCCAGGTTATGGCGCCTCTGCTCATCTAATTCTGCTCTATTTTTCTTGGCATCTATTACTGTTTTTGCTATTGCAGCTGAACCCCCAGCCAAGCTCCCAACAGCCCCGAGAGCAGCTAAGATGGCAGGGATGGTAAATATAAAACCCCCCACATGTGATTTTTTTCTTGATTGCTGTAATTTTTTTAATTGGGGGGTGCTAAGCAACAATTTCATACCATGGCCCTTGGCAATACAAGAATTTTTTTTCTTGCGCTGCTTTTTGGTCAAAAGACTGTCAATAGTTTTAAGAGATTTGAGACCTGCATAAGGTATTTGATACATAACACCCTTGGCCTTCATTGTAGGTTTATTATATACATATTCACAACCCCCACCCCAATTTTTGTTTGGTGCTCATAGCTATGGTGGTTCCCAATGCTGCTATTTTTTCACTCAAAGATGCATCTTTGCTTACAAATCTACCAAATGCAGCCTCTTCTAATTTCTTGTCTGCAACATGTCTCTTGTCAAGATCAGAATGTGTGTTGTATGCAATATCATGGTCTCTACAAGCAGCATCTAAGGGATTAACACCAGGATCACCTCTGTTTAATCTATGGTCCAATTTTGTGCCTGGACCACAATACTGATAGCCTGGAATATGTAGTTCAAATGGCAACTTGTTTATAATGTCATTAACAAGGCCCCGACCCTCAGAAATATTCCAAAATTTAGGTGGTAGAGTATTAATTATTTTTATGAGATATCCAATCCCCTTAGTGTCATTCACAATAAAATTAGACAATTTTGTGCTTATCATGTCCATAATTCCAACCTTTTCATTGTAAAAATTGTGGTTCCCAGCATTTTCCTCCCCAGCTATCACCAATAACCTATCTACAAGTTTCCTGACATCATCAACCCAGACAAATTCTTTGGGCAGGGTGTTTTTGTTTGATTCCACTGCCAGTCTTGATTTGAGACCATATGGGCTTGATTAAATCATTGTATTTTGCCCCACTGCTAGACTTAACCCTATTTTGTGTGGGATCATTGTTCTGGTATAGAGCATCTGATTTTATTAATATTTCTTTGTAATCCTCATAATCTTGATCTGTATAGCTACCAGGTCTCTTCCTAGTCATGAGTTCCCACAATCCAGGTGTTCCGAGATACTTAACAAAAGCACCTTTTTCTCCAAGTCGAGATTCTGAATATACAATTATATCATCTCCCATAAATGTTACTCTGAAATTGCCAATTCTATGTATGATGCTGCCATCACGCTCTGTGTCAGCATATAAGCCAAACACCTCATCTTTATTGTCTTTAGGTGTTGTTAAATATTTTTGAGCAAGAAGACCCAATTCAATAGGATCCTGACTAGCCTCAATTCTTCTAGGAGCAATAGGACTAGGTGTATGAATACTTGAAAGTGGGGTGAATGGATAATCTAATATGTTCCTTGCAGCTAAAGGTACAAGCTCTGTGAGCAAATTTTGATTTTGCTCTGTAACAGTTTTGATATTTTTACCTAAATTATTAATAGCATCAATTACAGGCTGTTCTGTTTGTGTTTTTCATAAATTCCACGGTTCTCTGATTTCCATCCCTTAAATCTTTTTACAAGATAATTTCTTAATTTAAGATCATCAATGATTGGCCTTTTCATGGTTATTTATTTATGTTTCAATGTCTAGAAAATTGTTGATTTTATTTCTATATTTGCCAGTATTAGGTGTTCTTGTCATATCAATTGTGACAAACCCATAACTGTCCTGGTTCCAGCACTTGCTGCAAAATTTAGATAAATCATTGTAGCTCAAGTCCCCACCTACATATTCATCATGTATGTGTTTGAGGTTGGTATGATCCTGATGAAACACACATATAAAATTGCTATTGTCTCGGATCAGCTGCTTGGGTATTTTTGAAAAAGTCTGTGCCAGGTAGAAGCAATCAATGTTTTTGTGTCGGCCCTTTGTAAAAAAGTTTCCAACCTTGTTTTGATTATCCAATATAATGTCATCAAACACAACAACAGAATTATCGAGACATTCATCAAGTGGCTTAACATCTGGTTCAAAAGTGGCAATATCTAATCCATCATATAGCTTCATCAGCTGCTGATATTTTAATTGTTCCAAGCTCTTGGCGGCCTTTTCAAATCCGGCGTTCTTTATGGATCACCCTTTATCAACCCGTTTGCTTTGTTAGTGTCCTTTGCAGAACAATCTATCTGACAGATGAAAGATTATTGCAAGATATCTTGAAGTTGATTAGATGAATTTGAAATTCTTATACAATTAACCATTTTTCATAGATTAATATATCCCAATCATTTCGTAACAAAGAAACAAAAAAATGCTCCTAGAATTTGTTAACAATCGAATGACTAGAATGTAATTTTGTTGTATTGCTTTCAGAAATATATTTATGTAGATCTCTACTACTTAATAACAGTCGTGATATTAGTAGTAACAGCAGCTGCATTAGTAGTATTATTAGTAGTAATTAACAAATCGATCACTTCCACGAGTGTGTGTTTGTGTGTGTGTGTGTGTGTTTGTTTTTGTTTTTTTTATATTGTGTAGTAGTTGTGGTGTGTGTGTGTTTATATTGTGTTATAGTTGTGATGTGTTTGTGTGTGTCTTGTGTAGTAGTTGTGATGTGTTTGTGTGTGTCTTGTGTAGTAGTTATACTGTCTAATGTGTTTGTGTTCGTCTTGTGTAGTAATTGTGCTGTCTAATGTGTTTGTGTTTGTCTTGTGTAGTAGTTCCTCCATTCATATCGGGGGTTAGGCGTAGAGCTGACAACTCTGCACTGTAAAAAGACATGTCAAGAAACAGAAATATAAGGCCATGGATGTTCCCAAGGTAAAATATTCCGGAGGTAAAATAGTCCCCCGTTCGGATCTCCGGGTGGGGACTACTTTGGGAGGTCCCTGGACTAAGGATAAGATCTACGTTAGGAATAAGGATATTAAATTAGGCACCTGGAATGTTCTGAGCCTTTACCGGCCTGGGGCATTTCAGTGTACAGTTAATGAGATAGTTAAGTATAAATTAGATGTAGTAGCTGTCCAGGAAGTTAGGTGGCCAGGAGAAGGGAATTGTAAAACTAAAAATTATACTTTTTTCTATGGTGGTACTGAAAATCATAATTTTGGAACAGGCTTTTTCATAAATAATAGAATTATCTCGGCTCTTAAAACAGTAGAATTTATTAATGATAGGATATCATATGCAGTTTTACAGGGTAGGTGGTGTAAAATTATTTTAATAAACATACATGCACCAACGGAAGATAAAGATGATAATACTAAAGATGATTTTTATACAGAGTTAGAACAGGTCTTTGATAAATTTTCTCAGTATGATATGAAAATTCTGTTAGGTGACTGTAATGCACAGATTGGCAAAGAAGATACATTTAAACCCACGATTGGTAAAGAAAGTCTTCATGAATTAAGTAATGATAATGGTATAAGATTGATTACTTTTGCAACCTCAAAGAATTTAATTGTGAAAAGTACCACTTTTAAACATAAAGATATTCATAAATATACCTGGTCTTCTCCAGATGGTAAAACTCATAATCAGATAGATCATATTCTCATTGATAAGAGAAGGCATACTAGTATAATTGATGTTCGTACACATAGAGGTGCTGACTGTGCCAGTGACCATTATTTAGTAATTGCTAAATTAAGACAAAGACTCTCAGTGATAAATCATAAGCAACAAAATCTAAAAGTTATAAAATTTGATACAGGAAAGTTTGCTGATGAAAGAATTAAGAATGATTACCAAATTAAACTGTCAAATAGATTTGAGGTTTTGCAGGATTTAAATGATGATGAAAATATAAATGAAACAGACGTAAATAAGAATTGGGAGCACATACGTAATGCAATAGAATCAGCAGCTAAAGAAAGTATAGGATACCATAAACCGAGAAAAAGTAAGCCATGGTTTGATAATGAATGTCATAATCTAATAGAAATAAGAAATCAGGCTAGACTTAGGTGGTTAAATAACTCGGATGATACAAATCTAAGCAATTATAATACAATAAAGCGAGGAGTTAACCGCACGTTTAGAAGTAAAAAAAGAGATTACTTGAAAAGCAAAATTAACGAAATTGAAACAAACAGCAAAAATAAAAATATCAGAGATTTATATAAAGGTGTAAATGAATTTAGAAAGGGGTGGCAACCTAAAGTAAACTTGATAAAAGATAAAGACGGTGATTTTCTAGCTGACCCAAGCGATATTCTAAATAGATGGAAGAACTACTTTAATGACCTTTTAAATGTCCATGTAGGAGATAAATCAGAAGTAAGTGAAGTACACACAGCAGAACCTTTAGTTCCAGAACCTAACTTGACTGAAGTTAAAGATGCTATTAAAAGGCTTAAGAATAACAAAGCACCTGGCATTGATTTAATACCAGCTGAGTTAATTAAATATGGTGGAAATTCATTAATATGTCAAATTTATAAATTAATTTGTTTAATATGGAATAAAGAAGAAATCCCTCAACAGTGGAAAGAATCCATAATTGTTCCTGTGTTTAAAAAAGGTGATAAAATGAACTGCAATAATTACCGTGGAATTTCTCTACTCTCAACAACATACAAAATATTGTCTAACATTCTTTTAACAAGACTAACCCCATATGCTAATGAAATTATAGGTGATTATCAATGTGGATTTAAACGTAACAGATCAACTACAGATCAAATTTTTCACATCAGACAGACACTTGAAAAAAAGTGGGAATATAATCAAAATGTCCATCAGCTATTCATTGATTTCAAAAAAGCATATGATTCGGTCAAAAGAGATAAATTATATAATATATTAGTAGAGTTTGGAATACCTAAGAAGCTTGTTAGTATGATAAAAATATGCACCAGTGAAACAGAAAGTAAAATTCGTGTGGGTAATAATATGTCTGACAAATTTATAATTCATGATGGGTTAAAACAAGGAGATGCATTATCTCCATTGCTCTTTAATTTTGCCTTAGAATATGCTGTAAGGAAGGTAAAAGAAACTAAAGAAGGACTAAAATTAAATGGTGTGACTCAGTTGTTAGCATATGCAGATGATGTAGACTTACTAGGGGATGATATAAATACGATTAAGAATAATGCTAAAATATTTTTCAAAACTGCTAAAGAGATAGGTTTGGAAGTTAACAAAGAGAAAACTAAATATATGCTTACAGGCCGAAACCAAGTGTTATGTAATAATCAAAATCTAATTATTGATAACAACTCGTTTGTACCAGTTTCCAAATTCAAATACTTAGGAGTAATATTAACAAATGAAAATTATATTAAAGAGGAAATAAAAAGTAGGCTTAATTCAGGAAATGCATGTTACTTCTCTCTTCATAAACTTTTGTCTTCTCGTTTAATATCTAAGAAACTAAAAGTTAAAATATACAAAACAGTAATTTTGCCTGTAGTATTATATGGGTGTGAAACTTGGTCCCTTACATTAAAAGAGGAACATAAATTGAGAGTATTTGAAAATAAGATCCTTAGGAAAATCTTTGGACCTAAAAGGGATGAGGAGACAGGTGAGTGGAGAAGGTTACATAATTTAGAACTACATTATTTGTATTCATGTCCAGATATTATTAGAATAATTAAATCAAGAAGACTTAGGTGGGCAGGCCATGTGGCACGAATGGGAGAGGAAAGAGGAGTTTACAGGATTCTTGTTGGGAAACCAGATGGTAAGAGACCTGTAGGAAGGCCAAGACGAAGATGGAGGGACAACGTTGAGATGGACCTAAAGGAAATCGGTAGGGATGGAAAAGAGTATATAGATCTTGCTCAAGATAGGGACAGATGGAAGGCCTGTGTTGCTGCAGCCATGAACCTTCGGGTTTAAGAAGGCTAGAGAGTTAGTTAGTTAGTTCTTAGAAAAGATATACAAGTGCCTGTTTTTCCAGTCTAACCAGTTGGGTGCCAATAAAAAATTATCAACCATTAGTGTAGTTTTACCACAAGCAGATGGCCCAACAATAAGACACCTAATATTATCAGGTAACAATTTGCCATTTCTTTTATTCTGTTGTTCAGGTTCTGGCAGCCTCTTTATAACATCCCAGGTGCTCATATTATTATTTTGTTTGCATCGATCCAGCTGTGTTCTGGGAGTCCTAGCCATTTGACAAATAATTTATTGCCTTTTCTGCGGATAATTTTTTCTATGAGATATGTGTCAGGCTGTTTAGTTTTGCTGAGCTCTTGTTCATAGAACCTGCCTTTGAGAATTTCTCCTCGGTGATCCTTTATTATATATGTGTTAAGGGTCCCGGGTTTAACTTGAACCACTGTAAATAATTCAGTGCTCCAGTTTCTTGTAAAGCCTCTCTTGAATAAGTGCTTATATTTGCTTATTCTTACTTGATCCCCCACCTTGTATTTGGCCTTTCTTGTTGTTGGCTGATATTTAGGATAATAAACAGTGCTGATCAATTTTTGCTCATCAGATGAAGTTACTTCAGAGGGTTTCATGTTGATTGTGGAATGGACCGAGTTGTTATATTTATGTAGAAGTTCTGGAAGAATATTAATCCATTTATAATTACCTTGAAGTGTAAATTGTTTATACATAAGATTTTTTAAGGTTCTGTTGAATCTCTCTACAATTGAGGCTTTGAGATCACTGTAACTCGAATAATGTTTTATTGCCTGGCTTTTAATAAATTGTTGAAACACTGAATTATAAAATTCTTTGCCATTATCTGTTTGCAAATAGCGCGGGGATCTTCCACTCTGATTAATAATTGTTCTAAAAGCTTCTGTAACACATTTTCCAGTCTTGGATTTGAGTGGCACAGCCCAGGCAAATTTTGAAAATGTTTCTATTACAGTGAGTAGATACTTGTAGCCCTTGTTGATTTTGTCTAAGTTTTTCAACTGCCCACTTGCCATTTCAATCAAGTCGCTCTGACATAAATCATCTATGCTTTTTGTGACTACTGGGAGTCTCTTAAAATTATGTCTGGCCTGTCTGTGTAATTCATCAACAATAATTTGTCTAGACATAATATGTAAACAAGAATATTGCAACTATGGGGTGTTCAGCAGCTGATACTGCAGGATTTTCTAAATATAATTTGTCCCCTATTTGTATTTTAAATTCCAAAGAGCCATCATCTTCAACATAGGCTGTTTCCAATGTATTGGGGTCTGTAAAATCCTCCAATTCTACACTGGTGATTTTCACTTTGTTCTCAGCATTTGTTATTGATAAGGTGGGGTAGTGGTGTGCCTGTGGCTGAAGCCAATATTTGATCTTGATTGGTCTCAATGTGCCCCCAACAAAAAATTGGTAATAAAATTGTGCAGGGGACAGCATATATATTTTGCCACCTGGTGTAAATGGAGAATCATATTCTTTGTTGGGGATGCTGTACAATTCAAGAATTACTGTATGTTTTGGATTCTCGATTATGCCTGTTATTTCTTTTTCTGCTGTGAGCAATCTGCTTGTTACAGATTCAAGGTGCTCATTGATGGTCCTAACAACATCATCATGGCCTGGCTTTATTTTTATGTCCACAACAAGTTTTTTGTATTGCTGCACAATTTCTTGAAGCTGGGTGGCAAAAACAGACAGAGCATTTGCTTGATTGGATTCAATGGTCCCTAGCTGCTGCTTGATATTAGCTACAATTTGTTGCAAATTTTCAACAACTGCCAATTTTGAATTTTGAGCAGTAAGATCATGGACCTGTCTTCTGATATCCTCAAAGAGGGCATGCAATTCATTAATATGTTGATTTGTTGGAAGAGTGGCCACTGTCTGTGTGAGATGTTTGATCTCTGCCTGGATATTTTTGATATCTTCTGATTTCAATATCCTATTCACTGCCCTCTTAATATTTTTAAGTTCCTGTGATGTAGGCAAATTTGATACTGTATTTTGCAAAAATTCAAGTGGCAATTTTACATTGTGTAATTCAGAAGCATCAGCCACATTTTGCATAGCATTTTGGAGCAGGGCTATATCTGCCTGAGAGGGTGTTGATTGTTGTAAAATTTCAAGTTTTGTTTGGATATCATCTATCAAGTGATGAAAATGAGATAGTTCAGATTCAGTGTTGAGGTTTTCAAGTTTTGTGATTTGTTGCTGGACACTAACAAGGGTATCTACAATCCCAGGCAGTCGGGATTCAAGTACATTTGCCAAATCACTTTGCACTGCTGCTATTGTACCTTCAAGATGAGTTATGGAACTTTGAATTTTTCCAAAATCTTCATATGTTTCAAGTTGCAGCTTAATATTTGCTACACTCCGAGTTATTGCATTCAAAGCATCAGAAGATGGTAAATTGTTCATAAAATTTTCAAGTGTCTCAATTTTTTCTTTAACCTCGGCTATGGCATTGTTCAGAGGGTCCAGATTAGGTATTTGGAGTGACTGAATCTGTTCTTTTAGAGTGGAAATCACTAGATCAAAATCTTCTTGTGATTTTATGCTTTTGACAATTGTTTGGAGCTGTGCCTGGACATTATTTATCTGCTCTTCCAATTGCTGTTTCAATTGCTCAGAATTGGTGGCCTGGGTCTTAAATTTGGCTTGAAGAGCTGCTACAGCTTCTTCCAAACTTTGAAAATTATCCAATGTAGCCAGGTCAGTATATTTCTGAAACAGCAATTTGAGTTCAGAATCAATTTTAAGAAGAGGGTCCATGCATTGTGATTGCAAATTTGTAATTTCTAATTGAAGACTGGCATTGAGTGTAGTTTGTAAAGCTTGTAAATCACTTCTTAATTTCTTGACTCTGACATCAAGCATCAGAATCTCATCACTGTGATCTTCATGTCTTGTATGGCCAAATATGTCATTAGGCATTTTGTTTAGTAGTTATTTATTATAGAGTATCTGATTCTTAATTCTATAAAAAAGGGTATAAGCTTATCATAAGATCCAGGGACCTCAATATATAAGCAGTCACCAGCAGAAACAGTATAAACAGTGCCAGAAATCATGTTTGAGTGCTTAATTCTGTAAATATTTCTCCCTACTGAAATTTTAACATCACCCTCAGGAGTTGTAATAAATTGCAATTGCCCACCTACAGGTAATTGGTAATGATTTAAATTATTGTTAAATATGTACAATATTTTGCCTGTCTCATCATCAACATCTGTAAATATGCTGTTCAGATGAATAATTAACAAGCCACTCAGTTTAGATATCATATCAGAAGAGGGTTGTGGTGTCGGCAGGTCCATAATAGCCTGTTTTTTGAACCCAAATAAGTTCATAGGCATGTTTATTTATTTCAAATCATGCTCTGTGCTTGTGCATTGATTCCCATTTTTCAAATCACAATGACCCCATGGTAAAGTATGTATGCCACATGATAAAATGCATCTCTTATCATCATGTGGGTCCATAGCCACTTTTCTTACAATATTTGTAGTCAAGAAGTGATCCACACTCTGGATTCTGGATTCTGATGTTTTGATTAAATTCTGGGATTTGAGACAATTTTTATAATCCTCAAA
Organism: Lepisma saccharinum; assembly: GCF_977018435.1. Lineage (NCBI taxonomy): Eukaryota > Metazoa > Arthropoda > Insecta > Zygentoma > Lepismatidae > Lepisma > Lepisma saccharinum. Next base: position 32,330,666 of record NC_139247.1, read on the forward strand.
GCTAAGCTCTTTGTCAACAGTCACTTTGCCAATGCCCTTGGCTTTTTTGACAACAGCACTACATGTTTTAAAACTGTACATCTTGGCACTTAACCCAGCAAATTCCACAATAACATCACCAAGTGTCTCATCTTTTAACTTGCCAGGCACTTTTTTGTTGTGGTGTTGTTGAATCTCTTTATGTTCACTGGTATCAAAGTATTGAAACAATTCAGGCTGTGCCATATCTTTATAAACATCTTCTGTTTTAATATCAAGAACAAAATTATCCGTGTCCATGTACATCAATTTTATATTATCACCATAAAAAGGTTTCAACACATCATAATACAATGTTAACATATGTAATTTGGCCAAATCCAATATTGCAGCCCCTACATAAATAGGTTTATCAAACTTAATTTTTGTTTTTTTCATGTTGAAAAGTGCCATATTTTCATCATAAATTCTTCTATAATTGAAATTAGGCTTTGCAATCAATTTTTTGCTCAGGCTGGGGTCAGTAACTATTTTAACATCGGTATGTTTTCTGACATTTTCAATAGTTTTGCCATACACAGAATTGACCATCAATTTAAACAAGGCCTTATCAAATTGGCTCTTTGCAGATGTTCGAAGCTCCGTGTTTGTATCAATATATGATTTCAACCATTTTAAGTGCCTGAACCTCAAAACTTTGCCAATTTCGGTCACTTGAACACCATGATTCATCAGGAACTGGAGGTTTTTATAATATAAGACATAACCCTGTTTTGGCTCCAGAGTCATCATGAGCTTCTTCTGTTTAGAGCCAGGTGAGCACTTAACCTCAGGAATTGGGGGCAGATCAGAAAATGTGTTGTGTAAATCATCAGGAATTGTCAGATCAACCTCTAAGAAGAGGCCATAGTTACTGTCATCAAAATCCTTAAGATCCTCAATATTAAAATCTTCAACCCATTCAAGCCCTGCCTATGGCAGTTTTTGCATCATGGCATGACCATAGAGGCTGTTGGCATCTACATACAATATATAATTTGATGGCTGTGCTGGATCATAATCAGGCATATATTTGTTATTTGCTCTGGCATATATCTGAGAACATTGCACCATCCCCCCTCTTATACCTTGCTCCATAAACAGATACATATCTTGATCTTGGATCAGATCCAATTGCTTTTTGGTATTTAAAAACATTGCATCCCATGCTAGGCCCGGGGCACTGTAAAAATACACTGGATCCAATCCATAATTTTGCATGCAAGATTTTCTGAATGCCTGCATTATATCAGCTAAGATGGTCACATCAAGTTTCAAATATGCCATGTGATAATCACCAAATGTCTGGCATTTTAAATTGTTCCACACCAATTGGGCATGGTGATAATCTTCATCTGTGATTCCAGAACCACTGATTTTGCTGTAAAACTCATGTTGTGGAGGCAGGGAACACTCATCAAATTTAGAAAAATCTGTAACATAATCATATGGATATACACCCTTCCGCCTAATTAATTTCAGGTCCTGATTTGGAAACAAGGCACATGTGATTTTGAATTGATCATCAGATAATTGAGTGGCCAGTGTATCCAGGCTAGCAGATAAAAATCTGTAAGAATCAAGAAATCTTATGTGAATAGAAACACCATTAACTTTAATTATTTTGCTAATAGATATATATTTCTCATCATTTTCAGCTAAAATATTTAAATTCTGCTTCTCAAACCCCTCGTACCTGATTAGATAATAGAAATCATAATTGGATGCTCCATGGCAAAATATGGGGACAAATCTTGGTCTCTTGATCTTAATATTACAGCTATTACACAGGGCCATTTTGAATTTACCATCTGTATGAGAATGGTGTTTCACCTTGATATTTGTATCTGAAAATTCAGAATCACATACCGGGCATTTTTCTGCATTGTTGAAATCTTCAATCTGTTTCTCTGTTAAAAGCAACATGGGTTTTGATTTTAATAAAATATTAGATGCTATGTCACGGCACTCATTTTCTATTCTATGTGCAAATATTTTGATGGCATCTGGTCCCAAGTATGAATCTTTTTTGGTAACAACACCATCCTGTACAACCACATAACAAAAGCTGGAAGGTTCATGTAGCTGGTATGGTGTAATTGAAGATTCTTCAGGATCTGGATTGCAGGATGCAAGAGATTTGAGGATTGATTCAAAATCACAGACAATATATGCTGGGTGTTCCAACAAGGCTTCAAACTTTTTGAATTTGCAATTTTCACTTGGATTGGGCATCACCATATGAACAGGTTTATGGTTGCCACAATATTTCAGATGCTCAATTAATTTGTTCTTAGCAATTTCTGCATTCTCTTCCCGAACCCTATTTGCCATTTTTTGACCATCAAATACAGTTAAACATCTTCTGCACAACTTGAATATTCTATTAGATTTGTCTAGTTGTGTTCTCACTAAAGCTTCAAGATTATGTATCAGAGTGTAATGATATTTGCCATCCCCTTCAATTAAGAGCAAATCAATTGGAATAGCAGATTCATCATCAATTGTACTGATTCTGAGAGGTTCTATCGGGCAATTGCCAGTGGAACAAATAAATACATTAATAGATAATTGTTTGCCATTCATATCCCTGGCCCTTTTTTCAAATTTATCAATATTCTGAACAGACATTGGATATTCTAAACCCTTCATTGCATCGTCAAAAAAGTGTTCATGTTGTTTGTAATAAGTTATTCTCTCAGCATGCCTTGAAACTAGAAACAAAGCAGCTAATATACACCACAAAAAGCATTTCTGGTCGGTATTTTTTATATTAACCACGGCTCTTCTGTTTTTAATATTGTCAGGTAATGGCAGATATGGAGATCCTTGCAATGGGCTGAATTCAGAAATATTAACATATAACTTGTGTGGAGAGCCGCATAGGCTCCATCCAGACTCTTTTGCTGCAAATTCAGAGTGTTTAATATTCAATTGATCCATCAACCTGCTTATTATTGTGTCTGAATTTGCATTTGAATATACAGGTACAGTTGCTGTTATGTGGGGCTGTGTAAATTTTGTGCCATTTGGTTTCTTATATTGAGTATACAATTTGAGGGACAGCTTATAAGAGCCATTTTGTGCATTTAGAATTGCCTGTACATCAGGTTTTTTACTGTTCAAAAAATTGTTAATACCGCATCTTGGCTCTGATACAAACCGATAATCCCTAAGTTGGGCATTAAAACTGCTATGGATGGGTGGTTCATAGCGTGGCTGCTTTGCAGGTCCAGCATTAACAGGTGCTTCATGCTTCCTTTTCAGACCAGATGTGGATGGTTGTGAGGGCAATACTGATGACTGTACATAAGAATTACACTTATGCCATTTGTAATATGCCTTGCTTAATATTTTATGGCATCTTGGACACATTTTTGTGACCTTTCTGCATTTCTTAGAGTTACAAATACGGCAATGCCTAGACCAATGAGAGCTAGATATATTTTTATTACACTGATTGCAATATTTTTGTTTTGGCATTTTTTCTTGTTGTTTATTATATAAGATTTTCTGGGCTTCAATTCAAAACTTCATACTTAATAAAAATATCAGTTGGGTTCAGCAGTTAGTGGCTGAGCTGGTGCTTTTATACCCAAACAACAGCAGTAACTAGGTTTTGGTGATAGTTTTGCTCTATTATGTTGATGTGCAACACACTTCACCAGGTTTAAAACCTCATCTCTATATCAACTAAATACAATTCAAAATTGGATTTTGAACTGTGCAATAAATATTCTGTAAGTCTCACTTGTGTTCATATTAACAGAACAAGACAAAACCAGAATTGTATTCAGGATTGCATGTTTTCATACAAAAAAGCCATATTTTTGACAAGTTTATAAACAACAATCACACAGATATAGCTTTTACATACATGGCCGAATCTGTCTGAGCAGAGGAGGGATGAGGGTTTCAGATCTGGGGGCTATCAACTAGCAGTAATTATTCTCAAAATCTCACTTGTGGACATATTATTTTGCCACATGTTTTCAATCTTAAATATTTTATCAAGACTCGAACCCAGAACCCCTTATTTACAAGACAACAATATTAACATTTTGCCATCAAGGGAGGCTTCACATTTTATGAGGACTTAAACCCGAACCTCCATACCTGAAGAATTAGGGTATAAGCCCCTCTTGCCATTGTTTTAAGTATGGGTAAATCTATCTGTTGAGCCCTCGCCTTTTCTACACTAGAAATTTAGAATTTCTTAAAAATCAGAGCATATCACACCTGAAAAATTGGGGTATAGGCCCCCTCTTGGCATTGTTTTAAGTGTAAGCAAATCTAATTGTTCAATCAAATAGCCTCGCCTTTTCTACACTTATAAGTGGTCCTGGTTATATCATCAATCCCACTACTGAAGAGTATGCAGGCAATCGTAATTTCTACAACGAGAAGGTTGGCATCGTGGACATGATCAGCACGAAACTTTCCAACTTCATCGTGAACAACGACAAGGGCATCGGCTACCTGATCAAAATCATCAACACGCTGCCTCCGAGATTCTGGAACGTGGCCGAAGGAAAGGGACTCATGAACGACATCATCAACAAGTTACCTTTCGAGATGCATTTACCTGGCTACCAGTACTGCGGACCGGGTACCAAATTCGAGAAAAGATTGGAGAGAGGAGACAAGGGTGTGAATCCGTTGGACGCGGCATGCAAAGATCACGACATCGCTTACAACACCACTCGCACCGATCTGGATGCACGTCACGAAGCAGACAGAAAGTTAGAGCACGCAGCTATCGAAAGATTCGTCAGCAGAGACGCATCGCTGGGTGAAAGAGTTGCAGCACTGGGCACCACCATCGCCATGACCACGAAACAAAAATTGGGGTGGGGTATATAAATAACATACAGTAAAAAAAATAATAACAACATGTCTCTTATAACTGATTTGCCGCCCGAGCTCCTATGTAAAATATTCAAACACGCAGTAAACGGAGATTGTGAGGATGTAGGGAAACTTGTAATCATAGCAAACACAACGCCGGAATTTCATATCCCTTGTGAAATGGTTGTCAAGGACCATCTTCGGGAGATAAGTGGCCTGAGGTGCGGTGATCTCGACACTCTTCTTTCGGCCGCAGGGGAAAAATTAAACGATAGGTTAGATGAACTTCTCGAGGCGAGGCAGGGGAGAACACGATACACGGATGATTGGTGCAAGTCTGAACAGAAGACCGCAGATATCATCACGCACATGACATCGTTTTCCCAAGCACGAGCTTTCTTCCTCTTACACACAGTGAAAAAATAATAATATACGTGTCAAAAAATGTACGTGTCAAAAAAAATATGAGACAAAAAAATATACGTAAAAGAAATGTACATGTCAAAAAAAATTGTCATGGAAAAATTTTTATCGTCAAAAAAAAATTTGTCTCGTCAAAAAAAAGTTGACGTGGACATCGTCAGAAAAAAATTGCCTAATCGTAAAAATTTTTTATCGTCAAAAAAAAAATTTGTCACGCCAAAAAAAAGTTGACGTGGAAAAATTATTACCGTCAGAAAAAAAGTTGCCTTATCGTAAAATTTTTTTATCGTCAAAAAAAATGGTCTCGTCAAAAAAAAGTTGACGTGGAAAAATTATTACCGTCAGAAAGAAAGTTGCCTTATCGTAAAAATTTTTTATCGTGAAAAAAAATTGTCTCGTCAAAAAAATTGACGTGGAAAAATTATTACCGTCAGAAAAAAGTTGCCTTATCGTAAAAATTTTTTATCGTCAAAAAAATTTGTCTCGTCAAAAAAAGTTGACGTAGAAAAATTATTACCGTCAGAAAAAAAGTTGCCAAAAAAAATGTACAAGTAAAAAAAAAACTTGATATATAAATAACACACATCGTGAAAAAAAAATCTACGAGATCAAAAAAAATTCTTCGGTATATATAAATAACACACATTGTGAAAAATTAAAATTCTATAACACCCTGAAATTTCTCTTCGATATGACGACTGAAAATATGAGTGATCTTCAAGCATTGAAACAAATGCTAAATTTGTCAGTCGAGTATGTAAAAATTCAGGAATTGGAAGTCGACAAACCTTACACAATAACTTCCGGTTCAATCGTTTCTACCCAGTATGGTCCCAAGGTGCGTCTGTTGCTCAACGGACAATACAGTCTATTTTTACCAGATCGATACGCTAACATGTTATCCGACGAGAAGCTAGCTATTTTAATCGAGAACAAAACTCGAATCGTGTACAAGGGGACAAAGGAACTTCTTGGGAAGAAAACGAAGCACGTAATAGAATTTGTTTAATCACAGACACCCCAACCCCCGGAATATATATATAAAATAACATACCATGAAAAATATGACAACTTCTATAACTCAACTTCCTCCCGAAGTGTTGCACAAAATATTTACGTTCACGTTCGACGGGGATGTAACTAAACTCATAGACTTGTGTAAAGTAACGCCAGAATTTCGTTCACCGTGCAAAATGATTTTCATGGATCACCTCCGAGAAATAAGCGGAATGAAAAAAATGTTCCGATCCCCAGAGACTCTCTTTCGAGCCGCAAACAAAACAATTGACGATAGGTTAGACGAGCTGCACGAGTGGAGGCAGGGGAGAAGAAGATTTACCGAAGACTGGTACGCGTCGAACATTGAAACTGTCGATCTTGTAAACCACATGATAGCATTAGGCGAAGCAAAAACTTTTTTTCTTTCCCAGAATACATATATATAAATAACACACCGCCACCTATTCTGAGTGAGACGATATAAATAACACACATCGTAAACCTAACGGAATAAAATGTTGTTCTCTTTCCCAGATAACATATAGCATCAAAAAAAAATGAAGCCCAAGGGTGTCGTGTACCAGATACCATACTCCAATCTGAAAAATCTAGGTGCCCTCGATGGGTTACTCACCAAGAAACAACGCGAGAAGAAACGTTCTTGCTTGACGAAAGGACACGGAATGAAATTACTTCTCAGCACACCTCAATTGAAAAGATTGCAGCGTTCGCGGAAACAGCAAAAGATCGGAGGTTTCATATTCAGCATCCCGGCCATCCTTGCGGCATTGGGGGCCGTTGGAAGTTTGGCTGGGGGTAACGCCGCCATCGCGAAAACCGTCATCGACTCGAAGAAGAACAAGGCGGAATTGGAAGAACAGAAACGTCACAACCTGGTCATGGAGAAGAAAGGGGGGAAGGGCGTGATGAGGAAGTTTAAAAAAAAGAAACAGCACTCACCAACCGAGACATTGAATCTCTGATCAAACCGTTACAAATCAAACACTTCAGAGGCGTTTTCATGTCCGACTCGTTACCTTCAACCGTTAAAAGAAGAGAATGCGGATTAGTCAACTTGGACAGTCAAGAAAATCCAGGCACGCACTGGATATGTTACCACAAAAATGATAAAGCATTCGTTTTCGATTCTTTCGGAGGTGTTCCACCTACAAATTTAGTTCGTTATCTGAAAACGAACAATCCTATATACTACAACGACGAACGCATTCAAAATTTCGGAGACGTGAACTGCGGTCATCTCTGCCTCTCCATGCTCGCGTTTCTCTCTAAAATAAATAAGCCACAGGTGGAAGATGTCCAGAAAGCATTGTGGAACCTTAAACACGATGGGCGTGTTCCATCTCACGAGCGAATCTTCGATCTTGAAACTCACGCTGCACGACGACATCGTCTATCCTAAATCCGTAGCTCTACGTGCATTCTACAGCATGTACCTCATACCTAACGTCACACATCACAACAACAAAATTAGCGTCGGAAGCGAACATATCGTCGTCACGCCATGCCAATACAATCTTTCTACTTTGCAAGCTCAGTTACCCAAAGGCACGTACCTTTCTCAAAATTCGGTCACGCACAGAGTGGAAATCGTATCGGCGACGGAGACCGTGGACCTGGGCACCATAGGAGAACTTTTAGGTTTCGAGAACAATCACCCGAAACTCGAAGCTGGCATCAAACACGTAGCAACCAACATTCCTAAATTTCTAGCCATCGAAACTTTGAACGTTCACTGCAACGTGGAGGAAGGCATGATCACGAAATCCTCGGACGGGTTGCTGGGAAGTCACGAGCAGACGGGAATCATAGCCACGTTCAAACCCAGTTCCGAATTCATGGAACCGATCATCTACACACCCTCTTCGCCGATCTATTTTCCAGTATGTCGCAACCGCATAGACGACATAGAGTTGGTGGTGACGAACGAGAAAGGAGACGTGGTGGATTTCGCAGGTGCCACGACCACTGCCATCGTGGAGATCAATGTATAATAAATAACACACATAGTGGGAAAAAAATGGAGCAAATCGAAAGTTACGAATTGCAATCTTTTCCTCCGAACCGTCGCACGTTCGCCAATCTCAACGAAGCGAACAGGGACATCGAATACGACGTGGACGTAGGCGATGGGTTCGTTCATCCTCACAGAGCGGACCTTTACCTTCAATTCGACGTGGTGAAGAAAGAAAGCGGAGACGCGTTCCCCGCAGCAGCAAATTTGATACTCGTGGACAACTTCGTGCCTCACCTGTTCTCGCAGATGGAGGTGAGGAAACACGGTACCGTCATCGACAGAATCGATTATCCAGGCATCACGTCGGCGGCAGTGGGAACATTGAAATTATCCTAAACGGACGCAGCATACTACCAGGCGGGAGGGTTCGAAGCCGGGGCCAAAATATCGACGAGAAGTCACACGGTGCTCTTTCCCATGCGTCTGCTTCCGGGATTCTTCTCGGACTACAAGGAGATCATGTGGAAGGGAGGACTGAAAATCACGTTTCGAAGAGCGGCCAACGACAACGACGCACTGATGCGATACAGTAACTTGAACGGAGACGGCACGCCACTGCCCAACACATTACCCGAAGCAGCCAAGTGCGTCATCCGGAGCATGGAGTTGAGAATGCCGATCGTGGAATACGAAACGAACTACGCCCTCAAGTACAAAGCGGAGATCTTGAAGAGTCCGCAGGTGCCGATTCACTTTCACGGTTACCAGTGCGTGCAGAAATTAGCGTCCGGTAGTCACATGGAATTCGACGTGACGACGCAGTTCAACAACATACAGTTCGACATGCCAGATTTCGTCGTAGTGCTCTTTCAGACCTGGCGCGATAAGAATCAGGAAAAAGATTCCACCAAGTTCGACGACTGCAAGATCAAGAACGTTTATCTCAAGAACGGTAGGAACGAAGTCTTCCCGCGCGAGAATTACAACCTCGACATGACCAAAGACGATTATCTCAAACTTTACGAAGCGTTCTCGGCTTACAAACGCGTGACCGAGGGAAGCGTGGACATGTACTACACGCCCAGCGAATTCAAAACACCCAGACCCATGACCGTCATCAACACGACGAAGCGGAAGCAGGTGGTGGTCAATGATCGCACCAACATCAAGGTCGTCTGCGAGTTCAACAGTCCATTGCCCGAGGACACCGTGTGTAGCGTCATCCTGATTGCAGAGAAGTCTTTCGCGTACGACGTGAAGAACGAAAGGGTGACAGAGCAGTTTTAAATATCGCCTTCGTCGAGCAAGATTGGTTTTTCTACAACTCATTACAAAATTTTTAATCTAAAAAACGCCCAAAGCACTCCAATAGGATGCAGAGATTTTTAGGATCCAATCGAATTTCTTGAAAAAAATTGAGGGGACGCTTGCTTGTAGTTGAGTAGTTATCATCAAAACCTATCCAACAAACCCACAATCATCATCCTAACTCAATTAGGAGCCGAGAAAATCAACGTCTTAAGAAAATGTTCTTGACAGACCGGAAGTCGACTTTCTTAAAGATTAAGATAATTGTCTTAAGACATTAAGTATCTCGACTCCTATGAGACCTACAACAATATAACCTTTTTGGTCTATTGCCTTCACGGATATCTCCCCTAACTCTCTCGCCTTTTGGATTTCAGAACAACTCGCATATGTGATGTGGTCAGCACCACGCAACCGGTCATTAGCCAAGAGAGACACAGCAGACAGCCCCTGCAATCATAGTCATAGCCTTTGAGCTGAAAATTCACATTCATAAAAAAATCTATAGTCGGCACAGTCGACCATTTCGTAGTACCTCTAAAGCCATAAGCTTAGCAGGAATTGGGGGCTACAGTTTTTTTTTCTGAGCACCTACAGTTTTTTTTATCTGAGCAGAAATGGGCCTACAGTTTTTTTTTTATCTGAGCAGAAATGGGCCTACAGTTTTTTCTCTGAACATAAAAAATGGGTCTACAGTTTTTTTTCTTCTGAACATAAATGGGCCTACAGTTTTTTTTATCTGAGCAGAAATGGACCTACAGTTTTTTTTTTATCTGAGCAGAAATGGACCTACAGTTTTTTTATCCGAGCAGAAATGGGCCTACAGTTTTTCTCTGAACATAAAATATGGGTCTACAGTTTTTTTTCTTCTGAACATAAATGGACCTACAGTTTTTCTCTGAACATAAAAAATGGGTCTACAGTTTTTTTCTTCTGAACATAAATAGGCCTACAGTTTTTTTTTCTGAGTATAAAAAGTTAAAACAGTTAAGATCCGAACCACACTTTCCACTTGATATCAAACGCAATAAAAAAAAGTGCCTAATAATATGTCCCGCACACACATTTTTTCCTATCAACAAACGGTACACAAACAAAAAAATGCATGCTAAAATGTATGTGTAGTTCTGCGAGTGTATTTTCTTCCACAATACGTTAAGGGCTGTTTGGCTTGTTTCATGGGAGTCCCATCCACAATCCCTTTCACGTCTGTTTGGCTCGTTTCAAGAATCAACTCGCAAGAACAAACACCATCATGCAAGCTACAAACTTTTTATCTGACAACAGAAAAAAAAAAACTTTTATACTTTGTGTTCTGCGAGTGTATTTTCTTCCACAATACGTTAAGGGCTGTTTGGCTTGTTTCATGGGAGTCCCATCCACAATCCCTTTCACGTCTGTTTGGCTCGTTTCAAGAATCAACTCGCAAAACAAAACACCATAAGAAAACATATCATGCAAGGTACTTACTTTTCTCTGGAACACACACTCAACAGGAAAAATAAACTTTTATACTTTGTGTTCTGCGAGTGTATTTTCTTCCACAATACGTTAAGGGCTGTTTGGCTTGTTTCATGGGAGTCCCATCCACAATCCCTTAACGTCTGTTTGGCTAGTTTCAAGAATCAACTCGCAGAACAGTCGCTCTAGATGATATGGAAGTTTCCATGGCAGAGCTTCGGATTATAAGGGGATGCGAGGAGTGATATGTTGAGCAAAGTGGCGTAATCCGCATCAGAAAATAGTCCTCAATTCCATTGTCTGAACTGATCATCACCCCACGTTTTCGATGAAAAGCCAGGAAGTACTCTTCCGCTCTCCTATTGTTCAGTGAACATGAAGAGATTTTTTCCCCCTTCACGCAGCACAGTCGATTTCAAATACCGCTACAATACCAATTTTTGCATCATGAGGAGAAAAACATCGTAGCAGGGGCCCAAAACATCGTAGGAGAGGCCCCCGTTAGGTCGTAGCAGGGGGGCCACATTGTAGAAGATCACACATGAGTTTTAAAAAACATCGTGGCAGATTACGCTGAGAGCAGGTCGTAGTAGATTACGCTGAGGGACCTTACAGTAAGGGGAGACAGACTTAAAGGAAAATGTCGTAAGTCATTTCAAAGGTAGGTCAAAGGACCCAGCCAGAACGTAGCGTTCCACGGGATTTTCTTAACAAATAATAAAATCTTTAACACATATTTTTGCCCTCATCATTTTACACTAAGGAGGTGTGTGATGTGATGTTAGAGGTTAGCTTAACACGCAATAGGTCGTAAAAAACAAAAGTAGGTCAAAGAACAAGGACAACCTAAGAGCAAAATCTGTATGACTCCTGCTTAAAACAAGTAAGAATTTTTGATAGTATTTAACACAATACTTGGACACAAAGTCCCACATCACAAAAATTGTGTAGTTTTTGGAAATTCTGAATGCATGAAGGTTTGCACAGCTCAAGACACATCACGCAAGAGAAGATTACAAATGCAGTAAACTTGGCAACGTCGCCAATAAAAAAAACCAGCCTCATAAATTTATATATAGTATAAGTTGCCCAACAGTATTGCCCAAACTCCTAAAATTGTTCAGGTTTAACTAACCCCCAAGACATGCTATGCTGATCTCTTGCAGCAAGCTTAATTAGGAGCCCGAGAAAATCTTAATCTTTAAGATCTTCATCTTTAAGATATAGTAGTATCATCTCATAAATTGTTTAGGTTTAACTAAAAGCAAGAAAGGCTACGGTGATTTTGTCATACAATAATTTAGCAGTAAGACTGTAGGTTTAACTAAAGCAAGAAAAGCTATGGTTATTTCGCCTTACAATAATTTAGCATTTGCAGCGTTGCCAAGTTTAAGGCAAAAGGAGGTGTCCAGCCCCTACCGTAGCATACTACTGTATCATGATAAATATTTCTCACGTATTCCCATCTATTACTTACCAATTGCATACAAAGATATCTACTATACTTAGGATTAAGTATGTAGAAGAATTGACGCATTTGCCTCTCAAATGACCGAAGTACAGCAATTGAACGCGGTAGTAATGAATCTTTTGACTTGCACAAAATCACTCACGAGCTAATTGGAGAACGATAGACTTAGTAATCAACATGGGCACACGCACTGCATGCGACAATGCGAGCCCCATGTATTTCCGCCATTCTACGGCATCATTCAGAGCAGACGGGGACCACATTTGGTACACTTCCTCTAATAATAACAATGCTAATTAGTAACCGATTAACAAATGCCAAAAAATATGTGTATGGTATTAATTTTCATATGTTTTATTATAAATCCAAAATCCAAGACTCTTGTATAGGGATGGCCAAACGGATCCGGATCCGAAAAATCCGGGTCCGTTCGGATCCGAAAAATCCGGATCCGCTCGGATCCGGATCCAAAAGTTCCGGATCTGGATCCGGATCCAAAAGTTTCGGATCTGGATCCGGATCCGAAAATTTCGGATCCGGGTCTGAAAGTTGTGGATCTGGATCCGAATCCGAGAGTTTCGTATCTCAATCCCATTATAATATTACCACACCTTAAAAGGTATTATGATCTTCGATTACAAAGAAATTTTTCATTAGTTAGTCCTACAAGAATTTTTTTCAAGTGTTGTTCCTAAAAACCTTTGCTACGCATCGGCTAACACACTCGTGCACAAAAATAATCTTACTTGTTTAACATAAAATGTCAGAGGTGATTTTGTAAATGCCATTGAAACGAATATGTATTCATTCGAATGTATTGGAAATGAAAACACACATAAATGTGAGACATTCCATTTCAGGATGAAACCTTTAACACATATAACAAGATAGAAATGTTATACAAAATTTATACATTTTTTTCTACAGTTACAGTTTTACAAATTAAAATAAAACATTATAATATATGCAGTGTTATATAATTACAAAGTGTAAGACTAACAAGCGAGGTTATCTAAGTGTCCCCCTCCGATTTCCATGAAACTTGGCAGGCGTATAGTGGGGACCAAATGGAAGACAATCTAACTCTCTAGCCTTCTTAAGTCTTCTTAAACCCGAAGGTTCATGGCTGCAGCAACACAGGCCTTCCATCTGTCCCTATCTTGAGCAAGATCTATATACTCTTTTCCATCCCTACCGATTTCCTTTAGGTCCATCTCAACGTTGTCCCTCCATCTTCGTCCTGGCCTTCCTACAGGTCTCTTACCATCAGGTTTTCCAACAAGAAAATATCAGAGTAAATATGCAGACGAACACTGTTATTGCTGACCGTGGAAGGGAAAGTAAAACAAATACGTACCTGATGTTCTTAATTCGTCAAATAGGATTGTTAGCTACAGAAGAGTGTGTTACTCTGTTGTAAGGAAGGATTGTTTAGACTGGCATTCTTTAATTCGGTAATTTGCGATATTATGTTGTTTTAAACAAGCTATCAAAACAACCCGGGGAAAGTACTAGAGGCAGGAAAGGAAGAGACGAAGAGAAGTAAACGCCTCGAAGTAAGGTACCATCCAGGCATTCGTCTGGGGGAACTAAGGAAAACTGATCTCCCAGTCTATCACCCCTGGATTATTTTATGGGGGCACATGAAGGACAAAGTGTATCGCAACAAACCACACTCCCTGAATGATCTACAGAATCGCATTGTGGACGAAACAAGAGTGCTTTCTCGGGGTATACTACAACGTGCACTTCGCAGTTTTTACGATCAGTTGGCATATTGTCAAACAGTCTACGGGAAGCAGTTTGAGCACTTGCTTTGAGAAATTCTGTTAGTCAATGTCATGTTTTCTTGTTCATGCTCTCTGTAATTTGCAGTGTGTACAGTTACCCACAAGAATACAGTAAACAATTCTTTCAGAGAAATCTCATTTTTTACAGTCAAACGTAGCACACCTCATCTCTTCCACGAATGGCGATAGGTCCAAAATGAGTTCGGATTATCGTTTGAGGGACGATTCTAGCCTAAATTGATGTGTCATACATACCTCTTTCCATTTGAAAATATTGTGTGATATCCAATATGGCGGAATCCAAGATGGCTGCCATGATGTCCACACCTCCATTCAATGCAGTTTCTCAAGAATACCCACTTGCAACATGTGATTTTCCTCCGTCCGCGGGTCTCTTTCAGATAAATCTAATTTTTGCAGTCAAACGTAGCACACCCTATCTCTTCCACGAATGGCGATAGGTCCAAAATGAGTTCGGATTATCGTTTGAGGGACGATTCTAGCCTAAATTGATGTGTCATACATACCCTTTTCCATTTGAAAATATTGTGTGATATCCAATATGGCGGAATCCAAGATGGCTTCCATGATGTCCACACAACCATTCAATGCAGTTTCTCAAGAATACCCACTTGCAACATGTGATTTTCCTCCGTCCACGCGTCTCGTTATTACTGGCCTGTCCCGATACTTTTGACTAACCCTGTATATGCTGATGTACAAGTTGCCAACAGTTTGCTTTGAGTTTTCTTTTAATTCATAAAGCTCTTATTGGGTAAAATAAAGTGCACGAACATGGTGAAGGACAACTTGCACGGTAATACTCATGGATCCCACTGTACGTGTATTAATGCGCCTCTATGTTTCTAAGCTAAATGTGAAATATAAGTTTCAACGATATTACAAGTTGCTGTTGAAGAAAACAAATGTTAATTCTGACGACGTAATCAATATTGTATTATTGATTCAGGCTGGTGACGAGATACACAACTTTTGAAATAATAATTATATGAAGCACGAACGTATTATCGAGCAATGAGCAGTATTTTTATACAATTAGTTGTGGAAACATTCTTTCAGTATTGCTATTCGTGTAAAGACAGAAGAAAGTTCTATTAAACACATATTTGATGGTTTACGTTCTGTGTACAATTTCTATTTCAGAATTTTTATAAGATATAAAAGTAAAAATAGCAAATTATCGGCCGAAGTCCTGAAGAGTTACCTGAGATCAAAGGGAACGGGAAACGTGGAATTTCCTCCTTTATCCGTTCTCCTTTCCAACTTCGACATATTTAATTTGTTTCCAACCAGGGAAAAAATTCCCCATTCTGTAAGTTCTATCATTTTGTTATTATTAACGAAGAAATCGAAGTTTAATTTCACACTAATAGGTCAGCCCAAATTCTCGGTCGACTAAATATTACCTGAAACTGACGATATTCAAAGCAATACGTAGAAATTTCTTGTTCGCTTCCATTTCAAAACGAATATTTCTGAAAACGTTACATCTATTTTATTCTTGGCGGCTTTGTTACATTAATGCTTGTGTTAGTTTCTAATATACATTGGTTTAAGATGCATGTACAGTAACGGACACTTCGATCCCATTGAAAGTCAAGGGGATTATTACAGCTCAGAAGTGTATATTACCGTATAATGGGCTTGTTTTAGGGCTATATATGGGCACACTTTATACAGTATAGCTAGGGAATTCGTATACGAAATTTCCCCCATGATTTTTAACACCTTGCCACTACAGACTTTAGACCCAATTTACTATAACCGTTACAGTGTTTCTTGCACTCGAGGGAAGAAATTTTATAAATGTATCAGTGTTTCCAAATTATAATACATGATGTTTCTGTACATGTGTTATTGACCGTATCATGAAGTAACTTTACAGTTTTGTAGACACTGAACAAATTTTGTGACACATCACAAGTGTTCGATATGTCACCCCTTTCTGCTTCTGCAAGCATGAACTCTATAATCAAGTTCTTCACAAACGTGATGCAGCATGTCAATATGCTCAACGACGCCATGGGGAATCTCTGTTTCCAAGATTCTCACATTGTTTCTTTTCAATGTGCCACTAACGAAAAAATGTCGCTTCATCACTGAACACAAGTTTATCACAAATGTCATCCATCATTAAGGAACGAATTTTAAGGTCCAGCACCTTTCCAAAAGTAGCTATTTTCATAAGGATCGCTCGAGATATGTATTTTAGGACATAAAATCAAGTAAATTGAATACGGGAGAGCAGTTCGGTATTTTAAAGTAAGACTTGAAGCTTTCCTGGCGGCGAATGATGAATAGATTCTCTCGGCCTATCGACCAGGTGAGTTGTGGAAAATATTCCAAGCTTTTTTTTCCCTTTCAAGATAGAAAGTTGAAAATCAATGTGCTGGTTATGAGTGCTATTTTGAATATAGCCGAAGGGAAAAGTTTAAAGTTGTTTAAAATACAGGTTGTCAATTTTAACTATTTTAACTTTTCGATTTTGTAAGGTAGAAAGTTGAAAATCGGAATGATAGTTATTTACGCTACCGTGAATAGAGTCCAATAGGAAGGATAGGTTTGTATAACCTTTCATTTTTGAAACTATGAAGTTGAAAATGTGTATTCTGGATAATAATGCTACTGTGGATATAACTAAATAGGGATATTTTAGAACACCGAAAATACAGAGTTTCCATGTTTTTGTTTCGTTTTTGAAGGTATAAGGTTGAAAATCGGTATACTGGTTATAGACCTATGTTTTTTCTTTGAATACAACCAAATAGGAAAATTCTAAATGGTATGAAATACAGGGTTGACATATTAATTTTTCATTCTTAAATATGTGAAGTAAAATCAGTATTTAATGGTTGTTTATGCTACTGCGAAAGTAACGAATTAGGGAAGTTATTGAACGACAGAAATGATGGGTTGCCATATTTCACATTTAATTTTTTAAAAGCACAACCTGGAAATCGGTATACTGGATATTTATGCTAATAAGAAAATTGGGTAATTTTGAAAAACACAAATGTAGTGTTGTTATATTTAACTTTCTGGATTTACTTTGACCTGAAAGCTAACTGAGAGGTGAAAGGGAAGTGGGGGATCGAGTGGGCAGAGCAAAGACTCCACGCAATCCCGTTCCTCTCACATGTTTATTGGTGGGGCCGTCTCGCGTCACGACTTGCGCAAATGCTTGTGTTCGTTCGCCTGTTCCATAGATAACTGGGTCAACGTGTAGAATCAGCCCTGCAGAGAACAACCCTTCTACACCTCTGTCACCGTGCGATAATTATCGGCGCAACCGATCCCAGGAGCTTTCCTGCTGCACGCATCCCAATTAACTTAACCGTTCTGAGGAGCCAGTCACTCGTCGAAGCTTAACCACAGCGAGAAGCCAGCGTGTTGCCACCAGAAGGCACGCAAAACCACAGGGATACATCGACACACGGGGTGAGTGACTGAAACATCGACACTTATCGCTAAAGCTTATCGTCCACTGCGCCGCGGAGAGACTCTGCAACAAACCCGCTTCCGGTGTCTCAGTGGGCGATAACCTTTAAGATAGCCTGAAAACCTCTGGCACGGAAATGTCGCACTTAGGTTTCGCTGTAGTTGGCGTTACAACATTTGATTCCAATAGAAGCAGACAAAAGAAGTTCTGTTGCCGCGTTTCCCCATATTTCCCCGCGTCTCAGTGGGCGTTAACTTTAAGTCATTGTACGAACTCGAGCCATTCAGAGCAGAGATAGCCAAGCGAGTTTTAAATATGACTCTACTATTATTTTTGAAGCCACCCCAAGTGTGACTTGGTCCCAGTAGGGTGGCTCAAGATAAAATTTTCACCCTCGCGAGGTGGATGTTTGGCAACCCCTACTTTCCACCCTGCCATTGCTAACTCTTCACCCTGGTCCACCTACTTTCACTCTCAAGAAAAACGTTGACCATAATACATATTTACGGTTTTAATAAGAAAAATAATACCCTTATTTTTAAAATACTTTTAAGTGTTACTGTTAAATAATACCTATAATTTAGGTATGCACAAATTGCAAGGCTTATATAATCAAATATAATGTTTTGGCGCTACTCAGAGAGGACACTTTTGTTTCATGTCCCTGAGTTTGGACCCCTGCCCTTGAGCCGGCCCCGATTCCAGTACCTGTCACGCTACAATGTATTCCAGGGTGCGATATCCTAGGGGGGCAGGGAGGATATCCCCCACCAACCATCTTGACCTACAAATCCTCCACCAAAAATGTTCGAGTTTTTTTTTTGTTGTTGTTAAATCAAGAAACATATTGAATTACAGTTTACTTCAAAATATACTTTACTAAGAATAATATCATAAATATGAATTTGACTGTTGCATGCTTTCTGTATATCTTTCTCTCTCTCTCTCCCTCTCTCTCTCTCTCTCTCTCTCTCTCTCTCTCTCTCTCTCTCTCTCTCTCTTGACAATTAACGGATCTACATCACTAACAGTCGTCGCCTTGTAATTAAGGGGTCCCGGGTTCGATTCCCGATGGAGGCACATAGTGGGTCGGATCTCACTTTAAACTGTAGGTCTAGTCCCGATTTGCCTTCTGCGCACAAAGTGGACTTAGAACACCAAATCAATCGATCAATAAATCAGTAACAATACGTATATGCACATTAAAAGTAAAACGGGAATTCAAGACATAAAAGAATGAAATCTAATTGATTTTTATTAATAGAAAGCAAAAAGTAAACAAAAGCTTATCCATAGCCTAATAAAACCAATTTAATTATTTTGTCATTGATGGACATTTTTGGAAATTGCTTTGCTGCTTCTTAAATTTCCAATATACATAAAAGTATGAAATGAATTCTATTATATTTAACAATATGCACATTAAAATATTTAATGATTTAATTTTATGTATAATGATAAATATCTATATCATAATAATTCATATGTAGCAAAATATGCATTTGTGTGTGTGTGTGTGTGTGTGTGTGTGTGTGTGTGTAAATTAAGGACTTCCTCCCACCACCAGTCTCCAATGATTTCGCACCCTTGTGCATACATACAGTACCCATACGCCATGTATGAAAATTATGGTACTGACAAATTCAACCAGATTTGTTTTCTTGACACGCCCATGGTTTGATGAGTCCATCCGTTCATAAACCAGTGTCCGATTCAAGAATAGAATTGCGGGGGGTGCGATGTTTCTTCGGAAGTCAATTCTAACCAATGTATACATAGTTTTTATGTAAGCAATATGTAGCACTACTCCATGGTCAATAGGAATTAACCTACGACGCCAGGGATCGCGAGTTTGAATCCTCCCTGAGCATTAGTTTCTTTAAGTTCATCCATTTCATCACATCATCACTCATCCTCATTTTCGCGATTATCCAAAAGTGGCAGAAGAGCGAAGTGAATGTGCAAGGCTTGAAAATAGGGATACTGGGTCCGAATCCCTGATGAGTAAAATATGTTTATTATTTTCTTCCATCATTATTATATCTTTCATTCTAGTGATAAACCTAATGATATAAAGATACGAGGAAAAGTGGGGAAGCAAAGAATGAAGGATAATTTCTTTAGATTCATAATATGCATAACTCTTTTTACCTGTTGAGCCAGAAAAATGTAAAAATATGCATAAATCATTAGGATCGTTATTTATTAATTTTATTTGATTTGCAATGTTGATTATTACCATAAGACCTCAGTACAAAACTAAAAATAATATAATACGAGGGTCACTATTTATATTTTGAGCCTTGGCAACACTGATTGAAGTTAGGCGCGATTTGACGTTTGCACGGAATCGTCTGGCATTATTGACCATAACGTACTTCAAATGTTTTGTCAATAGCTTCATTTGTGTTTTTATGTTGCCTTGGAGATTGCCCGACAACAATAACATGGAATTAACTCGTGAACATTTTCGTGCGATGATTATTTTACGATTTTCGACGTGGATTATCAAGGCAAGAGTGCATCGATCAACTTACTTGCACATTTGGCGATGAAGCCCCATCCTTTGCCAGTGTGAAACGCTGGTATAACGAATTTAATCGTGGCCGCCATTCGCTCACCGACGAGATTCGCGAAGGTCGTCCAAAATCAGTTGTTGTTCAAGAAAACATTGATGCTGTGCAAAACCTAATACTGCACGATAGTCATGTGAGATACTGTGAGATTGAGGCAACCATAGGCATTAGTTCCACCAGCATATATAAAATATCACATGATCATTTAGCTGTGAGAAAGGTATGTTTTCGCGTTGGATCCCACACAATTTGACAAAAACTCAAAAAGACGCTCGCGTCAATTGGTGCAAACAAATGCTCAATAAATACAATCGTGGTGCTTCAAAAGACGTATATAAGATTGTAACAGGTGACGAATCATGGATATATGCATATGAGCCGGAACGTAAACAGCAGTCGACTGTATGGGTGTTTCAAGATGAACCCAATCCAACAAAAGTTGTTCGCGCTCGAAGAACATCGAAACAAATGGTCGCCTGTTTTTTCGGGAAAACTGGTCACGTGGCAACTGTGCCTTTAGAGGAATGTAGAACGGTCAACTCTGAATGGTACACAACAATTTGTTTGCCAGAGGTCTTCGGTCAAATACGGAAAACAAACAAACCCCGTCGAATCATTCTTCAAGACAATGCCAGCTGTCACACATCTCGTCTAACAACCGACTTTATGAACAGTCAAAAAATCGAATTGATGGGTCATCCGCCGTACAGTCCTGATTTGGCACAAAATGACTTCTTTTTGTTCCCGAATGTCAAGAATAAATTGCGTGGACAACGATTTTCGTCGGCGGAAGAAGCCGTTGATGCGTTCAAAAACCATATTATGGAGGTGTCTCAAGAAGATTGGAAAAACTGCTTTGACAAATTGTTCGAACGAATGCAAAAGTGTATTGACCATAAAGGAGAATACTTCGAAAAACAATAAAGCAGTTTTCAATGCCAAATTCCTGTTTTTTCATTGTTAGGCTCAATATATAAATAGTGACCCTCGTATTACCATAAAACCTCAGTACAAAACTAAAAATAATATAATAATGATAATGTCTACAAATCCAAGTATGTATTAATGCGCCACAATGCTTCTAAGCATAAACTGATGTAGACATTTGAAGTACAAGCTGCTGTTTGAAGAAACCCAACTTTATTTCCGGTTGCCTAATCAATAGTGTAGACACATCGATTCAGGCTTTTGACGAGATGCATAACTTTTGAAATAATAATTATATGAAGCTCAAACAATGATCAGTAATTTCACGCACTTAGTTGTGCCACGTTACTTCAGTATTGACATACGTGCCAGAACAGTAGAAAGACCCATTAAGCAAATATTTGATGATTGACTGACCTCAGGGAAGCTCCGCCCTGCAACACACAATTTATACCTAAGGGAGCAATTGTGCCTTGCTTTGTCTTTGCTGTAATGAACAGGAATTAGGTATTGGTTTTTAGTTTTAATTCTGTAATAATAGTACACTAATTGTGATTTAAGATTCAACTCTGTGTCATCAGTATATTAATTGTTCGTATTATCAATATTATAAGTAAATGACTGTCAGGATTTCAATATTGTTTTCTGGGCGGGTCATGAAACATGTTGCAGTTATAACTGAACCAACTGAACGTTCCTGCACTCAAGGGAGAATTATTATAAAGAAATCAAGTGTCTACAAATTGCAATATTTATTCGTGTGTGCTTGTGTGTATTTTGCCTCGTAGATTAATAATAATTCAACAAAGGATCAAGTGTGAAATGATTGATTAGAGAAATTATTGTTTCTCTGTCTGTCTCTCTCTCAGTCTCTCTGTCTCTCTCTTTTCAATTTACATTTCTGTATGTGTGTTTGTTTCTTTCTGTCTCGGTGTCTTTTCTCTATCTCTCTTTTCAATTTCCATTTCTGTAAGCGTGTTTGTTTCTTTCTGTTTCGGTGTATTTCCTCTATCTCTCTTTTCAATTTCCATTTCTGTATGCGTCTTTGTTTCTTTCTGTTGCGGTGTATTTCCTCTATCTCTCTTTTCAATTTCCATTTCTGTATGCGTGTTTGTTTCTTTCTGTTTCCGTGTCTTTCCTCTATCTCTCTTTTCAATTTCCATTTCTATATGTTTGTTCTTCCTTGTTTCGGTGTCTATCCACTATCTCTCACCTCTCGCACCGAATAACTATCTGCAATCCATTCTTCCATTTCACCTCTTTGTTTGATAACATTCTCTTGCCTTTATCTGCATTTTCACCGGCTCGAGCGTTTTAAGTGGTGGACTTTCGCGACCTCACCACATAAATTCTCAGATTCGGGTCCCTGCCTGTGTGTTATTTGTGAGCGTCACTTCAGCAATTTTATCTTATCACCACTCATCCTTAGTGTCGTGATTAGTCAAATGTACCAGAAAATCGACATAAAATAACAAAAATTAAAATTTATCTACATTTTCGTCGATTTTCTTTTGAATTCTCCATATAACTCCGTTCCTCTCTTTCGATCACATTCTCCATATTTTCAATTTCCTCTCATATTCTGTCTTTCCACTTAAATCCTCAATTTCACCCCCCTTTCCCTTATAAGTTCTTTCTCACCCCCAACCCCCCCCCTTTCTCTCTCTCTGCCCCTTCCTTTCCCCTTCTCCACTTAGATCAGGTAGTTCAATCTCTCTCCATCACTTTCTTTTTATTTTCTATTTTCTTTTTCTCTCTAGGTTCTCGCAATATTTCTTCTTTTTCTCCATTTCTGTTCACTTACGTTTTCTTCCCCTCCTCTCTCTCACACATCTTTTTGTGATTTTCTCTCCATGCATGTTTCTTAATCTCCGTTTATATTCGCTGTTTCAGTCTCTAACTTACTTTCCTCCTATTCTCTCTCTTTTCCCTAAAGTCCACTATCTCCATTCGCAGTTTATTTCTCTCTCTTTCTCTCTCTCTCCTAAGGATCTGTATCTCATTCTTCCCCTAGAATCTCTATGTTCCTTTCCCATGACGTTTTCTATCTCTAGGTGTAGCTTGACCCTCTTGACCATTTCTTAAAATTATTTCTCTCATCCTATCCATTCCCTCTTCATATCCTCACTCTTTCTCTCTCTCTACCAGCCTCCGTGGAGTAGTGGTTATCACATCGCACTACGGTGCCAGGGGTCCCGGGTATGAATTCTGGTCTGGATATGGTGTTGCTTGTCAGTGTTCCTTTATCAATTTCATCATCGTCATCTTCGTAATTAGTCAAAAGTAAAATAAACCAAATCAACCAATCAGTAAAACACTCTCAATAACGTGTGATAATTTACATAAAGGGCATCTTGTAGATGATGAGATGTCATATGTTCTTGTAAACTTGTCTTGCTTTGCACATACGATTTTTTGCTTTCTTGCTTCTTATCAAAAGTAGAATTCAAGGATTCTATTGCTGGACATCTAACTAACTAACTAACTCTCTAGCTTTCTTAAACCCGAAGGTTCATGGCTGCAGCAACACAGGCCTTCCATCTGTCCCTATCTTGAGCAAGATCTATATACTCTTTTCCATCCATACCGATTTCCTTTAGGTCCATCTTAATGTTGTCCCTCCATCTTCCCCAAAATAACATAAAACCTTTCAAATTAGAAAACGAAGATTCTGTGCATTGCTTTTCTAGTTGTGATGCTTACTTACGAAACCAAAGGCGTAAGAACCATGTCTTCTAACGACGAGCCTGTTTGTATTGCTTTTGAAGAGCATTGAACTTACTCGTCACTGTATTGCATATTAAGCTACTTTTTCTTCATGTACATCTTTTTAATCACTGTGAGAATGCAGCTTTTTGCTTTGGGAGGGAGGGATGCCCAATGAATGGTGTATTTGTGATTTCGTTTCGGGAGGTGTTTTTTTGTTTACCAATTACTAAACTAAACTATTGCCTTGCGGTTCTAAATACATTAGATTATTGATTCTAACCTAGTTTATTAAATCTTATAACAACATTTAGGCAGAATTTAGAAACTTAGAATATTTGCATTCTAAGAAAACCCAAATTTATACACAAAAGAGCTATAGAAATAGGAACACCGAAAACCACCATATTTCAAGTTCAAACTTGAAACATCTAACCTTCCTACAAGTTATTTGTGAATGCTTTAATACTTGTAAAGTATCAGCACTATGCCATGAAAACTTACGTGGGAAACAGCCTGCTGGTGTTTCGGCTCGGTGAAATTGGTCAGTTGCAGAATGGTGTCCTTCTTTAAGCCACAGGGCTACATACTATTCGGCAGTGAAATCTATGATGATTGTGATGATATAGTTAAGAAATGGTAGACTCTGTGCTTTCAATCCTATTTTATTTGAGGGGGATCCCTGGCAGGGATAAAGATAATTTCATTTTTTTGAAGATAGAATTATTTGTTGGGGGTATTCCCGGTATTCACCTATTAATTCGCACACTGTGATTAATGTACAGGATTTCATCAATGTACGAGGTTGCATTTAACATTTTGTTTGCATATCTCTCTAATAATAATAACTCCCATGCAACATTGTAATTTGCTTCACAGATCTGGAGTGTTTCGATGAAATGTAACGCTTCCCATTTGAATGAAGTGTACAGATATTAAAACTCCTGTATTGAGGAATGTCTGTATTTTCATGAATAAGTGAGCGCCTAAATGTATCAACCATTGTGTATATAAATACACATCAAAAGTATATAAATACACTGTGGGAAGTTTCAAATGTGAAATCGAAACAGACGTCACATTGCTTTGCCCCAATGTTGTGTGATTGAGTTCGTGGTCTTTATCAATTGTTCATATTGTTGGCTTAAACGTAAAGTATAACTGTTCTATTTCTGCACAAACTTCTTCATGGGCTGAGTCGGTAGGCAAGATGTATATTTACTGTTCGACATCTGTTATTTTCCCCATACTATTTCTAGGTGCTGTAATCAAATGTATATTTCTTCTATGCCCACTTCCGTATCAAAGTCACGAATGGATGTTTGCATTCTTGTAATCAGCTCCTTTTGGGTTCCCCTGAGCTTTACTAATGTTTATAATTCTTCCGGCATTGTGCGTGTCTATTAAGGAATGTAGGGATAAGAGGAACGGGAAATTATCATATAATATATATATATACAGACATACAAATGTACATGCAACCAACATTGTTTATGCCTGCGAGGTTGCCACGTCGATGAAGTATTGCATGTAGCAATCCAATGATATACGCCGTGAAGATATGTTATCTGTGTGTTGCTGATGATCGATGCTGCAACGCTGTGGTCGTTGAAAACGAATGATTGTTGAAACATAGAAGTCTGTTGCTGAATAATTGTAACATTGCGGACTTGAACTTGCGATCGACTCACTTGATAGCGTTTTTTGGCTGCATTTTGATAAGCGGCGCCAGAGGGACAAAATTTTTCTTTTGGCGGTTTATTGATAATAGCACAAGCACTTTACAAATTACAAATGGCTTGCGAATATTGCAAAACACAGCAGGTACACTGGCCTCAACAAGTACTCCGCCAGTTTGTTTCTTTATACAGCATATTTGTAGAAGATACAATTCAATCTACAATATATCAATATACGCTGTATAAAACACACCATATTACTAACTTCGTTGACCTTGTACTTTCGTTGATTCTCCCATGTCTACTGCAAGTCTCTCTAGTACTGGCTTGACTGCCACAACGTTCTTACTGGCGTGCGAGTGTAAACTGAGTGCTTCACCACTGGCACACACAGCGCTGTATCTTCGACATGTTATTTCACAATAATAATCTTCTTCTTCGTCTTCTTCACTGTCCCCTCTTTAGCGCCTTCTTCGTTTTCTCATGCTCAGTGGCGGCACATGATTAATCATCTATGTGTGATAAAGGGGTGCGGAATGAAATTTATGGGGTGCGACGTTGAAAATAAAGAAAACATGAAATATGCATCCATGTTTTAGTCCCCAAATCAAATATCAATCAACTTTTAGTAGGCATCTATGATAATATGCTAATTAAACTGAAGAATACTAGAGATCTGCTTCATTTTTTACTCATTTTAGAACAACAACGTTTGTAAATTTTAAAAGAACAGTTTGTTCAAAGGAGGCCAATGACTATGTGGACGACTGGAGGATTGTTTCCATGGATAGGCAAGCAAGGCAAGAAATTTTTCAACTTAGAGGGGTCGAGGTATATTTTCCCTCCAAATAGTGTTGTTCACTATCTCTAATAAAAATCCTTCAGTTTGAAGTTAGCATGTTCCTGTTCAGTTTGAAGTTAGCATGTTCCTGCAACGCTCTAATAAATAGTTAATATAAATGACCCTGACTGAGATGTACAATTTTAGATTAACATCCATTGTTTTCAGTCCACTATATGCACATATAGGCTAATCGTGACTTCACCTAAAGTTTAAAGTGGGATCCGAACTACTATGCGCCTCCACCGGGTATCGAACTCGGGATCCCTTGATTACAAGGCAAAACTAATTGTAGTACAATTAATTGATTTGCTTTATTTTACTTCGCATCTTGTGTCACTTTGGCTAATTTGTGAAAATGGGAATGAATGATGACATGATGAAATTGATGAAGCATCAATGCCCAGGCCGGGATTCGAACCCGGGACCCCTGGTGTGCTAACCACTCCACCTCTGGGGCCGGCCAATTGAGGTACAAAATTCAGTTATTAATCAAATGTCAAATACGTTGTATAGGTGACAACTGCTGAGTGTTCAGTTTGTGTGCGTTGGGTAAAAGAATGGCAACCTGAAGTTCTGCAATTTGAAAAAGAAAATATCGCAATATATACGAAATCATGAAGTCATTTTCACGTAATTATCAAATTCCTTTTTTTGGACTGCTTCACTTTGCTGAAAATGTTTCGTTGCTTTGTTACCTCTCTTTTCATATGCGTTCGTTTCACATAATACATAGTCTACCTTCCGTCTGCCCAGATGCTGTGGTGTCAGGACAAAACTCAAATTGCACAACAACTTGTTAGTTAAAATCCCTTGGGCTGCAGTCTCCCCAACAACGTACTATATAATTTCTTCGCGAATTTCTGACCTCTTTGTAACAGTCCTTGAAAAAGTTTGAAATGGTACGTTTACTAGAACAAATAGAACAAGGAAACTACCGTCACGATACATAATTTCCCGGGAACGACCTGATGATATCAATTTTACAACAGTAAAATGTATAGTTTTCGACAGTGTGTAATCAAGCACAGCACCTTTAATTTTAGATTAATTTTATCATACGGCTTAGAGAGAGCGTCGTCAAAATTTTTTGTAGGGGCTAAAGGCGAGTAATAAAAGTAGAATAGTAGAAAAAAATAATTACAACTGTTATAAATATTATGCAATAAATAATTACTGACCTATTGAAATAAACAAATTTTATTCGAAATTTATTATTATTTATTTATTAATGCTATGCAAGTGCATATCCAGCACAACAGTTACAATACTGATATGCACAGTTATTGTTATTTATTATTAACTTTTGCAAGTGTCGTTCAAGAAGAGACTTTAAATTAAAAAAAATAAAAGATAATAGAATTAAAACCAAGCTAAGATGATTAATTTTTCCATCTGTTTTTGTTATTACTATTCCACTTAATTTGAAGCTAGGGGCAGTTTAATAAAGTTGACATTGATTACATTAAATTTTAAAATTATATTTTTTGAAATTCTGGATGGTTATAAACAGTTTCAATTTTAAAATATAGTCAACACATTTGCGTTAGACGATTATGATTTTCGAAACACGTAAAACATTTTAATTTATATTACTCCGGTGGTGTAGTGTCGACTATCCTATTCCCTCGTGTTTGTGTCCAGTTTTTTCGCGTTATTGCCTGAATTCACTGATTTGTCCTTATCGGATATGTCTGAAAACTATGCATAGATACCAGAGAAAAAAATGTTCCAAACCATGTGTTGTAACTACAAGCCATACAATGATTGTCGCCTTTTCTTCCTTCGCCCGTGCCAAGGAAGCATAGAAAATACTATTCTTGGCTATTATTTTGTCCATAATAATAAACACGATATTATCGTACAAAATGACAAAAATATATAAAGAAATCTACAAGAACTTATGATAATGTTTGATGGACAACAACCTAAATTGCAAATGTGACATCCCTACTTTGAGCCATTCCATGTGATAGTGGGCAAACAAGGTTAATTCATTTCTATTGAAAATATCACTGATTACGTATGAAATTAAAGGGAAAAAGCTGTGAAGAATTTGGAGTTATTAATACAAACATTAGTTTAATGGCTTTTAAACAACATACTGTCTGGAATCTATTACTTTTTATACAATAGTAGAAGTTAGATTTTATGTGTGGTATTTCCCTTAATTTAGTTTCATTATTATAAAGTATTACACCATATTAAAACTAAAACATTCACATTTCGTTCTAATTGCCTCATTTATTGTTTCTACATCTTAAGCTCTGAAGTATACAACTTCATTTCTGATACAAACCTTAGTTTGAAGCATCTAATTATAATAATTTTCATAGCCTTTACATTGTTCCATAATCCTATATGATATCACTCCCGTCACAGGCAAAAAATGTTTATAAAAAAGTATGCAGTAATATTTCTAGAAAGCATTTAAATGTTGAGTAAAGTTTGCTTTGTGATTTTTTTTTCAGAACACCATTATATTTCACAGAGTTTTCTGAAAGACTGAGTAAGGCCATAAAGTCGTGTGTCAAAGTGTCCCACTCGTAACAAGTACAAAAAATGTACGAGGCACATCCAGAAAGTAAGTTCCGAAGGTGCCCCAAGATGGCACGAGTGGTCAGAGCGGGATGCGCTTGCGCAGGAGTGGAGGAGGAACACGTAGCCATAACCTGGCGCAAGCGCAGTTGTGTGGAGTCAGTAGTACGGAAAACGTAGCTGCGCGCATACAGCATCCCGCCGAGTACGAGGTACGGGCGGTAATCAGGTTTCTCCAGTCTAAGAAGCTGTCGGCGTCAGAGAAATGTGTGAAGCTGTGTGAAGTGTATGGACAGAATGACATTAGTGAAGGAAATGTCCGAAGATGGTGTAGAAAATGCACAGCAGGCCGCACCAGTCTCCCCGATTAACCCATCGTGCACACAATGTGAGAAACTGCAGTCGCTGGGTGACGATCTCATGCAGCAAGGAACCGGAGATCTGCGGAAACTGACATGAGAGTTCGGACATTGTAAAGGGCCGTTTCTGCAGCATTGCTTGCTGCACGCTTTCCACCAATTCAGACGTCACCATGCCTGCCGGGGGATCTCTGACGCCGACAGCTTCTTAGCATGGAGAAACCTGATTACCGCGCATATCTCGCACTCGGCGGGATACTGCATGCGCGCAGCCATGTTTCCCGTACCACAGTTCTCTCACAACTGACTCCACACAACTGCGCTCGCGCCAGATTATGGCTACGTGTTCCTCCTCCACTCCTGCGCAAGCGCGTTCCTTTTTAACAACTCGTGCCATTTTGGGGCACTTTCGGAGTTTACTTTCTGAATGCGCCTCGTATTTTTTGTAGCTGAGAATTGAGGGGGGAAGAATATTCTGCAATTAAATACCTTTCATCTAGGAAAATGAAATGAAAAGGATAGAGCTACATATTTGAAGGTGCTAAGAAAATAATTTTAAAATAAATGTAAATTTGTCTGAATTTCACAATGGAATTTCCGCTTTACTCAAAAGAAATAATGTAGAAAATTGGACAAAGTGAACCTGTTTATTTGTTATTGAACAATTGGAACACTGGAACAAGATACGGAATTTAAAAACATTGTCTACAACAATGACTTGCGTTTCCTAGGAACTTACTCTAGTTCTTCGGAACTTCAAAGTTGGGCAATGTACAATTTTGCTTTGAAGTCAAAATACGCAAGCAACCATGAGAGACAAAAAGATGGCGTGTTAATATCTTATAGGTCATCTCAGCATGATGCGGCCGAGCGAGCAGAGCCAAAGGCCTTCATCGATAACTCCGAGGTCCAAGAGAACGTGGTGTAGTTCTTCAGATTGACCAGGTACTCTCACGTCAACTTTTGTTGTGGACTGTTGTCATCTTTCTCATCTATGTGGCAGAGTTATAAATGATCCTGCTCCAGCGGTACTCTTCGGTGCTGTCATCAGAAGTGGTCTCCATAGGTAGCGCCGTATTCTTCAGGGTCCTCCGATGGCTCAACCCCTGCCATCACTACGACTTCCAGAGGAAGGTCCGGTTCTGCAGGCGCCACCATGAACGAGTACAAGGAGGAGTTGTGGGTTTATCTCGTGAGGAAGAACCACAATAAATGGCAGTCGCTGTGGTGCGTCTTGGGATATTCTGCTGGTACCTCAAAAAATCTGCACTTGACAACCTGAGTTCTCCACTGTTGAGATCACCTACGTTGGTGTCTTTTACCTGAGGGTATTCATCACTTTGTGCTAAATAAGACCTGATGGCACGTTTTTTTTTTTTTTGTTTTTTTTTTTGTTTTTTTTTTTTCAAAAACAGCTTACGAGCGTCTACGAGATGCTGTCCCCCTGCAGAGGGCCCAAACCTAACTGATAGATTCTCATAGTATATATACAAAACAAAGATACTACATTTTTTATCTTAACTTATTGTGTATTCAGTAAGTGGAATACCTGAATACCGAAATCTCAAGATAGGAAGGAAAATTCTTCAAATTCATAAGTGCTGTCCTGAGGTTAATTTGCTAAAACTCTTTTAGTTTTTCCCTACACAAGGTTATTTTTCCTCTTGAATAAGTCTTACTGTTTATCTACCTTAATCTTTTCTTCTCTTCTCTTACACTTTTCTTCTATTGTTCTTTTTCTTCCCTTTCTGTCATAAAGACATTAGAAAACACATAAATATTTTTATTGTTGTTAGAAATGTATGTAAGCTAATTACTGGCAGCAATGTGCCTATGTGACTATGTAAAATATTCACCGACACAGGGCAATACATTTCCGGCATTTTGTTTCTCCGCCTGGTCCGCAAAAATGCTGTGTAACACTTTCGTAGAATCTAATTATCCTAGAGTTTATGCAAAATTCGATGTTTCCATTTCTTTTGCTCCAATAGTGGATGAAAAATTGTAGCTTTTCAGTCATAAGAGGTATTTTACTACTCTCATGTATTTCTGCAATATTTGGTAAGTTGATGCTTGTAATTGGAGTGGAAGATTCACCCACTAATATTAATTAATAACAGGTGGTTATAATTAAAGTGACGGTGTTCAGAGTGGTACAGCGCGGACTGTAATGAGAGTAGCAGTCTGAAACTTCGTAGATATGCTAATGAAGCAATGCGCTCGCGAATTATGAAAAAAAAAAATTAGTTCCAATTCTCGCCACCAGGGTGAAAAATGGCGCTGTAAGCAGTCAAAACTTGGTATAGTTACAGGAAAAACACTATAAATCGCAGAAAACAATACTCATTGTAATAAAATGTCGCTACAATTTCACTATTTGAATTACATGAATATTACTAAAGGAAAAAGCAACAAGCGTCACCAGCAACAACCAGGGAGCTCACACAATGGTTAGACCATGTCACCGACTTTGACGTCAGAGTTACGGAAAATTCCAAGTTTTGACTGCTTACAGCGCCATTTTTTTACCCTGGTGGCGAGAATTGGAACTAATTATTTTTTTGCATAATTCGCGAGCGCATTGCTTCATTAGCATATCTACGAAGTTTCAGACTGCTACTCTCATTACAGCCCGTGCTGTACCACTCTGAACACCGTCACTTTAATTATAACCACCTGGTACTTTGAACAATTTTAATTGTTGCCAAGCATTGGTGCAATTATGGATATCAATGCGAATGGGCATCGGCATTGGTGTCGGTTCAGCCCAATAAATATACGTCTACACCTGTCTACACCTGTATTGTCAAGTTTTCCAAATACTGTGTATTTGGAAATATAAATACTGAAATACGGTAAGCGCATAGACACTAAGTTTAGTGATACTGATAGTCCCACATTGTTGATGTGCCCATTTGAGAGCATAATCCTGCTTAATTTCGCGCCTGTTGTATGCAAACTTCCTGTGTGCAAAAGTCCTTGACCTTAAGTGAAATTCAAATTGAAACTATAGCCGGGAAGGAATAACCTGGCAGTGACGTCACTCCCTGCAAAGTCAGCGTTGCCAACTGATATGTAAGATGGCATGAGTAAGAGTACGAGCAGTAAAGATCGCGGTGCAAACTACCAATCTTCAATTTAATGTTAGCACTGCTAGATAATATCGTCATAATAATAATAAAATGATAAATAAATAAGTAAATATTAATAGAAACATTAACATTAATTAAATAAACAATTGCTGAACGAACATGTTATATATTATTGCGTAAGGCAAGTCAAAACAGGAAAGTTTAAAAAACTTCACACAAAAATGATCGCCGCAAAGCAACGATGCTGCTTCGTTGAAGGAGTAGCTTTCTGCTGCCTACGCTGTGCTTTTAAAATCTGAACCCTAATTTTCTTACGATCATACGCAACGACCAACGCGAACCCTTAAAATTAATATTTTCTTCCAGTTGCTTCATCAGTTTATCTACGGTGACAACAATGCCTTTCGTGTATAAATCATGGATTGTTCGGTGCACGATTGCTTCATCAAAAGAATCCAGATTTGTGACACGTTTCTGGGCATTCGGTCGGTTTTTGCCCGGTGTTGAAAAAGGTTTCCCGCTCGCACTCGCAACACTTTTCTCTTTCTCCTTCAAAATTCTCCACACCGATCTTTCACTGAAACCTGTCGCCACAGACGTTCTGTGAACAGCTGTTGTTTTGTTTTCATCGCAATGAAAGTACTTATACACATTTATTTCTCTTGCATTGCCGTGCAAGGTCTTACCTTTCTTTACGCGACTGCTCATTGTACAACAATGACAAAACCAGCAGCAAAAAAAAAAAAAAATCACTAACAAAGAAAACAAAATAGCCTGCAATCACTCGCTCAAAGCTGTAGTTTGTTTCGAAAGACTAATATAGCAGTGTGGAGGGTTACACGCCTGCATCACCCATCTCGGAATGATTTCGATTGGTTTGCACGTCACCTTGTCGTCCGGTCTAGCGAATGAGCCTTCGCTTCTGGGAGGAGACGTAGAGATGGGAGATGACGTCACTGCCAAGTTATTATTCCTTCTGCGCTTTAGAAATGTGAGGAAACAAGGACCTAAATGTTCTCACAGAGAGCGTTCTCAAATAATTTATGAAATTTCCATTACAAAAATAATATTTTGTTACAACATGAACTCTTGTTTGAAAGTTACACATTGAGCCCCTTATATATGTTCTACACATGGTCCCCGGTCTCGGCGCCCCTAATGTCTACCGAAGTTTTTATTCATCTGGACGTATTGCAAGTTTCCGTGCCCATACAAGTCACTTTTGACTTGTCTGCGGGATCGGACTGTAACGTTAGATTTAATCAATACCCTACTTAAGAATTCTATTTTCCATTATGCATGCAAAATGGAATTAATGCACTTTTAACAATTGGTATGGAAACGAAGTGAAATATAGAGTACATTTGTCCATTACTCGATAACATATAATATTACATTTCTATATTTTCACGAGAGTTCCTGTACCGACAATAGAATGACTGTTTCGCCATTAGCCTTCTGAATACAATATTTAATGCCTTACTTTCGCACTATGCTTAGAAACGTGACCTAACGCAGGCAAATTGACACTGCTCTTATAGTTCAAGGACTAATATAGCAGGTAGGGCAAACTGAGGTAAGGTCTAGTCTGTTCTTATTGTACAAATAGAAAAATTGAAGATTTCTTATTAGTTGATACAAAATAATTACTTTTAACTTTTTTAGATTTTACACTAACGGTGTAGCAAGCATAAGATATACGGAATCAGGATTGTAGGCCTACAACATGTCTATTATACAGGATGATTCAGGAGTGTAGAAACACCAATTTGAAACAAATACAGGTATGTAACACGAGTATAAAGAAACTTATGCATGACATAGGAAATGAGGGTGGTTTGTTATGTATGGTATTTTGCAGTGGCCGCGATTGGGTCCCAAAACCGGAAGGGCAAGGTGCCAAAACTAGGGGGGCAAATACAGTATATTACCCACTGTATATAGATTAGATTTAGCATAGTGCGGTGGCAAAAGTGGCGAAAACTAGGGGCAACTGCCCCCGCTCGCCGCCCTCTAATCGCCGCCACTGGTATTTTGTCAACATGTCGAACATCTTCAAGTCCACTATTTTGAAGTCTACTCCGATTCTTAAAAAGAGAAAAGTGACCATGTCGGACATCAAAATAGGCTTGATTTTCATGAGAAAGAAGATGGTAGGATTTATTGTATGAGCACATCACTCATTTACTGTAGGAATTGATGTAAATTCACGAGCATGGTTAATTTTAACGTCACTATAGTTTATTCTGTTTCAGAGCCAATACATTTTTCGCAATAGGTGGTTTGATAGATGGTGGTGTCTGTACCCGTTCCTGGAATGAGTTTATTGACTTTTCTTGTAATAACTCAACAGCAGCAGAATGTTCTTCACTAGGTTTTCATGAGATAACATCAGTCTATTTAGCCACATGTAATAAACCTTCGTGTCCATATTTTAGCAGAGGCCTTGTCACCAATGTTTACACTAGATGTATGTAAACATTTCCAATGTGATCTGACATTTTCTTTTCGCATGTAAGAAAAAATATGTTTGAGCCGTGTGTCCTTTTGATAAATTTCATTACCTTAACTGGGGATTTCTGATCTGTATAGTGTCCTTGGTCTTGGTTTTGTATGGTTTTGTTAAAAGAGCACACCGCTAATGGAGATTATCTTCAGGGTTAGAAACATACAGAGAAAATCTACAAGGATAGCGAACCAGGTGATATTTATCATCTGTAGGTGGCTATGTGAGGCCTCTCGTATACAAGGGCTGTTAAAAAAGAAACCGAGCTTTTACAAACTTGAGATAATGCTAATATTCAGCAGCTATTTGGACCTGTTTCCTTCAAAGTACTCCCCTCCACTGTGCACCCACCGTACAAGCGTTCCTTCCAGTCCTGGAATGTCTGCTGGAACTCCAGTTTGGAATGGCCTGTAGGTCCCGTAGCGAAATCTCCTTGATCTCTTTTATTGTATGGAATCTGTGTTGTGTGTTGTGTGGGGAAAACGAAATAGTCTACTGGTGTCAAATCAAGGGAGTAGACCGGTTGAGGAACAACGGGTGTCTGGTACTTTACCAAACACTCCCGGACAACGAGTGAGGAATGAGCACATGCATTATCGTGATGGACTTGTTCTCCCACATGTTGGACCTATTGCGCCGCAACTTTTCTCCTAATTGTTTCATGACGTTAACGTAGAATGCTGCAACTCCACGTCCAGTGAGACGACGGTTTGCACGTATGACTTCCCGCACCTCTTCCACGTGATCGATGTCAGTAGAGGTGGATGGGCGTCCAGATTTTCCCGATGGAGGTTAGACCCGATCTGAAACGTCTGTATCATTCGTAATAGTGTGTTCGACTGAAATATTTCTCGCCATAGGCCTCATGTAGGATGTTGGAAACTTTTCTGCAATTTCAAACAGAATTTCACGCATACTCGCTGCTCGTTCAGTTTCTTCATGGTAGGGTAACTGAAAATCGGTGCTGCCACTCAACACACCTGCACTCAACGTGATCTATTGCGTTACTGCGGTTAGCAACAGCTTTGAAACTGCGCCAACTTAATAACTAAGGACACCGCTAGGCACCACTACTGTCGGTTCTCTTCAACAAATTTAAACACAAACTTTACAAAAAAGAGTTCGGTTTATTTTTGAACAGGCCTTGTATAATGTGCTATGCTACTATACAATAATTTGACTTGGAAATCTATTGGAGAACTGATCAAGACGCCATATTTAAGATTACGGACTTCAGCTTATAAGCAGCAAGAGCTGAATGCACTTTTCTATATGACCTGAACATCCAGTTTCCAGAAAAATTCTGTACTTAATGTTTCATGGTGGTTCTTTAGCGCACTGGAATGGAGTTCTAATCTGTGCATAAACGAAGGGTGCTATAGTCCACGCGTTTGCTTCGTTAACGTCGAAGTACTAAAGAAAGCCGCCGCCACAAACGTGGATGGGGATAAATAGCGGGGGAGTTGTTTTCGTCCAATGACACTCAACCTTCAGCCGATGGGCGCAGCTGTCATTCTGCTCGTCTACTCTACGTGGAGTCTCAGTCACATGACTGCGGATACGCTTTTGCCGTACTTTGCAACTTCAATATGGAGACCGTTGGAAGGTGGTTCTTCACGGAGGGACAAGGTGGCGTAGAGTGTATGTGGAGAATAGATGTGTGGCAACACTGTGCGTTGAATGTCATTGTTGCAGCTGGTGGGTGCGCTTCGTCGACTTCAAAGCCAGCCGGTTGTTAACGTAGCTATTGCGTCGACTATACAAGGGGTAGGCTATAGATTGTTTACATGGATGTGTTCACATTTTTTTAGTTTCACAGTGATTCTCAGAGTGTTGTCTGCTGAGTTGTTCCAGTAGGTCCTGGCATAGTCATGTAACAATTCTGCACTCTGTCTCGGGAGTCTATGGAGTAAGGTCGCATATAACGGTAGAGAAGGGGAGAAAGAGGATGCTTTGCTGCAAAGCAGTCCGCGTTGCTGCAAACGGTTAGTAGCTCAAACCGCGTTTTTTTCTCCATGCACCCAGTTCCTCTCTCATGCTTTCTTTGGTTGAGCCATCTCAAACTACTATTTGCGGAGAGACTTGTTTTCCCTCTCTTGCTCCACAGATGCCTTGGACCGAATGTATTATAAAATCTCAAACACCCTTTTTTAAAATCTTTCTTAGAAAGTAGCAATCGTTTTCTTTGTAATGTGCTAAAATATGTTATGTAAATACGATTGTTATTCAATGAGTGAAAATATTACTTTCGAATCCCGGTCTGGGCATGGATGTTTGTGGGTGTCCATTCATCAATTTCATCATATTATCACTCATCCCCATTTTCGCAAATTAGCCAAAAGTGGCACAAAAAGCGAAGTAAAATAAAGCAAATCAATCAATCAAACATTAACACTTAACATTATGCTGAGTGTGGTTTATTATTTAAAGAATAACATACACAATGTTCATTTTCATATCAAAATTTTACTTGTTTACTGCGAAGAGGTAAAGGGCACCCTTCCGTCGACCCGGATTGCGTTTGCTCCACTGCATTAGGGATTTTACAGACAGTTTTCTCAGCAAATTGAACTAACGTGCACCGACATTTTTAGAAATGTTCATCACGTTACTTTTATACTTTCGTGAAAAAGCTGTTTTGAACATTGAACTTAAAATTAGTAATAATCAGAAAACTACATTTTTAAGAAAAATTTATTTCCATTGGGATTTTCAATTACAACGAGCAGCGTACGTTTCAAAAACTACGTAGATTTGATAATTTTATCCATAAGTAACTTGTTTTTTTACCAGATGGAAAGAAAATACTTTTAAAATTTTAACTTTACGCAATTACCATCCTGGTCTTTATCCATGAAATATTGATGTTCCGAAAACGTTCGAATCAATTTCCACTTCATCAGACCATTCAGCTCTCGAGTGCTTTCATGTTTTATATAATAGCTTTTGCGCTCATACTTTTAAATCTGAGTCTGTTTTTCTATTTGTTTTTGATAGTGTTCCATCGAGTCTCTTTCCTTAGGGTGACAAACTGGCCAAAACTTGTCACTTCGTAGGAACGTCACCGCCACAAGCGGGAACGCTATTTTTATGAAAGAGGTCATCATGGAAAGTTAAAAAAGTGATGTTGCCAATTTCGCAACCTGGGACAGTGGCCGCCATATTGGATTGAAAATGGCGGCAGGTCAAATACACTTAGCTTGCTGTTTCTCATGATACAAACGTTAACATGCTACACAGACTTACAAAACTGGTGTCATTCGAAAGAAAAAACTCCAACAAAGCATAAAATTATCATCAATCTTATTTATTGTTACCCTTTGAATATTGAAACAAAAAGCTTTTAAAGATAAATATTTTTCTTGCTCTCGAAATTGTACTTTCTTCCATAACATGGTGAATATCAATCAGATCGAAAATATGGTTATGATAGAAGGTACAAGTACAGTTTTTCGTGATTATGTTGCAAGTTGTTTGAGTAAGTCATCTTTCTTAGTTCCGAAGTTATGAATCAAAACATATTTGTCGGCGTTTTATTATAACGCAGATATTAAACCTAGCATTTCAATCTCTTCAGTTCAATTTACCAAGATATAACGAAGAAGACACATAACCTTCATGTCCATTAGAAGACATGTTTCATTCGTAACGATTTACAGTTTTTGAGATGATATTACTTTAAATCGATGTGCGAGGGGTGTTCAAAAAGTGAAGTTAGCTATTTTCTATTGCGAAGTTAAGCAAGGTATCATGTAGCCACAGCAAGTGGATCTGGAATATGCACAACACCCAGGGTACTTTCTGATATTACTGCTCTGTTGAATTAAATATAACGGACAGTAATAACACTTTGAAGGTAGATGTTCTAGAACGTTTAGCATGAGATATGTTGCAATCAATCCATGCTTATCGGAAATAAAAATATAGTTTATTAAACTGCAAGATAAAGTAATCTCGTAAAGCTAGTGCTCTTAAATATATATTTCATATGGGGGCCTCCCCGATGTCAGTGGTAGCGTCGTCGCCTTGTAATCAATACCCGATCGATACCTGGTGGAAGCACATAGTGGTTCGGATCCCACTTTAAACTGTAGGCCGAGTCCCGATTAGTCTTATTGTGCATAAAGTAGACTTAAAACACCAAATCAACCAACTAATCAAATCGAATGAACAAGTACTACTTCAATAAAATTTAAGTGTGTACATATTATTGTTTTTTTCTTGTTTTTTTTTAAAAAAAAAAAAAAATTGACATATAAATTATTAACTACAAAATTGAGATGATAACATAACGAAGTGTTTACTTCAATTTCTTCCGTAAGCTTTGTTCCTGTCAAAAAGGTTTCACACAGAAAATAAATTAAAATAGTTGCCCGTTTATTGATTGATCGGTTTATTTATTTTACCTCGCGTTTCTGCCATTTTTGGGCTAATCGGGAAGATGACAATAAAGGGTGGTAAGAAGAAATGGATGAAGGGACAATCACAAACACAAATAGGCAGTTCATAAAATAAGTCTCATAGACGCCAGACCCTTACTAGTCTGCAAAATGGAGTCCAGAATGTATAACGTGGAAGTGAGGTTTATATGTGGGTGTCTTGAGGAAGGGCCACTCTTACACCCCTGAAGTTGCCCGTGTATGTTAATTGTAGCACTCTTTTCCATAACATTCACAACCTGGACATTAGGGGAGCTTTGCGATGTGCAAGAGCATCCTAATCATTTAGTGCATTTGCAACATGTTATGCTCGGTAATTCATTGGGAAATGATTTACGAGTTGCCATGAACGGCATACATAATTATTTTATCTTAAAGTTTCCATCTATCTTCTGGCGAAAAAAAAAATGGATTGGTATGAAATGTATTTCTCCAAATAAGAGCTTGATAATTGGCTCGTGTTATGCGCAGTCGAAGTCGAAGAACATCTTGGGTAGGAGGAAGTTGTTCCATATAAACTTCCCACGCTGACTTTTAGTAATATGTCCTCTAATATGACGTACAGTATCACACAATCAATCAAGAACCTATGGACTCCTAATAATAACATAACCAGTGGCGCAGACTGACCTACGCACAGACTTCCGACCGCACTCTCACCTGCCGAGGTGGGAGATCACCCAAACAGATACGGTGTGCAGTGTGGTGAACACGACGAACCCCAGTCATTGTTGTAGTTTTCCATGACCGCGTTACGCTACTCATTCGTAGCTCCACAATTTCCCTACGATGGTGGGTGACCACCGATCCCATATACAGGCCGAAATCTCAGGAGAAAAGTTGTTACGCTTCTCCTAAAAGAATCGCACATACACGCATCTCGTATCCGGAGCCCAAATCATGACGCCTAAGACCGCTCGGCCACTGTGCGGGACATAATCCTAATATGACTGATATTTGTCAGACAGATCTGCTGCAATCTTATGAATGGGTATTATACTTTAGTATTGTTCCTTTTCAACCATACTCCAAGTGCAAGAGCAGTCGAGACATTGGTAATGTCACAAGATAACACAATTGAAGTTCAACTATGATCAAGTGCATGTTTCCCGTGGATTATTAATCTTGTGTTTGCATTTTTATTTGTTGGGAACGAAGTCCATCAAAGCTTACTTCCTGAGTGAGTTTTCAGCCTTTCCTGATGAAAACCATAGAAACGTTATTTTTGGTCGCTTCTGAGTTATTTTCATGATTTTTCGATAGTTTTCTCAGCTCAGATATTTGCTAGACCACCCATCCCATAAACGGGCGAAAGTGGCAAGTGTCATGAAATTGGACCAGGATTAAGGAAGAAGAGTTGGCCTGCTGCTGGTAATTCTGCGAATAGGTTTAGCTCTGCTGCTTCTCGTTGCACTTGTGCATGCGTTTATTGATGGTGAAACATACCGAGCGAAAGCAACATCAACTCTGTTACATGACGGGTAAATATAAGACTCTCTCTCTATGAAGAGTCTGCTAATTCTCCTAAACAGTGAGCTGCTTTTGGTTTTCCAAATACATATCATCCACAACTGAAAATTCTCAACAGTTTTGCAGTTGTCCAATAAGTTTACAGGGTGTCTCAAAAGTTATAGCGCAAACTGACACAGGTGAAAGTACGCGATAATAGAAGCAAAAAAGTCTCAGTAAACATGGGTCTGCAAACGAGCCGTTTTCGAGATAATCGCGACTGTGTGATTACAAGCCGCCACTGACTTCATTGTTAGTAAACGTCGTCCTAGTTTGTAAAATGCTAAAAATGTGTGCGAATGTGTGGGTACAAGCCGTCACTGACTTCAGTGTTTGTAAACGTCGTCCTAGTTGGTAAAATACCAATAATACAGTATGAAAAATCAGGAGATCTCATTGCTTTTATTGAACATTATACTCACTTTAACAAGGAATACAGCACTAATATAGTATGTTCTACGTTACAATTATTGTAAACTCGTACCTGTTAGAGGAGGTGTTCAAAGTGTCGTCCTTCCATCTGGATGCAATACTGTACGCGATTCCGCATTGAGTTTCGAATTCTTTCGAACACCTCCGGATCATTTCGGAATTGGTCACAAGCATGTACAATTCTCTGTTCCAGTTCTTCAACCGTGTCAACGGGAGTGTTGTACACTACGCTTTTGAGATGACCCCAGACACAAAAATGCAAAGAATTTAGATCCGGTTATCTTGGAGGCCAAGGTACAGGCCCGCATAGACCTATCCATCTTTGATGATATCTGCGTGTTAGATGTCGTCTCACAGAAGCAGAAAAATGTGCCGGTGCTCCATCATGCATGTACCACATACTCTGACGTGGATCAAGGGGAACATCCTCAAGCAATCCTGGAAGATCATGCCTCAAAAACCGAAGGTACCTCGGTCGATTGAGTCTTCTTGGAAGAATGTGTGGTCCAGTGAATGAGACGATCATCTAGTACCTCTAACCACACATTCAATGAGAAACGCTGCTGATGTGGTGTCTCATGAACAGCACATGGGTTTAGTACACTCCAAACATGAGAATTATGAAAATTAAAAACACCATCGCGTGTGAATCCCGCTTCGTCTGTAAATGAAATGTTACTTGCAAAACGAGGGTTGAGTACAACCTGTTGTTGCGCATCCACTGACATAACGTCACTCTTGTAACACAATCCGTATCACTGAGACACTGAACTAGTTGGATGTGGTAAGGGTATAGTGAATTGCGATGTAAAATTCTCCACACACTACTGAGGCTTACTGGCACTTGTGCGGTAATTCTCCTCGTCAACGTTCCTGAAGAGTGTTCTACTGCTTCCAACACCATATCCTCAACTTCAGGCGTAATGTGTGCAGGTCTACCTGCTCTCCTACCATGTTCAAAGCTCCCATGTTTTTTGAGACGCTGATGTACCCTAGTAAATGTGAAACTCTCGGGGTGCCTTCGAGCAGGTCATTTTTCTTGGTACAAGCCTGCAGTCTCCCGGGCATTTCTGTTAGCCAAACCTTACACAAAATGCATATTCGCATACTCTTTGTTGCTGTAAGGTTCCATTTTCACTACGCAGTCCAACACAACTGACGTAACTCCCACAGTACGATTAGACTGTGTACTGATTGTATGCATACAACGTAACCTCTCGGAAATGTTCTGTTTGATTGCAACGCCACCTCTCGGAAATGTTCTGTTTTGTAAACAAAGAGCAAACCTCGGATCGCGCAAGGAGTAAAGCACTCGGTGTTTACAAAATGCAATCAATGACGGCTTGTACCCACACATTCGCACACATTTTTAGCATTTTACAAACCAGGACTACGTTTACAAATAATGAAGTTAGTGGCGCCCTGTAATTACACATTCGCGATTTTCTCGAAAACGGCTCGTTTGCAGACCCATGTTTACTGAGACTTTTTTGCTTCAATTAACGTGTACTTTCACCTGTGTCAGTTTGCGCTATTACTTTTGAGACACCCTGTATATGAAAGAGATGATTTGTAACCAAACAGGATTGATCCATCAGGCTTGAAAAGCAAATCTGTTGACTTTTTATCCCCGAAAGTCTTTGGGTTAAAGTTTGGTATTTTGTCATCGTAAACAAGCATCAGCATTACGGCCACGAACATGCTATAACATGATATTTGTGACTTTTCGGTCTTTGTGCTAGGTGCCTTGATCATTATAAAAACTGGACAAGTGTTATTTGAGTGGAATTGAGTTGCAAATGATGGTTTGCAGAGGTAGTTTTTCCATTCAAAAAAGAATAATAGGTTTCAGTTTTATTTCTTTGTCTATTTAGTAGACACGTCTCTTATATCATCGTAAAACGGACCTATAGTATCTTACGAAACATTTATTGGAGGCATCTTCAACAAAGAACTTTCACGTGTCTTGTTCTTATAATAAACGACCCAATTAGTAACTTTACTTTTTCACCACCCCTCGCACATCAATTTAAAGTAATATCATCTCAAAAACTGTAAATCGTTACGAATGAAACATGTATTCAAATGTACATGAAGGTTGTGTGCCTTTCTCGTTATATCTTGGTAAACTGAACTGAAGAGTTTGAAATGCCAGGTTTAAAATCTGCGTTATAATTCAACGCCGACAAATATGTTTTGAATCATAACTTCGTAACTAAGAAAGAAAACTTACTCAAACAACTTGCAACGTAATCACGAGAAACTGTGCTTTACTTTTTAATAACCATATTTTCGATCTGATTGATATTTAGCATGTTATGGAACAAAATACAACGTCGAGAGCAAGACAAATATTTATCTTTGAAAGCTTTTTGTTTCAATATCCAACGGTTAACAATACAATTTAAGATTAATGGTAATGTTATACTTCGTTGGAGCTTTCTGTTTCGAATGACACCAGTTTTGCAGATCTGTGTAGCATAGTAACGTTTGTATCATGAGAAACAGCAAGCTAAATGTATTTAATCTGCCGCCATTTTCAATCCAATCTGGCGGCTACTGCCCCAGGTTGCGAAGTTGGCAACATCACTTTTTTAACTCTCCATGATGACCTCTTTCATAAAAATAGCGTTCCCGCTTGTGGCGGTAACGTTCCTACGAAGTTCAATTCATTTCGAGTAAAAGTCGCCCTACTATTAAGTTAAAACTTGTTTTTGTTTATGTTTGAGGTTAACTTGGAGACATATTAAAAAATGTTATAGCTAATGATTACACTCTATATTCTATGTTTTAATTTATTAATTTCTTTTTTCAGATTCGGCATTATAAAACCTCGTACTCTACAAATGAAGTAGATGATTCTCTATTGGACTTTACTGTTTCCAGCAGCAGCTGGAACACTTCTCCAGGAAGTTGAAAACTTTGGGTCCAGTGAAAACTTTAATTCAACCTTACAAATATTCAAACTGCATGCTGTCAAATGCTCGGTTATAATATGCACCGCTAGATCCGACTGTTTCTTTAATGACTTTTCACCTAATTCATTCCAATTCATTGTGTTTAACATTCGAAGTCAAATGTCTTTACTGGCAAACGAAACTTTTAAACATATGACTGAGGTGTTAGATTTAGAATGTGATTTGTTTATAATAAATGTTCGAAGTTCAATTACAGTGTTAAAACTACTACGCGAAGCGACTCGACGTTCTGTGTCCAGAAGACAAAGGAGGTATGTTGTTTTATCTCAAGCAGGCGATGGCCTTCAGACTGTATTTAAGCTTAGCGCCTTA
The DNA here is from genome assembly GCF_977018435.1 of Lepisma saccharinum. Taxonomy (NCBI): domain Eukaryota; kingdom Metazoa; phylum Arthropoda; class Insecta; order Zygentoma; family Lepismatidae; genus Lepisma; species Lepisma saccharinum. The sequence continues at coordinate 32,375,313 of NC_139247.1, forward strand.
AGAATAATGTTAGATCTGATGGTTGTTGACAGTATTGGTGATCAAAGCAATGGTGAGTTTCAACTGAAAATGTTCTACCGTTGTGGAAATATGCAGGATCAAGCTTGCTTGAGAATATACAACGTTAAGAATAAAGAGACAGTTGTGCCAAATCTCTTTCAAGAGTGGACCCCAAACCTTATGGGCAGAGAATTGATTTTGAGTGCCATTAATTACTTCCCCCACATTGTTATCCAAAGTCCCCACGGATCAATCGATGGTGCATGTTTTCGTCTCTTCACTACTATTGCAGAAAATTTAAATTTTACTTGGTCTCTTAAAGTGGAAACATTGTGGGGAGTGTTGGACAAAGATGGAGTAGCGGTGGGACTCAACGGAGCGATTTCATCAGGAGAGGCTGACATCGGCATAGGGGGAACATACCTAGCTCACAGGAATTACATTCATCTAGATTCCATCCTTCAGAATATGGAAGCCAAAATGTCACTCCTCGTTCCAAAACCGAGTTACTATGAGTTCTCTTCCATGGCTATAGTGAAAACTTTATCACTTGAACTTTGGACAGCTATAATCATTATTTCCCTGTCCAGTTCCTTCATATTGTGCTTGTTTGCGCGACTGTTAAAGGCCGCAATTCCATCAACTGCCAATGATCGGTTCACAGATTTAGGTTATAGTTTCTTGAACATAGTAAGTTTATTAACGAATCATGGTACAATATCCTGGCCTGATTCGGCAGCTCTGCGTCAAGTAAATACATTCTTGTTGTTGATGTACATCATGTCGACAACTATGTATTGTAGTGTGTTGGTGTCAGTGATAAGTACTCCTGTGCGTTTAACGGGTATTCAGACTCTCGAGGACTTTCTGGACAGTGATATGTATTGGGGGTCGAACGACGCCTCCTGGAAGACACCGGTTGAGGGATCGGAAGACAAAATTTTACGGGCCGTGTGTGAGAAGTTTGAAGCCATTGAAGACGTCCAAACTCTCAACCAGCAAGTTCAAGAAGGACATCTAGCTGCCGCGGTAGAGAAATTAGAAAACGGTGGCTACACTGGAGCAGAATACCTTACTCATGAAACACTTCACAAAACTCAAGTGATGAAAGAGAACATGATGTCAACTTACATAACCATTATTCTACCAAAAGGTAGCCCATTTACAGAAATCTTCCAGGTTGTGGTGAGCAGAATTGTGGAGGCAGGGATACCAAGGAGATGGCTTGATGATTTATTCTTCGCCAAATACATTTCAGACAAGGATGGAGATAATGGAAGTAACTTGTCCGATGCACAGGTACCTAGTCCGAAACCGTTTGCACTAATTCACCTGCAAGGATCTTTCATACTGCTTTTAAGTGGTTGTTGTATCTCGGTGACAATTTTTTTAGTCGAAAAATGTTACTATTTCATAAAAGAGAAACACAAATAGGACATTTACAATATTCAATATTTCAAATCCTATATTGCTAGAACGATCTATGTGAACGAATTAGATTGATTGGAGGGAACAGTAGTCTAACTCAACTTTGTAAACAGGCAAGAAAATCTAAGACTAAGTTAACGGTACATGGATTTTCAAAATTTATCAACAGAAGTAAATTATTTTTATGTTCCTATACTCTATACAATTCATGAAGTGATTTGGCAATCTGTTAGAAAGTATTAATACGTAATAGCCTATTTGGAACGTTGTAATACACAGCAGCAAGTATTTTGACTTGAACTCTTCCCATAAAGAGTTGTGTCGTGAATGGCAAGAGTAGGACGCTGGCTCTCCAAATGGAAGATTTGATCGAAATAGATGTTTAGTAACAAGTTAGATTTAGTAATATATAAGATGGTTAATCTATATGAAGTGGTCCAACATCGATTCCCCGACCATTCTTTTAAAACCTTGATTTTTATATGTGATAAAACCTGTTCTGTTGATTACATTTTGTTTCAGATGTAGTTTAGATGTAGTTGATGAGTAGAAAATTTTCACTAAAAAATTGGTATTTTTTAAGAGAATCTGAGTTAATATGAAATCTGAGAAATGTGTCCTTCTGTTGTTGTCCTCATCAAGTTTTGAACTTACTTTGGGCCTATGATAGAAAAAAATACAAAATCTGCTTTTTTATCGTCAACAGTCTGCAAATGAAATATCAAATATGAATGAGAATTTGGCTAGAACAGTTTTTAGGGTATTATTAAACTAAAGGTGGGTAACCACCTTTATTGTGCCTTTCATGTCTGTCTATTTGTCCGTCCGTGTCAAATGTCAATATCTTAGAAACTGCAAGAGAAAATTTGGTGGACTGATAGATTTATTTATTTTTAAAAAAAATCAGTTACAGCACAAATGGCCATTTTACGCTGAAATCGTCAACAGTGAAAAGAGGAAAATTAGAGGTAACATAAAAAGATTAACAAAAATAAGTATATTTTATATTTTTTTAGCAGCTTAAGGACAAGAGGTACGATCTTGAAAGATTGCGTATTATAATATTTGTGAAATGAATGACTTGAAGTATAAGACGAGAGCTGAGATATATCTAATTTCAGTAAAATGATATACCAAATAGTTGCTCGTCATAACACTCAATCAGTCCTTTCGTCTGGCCGTTAGATTCAACAATCGATACCTCTGAAGTTACGAACTTTAAAGATCCAAAATTATCTACAAATAAAGTCCTAGTACATGCTAGTTTAAAGCAATATTCATTATTTTGATTAGCACACCAGACTACCTGTGAGAGATCTAAGAATTTCCACATTTTTTATGTCAACAATTGAAACATTTGTAATGCTTCGCTATCTCGAAAACCATGCGAAACATAAATACATAATTTGGTGGGTTGAAACAACTCTGAATCCTCTATATAACGCGATCATCATCTTCTCTATCAATTTTTCTCTTCTAGTAATAATCAATAACTTGAATTTCTCAGAAACTACTAATGTTAGAAATATAAAATTTGGTGGACAGAAACATCTACATAATACAACAAAGGATATATTTTTAACTATCGATATCGCAGAACAAAATAAAGATACAAATATTGAATCTGGTGCAACGACAGATATGTAAAGAATTAACTTATTTCTTGAAAAACAAAATCTGGATTGATCTGTAGGGTCATTCGAGGTGAGATTCTTCACGTCTGTAATTCAGCTAATTTCTGCGAGAATGCGCTACTTGTTTGTTATTCGTTGTTCTCAGGTGCAGCTTGAATTGTATCGTGTGTGAAATATAAGATAACACGTCTTTTTTAAAAAAATAATTGACGCAGAATGTAAGTTAATAGCTTTTCTACCTCAAGAGTAAAAATATCAACTTTTTTACAGTTGTATTTCTATAATAGTCATTAATTTGACCCCGTTTTGTTCTAAATGGTGCAAGAAACGTACAAAAAACGTTATGCCACAGAATAACCAAAAGAGGTGTTTGTTTCTTCAAGTACTGGATCAATAGTCTAGAGTGGGATCCGAACCAGTAGCGGCTTCTGCGTATTCGCACATTCGCACGTGCACACCAAAACAAATCTGTAATGCAAATATTTTCTATTATACCTAGGTAGTTATTCATTCAACACCATCTCCTTCAAAACATAGAATGTTTACCTGCCATTTGCTTTCCTTCATAAATTTTCAGCCTTTGGCTACACTGTGATTATGAACACAATTCGATTTGTGTTAACAGCTGCCGCTGTCTGCGTAGAGAAAACCGATTTCCTCTTCTGGTTTGTGGCATGGAGAATTCACTCGCACCGAGCTGCGCGTGTTCGTATCAGCACTCATGCTCTGAAATGTAGTGTTGCAACCCCGTTCCACTCGAGACCGTACATGCTACTATTTCGTAGAGGCGTGCCACTGCCACAAGTCCAATTATTCGTGGATGGGTACTACTCTGCGTTTACTAGAAATAAAGAACACACAAATCCCACAACAAAGTTGTAAGTTCACTCTGCTAATTAAGCTAAAAGAATCAATGGGGATGGCAATGATGTGCGTCTGCAATGTATAATTTTCAGTAGAGTGTCTGGTGCAACATTTATATCACACATTACTGGTATGTACAAGTTCATCGCCATCAAGTTGCCAACCCCAATTCACACGATTCATTTCGCTAGCCGTACTCATCCATGTCATTGTCTGATAGTACACTCTTAGACAATGGAATTTGTTGGAAGACTCAGTTGGAGGAAGACGTTCTGGATGAGCAAACGATTTGGCTATGACGACTTTCTTCGTAAGTGTCTGGTAAAGCAAGGCTGCCAAAGAACTTGTATTGTTGCTACCAAAAATAACAAGCATCGCTTGACTGCCAAAACTTAACAACATGAGCAGGGTTCTGACCTCGTGAAGTGAATACAGTCGCACAGGAATGAAGGACACGATCACCTTTTAAAAGTTTTCTAATAACGATTTTTTACGAACACCAAAAATACGGGAGGTGGAATCACATCCTGTGAAGGCATGGATAAATAACAACTGTGCACATAACTCACTGCCAAGAATAGACTTCAAGTTATTGATGTGATACACTTTTGGAGTGTCTCTTGACTGATTATCCGATCGAAAATACAGTCGTTTGCCATTAGCTTCAGCGTAATATAGGAGAAGGATTAACTGGTCAGTATCATTCCCAATGAGCGTGGTGGAACGTTCCTTCGCACTGTTAACTGCGGCCTTTGTAATGTCCGCGTCACCTTCCGCTTGAAAAAACTTACAGCCTCTCATAACCATTTCCTCACTGATTAATGTGGTTAGTTGTTGTTTATTACGTCCCACTGCTTCCTGCTTCCCTTCGAATTCAGTATCAGCGGTGAATGAGCTATTGGATGATGGGTGTTTCGTTGCCTTCTCTTATGTGTATTATCCTTTATTGAAGGACTTGTGTTATACCCATCAAACACAACAGTTGCAATCCCATAGTGTTGAATTGTAAAGTCTGCATATTCTCTCGTTTTTTTACGATAGGTGATGATGAAGTATCAGCTTACTGCATACCCAACATCACTGTTTGAGGATATACACATTCTGAGAAAGGCAGATAAAACACAATTTGCCGATGCCATTGATGAGCATTGTGACAATCAAACCTCAATTGATGTTGTTCTCTGTACGGAAAGATAACGTTATTGACGGAGGCTACTTGATACGCAAGCTGAAGTGGAAAGAGGGAGGAGATACCTAGAAACGAGGCAGAAAGCACATAATTTTTACATTTGTTCGTTCATGGATTTCTCCTATCTCACGTGTCCCTTGCAATTGTTGATATTGCATGATACACGAAACACACTGTGGTGATGTGGTTAGCACAGCTTGCTACGGCGCCGGTGTCTCGGGTTTAAATCCTGCCCTAGGCATTGGTGTCATTTGTTATTTCATCATATTATCCTCATCTTCCCGATTAGCCAAAGGTGGCAGAAAAGCGAATTGAAATAAACCAAATAAATGAAACAATTATGGAGATATTTTAGAATAAGTAATCTTGAATTTCAGTCTGCCCATTATTTGTCTTGGTCAGTTTATAAATACTGTCAATGCTTCTTACAACATCGCAAGTATCATTAATGTTTTGGATCTTGCTCAGGCAAGACTCCCAAGTTGTTGTTTTGAAGTTGTCTTTCTTAACGAGGAATGCTAGTGGCAACCCTGCCACGCACCCCTCGTAGTTATGTCAGAGCCAGAGTTTGCTGTGTTGGGTTGCATACGTACAGGATAGATTTTAATCGCTTATAGCGCAGGAACTAAGCGCTTTCGAGGTAAACTTTATCGGGAAAAGTTACTTGTTTTTATGATATCTACCAGCACCCAAGCGTTGTTCAAAGAGTTTTGCGACACCCTGTATGTGTGTGTATATATATATATATATATATATATATATATATGTATGTATGTATGTATGTATGTATGTATGTATGTATGTATGTATGTGTGTGTGTGTGTGTGTGTGTGTGTGTGTGTGTATATATATATATATATGGAATTCGACGTATTCATTTGAAGGCGCACTATCGAGTCACCGTACGGCAATGGCTGGACGCAACTTTTCCAAGGCGTTGGATCGGCAGGGGAGGGCCAATCCTGTGGCTTGCTAGGTGCCCCGTCTTGATTCCTGTCGATTTTTATGTATGGGGGCACATGAAGGCCTTGGTTTACCCAACAGCAGTGCGTAGCGTGGAAAATCTCAGACAAAGAATCGTCGATGCGGCTGAAGAAATTTGACGCTCTTTCACTTCAAGAGTATTAGAAGTAAGGAAGGGGTTCTGGAGTGTATTCATCATAGGCATGGGCGTCAGGAGGGGGGGGGGTCTAACTGGTCAGTGGACCCCCCTCGAAATTGACATCGTTCATTTCAAGATACAAGAAAGCCCAAAGTTTTTACTCTTATTGTTAAGAACAGAAATAAAGTTCATTTAGTTAGTATTCGAACAGAATAATCAAAGTAAAAATGCATTGGATCGAAAACATTGAGTGAAAAATACAGGAACATCCAAAAAACAAATGGTTTCACAGTTTTCAAATTTCTAATAATTGCAGTTGCAGGTGAGAGGTCCCACAACAAATATTATGAAAAAAATCACCCTTGCAATTAAAGCCTTTTCTTGAACGAGACGTGCAAAAGTTAATAGCAAAATGTTTTTCAGATACTAACTGCATAAAATGCAAAAGAAATAGTGGAAAATAGTTATGCTGGTATTCACTCGTTTGGTGGATCGAGTCTTCAGATTTACATAATAATAATAATAATAGCCTATTATTATTATTATTATTATTATTATTAAAAATACTCTGACCAACATTACTCTGAATGGTTAACACAGTTGAATATGTTTACATTAGAAAAAATAAGAACAATGAAAAGGATAAATTTTGTAGAGAAGATCTTAACTTTCCAAGTTGACAGTGAATATTTTTTTTGAATAATATAGCTTATAAAATTCCCAGATATTCCCATAGGTATATCTCAATTCTCACATGCCTAAACAAGGCAAGAGGTTTAGTAGCTGATCTTGTTGAAACCTACAATTTGAATTTATGTGGTTGTATAAGATTGTAGGATCCACTGTTTTATTTTATAATTATGTTTTAATTTTTTTTAAATTTTGAATAACCAATTTTGACATAGTAATATACCTTGTTGTTTAATCTTTATCATCACTTAAATAAATATGATTATTATTATTATTATAACAATACACAGTTAATTGCACAATATTATATAACAATAAACAATTATTAGTATCAGAGATATAATAGATCTCGTTGAAAATTGTAACTTGAAGTGTAAATATGCTGCTCGCACTTGCTATGTTATGTTATTCTACAGCTTATGTATTTTATTCGTGTAACTTTATACTTTTGTATTTAACTTAGTGCTGTATTAGGTTTCATACTGTGCTTAACACTTAAAATGAACGATTATTATTATTATTTCGAATAACATTTATTTTTGTTAGTTTATATTTATTATTGTATAATAATATTTATAACCGTGGTAATAATACTTATTATTTCTATTCTATTCAAATTTTATTCCCGGCGGAGGCATATAGTGGTTCGGATCCCACTTTAAACTGTAGGTGCAGTCCCGATTAGCCTTACTGTGCATAAAGTGAACTTAAAACACCAATCAATCAATCAACAATTTAAGTTTTATCATTTGCCTGATCCCCCCCACCATACAAACATTTCTGGCGACGCACATGGACATTGAGGAGAACATTTTGAATAAGACTTGTGAACTGAATCCTAGCTATATTACATTCAATCTTCCTTTCATTTAATTGTTCTTTCAATTTCCATTTCATAGATTACCTGCTCCGTTGTTATTGAACTTTTTTCCAAGAATGTTTATTTTTTTGTGAACATTATACGTCTTCGGACAGCTGATAAAGCAAGCAAGTTTTTCTAGTAGTTTGTACGCTTAGTGTCTTATTGAAGTTTTGAGATAATTGCTGTTTTTTGGTAAGCAACTTCATTGAAAATTTAAACATCGATTAAGTTTTGACCTGCTCTTTGAAAATTTTCGGCGCATTTGATTATTTCACTGTTACTGTTCTTAACATATTGTCAACTTGTTGACATGGCATAAAATTAAAGCAAGTTGAATTCGATGACCACTTCTTTCTTATTTTAATATTGAACTTCGAAATCGGGAGTTTTCCAACAAAATTAATAAATGTGGAATATCTTGAAAATTTATTAAATTTGTTGCACATTCGCTGTACTATCATGCCTTCAAAGAATACGTCGAAATTCGGGTAACCCTGTATGTATGTATATAATATAGGGATCTGGCCCCTCTCTTAAAAAAATCCTGGGTACGAGCCTGCTGGCAATCATTATGCGCCTCTGTTGTTTTGGTTCGTTGTGTAACAATACTACTGCATTCCATTTTTCCTCTTGTTCCACCTTCGCTTTCTGTCTTATGTCCTGGCATATCCTTCAAGACCTACATCTCATTTCCTTCTGTAAATATCACATTAAGCAACAATTGTTTTGGGCATGAAGATGAAAATAGAACATTAAGTTGCATTTCAATGGAAAGTAAGAATGTCGTTTTGATGACACACACAACATGCTCAATGTTTACTATTCCGGCACCTATTGCATAGCGTTTACACCTCTTAGGTTAATCGCGACGATGAATGATGGACTGATATGATGAAATGGATGAAAGGGGACATGCACAATGATATACATGCCTTCCTCTTCCTAGCGCTTGACACTGACCGCTCCAGCATGGATGCTAGCCCACACATTAACTGTGTTCTCGATTTGTGTAATAATGTGGATTTGTCAAATTCGGTAAAGCAATTTCCACGTCTACACCACTCAAAATGGTCCCAGTGTGGCTACTTTTACTTCATGTAAATTCCATTAACAACCTTCAGGAACACTTGACGCAAGGTCCCATTCATGAAAGTATCGCCGAATATCAACTTGGCTCAACTTCTCTCCTAATGTACACATTCTGTGCTGAGTTTTGAAGAAAATTGTAGAACATAAGACGGTTAGAATATTTTTTGTCTCATTCTGAGTTATGTTATCCATTTCGCTGAACCCGTACCAAGGATTTATTTGAGGGAGAAGCCAAGCCCGAAACTGTGGATCTCTCTCTCTCACTCTCTCCACCGCCCCTATATATACCCTGTGTGTGTGTGTGTGTGTGTGTGTGTGTGTGTGTGTGTGCGGGGGTGTGTGTGAGTAGGGTAAACGGTACGTTCTGAGCCACCCCCGAAATTTTGGTTTACTTTTATTGTGTACACCTATACAGTAATATACTCAAAATCAAACTTTGACTGTTACAAAAAGTGACACAATACAAGCGCAAAAAAAAAAGTCAAACCTCAAATTCCAATTTTCATAGTGCAAAATTGCTAATTTTCGAAAATCCCTCTATAACTTTTGCTAAAATTTTATTTTTCAATAATTAAAGCGAAGTGCTAAGTTAAAAATATTATAAATTATTACAAATTTTAGCAAAATACCCCAGCATCCTGTATTTGTATATCTCTATATCACCATATGTGTACTAATTTTTATTTCTTATACTGTTAGTGCTTCGACCGGCAATATAATAGCAATATGAACCCTACTGCCGCTCTTCGAAATATGATTCTCAGTCCTCCCTTCCACATAATCTTTTTTTTAGATTTTTCCTAAGTCTTACTGTTTCCAAGATAACCCCACTTCCGGTCGCCATTTTGGATTTCCGATCATAGGTTCTATTCATACTTTTTCTCACATATAGGTGTACATGATGAATCACCAAACAGATTTTTCCTAAGTCTTACCGTTTCCAAGATAACCCCACTTCCGGTCGCCATTTTGGATTTCCGATCATAGGTTCTATTCATACTTTATCTCACGTATAGGTGTACATGATGAATCCGCAAACAGATTTTTCCTAAGTCTTACCGTTTCCAAGATAACCCCACTTCCGGTCGCCATTTTGGATTTCCGATCATAGGTTCTATTCATACTTTTTCCCACGTATAGGTGTACATGATGAATCCGCAAACAGATTTTTCCTAAGTCATGAATTGGAGGATTCTATGACAACCTAAATTAATTCTCGTAAGAGAACAGAAAACACACAAAAAAAAACAATACTGTGGTCACTACAACAAATAGTCTTCTTCAACCCCAATCCAACAACCCAAAAATCATCATCCTAACTAGAACCATGTAACTATCTGCCATCTGTTAGAGGTTTTGTGAACTAAGTGGTGCTTTGTTTGTGTGTAAAAAAAATGCAATGCTTTTTGCACTTGGTTATCATCACCTAACATGTTATTAATTGTTTTTTTAAAATTAATTACAACTGAAAACTAATAATTAATATTATCTAAAGTTACTAATTAATATTATACAATTAATTGATATAATTTTTTTGTTCTTGTTGCTAGTGTTGGGTAATTATAGTTGTTGCAAAATATAGCTCTCGCGTATGACAGTTTCTGAGTTTTGTTGGGTATATATAGACGAATCAAAATTTTACTTGTTATGTTAAATTGTATGTTAGGGTACATGGTAGGAGAAATCATTGTATATTAGAGCGCTCTTTTAATGATTTGCCTATAACTGCATACAGGCAGCCGTAATTTAACATAAAATATCCTGATCCTGTTTATTCTAGCATGTGCGACGTTTGTTGTGGTGGGATCATTGGGGGAAATGTGATTCTCCCATGATGTCATCTGACTTACTAGCATATGCGATACGAAGAACAGGTGTGTATGTGGCTTACTAGGATTAGGCTCATGGTAATGAGGTCCTAGTAGCTGAAACGTTGTCGGGGTATTTTGCAAAAATTTTCCTTAAATAGTTAACAAATATAATATTTTTTTTTAATTCAGACATTAGATGGATTTTACAAATATATTTAAAAAAATACGTTAGGTAATTGTGGCTTCTACAGCTCGTCGCAAAAATATACCTAAAATTTTATTGTTTTGAGAAGAATCCTAAAAAAAATTTTTGTATATATAAAACCTAAATTATTAAAATATAGATATAAATCAAAATTTTTCCCGATTAAATATAAAACGGAGAGTTTACTGATTATAAATACAAATATTTTGCTATTTTCAATTATTATTTCAGAATTAGAAGTTGAGAAAAGATAATTATTAAATAATTAATTTACCTAAAATTTTATTGTTTTGAGAAGAATCCTAAAAAAAATATTTTATATATATAAAACCCAAATTATAAAAATATAGATATAAAACCCAATTATAAAATATAAATATAAAACCCAATTATAACAAAATGAATAATCAAATTAAAAATCAAAACCATGATATTTTATATCATGTTGTATATAATACAACACATGTAGATAATGAAGAATTAGATATTCCAAATTTTCTAGCTAAACTTAAACCTAAATTTAAAAATTTAATTTGTAATAAACTTAAACAATATTCTCTCAAATTATATTGTATTTTATCATCAAATTATATAAATCCTGGTAATAAAATAGAAAAATTTTATCATCAGACTCATGTGTTAAAATTATACTATAATGATACTAATAATTTAGATGATATTTATGATAGAATTTGTGAAGAACTTAAGTTACAACAACAACAGTTCGAAAAACAAGATTCAGGTTGGTCTCTTTGTGATACAAACCATGAACTTGAATTGAAAATAGCAAAAAATGCCCCTCTTGGAGGATCTGGTTATATTAAATTACCTAAAGAGATTGAAAACAAAAAATCTGTATTAAATATTCAAAATAATGATAATAAATGTTTCCTCTGGTGCATCATAGCATATTTTCATCCAGTTAAAAATCATACTGATCACAAATATCGTGTCTCCCATTATGAAAAATTTGAAACAGAATTTAAAAAATCCATGTCAGGAATAAAATATCCAGTACAAATCTCAGATATTGAGAAATTTGAAAAGCAATATCAACAATACAATAAAAAATCAATAAATGTTCATGTTTATGGTTATGATATAAATAATAATATTTATCCACTCAGACACCATCCACTATCTGCTGGTGCACATATCATAAGATTATTATGTTACAGAGAGAAATAAGAAAAACTATTGTCTCATACAAAATCTAACAAAATTGGTGCATAATCAAATAACATTACATCATCTTAAAATTGCTATATGTGATAGATGCTTGTCAAAATTTTATGGAAGAGGTGACAAATCATGTGAACAGCAATTAGAGGAATATATTGAAAAATGTTATTATTATCCTCATGTAACTTACAAATTTCCATCCAAAAGTATAAAATTTCTAAATTATGAATCGCTGGTACAACATCCATTTGTAATCTATGCTGATTTTGAAACAATACAGATACCGATGCAAACATGTCTTCCCGATCCAAATGAATCATACAACAAATATAGCTAACCATGAATCTTGTGGTTTTGTACTAAAATTAGTAAAAACTTATGAAGAAAATAATCCACAACAATTATTTATTTATAGAGGTAAAAATGCATCTCAAATATTTATTAAAAAACTTAGAGAGTGGGTAAAAGATTTTGCTCCAATTTTATATAATACAAAATTGATGAATAAACTTACACCAGAACAACATCAGAAACATTATGATACCAAACAATGCAAATATTGTAAAAATAATTTTAATTTAATTAATCCAAAAGTTAAACACCATAACCATTTTAATGGAGAATATATTGAAACAATTTGCAATTCATGTAACTTGAAAATAAAGAAACCAAATTTTATTCCAGTATTTATTCATAATTTACAAAATTTTGATGCACATTTATTTATCAAAGAATTAGGATATGATACAGAAAATATTAATATTATACCACGCAGTAAAGATAAATATATTACTATAGAAAAAACTATCAGATTAGAAAATGGACAAATAATTAAACTTAGGTTTCTAGATTCATATCAGTTTCTATCTAGTAGTTTGGCAAATCTGGTGAAACAATTATCCGATGATGAATTTATTCACACAAGAAAATATTTTAATAATGTTAATATGGAATTGCTAAAAAGGAAGGGAGTTTACCCTTATCAATACAATCAATACAATCAAAATTTTATAACCATCTTCAGGATGAAGAATGTAGTGAAATAGATTATCAATATGCACAGACAATTTGGAATATATTAAATTGTAAAACAATGGGAGATTATCATGATATCTATTTAAAACTGGATGGTCTTTTGTTAGCTGATGTGTTCGAGATTTTTCGAAATCGTTGTTTCAAGAAATACAATTTGGATCCTGTTTTTATGTATACAACACCTGGTTTATCCTGGCAAGCTATGCTTTTAAATACAGAGGTTGAAATTGGTCTTGTTACCGATATCGAACAGTTCATGTTTGTTGAATCTGGTAAGCGTGGTGGTATAGTCCAGTGTCCTTTAAGATATGCAAAAGCAAATAATAAATATTTATCTAGAAATTATAATGCTAATAAAAAATTTAAATATATTTTATATTTTGACATGAACAATTTATATGGTTATGTCATGAATCAATCACTACCAATTGGCAATTACGAATGGATGACAGATACAGAACTTGAGGACAAAGATTTCTTAAACTGGTCTGAAGATCATGCAAAAGGTTGTCTACTGGAAGTTGATTTGGAATATCCATCACATCTACATGACCGACACCATGGTTTTGCTATGGCACCAGTTTCTCAAAAAGTACCAGGTACAGAGGAAACAAAATTGATATTATCATTTGAAAATAAAAATAATTATGTACTTCATTATCGACTGTTACAGTATTATTTGAAACATGGTATGAAATTAACAAAAATCCATAAAGGGTTAAAATTTGATCAAGAAAGATGGTTAGCTCAATATATTGAGAAAAATACAAATAATCGAATACAAACAAATTCTAAAGTTGAAAAAAATCTTTATAAATTAATGAGTAATTCCATATATGGAAAATGTTTAGAGAACAAAAGAAATCGAGTGAGGTGTAATTTGGTGTCAGACCGAAAAAACTTCTGAAACTTATTGCCGACCCCACATATAAAAGTTTTACAAAAATTACTAATAATCTAACTCTTATTGAAAGATCCAACACCAATATAATGTGTGATGCACCGATAGCTGTCGGTGTTACAGTTTTAGAATTATCAAAATTGGAAATGTATAAATTTCATTATGATGTTATGAAACCTAAATACAAAAATAGAATTAAAGTAGCTTATATGGATACTGATAGTTTTGTATATGAGATAGAAACAAATAATTTATACAATGACTTGTTCTCTATAAATAAATATTTTGATTTTAGCAATTATCCAGAAAATCATCCATTATACAATATTGAAAACCAGATGATCCCTGGGAAAATGAAAGATGAGGCAGCAGGGTCCATAATATCAGAATTTGCCGGACTCAGATCGAAAATGTATTGCATGAAAATGGATGGGGAAGAAAAAGAAATTAAAAAAGCTAAGGGTATAAAACAGGCATGTACAAGAAAACTTGCAATAGATGATTTCAAACAATGTTTAAAAAATAAAAATAAAAAAATATACATGCCTGCCTACCATCTTACTAGTAAATTAGATGGTGTTTATACTACAATAGAAAATAAAATAGCTCTTGATGGGAATGATAATAAATTGCAAGTATTAAATTGCAATATCCATACTAGAGAATATGGACACTATAATACATTAAAAATTTGTTTTAAATGTTATAAATTTAAAAATTAACATAAATATTACAACAATTTAAAATTATTTTATTCTATTATATTTTTATTAAAATTATTCTATAAATTCAAAGAATTAATGCAAATATTACATAATTTATTTTATATAATTAATATTTTTTTTATTTTTTTTTAAATTTTTTTAATTTTTTAATTTTTTTAATTTTTTTTTTTTAATTTTTTAATAATTTTTTTTAAATAATACCTAACACTGTTCTATTATATTTTGTTCTATTTTACTCTATTCTGTTAAAATTGTTCTATCACTCTTTTATTTTTTACATCATATATGTATGATTTCTCCACAATTAAAATTGCACTACATATGGTATTTTCAGATAATGGTTCATGAAATTCACATATTAACTTAATATTAGTTCGATCATTGATAACCACCAATTTTCTTTTTGATGCTTTTATTAAAAACATAGGTCTGTGAACTATGAACTCGTCTGGGTTATAATACATATCGATATTTCCTTCAGTTACTCTTTTAAATGCAGAATATGCTTCATATAATTTTAAATAATCTTGTTCTGTAATATTTAAATTGTAATTTTCACGTGGGAATACCTCATTCCTACCATTCTTAAGATATATATTTTTAATTTTACAGTTATCAAATTTGCTGCTATCTTTTTCCTGATTGTCATCTCTCCCTGTCTGAAACAATACGGCTACAAATTCTGGCATGTCATATTGTAGAGATTGGAACTGATTAGTAATGTCGTACTCGAAAAATTTACCCTCTACAGGTTTCTGTATGCATTGATATGTATAAAATTGTATTGGAATTTGAGGATTTTTCAAAATGTTGGATTTGTACTTCAGAGCATAATTCGATTCATATTCAACTATAGGCATGCGTAACTCCATAGACTGGATCACACATTTTGCAACTTCGGGTAAACTAGCGTCGTTGGCTGTTCCATCTGCATTTAAAGTTTTATATCTCATTATAGCATTATAATCATTAGGTGATCTGCGAAATATGATGCTTAAACCACCTTTCCACATAATTTCTTTATAATCGGAGAAAAAACCAAATAGCAATCTCATGGGGAACAGTACTGTGTGACTTTTTGTCATAATTTTTGTTCCAGCTTCGAATCCACCTATTTTATAATATACACTTTCTGATTTTGATAATTTTAATGTTGCCACAGTAGTGGATGTAATTCCAGGATAATCAATTCTGTCAATAACTGTACCATGTTTCCTGACTTCAATTTGTGAGAACAAGAATGGAACAAAATTATCTATAAGTTTTATATTAGCCCCGGGGAGAGGATATTCTTCACCATTACTTTGTTTTACAATATCAAATTTTATATACAGATCGGATCTATGAGGATGAATAAATCCGTCCCCGACAGAAATATCAAACTGTACTTCCTTATTCGGTTGATTAAGATTAGCAAATGTCCTCCTGTTTGGAGGGAATGACTGTAACTCATAACTTTCGATATTTTCCATTGGTATTTATATATATAATTTTTTATATATTAATTTCTATTATTGCAGTGGTATTAGCACCGGCAAAATCGACTATCTCGTTTTTCTCATTTGTAATTCTTATCTCTATGTAATTAACTTTATCATAGTAAACAGGAAAATAGATTGGTGAGATTGGGGAATAGAAAATAGGTTCCATAAATTCAGAATTCGGTTTAAATGTAGCAATAAAATGTATGTATGTGTGTATATATATATATATATATCCATGAAATTTATTCCAATTATTAAATAATGTCATTACACATGTAGGGTGGGGTGGGGTAATTAAGAGACACCTCACTGAAACATCGTAAACACTTTATATACATTTTTAAATTGCACCACATGAAAGATAATTTAGTCTAATTGTATGACTGATATTGTATAGTGAGACATGTGAACCAATTTGTGGCCAAAAAAATAATGTGTAGGTTAAATGGATGTATTTGAGGGGGGAAAAATTGTCAATGCCTCTGAAACTTTTCATAGTGTGGTTTTGGTTTGGTTTAAAAATGTAAAACTTGTATACCATCAGAAAGGCAAGTCTTTGTGGACTCCGGACACATTTGTGTTTGTAGAGTTGGGGTATAATATTTTGCAATTTAATGTCATAAACAGGAGGGGTAAATATGAGACAGTTTGTGGGGCAAATAAGAGACACTGAGAGGGAAAATATGAGACATGGTCAATGAGTACTAAATCTGACTGCTACAGTTATGACAACGTTTTTTTTTTGTTTTTTTTTACAGGTAAACCATAGCAAGATGTAAAAATGCCGAGGGTTTATAAACGTTTGTGAAAATGACATATCCACTATTTTCAAAACTGATATTGTGGGTATTCTCTCTAAGAACAGTATTGAAACTACTGGGGACAGAATTCGCTATCGTTTTAGTGGTGTGGTTGACGTTTTTGAACCAAAATAGATAGGCCTAGGCCCTGTACTGTAGTAGATTTCATAATGGCTAGTTTGAAGACCAGAGTAGCCTATAGGCGTACACTGGTGAAGAAACATTTGTAATATATTGAGGTTCTTTTACATTTGTAATGGCTGTATGTTATCAAAACAACACAATTTTACATTTAGTTTCCCGAGTTAGCCTTTGTACTTAAGCAACACATGTTATTATTATGTTATGGCTATTAGAGTAATATTATGTGTGCAGTGACAGTGTTTGCCCATTCATTATGGTACATAACTTTCAATATATATGTCAGGAATACTCCACATATTATACAATTTTGAGAGAGGATAGCTGGAAACATGTATTATTTATATTTTAATTGCCATTTGTATTCAGTCTTACAGTATAGTACCTTTTGCAAAGAATATAACACTGTAAAAAACGTTGCATCTATCAGAAGCAAGAAAAAATCATATAAATTATGTATGGAACATAAATTGAAACGTAAATATATCATTCGAAGCAGAATTTCCCGCTCTGTCTCTTCATTACCCACCCATCTCTCTCCAAGTTCATGCAGCTGAGATATTGAACTATCTCTTATTTACCCCATGGTTGTCTCACATTTACCCCAGATGCAGGGTAAATAAGAGACCCACTTTTTATTTTTTCCGTCATCTGTTTGAAAATAACATTCATTCGGACTAAGTTTAATCTATCGGGTGTACTATAATTCAATTGTACAATTTTTTTGGTTACATTTCATTGTCAAATAAGCGAGTAATAGCAAAAGTTTTACAATTTGTCTCGAAATTACCCAACCCCACCCTATAAAGAAATGTTCAAAATGTCAAAAAATTAGAAGATAGGTGAGATGTTTTTAATAAGTGTTAGATTTTATTTAACTATTGCTTTTTATTAATAATGATCTATAACTATAAACGTTTATTGTGTACATGTTTCTATAATCTGTAAATCTGTTAATTGTCTCTTTAAATTAAATATTTCCTTATCAGAGCTGTAGCTAGAGATTTCAGCACCCAAAACGAGAATAGATTTTCGCAACCCTTGCATCGAATTTGAACCTCCCTGCCTGTATGTAGCTGGCATATTTAAACATTGAACAAATATTATGTATCTACTCTTTTTTGTTGAATCCGATAAAAATTAAACTTAGCATTAAAGAAATGTTTCTAATAAAAGGACATAGGTTGTGCATGCACCTCATCTTCCTTCAAGCAGTGTGTGAAATTGTTCACATCTGCAAATTCGATTGCAAATGAAAGATCTGATATACTTTACTAATATTATGGACAATGTTTTACGTAACTAGATGAAGGGGTAAAGAATAAGATACATTAAGAAGACCTTAGTTTCCTATTAAATTAACATGTAAGTGTTATGTTTTATTTATGTATTTATATACTTTGCGGTAGCCGACGAAAGGAGGTGAGAAATGGAGGAGAACTAACAGGTCGAACTAATTTCTGTGCTCGGGGATAGTTAGGTTTAGTTTCCTTATTCATTGGTCTCTTTGTCTCAGTGCCTAGGGTGACAATGCCCTTCGCAGCTGCGGCTCCGTTCCTTGCTAGTCCAATTTGATATAATTACAAAATCTTGTCATGACTATTGTAGTACGTTTTCACTCCATGCTGTTACCAGCTATAAAGAAAGAGATAGAGAGAGAGAGAACAAGAGACGTATGCAACATTCACACACACAGAGACGTCATTCTTTTCTTTTCCTTCTTTGTATATGTTCCTGATATTATTCTTGATAAAGTATTTTTGAAGTCAAAACTAAGTGCTTATATTTTTTGTTACAACACAAACTCTTCCCCTGGGAAAATTTGATGGAGGGGGGGATTTTAGAACGTTGGTGGGAACGATTGGATTTCGAACCCTGGATTTGACCACCAACGCTGTGGTAGTATTGGAGCTGGACGTACAATTGTAGAATTGCAACATTATGGTCCAGCGTACGAGAGGTCTACCGTGATTGGTTCATGTGACCCTTCCTGCCTTCTGAAGCAGACGACAGCGGCAGAATTCCTACCCGGTTCTTCGCTCTTCGCGCTTATGCAACTCGTGCTATGTGATGCTACAATACGCAATACTGACTGACGTAACTTTACCAATCTCAAATATACTGCTTCTCAATGGCCACTGCATTGTATAATTTATCGCACGAACAGCGATGTGTATTAGAAACTAAAAGATCAACACAGTTTTTGTCAAATAAGTTGGTGAAGTCCTCGTGATAGAAATTCAGCCTGTGGCTGCTCTACCACTTAACCCGTAAAACTATTATTTTTTTATTGTATTTTTTCGTCATTATCTAACTACTTAATATTGTGTGAATGGAAATGTTTAGCATTCATTTGAAAACTCTTAACATCGAATGGACTCTGAAGAAAATTATTTTAAAATGTTTATCAGCATTCTCAAGATGTAATAAACAGTGGTCTGAATTACTAATCGGCACTGTTACGTCAGTAGAGTGTACGATATTTGGATCATCCACTCTGCTTTTCACAGTGCGCCAAGACGACAGAGGTCCCTGGTTCGAATCCCGGCGTGAGCACGGGTGTTCTTTGACAGTGTCCCTTCATCAATATCATCACTCATATTCACATTCGCAATTAACCAAAAGTGGTAGAAAAGCGAAGTAAAATAAACCAAATCAATCAGTAGTTGGATCGCCCACAACAATGACGTCTACTGTTGTGCAGAGGGGCTTGTGATTCAGGTAGGTTTTTAATGACTTGCGTCATGCAGAAAGATATAAAAAAAGGTATAGAACACCAGAGTTCAAAACATCTGTGGCATAGTGAGGCATCTAATTTTCTAGCTAAAACATGCAATGATGATGTTTTATTGAAAACCCAGCTTACTTCAGGCAAATAATACCTTGTGGCGACTAATACCATAAGTAAATTATTAAGCAAGAAAGGGCCGACTCTTCCTTCGGACTTGGCGTTCCCACCCGAAATGTCCATGCTACGCCACTGGGCATTACCCCCTTGCCCCCCACCTTTGGCTAGGGGCCTGACTGCAATAGCTTTCCTGAATTTCAAAGTTATGGCGGACCGGGACTCAGAATGCACTGTGAAGATCTCCTCAATGGTGTGCTTTCTTTTGAAAGAAGATAAACTGAAAAATTCTTTACAAGTTAGTGTATAACAATGTTTTCAGACATGTATATACCAGTAGTGCAATGTGCCTCCTTAGAATTCAGGTCCAATGCAGTATATCCTTCGTGAAAATTTTGAAATAACGATTCCTTCAAAGTGAGAAAACTATTTCCTGCTTTAGAAGACTTTGTAAAGACAGTGAAGAAAACTCGTAAATGGGAAATTCCATTGTCGTCCCACTCTCTTTCAAATCGAACGCCACTTATCCACAATTTATCAGATTGCGCTAATGGTGTATAATAATGTTTGACAAGCAATCTGTAGGCGTCTAAGGTAAAGAAACAACACTCACTTTAGCACAAACACGCGCGAATATTGATACCTTTTGCAAAATACATAGTATAGTACTGTATTTTGAAAACCTCGGAAATTTTGTATCCATTATCATGGCCGGTTGTAACCACCAAAAGGTGCGATAATGTACTGAACCAACAAAGTAGTTACAGTCAATACGGGATTCGCTTTATCGTAATCACTTTTGTTTAATGGAAGAGAAGATTACATACAACAACTCATATATCGTGTAGTAGAAAACCATCATCCATTTACCAAGCAAATAGGATGGTATAAATATTGTAAATTTTATCTTCTTTCGCAAAAGACGTCAAACAAGTAGTTATTGTGTAATTACTGATAATGCAATCATAATTCATTAAATAATGCATGTGGATTGACAGCTTATTCCTTTAAGAAATAATCAAGCTTTCTAGAATAGAAAATAAATGAGGATGTAATATTGATTTCACAATCGATAATACGTGATCGACTGTCACTTTGCAGTGTTTTATGTGCACAGCTGAGCACCAACGCTCACATTCGTATGCAACACGATGTTCAACAGAGCTCATCACTTCAAGTTCTGAAGCATTTCTTGTCGATAAGGTAATATGATGTACGATAGCCTATGTCATTCATTTACTCATCTTTATGCACTGTACGCAGAACAATATTTATTTGAAATATGCAAAATGTTTTGTTGAACAGGTTTTCTTTTCTAATTTCCAAATAGTAGTTGCAGTTGCTGAAACTCTAATTAACGTACCAATCAACGAAAGTTGCAAGGCACTGTTATGCAATAGTGGTATCCGCCGTTCATCCGTCTCCCCAATGGTCTGGTGGTAACATCATCGCCTTGTAATCAAGGAGTCACGGGTTTGACAGCCCGAGGAAGCTCACAGTGGTTCTGATACCTCATTAAAGTGTACGTCCATTGTCGATTACCCTTTCCGTACACTAACTGGACGTAAAACTAAAAATGAAAAAAACTCTCAGAGATATAAATGTGACGTAGAACTATTTCACAACATTCGTAATAATTATATCAACACATCATAAATTAAAACGAGAGGCCTCCCCATGGCGTTGAGGTAACGTCTTCAACCTGTAATCTATGGGTTCCAGTTCGATAGTCGATGGAGGCGTATTGCACAGTGGTTCGGATCACACTTAAAACTGTAGGTCCAGTCCCATATAGCCTATCCGTGAATCAACAATCGTATTCATTTTTTTAATGAATACGATTGGCCAGCCGTCTGTGGGTATATGGTAGTAAATTATTTGAATTTTAACGATCGATTCATTTTTGAATGTTCAGTTTTAAATATGTATCTTTTCGACTGGACAATCCACTTGCCTGTTCTCTATTCTTCTCTACTCTGTTTGAAATTAGCTGTCGATATTGCGCCTGTGTAGACGTTCAAGTCGCTAATTTTGGCGATTACACAACGACTGCATTCGGTGGATAGAGTTGTTTCGAAAGTGAATCATTATTTCCTTTCTATTGTTAAGTCCAGAAACGTACTTTACCGATGAATCACCCGTTGCAAATCTAGCCAGAACGTGTGTGTGTGTGTGTGTGTGTGTGTGTGTGTGTGTGTGTGTGTGTGTGTGGGTGTGTGTGTGTGGGTGTGTGTGCGTGTGTGTGTGTGTTTCTTCCGGAGTCACCCTCGAACGCCTGAAGCAATTTCAACCACACTTGGTACACATATCACTTACAATCTGTGAAGAAATACTGTAGGGATAAGACACCCCTGGCATCCCTAGGGGTGACTGTGAGAAGGGGTGACATGTAGAGACCTGCACAAGACCCGGAAAAAAACTGTTTGCGAGGAGGCGCGCCTACAATAATATGCAACACGCACGTCAAGCCCAGGTGTTCGACATCGCGCAAGCTAGCTTCACGTCACAGTTTTACACAGGCATCGATGCCTGCCAGGCTTTTCTATTACCCGGGTCTTAAGAAGACCCGTGAGACTCGATGTAGTTCTTGCAAGTAGACGCGAGCACTGCTGTCAGTGTTGCCAACGGCCATTATATTACACTATTCATGGAAATATTTGAATTTCTGCTACGCGCAGGTGCCTTGAGGTTGTAAAACCATTGGCATAGCAAGGCGTGGGTGGAGTGGGCGACCACCCTGGGCCTCGCGCATTTAGGTGCCTCGCCTCCCATGAGGTTGATACGAAGAACGTAATAAATGGAAGTGAGAAAGATAGAAAAGGCTAATTTTTGTGGGCAATAAAATTAAAACTTTTTTATCTGGCTTTATATTCTAGTTTAACGTTATAATTTGAATGAATACGTCAAATCAGAGGCGGGCGGGAGCACTAAGCCTAAGGGGCCCCGAAAAAGTCAAAATAATTATCATTTCTCATGTGAAATATTAACGCAAAAGTTGCTTGGACAATTTTATCGAATTATTATTTTCTTGAGTAGAAAGCGCTTTGTCTTGGCTTTTCTTCTGTCTCGTGACCTTGCATAGCCTACACGATTTTAATATGTTAATGATAAAGCACCACAAACTGCCACGGAGCAAAGTATGGGGCATTTAAATGCTTCCGGTGTTTTAAACTGAAGAAGGGTATGGATAATATTTGCAGTTCTTCCTTCGTTCTTACAACTTCAGATGCAGCTATTGCCCTCTGTAACGGGCACGAAGATGATTTATCTTCAGAATATCCTGATAAAGTTTTACGTTTCAGGAATGTGCTTAAATCTGAAATCAAGTGTTTTGGCAAAGTTTCTACTACTTGATAGCTCTACACTAGCTTCCAGTGTTCTCTGTATCCTGTACCGCCTTCTGTTTGTTTCCTACTCTTCAAGTAACAACCACGAAGAAAGAACTATCTTTCTCAAAATTGAAACTTAGGAAAAACTTCTGGAAGGTAGTGTCGAATGGTATGATTCAGCCAAAATTTACCGGACTCAGTAATCTCACTCTTGAACGAGAAAGGGCAAGATCTAATGTAAAAGTGTCATTCGCTGCCCAGAAGCTAGCTTTCTGTTAAGCAAGTTGGTTTGACTTAAATCAAAATTTAAATTGGGGAATTATATTTTAAAAATCACTTATTGAAATCACTTTAAATAAAATTACAGAATAATGGACATAAGAAATTTGTAGATATCAGAATCACTTTTTGTGAAAGTATATTAATCTCGTATTCATTTAATGGTGTTTATTATGCTCTAAGAAAGGAAATAAAGGAAACAAAATATATGTCCTGATGGGGTGAAGCTCATACGAAAATAAATTTAATATGTCATCTGAAAAAAACACCTAAATTTCTCTTGATTTAAAATTCAATACCTATCATTAAAACCTCAAAATTCGGCTACAAAGACTGTAAATATTATTTTAAGTTAAAATTATAAAGTACATCCCGAATTTATATTTGCACTGTAAGAAACGTTACTGAAATTGTAATAGTTTCATTAACACACTTAACAAACATTTTCATATTAGGTTCATTATGTTCAGTTCTAGAAACAGAGAAATGCATATTTACATGTAATTTGTTATTTGCTTTAATCAAACTGTTCAAATATTTTACAGGGACATTTATCAGAAAGAGCCTTTCTATTTTAAAAAATATGTCTATGTGTACGATGCCAAAGAAAAGATCAATTTAAATAAAAAAATAATTAAAAAAAACATTATTTTTATCCACCCAGCTGTTAAGAGGGGCGGGGAAGGGGAAAAGTAAGTATTTGTATTTTCTTCTTTTGAATACATAAATGTCAAAGAAAGATATGTTGTAATATGTGAAAATTCAGAGGTAGAGCATCGATTTGTATAATTATTAATGTAAGTGTAGCCACAACCAGCCATTCTAAGTAATTACATACATTTCCTGGAAGAATCTGACTGTACTTGAGGGACCTAAATTTGTTTCTTGCGGACGCGTACTTTACGATTTTGTTACGCCACTGCGTCAAATATTTAATATTACAAGAACATTAAGACGTAACAACAAAATGAGATTCACACTTATTATTATCATCTAAGCCCTAAAATTCAAAGTAAACTGGTACAATTAATGTGCAACAAAGGCAAAATTGCTAATCAAAAGAGTCAAATTACCTGTATCAATTGATTACACCAAAGATTTCACACTTATGGTGCAAATGACTATCGTTTGAAGATATGTTGATGTTGAAACCGATTGTGTCGAAGACCTTGAAGGTAGATACTTTGGTCCCCTAGACAGGATTGTGGTTTAGCGCACCCCCTTCCCCCTCTCTATCAAGCACAGACATTTTATGTGCTTCATTCGATATTTTCTACTTAAGCCATGGTTTGTGACATTCACATCCTACAAATTTTGAAATGAGGAAACAAAGAACGACTCATTAAATAATATATAGGTTATATTTAAAGGTTCTTATTTAAGGATATTTCAGTTGTCTCACTGTCTAAAGAACATCTTAAAAAAGTACTATTACTACTGCCTTGGTTAATGAAAATTCCAGCAGCGTGTTAATGTAGCTCTGCCAAGTGTAAATTTCTCTGTCGCGTACTATTAAATATAATTTTCGTCAGAAATTTATTATTATTATAGGCTATTATATAAATATAATAATTTGCTGACGTTTCCTTGATGACTGTATATCGATTCACATTGATATTTCAAACTTAAAGAACGGATGGAGCCTAGCATTCTAATCTCGCCCAGGGCCTCGCGATATGTTGCTACGCCACTGTACCTAAGATTTTTGTAACTTCTCAAATTAGTGTCAAACCAACTACCACACATTTTCCAAATTTGTTTCGAAGGTCTTCAAATTGGTTTGTGTGTCTTGTTCATTTTTTGT
The DNA here is from genome assembly GCF_977018435.1 of Lepisma saccharinum. NCBI lineage: Eukaryota > Metazoa > Arthropoda > Insecta > Zygentoma > Lepismatidae > Lepisma > Lepisma saccharinum. The sequence goes on from NC_139247.1 coordinate 32,400,712, forward strand.
CACTTTTCTGGTCTTGAATTCGTAAATCTCCTCTCGGTTTCATTTTTACGTTGTTCGTTTGTTTAAATGTGTAAGTAGCATTGCCTGCTATTTGCACTCGTATGAAGATACAAGCTAACAATAATTATATTTTGCATCGTATTACTATCAATGCGGTCTGTAGAACTAGATAACTAGCAACAACATTTTGTTTTGTACTGGGTACAGAGTCTGAAGAAAACCTTGCTAGAAGGTTGAAACGTTACTTTTAGTTTATGTTTTAAAATAAAATAAATTTCTGCGTTGGTCAGCATATTGAGTCTTTCATATCATGGAAACAAGGCTAACTGGTGTTACAACAACATGAGCGAACGACGATTTGTTGAAAGTGATGACAATATTCAAGAACCTTTTACATTGCAAATTCTGATTTTATGTTCCATTTTATGGACCATCGTGCCTTAGTGTTCAGGGGTGGGGGGGATTTTGAGCAACTAATTCGGATATTGAATTGGCAAAATTACACCACAGAGAAAATCTGTTTGATTGATTGATTTATTTATTTGGTCAATTTATGCACAATAAGGCTAATCGGGACTGGACTATAGTTTAAAGTTGGATCCGAACCACCATGTGCTTTCACCGGGTATCGAACCCGGTACCCCTTGATTACAAGGCGACTACACTACCACTGCGCCATAAGGGAGCACCCCCCCCCCCAAAAAAAATATATAATGTAGAACAACCACCAGTCACACAAAGTTCCAAAATATTTACGATGGCACTTTTTGCGAAACTTGGTTCGTACTCCTTTACAGGTGTCAGCAGTGGCGGCAATTAGGGGCGGGACCGAGAAAGTGCAGTTGCCTCCCCCCTCCCCGACTTTTTGAAACTTTTGCACCACGCTAACCTCATGTATCAAGGGAAATTAAACTGTCCTTGCCCCCCCCCCCCCTTCACTTTTGCACCTTGGCCCCTTAGTTTTGAAACCCAATCGCCGCCACTGGGTTTGGGTGATACAAATGTTTTCTACCAAGGAATAAATGTCTGCAATTTCAAATTGATAAAAGTGATGAACATTTTAAGTGCTCCTAGAACACTTTAGAATCTAAAAGTTGGCAACGGTGACTGCGTGACTCATGTATCTGGAGACGGAGCAAAACCGGAATGAGCGTTCGCTGAAGATAAGCGAGCTTCGTCTTGCAAGTCCTTCCAGTTACCCGTGGGCTTTCGATGCTTGACGGGTCTAAACTCAGGTATATAGTTTTACTCGCCGGCCCGACCAGCCAGGCGGGCCTAGTAAGCGATTCTGACCGATATGCAGCCCTCTGGTGACATGTAAAAATAATCGAATACGACCGATATTAAATTCCGCACAAACAGACAACGGTGACTCTATGCATCCCGCACAACGTTTCTCGGGTTGTCTGACATTCAGGCTGATAGGAGTTTGTGTTACGAAACTGTTATTTTCGATTTACAACACACCTGAGTTATGCAGTGTTTTCAGTGACGTATGAATTGAATCGGTCACACGAACAAATGCTATAACCAACAGTTTTACCGAGAGAGACATTAAATTGAAAAAAGAAGTATTTTTACTTTGGAAAGATAGTAGCAATGCCGGATCAACAAAAACCAAAGGACGCCTATACCTACCTAGCTTTACGCACACAGACAGACAAAGATATATATATATATATATATATATACGTATACATACAGTGTTTAAAAAAATTGATATAATTACAGATGTAAATATCTCAGTAACTACATAGTCACGGTAAAGGAAACTACACAGGTGTAATCCTCAACTCAATAAGATTTGTGCATAAAAATAAGAAATTCAAAGGTATATGGATGTCGCAAATGATTGTTCACAAGTGTTGAATATGCGCACTGCCTGTGACACGGCACACGTGAAGACGGTAGTCCAGCACTCCAGCTTCTGTCAAACGCGCTGCAGCGTGTCTGAGGTAACAGTCTCCAGTGCGGGGGTTATTCTCTGACGGAGTTCCTCTAGGCTTGTAGGCAGAGGAGGGACATAGAAGAGGCTCTTCACATGGCCCCATAGAAAAATTAGAAGGACTCAGGTCTGGTGAACGTGGCAGCCATTTCAAAAGCACATTATCGTCATCACTAGCACGACCGATCCATCGCCCTGGCAGTGTCTCATTGAGATACGCCAGCACAGTGAGCTTCCAGTGAGGTGGTGCCTCGTCCTGTTGCAAAATGAAGTGTTCATGTTCGTTTGCAATGAGTGTAATCATGAGTCAGGAATGAAGCATTTACAGATAATCATCGCCGGTCACATTTCCCGCAAAGAAAGAAGATGATTCTTGAAGATGGCACAGAAGACAGTCTCTCAGTTGCTCGAATGTGGCATGAGGATTTTCTTCGCCCCAAATGCGAACATTATGCAAGTCAGGTATCAAAGTTGTCTTCACTACATTACACATTGACTTTTGAGGTGTTTCTACACATACTGTTAAATTTTCAGATCATTGGTATGAGAATTGATAACGTTATTACATTACCAAATGATAGCAAATATTTTGAAACGCCCGGTATATATTCATATACATATATGTTGACAAAGTCACATATAAGGGCCTAGAGGATGATTCAAAAGACCCTTAACACCCTCTATAAAATGTAAAGGAGTTAGACTGGGTACAATTCGTCATGCTAGAAACAGGTTAGGCTTAGGGGGAACCACATTGGTGTTTTCAAAGCGGACGTTCGCCATATTGATTCAACTCAAAATGTTTAAATGGGAAGGGGGGATGTGTTATATATATGACACTGTTTTCTCACACCTGGAAAATGACACATTTGTTTAAATCATGCAGTCGTAACGTCTTCCTGATTAAAGATAGGTTGAAGAAACCACTGCATTTATCGTGAAATTTTAGCTTGATTTGATTCTAGTCTGACTGCCACGCAGGAAACCCATTGTTAGATACAACGTTGTTCGTGTGACTCAATTGTCAATAGCTATATTTCAGATCCATAAATGAAATTAAATATTCATTAAGAGTTCAAGTTCTGTCTTTCACTACTACACCGTATAGCATTTTCCCCACGAGACGATGGGACAACCTTGATGTCAAATGGGAATTGTGTAAATGGGCAAATAACGTCCAAAATCAACACTGAAGTTGTTGTCCATTATATATTTGTTATCTAATCAGTCTCCATTCTGTACAATATAGGCTCATGCTGCGAACGCACGTATGCCAAGCTGGATAATACACACACACAACATGCTGCAGTGATACAATCAAAACAAGAAACACATCAGCCCTATGTTGGTACACATACAATTAGAAAATAAATAATTAATTACAGTATCAATAAAGCCTTTTGATAGGTAGCGTAGGGTATTATCTGGTAATCAAGTCGTCCAGTATTCGATAGCCGGTTGAGTCAATGAGAGTGCCATTCTAAACTGTTGGTCTATTTCTGAGTAGCCTGTGTGAGTATAAAGAGCATAACCAATTCTGACAAATTTTCATGCTTATTTTGCTTTGAAAGAAGTATATTTCTCTTCTTTGTCCCTTAATAATGGGTCTATACTTGATCTACTTGTAGTGGCTGGATTCGACCCGAGCAAACTCAAATACCCTAGTTCTAAATATATTCCACTTAAAGCGTTTCTCCTTCAAGGAAAATACCAGTATTATTATTTTTAAAATAATCGTGATGATAATCCATAACAAATCATATGCTTGAATTATTTTTATTAAGCACGTCGATTGTACAGTAGAAAGCAAGATTGATTGATTTTGTGAAAGTGATTAGTTCGATGCTAAAGTCTATATGTAAAAGTATAAAATTTGGCTGGTTTGTAATTTGTAACTAAGTGAACTTTGAGCCAACAAATCAGGAAATGGTGAGTACAAGCTGTTTTTAGCCTGCCATGTTTTTAATATATTGTCCAATTATAATTTTTTCTTGTGTGTGTGTGTGTGTGTGTGTGATCAAGCTAATTTAAAAGACAAAACTTTCTTGTAATTATAATGTTTTCTCTCAACTGGAAAGGTTTAACATAATTTACAACAAAGTGAAAATATAGTGCTGAAATAGGATTTATTCATTCAACACATTTTATGGTGCACAATATCACTTTAAGACCAGAAATAAAACAAATAGTGACTTTCACACATTCATGTTCTGCAAACAGTATTCTTACCTGTAGTCAGGGTTGTTAATGGTCCGGGAACCCATAAATTATGGTTTATATTGGGTTCCGCTTCAGGACCGGAACCTTTTTTCCCACACAATTTAAATTCGATCCAAGTTGCGTATTGTTACATTGAGAAAAGGTTCCTGGTCCGTATTTTAATTGTTCCTGAAAAAAGTTCCTGGACAGTATTTAAATTGATGTGGGGAAAAAAGTTCTTGGACCGAATTGAAATTCTTCCGGAAAAAGGTTCCTGTACCGAATTGAAGTTCTAACTAACTACCTAACTCTCTAGCCTTCTTAAACCCGAAGGTTCATGGCTGCAGCAACACAGGCCTTCCATCTTTCTCTATCTTGAGCAACATCTATATTCTCTTTATATATTCTCAATATTCTCAACGTTGTCCCTCCATCTTCGTCTTGGCGTTCCTACAGATCTCTTACCATCAGGTTTCCCAACAAGAATCCTGTAAACTCCTCTTTCCTCTCCCATTCGTGCCACATGGCCTGCCCACCTAAGTCTTCTTGATTTAATTATTCTAATAATATCTGGACATGAATACAAATTACAACCTTAGTGACAATGAAGTTCGACCAGTCGCAAATATAGGAGTGCGTTGTGAAAGAAGGAGAACACATGCATATGCTGAACATATTTTATTCAGCAGGCTACATGGAACAAAGGAAAACATAAATTTCCGCTGCAACGCAGCAATGTATGGTGTCCACACAAAATAAAACATTTTCGTCCATCTACACGTGATATTGAAGTTCGACCACTGTTAGAGGGGATAATGTTTACCATGGTGTGACGCCGCCCCGTCGGCGAATAACTGTGGCAATGCGTCGGGGCATGCTGCGGACGAGTCGTTCAAGGTATTCCACATCGATGCGGTGCCATTCCTCCTGCAGGCAGGCGATAAGAGCAGCCACTGTCGTGGGTCCCCTCTGTTGCACACGTCGCTTAGACTGTATATCATGGGCAGCGGAAAAACAGACCTTCATTCAAAACACTTTTACTCGAAAACTATTTGAGACATTTGAATGAGCTTTGTGGTGAATTGATTAGAAAGGATGAATCTTAACAGTGAATATTGCAATTTTTTTTATCACTTCCATATTTTAAAAGATATTAGCTGTCAAATATCTCAGTTTTTTGATCAGCGTATAGAGCCCGATTCTAAGTTACTGTAAAAATTTAACCTTGCAAGGCTTTCTTGCATCCTTCCTGAGTAAACTGATTTTTTTATTTTTCAATTTGAGAGGCCCATTGTGACAATACGCCATTTGCAAACATTGATATGCATTTTCAAACAGCTTTGAGAATGGCTTTATTCGAGCCATAGCGGGGCTGGCCATCGGCTGGCGGGGTTATGTTCAAGTCCTACAAGTTCAGCCGTCTGCCGATAGATGACTCTCACCAGGTTTTACAATCGTGGGCGTGGCTTCGCTTACTTCTTCTTCTACCCTTGGTATTGTCTTCTCCCTTGGGGGCGGCTTTTGACCGTGCTCCGACCATTTCGGAAAATCCAAAGTTGATTTCCTTCACCCGGCTGTTTTTTCATTGTGTTCCATTTGTCTTATTTCTATTATCCAAAAGGATAAATACATTAATACAGAGACTGTCCCAATTGAATCTTGCATACATTATAGCAAAATTAAAGTTAGTTTTAAGTCAATTACATGCTTAAATAGGGTAATCGGGACTGGGGCTACAGGATTAAGTGGGATCCAGACCACTGTGTAGTTCTACCGGGGATCGAACGTGAGACCCCTTGAATACAAGGCGAGATAATTACTACTAATTTCATCGAGGAAACTCAAGGACTTATTTGGGGAGGGGTCCGGACCCCTCCCCAAGAAATACTTACCAAGTGCAAAAATTAAATAATGAAAATATATTTGTGTAGCATTTATTACATAATCGATGGTTATAATTTCCTTTGAACTTATTGATTGATTTGTTGTTTCTAAGTCCACTTTTTGCACAGAAAGGCTAATCGGGACTGGACTTACAGTTTAAAGTGAGATTCGAACCACTACTTACATCCACCGGGTATCCAACCCAGGATCTCTTGATTACAAGGCAACGACGATACCACTGCGACATCGAGGAGGCCCACTCTTTGAACTTATTGGAAGAAAGATTGGAAGGACAGTACCAATTACCAAAGATTTATGCTTGCACGCTACTATTCATAACAATATGCATAAAATATAAATCAGGAACTTTACTTTTCGCTAACCGGATCTAACATACTCTTTTATTCAATAAATATTCAATTCTTCATCAATTTGAAATGAATTTCTTTGCCAGGGCACTTGTTTTTTATGCAAATTATGCCGATCTTAACTACAGGTAAGCTAGATAATGAATACGTGCTGTTATCCGATCTTTTTACCTATTTATGTGATAATAATATAATTTTAACTTAAACATCATATTATTATTATTCCTGACACAATTGGTTCGGTGTATTTCTAGATACGTGCCTTGGGAGGCCCTATAGAAATTACAGCGAAAGGAAGTGACAGTCTGGTCCCCTTTCAAACTCTAAATCTTGTTCTTGTCCCAAGTTATGTAAACGCTCTCTCGTTTTCGTCTCGATCAGTGAATATAATATAGTCAATTATAGTCACATTAACTTCAACGCATTTTAAAAATACAATTTGTGTCTATACAAAGAACACGCTTGGGCAATACATTCACATTTAGAGAACACCGATGTATTTCATAAAGAGGTAAGACAACTATGCTGAAGGTAGATATTTAAATTTTAAAAATAATTCACTGCACATTCAATTATACTATATGTAATGTTATGTTATAATAATGGAACCCACATCTTACATTTTTTTTAATTCTAGTTTCATTAATATTTTACTTTGGATATTATGTAAATACATTAATCGTGATGGAGGGAGAAAACACACCGGAACGACAAGTGACCGGCGACACGTGTCGCTTGAGAATTTCACCAAACGAGCGTAGGCATGAGCTGCCTGTCATGCCGCTACGGTGCGAAACGTTGCTGCTGATTGGCTCGTTCCCAAGCGACATGTGTTGCGTGTCGCTTCGGTGTGAGATCTCCCTAAGAGGGCGAGTGACAATGAATTCAATTACATCTTCATAGCTTGTTCATGACTGAAAGAAGCTACTCGTCGCTCGGATTGGGACTTTCTCTCAATATCGTGTATCATGTCGACTCGGTTTGTTGTTCGTGCATGTTTTGCTTTAAACTGAAAAGGCTCTTGTTGCTTGATGTGAATGTCCCGTGTCGCTTGGGAACGAGCCAGTCAACAGCAACGTTTCTCAATGTAGCTGCAGACCGAAGTGACAAGCGACACATACCTCTAGAGAACAATCCAATCAACAACAACGTTTCACACAGCTGTAAAATAACATGTCACACAAGCCTGCGTTCAATTGGTGAAATCCTCAAGCGACACGGATATTTCACACCGTCTAAAGCAAAATATTCACTGTGCATGAGCGAACAACAGGCCAGGGCGACACGATGCACGGTATGAAAAAGGAAAGGAATTTTAATGGTACACTTCTATGGTACGGCAAAATGATCGGGCAAGAAATTTTATGTTAATTGCGCAGTACTTCCACATTTATGGTAAACACCAACAAACACTGCTGTTTCACTACATCTAACACGGATGATCTTTCTTCTTCCTCGCCGTTACCTCATTTCTGCAGGTTTCATTTTTTTTTATTAGTATTTCATACTCTCGGTCTCGACTACTTCAAACATACCTGAACGTTATTTATCTACTTCATTATTTATAGATTATCATAATCGAAATTACAATCATAAAGATAAATCGTAAGTTCAACTGTGAACCTGTGCGCCGTCATTTCACATATTCAGGCGAATTCAGTTTTCCGAGGTTCTAAGAGTTGAAACAAGACGCCAGCCCCATTGATCAGTCCCTGGGCAGGATTGTGGTTTGGTGCCTCCCTTTCCCCCGCACTACTAAGCACAGACATTTTATTGGTGTCTTTCGATACTTTCTTCTCATGCAATGGTTTATAATATTTACATATTACAAATTGTGAAATGATGAAACAATTAAAACTCAGTAAATAAAACAACAACAATAATATCCTAGACCTTGGTGGCGTCCCTTCATCATCATCGCTAAAAAATAACAGAAATTGAATAAAATATATAAATAATACTTGTTAAATTTGAAGATCAGTAAAGCCGGCAAATGGCAAGACTGTCATAAAAGTAACAACAATAACAGCGGCGCAGCGTAGCGACCATTTTATTTTCGGAAAGGGTTTGCGTTTCTAGAAACTCCTCTAACCCTCTCCAGTAGTCGGGGCATCAACCCATCTCATGGTAGGTGTAAAGAAAATCCACCCACAGTTTATAAGTTAGACTGTAAATATTTATTTCCCACCAGAATACTTCCGATCTGCAGGAAATTTGAACACCAGACCTTGAATATACAGGGTGTCCCACGAACGGCGCAACTGGGAATTAAGGGTGGCGTTACTTTGTAACCGAAACCTGTACATACATAAGTCATACACCAAATGTTAGCCCTGTCCAAGTAGATATTTTTAAACATAGAAACAACAAACGGGGTGCAGTGTTGTTCATGCAGTGTTGCCAAATGGAAGTGAAAGTGTAAATTTATTTTTCCACAAAGCATGGAAAATTGCATGTCAAACATTCGTACGGAAATTTGGACGTCAATTTCCACCTTGGGTAGGTGTACTATTTCGCCATCTATAGTTCAGAGAAGAAAATCGATCGTTTTCGCGTATAGCCAATCCTGAAATGCCTCGTAAAGGCGTACCGGTCCAAATGGGTGTTTTAAAAAAATTATGAGGTACAGTGGCAACACTGTTGATGTTTGAAGGTAACAAAAGGTGTGTTTAGTGATGGTCTATGACATGGATATACTGGAAACAGGAAAAAAAGAAAATGAAAATTATGGTGAAAAAAGTGTTACTTACCTACTCCTGGCAACCAGGCAATGCGATAAGAGCGCCCACCGAACGAGAACAAAAGAATCAGTTAGTTGTGTAGTCAGAACTGTTTGAGCCGTGCATTTCGCATTGTTCGTAGGGGAAGATTAGAATTGTTCTGTGAAATGAAGTACTCTTTGGAAGAGAGGGTGTTCATTGTGGAACATTATTTTTGTTCAAAATCGTACGCTAGTGTAAAAACTGTGTTTCGCGAGAAATATCCGAATAACAGTGTTCCAGAAAATTCGACGATATATCGACTTGTTTCCAGATTTCGTGAAACAGGATCAGTTAATGACAAACCCTACCACAGACAACCACCAGTTTTGACACAAGGTGTGCTGCAGGATGTGGAGCAGAGAATATCACAATCTCCCAGGAAATCTGTTCGTAAACTTGCCGCACAGTCAGGTGTATCAAAAACAACAACTCACCGAGCGTTAAAACAATTGCACCTACGTGCATATAAGGTACAGGCTGTGCAAGAACTGAAGGAAGCAGACAAAGGTGCACGTGGAAGATACTGCCAGTGGTTTAGAAATTTTATTAGAGACAATGGTGTGAATATTTTGGATAAGGTTTTTTTCACGGATGAAGCATGGTTCCACTTAAATGGATATGTCAACAGTCAAAATTCTCGACACTGGTCAAGTAACAATCCCCATTTGTTACATGAACAATCACTTCATCCACAAAAGATCGGTGTGTGGTGCGCGATTTCGCGGAGAAAAATAATCGGTCCATTCTTTTTCAACACAACAGTTGACGGAATAGTTTATCACACAGTTTATTTCTCTGTTGGAATGTGATGAACGTGATTGTTGGTTTCAACAAGACTCCGCAACATGTCACACGTCTAATGAAACTTTAGACATGTTGGCAGAGTTTTTTGGCGATCACATTATAAACAAAAACTTATGGCCCAGTCGATCCCCGGATCTGACGTCTCCAGATTTTTTCTGTGGGGTTATTTGAAACAAACAGTTTACATTAATAACCCAAGAACACTTGATGATCTAAAAATAAACATTTGCACAGCCATTAACAATATAAACCAATCAACCTTGCATAAAGTTGCTTCCAACATGATAAAACGTGTTGATGAATGCTTCAGGGAAAATGGTTGTCATTTTCAACATCTTTTGTAAAGCTACACTGCCTGTTACGCGCATTGCATGGTAGCAAGGAGTAGGTAAGTAACACTTTTTTCACCATAATTTTCATTTTCTTTTTTTCCTGTTTCCAGTATATCCATGTCATAGACCATCACTAAACACACCTTTTGTTACCTTCAAACATCAACAGTGTTGCCACTGTACCTCATAATTTTTTTAAAACACCCATTTGGACCGGTACGCCTTTACGAGGCATTTCAGGATTGGCTATACGCGAAAACGATCGGTTTTCTTCTCTGAACTATAGATGGCGAAATAGTCCACCTACCCAAGGTGGAAATTGACGTCCAAATTTCCGTACGAATGTTTGACATGCAATTTTCCATGCTTTGTGGAAAAATAAATTTACACTTTCACTTCCATTTGGCAACACTGCATGAACAACACTGCACCCCGTTTGTTGTTTCTATGTTTAAAAATATCTACTTGGACAGGGCTAACATTTGGTGTATGACGTATGTATGTACAGGTTTCGGTTACAAAGTAACGCCACTCTTAATTCCCAGTTGCGCCGTTCGTGGGACACCCTGTAGTAGTTACTGTTTTTAATATACGAAGATAAAAATATACTCGTTCGTCTAGAGAACAATCCAATCAACGTTCGTCTAATATCACTAAGGTAGCCAGGCTAGGACTTAGGGCAGTGCGGGCAATTCTCAAAATTATATTATTGGTATCCTGGGATCCAGGCCAACCCGATTAAACAAACACTTCAACTACCCCAACTTACGAGGAATTTATACTCAAGCTCTCAGCCTCGAACCCCTGTCCTTTAGTAATTTCAACAGTCTGAAATATTACATGCAGATATTCTGAAAATACGCAGTTTCATTTCATGCGATGTACAAAGAGAAATGTCATTCATTTAAATTAACAGTTCCTGTCACGTTTCATACAGCTGTAGGATAACATGTCACACAAACCTGCGTTCAATCAAGCGACACGGATATTTCACGCCGTCTAAAGCAAAATATTCACTGTGCATGAGCGAACAACAGGCCAGGGAGACACGATGCACGGTATGAAAAAGAACTCAGTCCGAGGGACACACAAGCAACAGACAACACAAGCTGAATGGTTGATTGCGTTTATTACTGAGAGCCAGTTACCAAGAGACACGTGTTGCTTCGATATGAAGTATCCCTAAAAGTAAGCAGCTTTTGAAGCACAGTATGAATAGTTAGTAGACAAACAGCAGTGTGACAAAACAAATGTAATGATCTTTAATATATATATATATATATATATATATATATATATATATATATATATATATTAGATAGATAGAGAGAGATAGATAGAAGAAGTTGCCTATAAATCCGCACCCTAATCATAACTTATTAAACATATCAAAACATATTTTTTTCATTCATCAATTTTTTACACTTACAATAACCTCTAATTATTACTAAATCAATTTTTGTTTTTTCCATTTAATATCTTATTCTATTTAGCTCTTGCTAGTAGGCACTTTATCTTCATATGTACATTTTTCATTCTTTTTTGGCCTCCATCTCATCAGACTTATCATTCATTAATTTCCTCAATTATCTCATCCAACTCGTTTGCATTTCCACCCTTCTACATAGGAGTTGTAGCTTTCCTGGCGACGTCAATAGAACAGGGGAGGTCAAATCAGCGTTAGCTTCCATCGTATACATTGCTCTCATCTTCAGGGATGAGATGTTGTTGCTATGTATGTGCTCGAAACGTTGGAAGATAAGGCCGATTTAATCTGGCTGGTACACCTGTTCGAATCCTTCTACATGCTAAATTGAAACAACAATCTTTCGTAATCATTAAACAGGATGGAATAAATAGCGGGGAGGCTTTTGTAATATTAATAATTTGAATTACTCCCCCATTAAAAACTGAGCATCCTCGATGGCGCAGTGTTAGCGTCGTCGCCTTGTAATCAAGGGATCCCGGGTTCCATGCCTGGCCCAGTCCCGATTAGCCTTACTGTGCATAAAGTGGACTTAAACACAAAATCAATAAATCATTAAGAATTAATTTTAAAATTTGATAATGGATTTCGGGTGAAAGATTCAATATACTAACATTCATTATTAATTCAATGCCTAGAGAATTATAAGAAATTGGGGGAGGTTGTATTTATATACACGAACGCTCGGCAGCCAATATAAGTTTACAACCTGCAAACGGGTTTTCTCTACCGATTCAATATCTCCAATGTTGTTTGTGTTGCACCTGATTCAAAATCGGTCATAATTTATTTCGGAAATTATTTTTGGGAGGATAAAGACAATCGATAGGAGAGCTTGACTGCCGTTCGATTCCCGGAGGAGAGGGTGAGGAAAGTGGGCTCTCCCACTGCATGAGGTGCATCTACGTACAAGGGACTCTCCTATATAACTTCGTGGGAGCATAGACGATTTGCATCGCCTCTATAAATAAGCGAGACTGTGAATATGTAAAGAGCCACCACCACCCACCCACCAATACGCCTTCAAAACACATTGCATAATGCAGGTTGGTGGCTTTACCAATTTCTTTCAAATACAAGTAGTTCATTATAGTAACAAAACATATTTTTATATATAATTGGATTTTTCAAAATTACAATAAAATAAAAAAGCAACCCATTTTGTTGTAATTCTATAAAGAATAAGTTAACATAGGCCAGAATCGGTAAACTTCCCGTTCGGACAAATGTCGCAGTTGAAGTAGCAGCCTAAACAGGTAAAAAAAAACTGCTTACTGACACGTAATCTGACTTAAAATTAGGCATAAAGCAGTCTATTTTTTTAGTTTGAAAGACCTTGTGACATTTGTCGAGCCAGGATGAAGTTCTTCATAACTAATGTAAACGAAGTCAAGTTTAGGAATATACAACCCTTGCATAGGGGTTACAACAACAAAAATATATATAAATAGAAAAAGTTGACCATTTTCTCAATTATTATCTTTCTGGACCACATGGTATTAAATGACCATATTTTGCTTTAGACCTAATATTAATTAAAATATGCAAGTTTGATTAAATTAGTGCATATATTGTGTATCGGCGAAAGTTTTATAAAAATAGATGAAATACATTCAGAGAGTCGGTTTTATGCAAGGATAATATTGGACAATTTTTCCGCTTGAAATCATTCACTGAGAATCAAACCTGGGTTTACTACGTGGCAGTCCGATGTCATATTTTATCTGCTTTTCTCATATATCAGTATTTACTCAGTTCCATATTTTTTAACAATCACATTCAGAACATAAACATCCATGTCGGGATTCGAACCCGGACCCCTGCTGTCGTAGCGCGCTGTGCTAACTACCTCGCCCCGGAGGTCAAATACTATTCGTTGAAGAGAAGCTTCCACAATTATGTATGTTACAAGCCACATATTGTTGCTGCAGAACTCTATATTATCGTCTGGAATTTTGACACGAAATGGTAGGATCAGCTTTTGGCAATGAAGATGCCAATCGACCCGAACAGCTAAACCTAGGACATGTCTGCAGAAAGAAATGACAAGGGTTTTACGACCTGTCAATCACTAACTGCCCGTGTACAGGAGGAGGCGTGTTCTTGAGGAGCCTCGCGAAGCGGGTCTTGACAAAACATCTGGTGGTGTAAACGCTGTGCGCGCTCTATCGGTAGAAGGAAGGCGAATTCGGAAAAGGCCTTTCCATGATATACAGTCTTAAGAACACGCCACACATTCTCAATGGGCGAGAGGTCGGGACTCGATGGTGGCCATGGCAGAGTTCGCACGTGATGGCGAGTCAACCATTCTCTTGTCAGCCGTGCTGTATGAGGCCTGGCATTGTCGTGTTCAAAGATGAGACGCCGCCTGTGGAACAGGTGCCTTCGCACTGTGGGAAGATGCCGCTCCAGTATGCGTGTATAGGCGTGTGCATTCACAATGGCCTCACAGACGTGTAGTGGGCCAACCCCAGATGCCGTCATGCATCCCCATACCATCACTGACGCAGGTTTCTGTACCCGACGTGCATAACATTTTGCTTCATTCTGTTCCTCCTTCCGACAAATGACTGTTTTCCGTATTTTCCCGTACACAACATTGAAAATGGATTCGTCCGTCCAGAAAACCCTGTTCCACTGCCGAAATGTCCATCCCCGGTAAATTCGTGCCCACCGTAGTCGAATGCCTTTGTTCAACATGGAAAGGAAGGGTTTACGTTTCGCCTTGTACACTCGGTAACCGCATCGCTGTAGGTAACTGCGAATGGTTCTGGTTGACACTTCAATGTGAAAGCGTTCTCGAGTCCACAGTCGTAATTCGGCCACAGAAACATGATTGTTGGTCTGGATATAGCGCCTAAATATCCGTAGGTCACGCACGCTCAGCAGGCATTTTCCACCGGGGGCCTTACCTGGCTCTGTAGTACCCGTATTTTGGTGGTGTTTGATGATGCAGTGGACGGTTGACTTGGGTAAGTTCAGTTGGCGTCCTATTTCCCGTTCACTGAGTCCATCCCGTTTCAACTCCACCACTCTTCTTCTCACGGTGTTGTCAATAGGTTTGCCCCTGGCCATGGTGATGATGCACTGCGGTTCCTCGGTGCACAGCACGCGCTTATATACGGCGGACTCCCTTATCGTGTCCGTGACGTCATGCTTCCGTCGAATGCGCCACTATCTGGAATTTTTCCGTTTGGGTCTGGTGCCTGGTCTAAGTTCAATGTCACGCGTATTGTTCCCCGTTTTCGTTCTTTACGTGACCTTGGGTGCAACATGTTGGGATCGGGATTCTTGCCTGCTCACACGCCTCCTCTTACACACATGCGTCACTTCTGCGGGTCACCCATTCCACCGCCTATGCCTCTGTGCATTTAATCACGTATTCCTTTCTGGTCGAACTTCATTGTCACCAAGGTTGTATGTACTTCTAAATTATGTAACCTTCTCTACTCACCTGTCTCCTCATCCCTTTTAGGTCCAAAGATTTTCCTAAGGATCTTATTTTCAAATACTCTCAATTTATGTTCCTCTTTCAATGTAAGGGACCAAGTTTCACATCCATATAATACTACAGGCAAAAGTACTGTTTTGTATATTTTAACTTTTAGTTTGTTAGATATGAAACGAGAAGACAAAAGTTTATGAAGAGAGAAGTAACATGCATTTCCTGAATTAAGCCTACTTTTTATTTCCCATTTAATATAATTTTCATTTGTTAATATTACTCCTAAGTATTTGAATTTGGAAACTGGGTCAAACGAGTTGTTATCTACAATTAGATTTTGTTTATTACCTAACACTTGGTTTCGGCCTGTAAGCATATATTTAGTTTTCTCTTTGTTAACTTCCAAACCTATCTCTTTAGCAGTTTTGAAAAATATTTTAGCATTATTCTTAATTGTATTCACATCATCCCCCAGTAAGTCTACATCATCTGCATATGCTAAAAACTGAGTCACACCATTTAATTTTAGTTCTTCTTTAGTTTCTTTACCTTCCTAACAGCATATTCTAAGGCAAAATTAAAGAGCAATGGAGATAATGCATCTCCTTGTTTTAACCCATCATGAATTGTAAATTTGTCAGACATATTAATACCCACACGAATTTTACTTTCTGTTTCACTGGTGCATATTTTTATCATACTAACAAGCTTCTTAGGTATTCCAAACTCGACTAATATATTATATAATTTATCTCTTTTGACCGAATCATATGGTTTTTTGAAATCAATGAATAGCTGATGGACATTTTGATTATATTCCCACTTTTTTTCAAGTGTCTGTCTAATGTGAAAAATTTGATCTGTAGTTGATCTGTTACGTTTAAATCCACATTGATAATCACCTATAATTTCATTAGCGTATGGGGTAAGTCTTGTTTAAAGAATGTTAGATAATATTTTGTATGTTGTTGAGAGTAGAGAAATTCCACGGTAATTATTGCAGTTCATTTTATCACCTTTTTTAAACACAGGAACAATTATGGATTCTTTCCACTGTTGAGGGATTTCTTCTTTATTCCATATTAAACAAATTAATTTATGAATTTGAGATATTAACGAATTTCCACCATATTTAATTAACTCAGCTGGTATTAAATCAATGCCAGGTGCTTTGTTATTCTTTAGCCTTTTAATAGCATCTTTAACTTCAGTCAAGTTAGGTTCTGGAACTAAAGGTTCTGCTGTGTGGACTTCATTCACTTCTGATTTATCTCCTACATGGACATTTAAAAGGTCATTAAAGTAGTTCTTCCATCTATATTTAGAATATCGCTTGGGTCAGCTAGAAAATCACCGTCTTTATCTTTTATCAAGTTTACTTTAGGTTGCCACCCCTTTCTAAACTCATTTACACCTTTATATAAATCTCTGATATTTTAATTTTTGCTGTTTTTTTCAATTTCGTTAATTTTGCTTTTCAAGTAATCTCTTTTTTTTACTTCTAAACGTGCGGGTAACTTCTCGCTTTATTCTATTATAATTGTTTAGATTTGTATCATCAGAGTTATTTAACCACCTAAGTCTAGCCTGATTTCTTATTTCTATTAGATTATGACATTCGTTATCAAACCATGGCTTACTTTTTCTTGGTTTATGGTATCCTATACTTTCTTTAGCTGCTGATTCTATTGCATTACGTATGTGCTCCCAATTCTTATTTACGTCTGTTTCATTTATATTTTCATCATCATTTAAATCCTGCAAAATATCAAATCTATTTGACAGTTTAATTTGGTAATCTTTCTTAATTCTTTCATCAGTAAACTTTCCTGTATCAAATTTTAGAACTTTTAGATTTTGTTGCTTATGATTTAACACTGAAAGTCTTTCTCTTAATTTAGCAATTACTAAATAATGGTCACTGGCACAGTCAGCACCTCTATGTGTACGAACGTCAATTATACTAGTATGTCTTCTCTTATCAATGAGAATATGATCTATCTGATTATGAGTTTTACCATCTGGAGAAGACCAGGTATATTTATGGATATCTTTATGTTTAAAAGTGGTACTTTTCACAATTAAATTCTTTGAGGTTGCAAAAGTAATCAATCTTATACCATTATCATTACTTCATTCATGAAGACTTTCTTTACCAATCGTGGGTTTAAATGTCTCTTCTTTGCCAATCTGTGCATTACAGTCACCTAACAGAATTTTCATATCATACTGAGAAAATTTATCAAAGACCTGTTCTAACTCTGTATAAAAATCATCTTTAGTATTATCATCTTTATCTTCCGTTGGTGCATGTATGTTTATTAAAATAATTTTACACCACCTACCTTGTAAAACTGCATATGATATTCTATCATTAATAAATTCTACTGTTTTAAGAGCCGTGATAATTCTATTATTTATGAAAAAGCCTGTTCCAAAATTATGATTTTCAGTACCACCATAGAAAAAAGTATAATTTTTAGTTTTACAATTCCCTTCTCCTGACCACCTAACTTCCTGGAGAGCTACTACATCTAATTTATACTTAACTATCTCATTAACTGTACACTGAAATGCCCCAGGCCGGTAAAGGCTCAGAACATTCCAGGTGCCTAATTTAATATCCTTATTCCTGATGTAGATCTTATCTTTAGTCCAGGGATTGAAGTTCATTCTGGAAAAAAATATTTCTGGACCGAATTGAAATTCATCCGGAAAAAGGTTCCTGGACCGTATTTAAATTGATCCGGAAAAAGGTTCCTGGACCTAATTGAAATTAGGTTCATATTTAAATATGAAAAGGTTATATACACCGTCTAGAACTCATTTACGCTTGCTGATTTTCTCTCCCAGTCCGGAATTGAAATTATTTACAATTCCTGGGCCACGGTTGACCGATTAAAAGTTGCCTTCTAAAAATGTCCGGAAGTACGTTTTACATTGGAATGTCACGCTGATGTTAATGAAAGCGTAGCACAGGGAATAAATAATAACGCTGTTGTTCTCTCGTGGTCCAGGTTCAAAAACTCCCTTGTCGAAGAGTTACTGTACATAACGCAATGGACTATTTAGCGTGGCGTCACATTGAGCTCAAACAAACCCGTTACGTGTAGCTCCGAGCCACCCAGCAGATATCACAACAGGGACAGATAGTGAAGGAACACGCGCAAGAGAATGGGGCTAAATGGAGAGGAGTAACGTAACTGCAGCGTTTGCGTTTCGCCCATTTCTACCTTGTACCTTAGATTCTCAAGACAGCCAGCACCTGGATTAGTCTTCCATGCTCACAAGTGGATAACTGTTTATCGTCAGGTCCGTAATCGATCCAAGTTGCGTATTGTTTCATTTCAATACGAAACTTAGACCCTATTTAAACTGATTCGGGAAAAAAGGTTCCTGGACCGTATTGAAATTGAACCTGGAATAAAGGTTCCCGGATCAAATTTAAATTGGTTCGGAAAGAAGGTTCCCGGAAAAAAGGTCCCCGGACCGTGTTGAAATTCATCCGAAAGAAAGATTCCTGGACCGTATTTAAATTGATTCAGAAAAAAGGTTTCTGGACCGAATGGAAATACGTTAGCCTACAGATAAAAAGATTTTTTACGGTCCAGAACCCATTTACGCTTGCTGATTTTCTCTCCTGGACCGGAATTGAATTTATTTAAAATTCCTGGACCTTTAACAACCCTTCCTGTAGTTTCGTCAAGAATTTGTAATCATAATCAAAATGTGAAGTGCACAAAATCAGTTTTCTGCCTCGAAGTTTCTGTATCATGTGCCAATCAATACTTCCTCCCTAAGAGGGTTTGCACACGAGGTCTACCTTATTGCAAAACAGAAGACAACCTTGTGTTCTGACGTGATCGGTGAATGCTTTTATTGTTAGGCTAATTTCCTAAGTTGTTACGTTGGGTTTAGAATAAATAATACATTTGCAGTGTATTTATGCTAAGAGAACCTAACCTAACAGACCTAACCTAACAACATAGGTATTTCTCCATCTGACGTCAGAACACAAGGTTGTCCTAGCGTTGTGCGATAAGGGAGACCTTTGCACACGCACCAATAAAATTGGTGTCGACTCTGACATTGATATCGTCAACACTAGAAATTAATGGGCAGACATTTCTGTTCTGAATTCTGTCATCTCTGTGGCAATTACCTTACTTACCAAACAAACCCAGTCCATCAGCAAGAAATCTTTAGTCCAAAAAATATTTACTGTAATAGATGTTTGAGATTTTTTTTAATACATCACAAGAAAAAATTATCAGCATATTGTAAAGCTGATGTCCACCATACAAACCTAATTCCATTGTTTATATTATTTTGATATGTGTGTGAGTCATTGAATGTTAAAATAGCAGGAAGGACAGGGGCGATTCCTCCATGTAGGAAGTGAGGATCTTCCTACAGTTCATTTACACTTATTTCCAGTATTTTTCTTTTTTAGGATTTAACGTGCGTTATAAAATCATGAGCGCAATGTGCGTTATGAAATTATGAGCGCGTACATTTGACTAGGTTCGCCACTTATCGCTATCACTCGCTTGCTCCAGCTGACAGCCAAAGACGAGAGTCTTCCCTCTTCCCTGCTGCTGAGTAACCTCGATCTTCTACACCTACAGCGGGATCGGCGAGGGGTATTGAAGGGAGCGGGAGAGGGTTGCTCGGTTAAATGGCCAGCGAGGAAGGATCGAGGGTTTCCTCATTAGTTATACCAACCATAGCATTATGGCTCTATACCTAGCATAATCTGAACTTCGCTGGCATCTAGCACCCTGTGTTTGGCAAGTGCTCTTAACGCGCGTCCTTGGGAGACAGATAAATTTTCAAAAAAACTAAGTATGCTGACCAAGGCAGTAATTTATTTTATTAAAAGCATAAACTAAACGTAACGTTTCAACCTTCTAGCAAGGTCTTCATCAGACTCTGTATCAAGTACAAAAGTAACAAGATACACAAAAAGGGCATTATATATACACAAACATTACTCCCTCCAGACTATTAGAAAGTTGTTAGGAACTTTCCAGCAGGTGGCTTTCACTTGCCAACTGTACTTTCACCTAAAAGGCTAAACATAATTACATTCATATAGAATGTGGTTGGACTTTTTATCTCACGCTCTTTTTCCTTCATTTTTCTCCCTTCTCCTCTCCTCTTTCTCTCTTGTCCTTTCCACTCTTTCTAACAAGGACAAGAAATTGAAACCGCTTGGCATCAGAAGAAGTGTGCAGCAGGGGTATTCTGCCACAAAAGAAGTGATGTAAGTGAGGTGACAAAAATAAATTTTATAAAGAATATGGAGGACAGAATCAAGAAAATATGCATGAAAGAATGTGAAAAAGAAGGCAAAATAAATAGCCTATGGTAACAGCTGGAAAAGAATGGCTATGAGAAGCAGGATAGACTGGACATAAACAGAAGAAGTAAGAAAACGGGCAGGGGAGAATTGGAAGAGAAAGAAAAAGAGGAGAGAAGGTTTGGAATAAGGAGTATGGGGAAGACCACAGAAGAGATATGCAAAGTGCTTAGGAAAGCGGGAATTAAAACTTACAGGAAGGGAGGGAGAAGCATCTTAGGAATAGCGAAGAATGCAAGCAAGAAAAAGGAGAACAGAGAAGAGGAAGAGGAAGGCATTATCTACGAAGTGAAATGTAAAGAATGTCAGAGTGTGTACATAGGAGAAACGAAAAAAAGGTTGAAAGACAAGTTGAAACAACATAGGGATGATGTACGACTTAAGAGAGAGAGAAATGCAATATTTAAACAGACGAGAGAAACAGGACATGACATAGAGTGGTATGAGGCTAAGCAGATAGGAAGGGAGAAGAGAATGCTAGTGAGAAAATGGAAGGAAGCAAAGGAAATAGAGAAGAAAGGTGAAGAAGACACAATGAACTGGAATGGGGGACTGAAGTTAAACAAAGAATGGAAGAAGGTGTTAGAAAGAGTGGAAAGGACAAGATAGAAAGAGGAGAGGAGAAGGGAGAAAAATGAAGGAAAAAGAGCGTGAGACAAAAAGTCCAACCACGTTCTATATGAATGTAATTATGTTTAGCCTTTTAGGTGAAAGTACAGTTGGCAAGTGAAAGCCACCTGCTAGAAAGTTCCTAACAACTTTCTAATAATTTGGAGGGAGTAATGTTTGTGTATATATAATGCCCTTTTTGTGTATCTTGTTACTTTTGTACTTGATACAGAGTCTGATGAAGACCTTGCTAGAAGGTTGAAACGTTACGTTTAGTTTATGTTTTTAATAAAATAAATTACTGCTTTGGTCAGCATACTTAGATTTTCATAATTATGGAAACAAGACTTAATGGTGTTAAAATTTAAAAGGAAGATGCTTTGAGGAAAGAGCAAATATAGGAGTATATTTTATGTCTTATTTGTATTTGTACTTCTGTATCAAACTGTTTCAAACAAGAGAGAGTATGCCGACTAAAAGACAAGCTTTTACAATCACATTTTGGTCCATCGTCTTGTTTTAATCTTTTCTTTATCCTCACCGATTATGAAATGAACATTTTATGAAAGTAAATCGGTAGAATGTTGGAGGTCACAAATAAAACATACTGGTCGCCGTTCCCAATCGTCGAATTTTCTCCAACTTTTTCAAGCACTCAATACTGAACCGAACCCATTTCATTCATACTGAACTCCCCTTTCCCAACCAGACAATCAATCAGCAACACAATGGCTTACAGACTAAGGTTGTCACACAGAGTACAGTTTGGTGCTTCTTATTTACACTCAATTCTCGGAAGTATACGAATAGTGCTGTATTCCGCAAATTACCATGTTTTCAAATTTCCAATAATTGTCTTGCCGGCCCCAGTGGCGGAGTGCTACGATACTAGGGGTCCCGGGTTCGTGGATGTTTGTGAGTGTCCATTCATCAATTTCATCATGTCATCACTCATCTCCATCTTTGCAAATTAGCCAAAAGTGACACAAAAAGCGAAGTAAAATAAAGCAAATCAAAATAAAGAAAATAAAAACCTATACTATAACTTTCTTATCATTGAATAGCCATGAAAATTCGGGTATCGGTATGTCTGGTAGCCTCTCGTCAATAGCCATAAACAGTGGCGGCGATTGGGTTCCAAAACCGGGGCGGCAAAGACATAATATTTCCCTTTGCAGATAAGGTTTAGCATAGTGCGGGGGGAAAAGTGGCGAAAAGTGTGGGGGTAACTGCCCCCCTCGCCCGCCCCCTAATCGCCCCCAATGGTCACAGAATAAAAACTACCAAATATTGCAGACTGCAGACTTCTGGAGCTTGCCTATCAAACAACCCATTCATTCACGAAAGAGAAAAATCGAAATTCTATCACAATCTGAAAAATCACAATGTTATTTTCGATCGCATATAAATATTTTTCATTGTTAGAGGGCCATGACCCCCTTCGGAACAGGCTTGTAGCTATTCTAAATGCAATGGATAGTACAAATGATCCGTGGGCCTGTTTAATTAACTTTCGAAGCCTTTCCTTGATCTGTTTAGTATAATTTCCTACACCTAAAAAATGCCACGAGTCGTCAAGGAGGAATGGTATGCATGTTTACTACCACTCCCTCCGATTTGGACAAAATTTTCAGTATTCATTCTCTCCAACTCCGAAAGCTTGCATGTAATTTTCTGACAGAACAATGCGCCCATTTCCAAGTTATAGCATTCAACACTTATTATATTCTGCTTTGGACCGATTCCAGACTCTGACAGATAGGAGCTGCATTTACATTGTCACGAATATACAGGGTTAGTCAAAACTATCGGGACAGGCCAGTAATAACGAGACGTGGACGGAGGAAAATCACATGTTGCAAATGGGTATTCGTGCGGAAACTGCATTGAATGGGGATGTGGCCATCATGGCAGCCATCTTGGATTCCGCCATATTGGATATCACACAATATTTTCAATTGGAAAAGGGTATGTATGACACATGAATTTAGGCTAGAATCGTCCCACAAACGACAATCCGAACTCATTTTGGACTTATCGCCATAGAAATAATTGTTTACTGTATTCCTGTGGGTAACTGTACAGGGTGGCTCAATAAGTCACTTAACACCCTCAGTACAAGGCCACTGCACAGCGCAACATGGAAATGGTGATGACCAATCGTTATCAGGCCAAGGAGGAACCACATTGACGCCACCCACACGGTCGGCGGCCAGCTTGATGTCCGCCATCTTGAATTCAACTTTAGAATTTTAAATGGGAAGGGGGTCGTGCGACATATCAGAATTGGCTAGAATTTCACGAGAAATGCAATGGTGAAGGTTTTTTCGGCGTATCTTTCACCAGTAAAAGGTATGACTGAATTCTTGTACCAATTAGCTCCTTTTCGAGGTGTTAGAAAAATGCCTTAAAATTTGTTTAGCGCATCGGCAATGCATCGAGATCAAAGTGACGTCTAGGGAGAGAAGTTCGCATGCCATTGCACACGATTTTAATCGGATACATCCATGAAGAGCTGCGCATTATGAATGGTTGTCGCGAACAATTTACAGTGTGACGCTTCCATTGAATTAAAAGTCCTTCACAGTGACAAGGCTAATGTTTATGTTCAGAAGGAAGTTCATAAACAGAATATTCGGTGCTTTTCATCTGATAACCCATTTTCAACAGATCAAAGCTGAATGGTTAGTGTTGGTAAGTTAATGGTGTGGCGTGCTGTGTGGAACACGATTGGTTAGTCAATTTTCCATCAACGGAACCTTCAATGCTTAGGGCTAATTGGATTTGTTAAATAAACAGGTTTTTTCATCCTTGCTTATGGAAGAAGGTACTTTTTACAGAGTTTTTTTTCGATAGGGAAGAACACCAGAACACTTATGGGAACGTTATGAACCAGTTTTTGTCCAAAGTTTTAGTTATCAGATGACAAGGGTCACATATTCTGTATATGAACTTCCTTCTGAACATAAACATTAGACTTGTCACTGTGAAGGACTTTTAATTCAATGGAAGCGTCACACTGTAAATTGTTCGCGACAACCATTCATAATACGCAGCTCTTCATGGATGTATCCGATTAAAATCGTGTGCAATGGCATGCAAACTTCTCTTCCTAGACGTCACTTTGATCTCGATGCATTACCGATGCGCTAAACAAATTTTAAGGCATTTTTCTAACACCTCGAAAAGGAGCTAATTGGTACAAGAATTCAGTCATACCTTTTTACTGGTGAAAGATACGTCGAAAAAACCTTCACCATTGCATTTCTCGTAAAATTCTAGCCCATTTTGATATGTCGCACGACCCCCTTCTCATTTAAAATTCTGTAGTTGAATTCAAGATGGCGGACATCAAGATGGCCGCCGACCGTGTGGGTGGCGTCAATGTGGTTCCCCCTTGGCCAGGCAATGATTGGTCATCGCCATTTTCACATTCCATGCCGCAGTGGCCTTGTACTGTTTGACCAGCGATCCGAGAGCTCCAGTTGGCAAAGTGCCAAGAAAAAGGGGAAGTTGGCGATAGGAAGGCAGGCCCGAGAACCCCGCTCGCGGTTGCACGTTGAACAGTGTTACCAATCTGCGAGGATGCTTATCCACCAGAACATAAGTAACGAAAACCGAGGGACATGCACAACCATGCGTCAATTTTAGGTTCACTGTTGGTATTGAAGAGTTGAATCTCGATTAGTGTTATTGTGCTGTGCTATTTATTTATATATAATATAAAGACCTTGTGAGTAAAATTGTCGCAGTGAATGAATGGATGTCTAAACACTGCAAGCAAAAGTGACAACATCGCTTTACGGAGAAACAGGTGGTGGCCATGGACGTCCGCAGGATTTTTTCCAGGGAGGGGCAAGGAAGGTTTTTTTCCAGGGGGGCAAACAAGGCACATTTTCTCCAAAAATAGTGATGTTCCCTAAAAACACATTGCTTAAATTTGAATTTATGGTGATCATGCAATAATTAACACATATTATTGTGGTTAAAATGAAATTATACGTGCGAAATACATAATTTTTGGATGACTTTCATTTTTCAGGGGGGCGTCAACCCTTGCCCCCCCTTCCGGACGCCCATAGTGGTGGCTCGAAACCAGATACGGGTCCAGTCGGCTTCCTCTGGGGTTGGGTCAAAGATGCCGAACTGGCGCTACGTTCAAGACTTCAGCTTTTGCAAAGACGCCTCTCCTCGGCCAGAGCACTTCCAATATCTTGTGTCAATATTCTCCGGTTGGCAACATTGCTCTCTTTCCCCACGTGACACTCGCGCTGCTTGCGTTTCAGAGAAGCGGTTCCGCAAACTCCCCCAATTTACGACTGGACTCTTCTACTTCGGGCATGCGCAGAAAACTCGAGAGCTCTCGGATCGCTGGTCAAACAGTACTGAGGGTGTTAAGTGACTTATTGAGCCACCCTGTACACACTGCAAATTACAGAGAGCATGAACAAGAAAACATGACATTGACTTACAGAATGCCTCAAAGCAAGTGCTCAAACTGCTT
The DNA here is from genome assembly GCF_977018435.1 of Lepisma saccharinum. Lineage (NCBI taxonomy): Eukaryota > Metazoa > Arthropoda > Insecta > Zygentoma > Lepismatidae > Lepisma > Lepisma saccharinum. The sequence continues at coordinate 32,426,412 of NC_139247.1, forward strand.
CCCGTCGACTATCTGACAATATGCCAACCGATCGTAAGAACTGCAAAGTGCACGTTGTAGCATATCCCGAGAAAGTCCTCTTGTTTCGTCCACAGTGCGATTCCGTATATCATTCAGGGAGTGTGGTTTGGTACGATACACTTTGTCCTTCATGTGCTCCCATAAAATAATCCAGGGGTGATAGACTGGGAGATCAGTTTTCCTTAGTTCCCCCAGGCGAATACCGGAATGGTACCTTACTTCGAGGCCTTTACTTCTCTTCGTTTCTTCCTTTCCTGCCTCTATCCCTTTCCCCGGGTTGTTTTGATAATTTGTTTAAAACAACATAATATCGCAAATTACCGAATTAAAGAATGCCAGTCTAAACAATCCTTCCTTACAACAGAGCAACATACTCTTTTGTAGCTAACAATCCTATTCGACGAATTAAGATAATCTGGTACGTATTTGTTTTACTTTCCCTTCCACGGACAGCAATAACAGTGTTCATCTGGATATTTACTCTGCCTGTACACATCCCTTGTAGATTGTAGTCAACTTCCTCGAAGGTCAGTTGCATTTGTTATCGTCCTTGTGAACGTTCTGCATGTGGCTCATGTTGGTGTCTGTTGTGCCAAAGGAAGGAGATTTGTGTCCGTGTCAGTGGTCAAAATGGAGCCCAGTGAACGAGAACGTATTACGTTATTAATGGTGCGTGGCTATGGAGATCGCAAGCGATCGTATATCAAGATGCGACAGTTATTTAATACTACCGAAATCTTGTGGCAACGAGGCAGTTTCTTTGGATGTGTTACAATCGTTTCTGGAATATCCGCATACATCGACAACCAGCGTTGCCAACACGCTCGATATTTCCCAGAGTTCAGTGCAACGAATTTTAGTGCGCAGTAAGTTTAAACACTACAAAGTGACAAAGTGAGTTTAGTGCACGAACTGACGGAAGATGACTTTGATCGCCGTATTGAATTTTGCGAAGTAATGATGCAAAATATCGATAACAATAGTATTCACCTCAATGACATTGTACTCTCTGATGAAGCGACATTTAGCCTATGTTAAAAGGACAGGTGAACCTACATAACTGTCACTATTGGGGCGATTAAAACCCGCATTGGATGATGGAATATCATACCCAGTATCCACAGAAACTGAATGTTTGGGTAGGAATGATGGGAATCATTCTTGGTCCATTGTTCATTGACGGCAATCTGACAGGTGAGAAGTATTTGACAATGCTTCGTGAACACATTGTCACTGCCATCCAAGTGTCCACACAGGACTTTAATGGTGTTTGGTTCCAACAGGACGGAGCGCAGCCACAATATGGACGTTCAACAATACTTACATGAAACCTTTCCACAACGATGGATTGGAAGACGAGGTATAACCGAATGGCCTGCAAGATCTCCCGACATATCACCCCTGGATTACTTTCTATGGGGGCACATGAAGGACAAAGTGTAACACACCAAACCACACTCCCTGAATGATATACGGAATTGTAGATGAAACAAGAGGACTTTCTCGGGATATGCTACAACGTGCAATTCGCAGTTTTTATGATCAGTTGGCATATTGTCAGACAGTCGGCGGAAACCAGTTTGAGCACTTGCTTTGAGGAATTCTGTTAGTCAATGTCATGTTTTCTTGTTCATGCTCTCTGTAATTTGCAGTGTACAGTTACCCACAGGAATACAGTAAACAATTATTTCAGAGAAATCTCACTTTTTGCAGTCAAACGTAGCACACCTCATCTCTTCCACGAATGTCGATAGGTCCCAAATGAGTTCGGATTGTCATATGTGGGACGATTCTAGCCTAAATTGATGTGTCATGCATGTCCCTTTCCATTTGAAAATATTGTGTGATATCCAATATGGCGGAGTCCAAGATGGCTGCCATGATGTGCACACCCCCATTCAATGCAGTTGCAACATGTGATTTTCCTCCGTCCACGCGTCTCGTTATTACTGGCCTGTCCCGATAGTTTTGACTAACCCTGTATGTCAGTTTCTGTATCCCAAGTAACATTTATTAAATTCCACATACAAACGTACAGACACTCTAGTAACCATTAATTTAATTTTTTTTGCGATTTAATACTAAGATTATATTCGAATAATGACACGCTATCAGCATGTCAAATTTCAGCTTTCTATGTATAAAACTTCTATAGTCCTCCGGCATTTGGGGTTATTCACGCTATTACCTATACCGAACATCATTCATTATAAATCTCTACGTTGGGCTTGATTCCTTTTACTTAATTCACTTAATTTAATTCTGTATACAAAAATTGATACTCAAGAGTGGACATGCTGTAAAATTTTTAATGAGTTCCTTTTTTTCTTTTCAGAGAATTTCGTGGTAGATGAAACTACTGAAGTAATATGGTTCTTTGGTCACTGCTTTTCCTTCCATATGCGGTTGGGAATATTTTTCTCAAAAACTACAATTTCCATACAGAAGATGTGATGCAAATATTATCAGCAGCTATAGACAGATATGCTACACATTGTGCTGTAGTTATATCCGAAACTGGCATAGAATGTAATCCCGAAACACAAAAACACATTCCAATATACAGGATTAAAATACAAAGTGATCAAGAAATCTTTTTAAACATATTACTACCCTTGGTGGTTAAATCATTAGACTCCAATTGTGAATTGGTAATTTCCAGAGTTCGAAATTCAACCTATATAGCAAGAACTCTGAGAAGGGCATCTAGAAAATCCATTTTACGGAGACAAAGAAAATATATTTATGTACTGGACGAGAAAGACTCAGATGAACATCTTGCACTAAGAGAGTTGCAGCTAACACCAGACGTAATAACTATTGTGCCTCTCAAAGAGTTTGAGACACAGATATTCAATATAAAGTCATTCTGTTTCACCTGCAGAAACCAAAATGTAATTCAGACAGTTGATGTCTGGGATGGAAAAAAGTTCACTAATGACTCCAATTTATTTCCTATCAAAACTAATAATTTGAAGGGCAAAAATCTAGTATTGAGTCTGATCAACCACTTTCCACAATCTTTCTTCGAAGAAGAAAAAAATGTCACAACTTACGACGGAATAGGTTTCCGATTGTTTTTGACGTTTGCAGACAAACTTAATTTCACTTGGTCAGTAAGGGTAGAAACCAAATGGGGACAACCGACGGAGGAGGGTGTTGGATTTGGTCTGAATGAAGCTGTTGCAACAGCAAACGCTGATGTAGCCATTTCAGGAACTTATCTCGTGAAAAGAAATTTTGACTATATGGACATGATCGTGTACAACATGAAATCTGAACTCACGCTTCTGGTGCCGAAGCCAAAAGAGGAGTCATTCCACTCAACAGCCATCCTAAAGCCTCTGTCCGCAGAGCTGTGGTACACGATAATCCCCTTCATGGTATTCAGCTCCCTGGTGCAATGGTGTGTTGGGAACTCCTTGATGAAAGTTAGCGGCTCAACTCCCGATTTCAGGTTCAGAAAATTCAGCTACTCTTTCTTCAACACACTAAGTTTGCTCAGCCAAGAAGGATCACTGTCATGGCCAGATTCTGCTTCCTTGCGTTACATTATCATATGCCTGTTGATTACATACATGGTTCTATCAGCAACTTACTGTAGCACTCTTGTGTCCGTCCTAAGCACACCTATCTATGAACAAGGAATAGAGACCGTGAGTGAGTATATTGAAAGTGGACTTCCTTGGGGATCGACTGACGCATCCTGGAACATCCTGGGAACTGAAGACACCATTACCAGAATCCTAACTGCAAAATTTGAATTAGTAGAAGACAGTGTTACCATCAATAGAAGGGCTGAGGACGAAACCTTAGCAATAGCAGCCGAAAAACTTCTACGACATGGATACGGTGGTGTGAACTATCTTCAACGTCACGTAAGAACAAAAGTAAAACTAATGAAAGAAAGTATTCTTTCGACATACATGGGGATCATTTTACCTAAGTCAAGTCCTTATACCTCGCAGTTCAGGAGTATAAGTGGGAAAATTGTAGATACAGGTATTCTAAAGAAATGGAAAGCGAAAGCATTCCAAGGAAGAATTCGATACTTACTTGACCATCAATAATGTGGATCCGATATCATTTTCTATGACTCACTTGAAAGGTACTTTCATAATGCTACTTTGCTTCTTGAGCTTGTCGTTAACAACTTTCGTAGTTGAGATCTTTTATCAAAGTATGAAGAAAACCATATGCATTCTTAATCCCTGACATATTAGCGTATAAACTAAACATTTCTTCTCGGGTCCACTTTAGTTCAACCTCTGTAGGGAAAATTGGGCTTGTTGATATAATGTTTAGTGAGCTTATAAAATTAACATGAAACGACCTTGTTTCATAGTGTATAATAACATTTATTTTTTCATCTTGAGACAATTCTGTGAGTTTTCCGGATTAACTATAACACATAGCTTCCGTTATGCACTTAGAAGTTTAGGCTTGTTCAGCCCAGTTCGGTACATAACGGAAATGGAGCCTTCTCCCTTCTTGGCGCTAAGATGTTACCGCGTTTAAAGTGAAACAAATGAAAAACAGCAAACGCTTACGCTTTCGCTAAGCACTTCGTTCTTGCTGCCGCTCCAGCCGATGCAAAGAGACAAACATGTTTTGGTTTGTTTGTTTTGTTTAAGTGCTAAAGGAGTGTGAGGTGCACGTAAAAACAAATTTCAATTATTTTTCAATATTTCAATATGTAAATAGTTTCATTTCACGTATTAAATGAATAAAATAATTTATTAGCAATTGACAACAAACGTGAATAGACATAGAAACCAGACATTCGCCCAGATTTAGGTCGTGGGGCATCTGAAAATGTAAAAAAAAAAAGATCCAAAATAGCGTTGAAGTATTAGATGTGACCACCAACGCTATCATAGTCTTGGTATTGCATTGCAATATTATGGTACAATGGTTTCGGAAACTTTGTCTTATACTTTGTATCTAATAAATTGTCTATATTTTATTAAGTAAGTGAACCAGATTTAAGTATACTATATACAGGGTGTTTCAGGGCTGATGATACAAACTTTCAGGGATGATGGAGAAGGGTACATGTATCAATTTGAGATAAGGAACCCTGGTCCGGAAACGACTTAGTCGAAAGTTATAAGCGAAAATCAGTGTATGAAGATCTAATGCTTTCATTACCTGCATAAGTTTCACAAGCTGCTACATTCTCAACAGTTGTTCAAAGTGGCGTCCCCCGGCTTCCCTGCAGGCATGACATTGTCGCACAAAGTTCTGGCGTACCCGTTGGAACAACCCCGGGGCCGTTCGAACAATGTCACAGGAAGCGAGACTGCAGAGGATCTCCTCGCAAGAATTCTCGCTGCCTGGGTACGCCAAAACTCTGTGCGACAATGTCATGCCTGCAGCGAAGCCGCGGGACACCACTTTGAACAACTGTTGTGAATGTAGCAGCTTGTGAAACTTGTGCAGGTAATAAAAGTATTACATCTTCATACACCGATTTTCGCCTATAACTTTCGACTAAGTCGTTTCCGGACCAGGGTTCCTTATCTCAAATTGATACATGTGCCCTTCTCCATCATCATCCCTGAAAGTTTGTATCATCAGCTCGGAAACACCCTGTATATATAGTATTACTGTGAAAAATATCGGAACAAATTATTTACTAATCAAAAAGGGTTCGAAAATTACTGGTTTATGGAATGTCCGACAATATATTATAATCATGTTCTATATGCATACGATATCACAAAATAAACACAAAATTTTGTTTCTGTTACAAATATATTTTGTTATAATTCGTTTCCGAATTTCATTATATTTCTAGCTTGCTTTGATTTGATTTGATTTGATTTGATTTGATTTATTTTACTTCGCGTTTTGTGCCTCTTGGCTAATTTGCGAAGATGGGGATGAGTGATGAAATGATGAAATTGATGAATGGACATTCACAAACAACCAAGCCCGACCGGGATTCGAACTCGGGACCCTTGGCAGCTTGCTTTGAGATAGACAAACAGTATAAATCAAACTTTGCAGATGTTAATTTGATTTGTATTCCAATTTAATTGTTACTATCAAGATTCAAAAATTCTGTGATTTTCCTTGCATTAATACAGGAGATACGTGTACTGTACACCTGTATATACGGATATTCCTGACAATAATAACACTTGTGATAAAATAAAAATAGTGAAGAATAAATTTTTGCATATATTCAAAGATATGTGGCATGAAATGTAGCATTTATCATATTATGAGACAGGAATTGAAAATAATGCATCTTCCTTGTTAGGGGATAATTATTATTTTTCTTCTCTTGCAGGTGTTTTTATTGTCAACTGATATGAATTCTTGTATGAATATAATTTTCTTATTAAGATAGTTTGAAAACTTACTAAATGCTAGATTTGTGTTCATTAATGATTATACTTTTTTTAAATAAAAATTGTTATTTTTGTTTTCAAAATATCATGAAAAGTTATAAACATAATCGATTTTGAGAAAAATAACATTTAAAAAATCAATGTTGATAGAGATACAGAGGAGATCATTAACTAATCATTAACTATTTTTTGGTTGTATTCGATTTCTCAAACAAGTATCGACCTACCTCATAGGAGAAGCTAGTGCATGAGAATAATTTGTAGTTGATTAAAATAATATTGTTTTCATGTGTTGTAGGTAACAATTAAAGGTGCAGCGTCAAAATTTCATCAGTATACAACATCGTCAATAGAAAACATCGACAGCAAAAACATCGACAGCAGAAACGTCAACAGAAAAAAGATTTACGGGAATAACATTCTATACAAAGTTCTCCACACTGAGGAATTAAAATCTATTCACGTATATTTTGAGATAACTAACTAACTCTCTAGCCTTCTTAAATCCAAAGGTTTATGGCTGCAACGACACATGCCTTCCATCTGTTCCTATCCTGAGTAAAATGTATCCACTCTTTTCCATCCCTACAGTTTTCCTTTAGGTCCATCTCAATGTTATCTCTTCATCTTCGTCCTGGCCTTCCTACTGGTCTCTTACCATCAGGTTTCCCAACAAAAATCCTGTAAACTCTTCTTTACTCTCGCATTCGTTCCACATGGCCTGCCCACCTAAGTCTTCTTGGTTTAATCATTCTAATAGTATCTGGAGAGGAATACAGATTGTTCAGTTCTACATTATGTAACTTTCTTCACTCATCTGTCTCCTCATCCCCTTTAGGCCTAAATATTATTCAAAGGATTTTATTTTCAAATACCGGTATTCTTAATTTATGTATCTCTTTCAATTCGTAGAATTTTTTGAGATGGACTACGTAAATTTAAAAGTCTTTCAGAACAGTTAGCAGTAGGAAAATACGTCTGAACCACTAATAGTGTCTACGAATTGCTACTGAAACGAACAATACGAAATGAGTATACTCCAATGTTGGATTAAAAATTATGGACACTCGAGTGTGGACTCTAATTTAATATTAACCAGTAAACTTACACAAAAACGAGTTTTGCCAAATTTTATATTATTCAATTCTGCTTTAATCTATGGAAACCAATTTTTTTTAAGTATGTCTTGGAATTTTTATCGTTGTTGGAAAAAGAAGTGCCTTTTTTGTGTCTTGCAAACGACCACTCTCCTTGAGATTCTATAAGTAAAGAAATTGTGGTCCGATTGTGATGAACCTTAAATAGAGTTCAATTATAAAGGTTTTAAATACAAAATCTAATTTTCAGATTTTTAAGATTGGCAAAAAATGTTCTTATCAATTTTGTGTAACAATTTTTCTTAGTATTGGGTAGTACTACAAATTTGATATTGGTCTTGTTTTGAAGCTCTTTGCTTCGGTTTTTAAACCAATTATCATTGTTAATTCACATTGCGAAACTAATTTTTAAACAGATTTTTATTCAACGGAGTAAATACAGTTCGTTGAACGTGGCAACGCGCTCACATTTACAGCTCGAATTTTTCACGGTTCAAAGGATATCGCTGTAATGACAACGTGTACAGAGTTGCAACGTTGCAACATCTTTACCCCATTGAATAAAAATCTGTTTAAAATCAATTTCGGAATGTGAATTGACAATGATAGTGGGTTTTAAAAACAGTTGCAAGGAGCTTCAAAACACAACCAAGATCGTATTTGTAGTACTATCCAATTTAAGATAAATTGTTTCACAGAATTGATAAGATTAAAAAATCTGAAAATTATGAATTACATTTAAAAGCTTTATACATGCACCGTATTTAAATTTCATTACGATCGAATCTCAAGTTTGCAAAAGATAAAAAACGACATTTTTTTGTTCCCACGACAATGAAAAATATATGGCATACCAGTAGCGGCTCGTGCCTAAAATAACAGGTGAAGAAGTATATTTATAGGCAATGAAAACAAATAGTAAGTGCCAGTGCCCCCCCCCCAATTTAAAACGTCTTTTTTGTCTTCATCCGTCCATCTGGAAAATGGTGTCTGCAACAAATTACACACTAAGTCATTTACTGGGTTCATTGTAGAAACCACAGCTCAACACATGAACACAACACACGATAGGAAACGCGAAACACACACGCGGAACAAGATCTCGCGAGAACGCGAAGATTTTGCCACAAGCACTGGATGCGATGTTTTCTCCGACGAGAGAACTGCTTCATCTAGAAGGCGACACCCGTTCAAGGCCAACGCTAGGTGACGTCACCGTTGCCATGACAACCGGCTAAGTTTTCCGCAACCTAGCGGTGTTTGCTCTTGGGTTGGGACGAACTCAATACGTGCGTAGCGCCGAGCGGCGTGTTATTTGAGTATTATCGTGTGCGTTCTGCTGGGAAATAGTTTAATTTAACAAGCAAATGAAAAATGTCAATATTAATTTGAAAATTAGGTGAAAACATCTGCACTTGTTGCACTTGGCCAGCCGCCACTGTGGCATACTCGAAGAAATTGGTTACCATAGGTTGGCGCAGAATTGAATGAGCTAAATTGTTAATTGGCTTTGCTTTTGTGGCACCTTTTGCTAATCGCGACGATGAGGATGGATACTGATGTAATGAAATTGATGAATACTCACAAAGAACACACATGCCCAGGCCAGGATGCCACTCCTAGAAAATTATTCTAGATTTGCCTATGTGTATTGCAATAACCTGTGTATTTTATGCCCAATACAAACTAACAGCAGAAAATTTACAGCTAAATAAATTCCAATGGACAAAATGTCTTAATATCATCTACTTATTTTCTTATGTTCATATAACGCTGTGTATTCGAAAAAGAAAATACATTGTTTTGTTAAAAATACTTCATGCACAATCTAAATTTGTGACAAAAAATCTAGCAACCCTTCTCCAATGAAGAGGATTATCCTGTATATACTGTATATATTAATTAATTCTAAATCATCCTGTGACTGGCCAAATTTGTATCAGTTGCGGGGGGAAAAACTGATTTTCTTAAGGCTTCTGTCCAGTGGCGGTCACAAGGGCTCTGCAGATACTGCTGAGTGAGGCTGGGCGGAGGGGAGGTAAAAGGGCCTTCTTAAACAATTGGTTTCGTACCATAGTCATCAAAGAACATTTGTTTCACAATATAATGAGCACACAATATTCGCGGGCATAAATGCCGACTTTTAGAGTGTGGGGTTGGCAAGGCATTTTCTGACCCCCTTCAAAATTCACGTAGATACCCACATTTTATGTACTATATTTACATATATATATATATATATATATATATATATATATATATATATATATATATCTTGCCCCTCCCCAAGATTTATCTTAAGTTGGCGCTTCTGTTCGCGGGTATAAAGCTAAAAACAGTTTTGTCGAAAGCAAAAGGGAATTTGTGTTGTATACGATTCCATTGTTGGAGCTCCGAGGTAAGAAGTAGATGCAAGTGATATATTAATTTGGTGTCAGAAGCTTTGTGTCCATTGAGCTCGAAATTGTCGAATCATTTAAAATACCGCTCTTTTGCATCAACTATGGCTGATAAGGAATCTAGAAAGAACATCGAACAATGTGAGTAGTGTTGCCCACGAGACGAGACTTTGGCCTGTCTCGTCTCGTGGAAATGCTGTCTCGTCTCGAAAATATTCGTTTGTCTCATGACACATGGTCAATCTCGTCTCGTCTCGAATTTTTAAAAGCCTGTCCCGTCTCGTCCCGTGGACAACACTAAATGTGAGCATGTTTGGCTGAAATATAGAACAGCTGGCTTCACACTGCTATTGTGACAACACTAAATCCCATTTCTTTTCACAGGAGCGAAACAAAAGTTTCATCCGGGCGAGGTGGATTTTGGGCGCTCCTTTACTTTCCACCCTGTCTCCCACACCTGTCTTTTTACTCTGCTCCTCCTACTTTCCATTTTCCTCAAAAAATAATTTAAAAAAATTAAAAAAATACCATGTTATATATATCTACGGTTTTAATGTTTTCCGTGTCGATGTTTTATCTGTCGCTGTTTATGTCGTCGATGTTATATAGGTGTCGATGTTTTGTATTGACGATGGAATGTAGATGTTTCTGCTGACGTCGATGTTTTGACGTATAACACAAGAACTAAGAATTTTCGAGAAGTTCCAGACATTTACAATGCAGAAAACATTTTAATTAATACTAATACTAAGAGCAGTGGCGCATCATTTTGGGGAGTACAAAATTCAAAATATATATATATACAGGGTGTCATTTTAATGGCGCCCACGGACCACAGATTCGTATAGAGGACATCAAAACAAACAACTTTTCTCAGTAACATTTTTCTCGTTGGTGCATCATTTCGGCGCTACAGCCGTTCAAAAAAGACCGTTTTGCCGCCTGGATGCTGGCAACCCAACACAACATTTAATCGTATCTGTGATGTCATATCCTGCGGCGAAACAGCGCACGGCAGGATTGCAAGGAACACACAAGTTTTGTGAAAATTGACAAACTACCACCACATGATTAAGTGTAAAACGAAGCGAGAAACGCGTTCAGTAGACCGAACATCATAGCCTACCAGTCAGAAGGTCAGCAGTCATCTCAGGGGAAGGGGGAAGCGAACCAACGATATGGGAAATGGTAAAAACGTATTCAAAATGAAGTGTCAATATGGGATTTTGTCTCAGCCTACATGTCAAATATCAACAACAATAAAATTTTTATTGGACTTACAGCTTACATGTGGCTGTTTGCGCCCAGTAACATGTCAAATATTTGCAAATCCATTACCTTCTCAATCTGAAAGCCTGATGGCTTGCTCCGGTCACGTGACTAAACGTCATCAACTGGAGGCGAGATAGCTGCCATGTTTGATTTGCTTCTTCGGAATCAATGTTGGACCTTTTTAGTGAATATGGAATTGTAATGCAAATTTAAGAACTGTAATCGAGTTTACATGACGTGTAAATATGCTTAAATGTGGAAGAGGTATGGTGTATAAGTCTTGTGTACTCAATTGCAGAGGCAATTACAATGAAAAAGGTAAGAGTAACATTCACATTTCTTCAAGATGTTGTTAAAAATGAGAAATGTTTAGGGCAATTCCATGTGATTCAGTCACTACGAAAATATACAAGTAACACATGTATTATACTAAAAAATAAATAATAGTAATAGTTCATGATGTAAACATTTCATGTGTCCGAAATAGGCATCAAATATACTCGTAAATGTGGACAACATGTCAACATTTTTTTTTAGAATTATCAAATAATTTACCCTGAATTACAAACGTTGGTTAATATTACGTCTACCAAAGCAATTTGTTAGCGTAAATTTTATGCAAGCATTCGATAAATTATTCATATTATTTACACAAATTTTCAGTTTCAAAATGTGCTTAATGAAAGAAAGCTATACAACGGGGCAAAGTTGATACATGTGTACATTTATTCTTATTTTATCCTGCTTTATGCTTCTTTATGCTAATCGGAGGTTAATGGAAGGTATGTTGTACATTTAAATACAAAGGTGCGACGTGTAACAAGAACGTCGATGAAATATTCGTGTGTAAAACTATCCAAGAATATATATATTATTTATGTTTGAAATACAAATGTTTTCACACAGAAAGCATTTTGTTACCTAGCTATGTTAATATGAACTACAAATGTATTAAATTTTTAAAACTGTTTCATATGAGCTGCTTTTTATTTTTTGTCTTTGTGAAGCTTCAATGTTCGTAACTTTGATTATTATATCAGTGATAATTTTTATTGTTTCATAATGTATTAACATTCTTCACGATTTTTTTTAACAGAATGTAAAAAACAGTGTAAGGAAATATTCCAAATGTTTATTTCCAAAGTGAACGTTAAAATGGAAATATTAATCTGCTTTTTTCTCAATGAAACTCTTGAGTTATTGTCACAAATCTTACTAACGACAATGAAAAGATTCAATTTGTTTATTATCTTTCGTTCAATAAAGTCAATAGGATCGAAATTACAATGTGACAAATTATTTACGTTTAGTCTTTATACACAGAAATGTAACATTGCCCTTGTACCAATTTCTTTCGCTTTTGCTGCAAGTATATAGAAATTAAGGTTTTGTATTGAGATTGTATAGCTACACAGAATATCTGCATTATCTGGTTGATTAATTTTGGGTAAACTTAAAGACAATTTAATTGATTAGGTAACTTGGAAAGTTTACGGTCAACCTAACATGTTTTTTATTTAATCAATTGATTTTACATACAAAAGTTCATACAAAAGCGGTTACGAGTTTTACTGTAGCTGACCAATATTCCCGATAATATTTTTCAAAGATATACAATGTTTAAATATTTCCAACATGAAGTTTCTAACGGTTTTCAACTCTTTCTTTGTGCTATGGTAGGAATTTTTGTGGTGGCCATAGTGACTTCCTGAATGAAAATTGTGGTGTAAATATTCAATATTATACATTTTTCTTCTAACTATATTCGTCGGGAGGGTAAATGTCAAAATTTAACTTCATAAGAGAAATAAATATACCTTACTTATCTACGGTAAAATTACGTCAAGGAGTTTACAGCGTTAAGACGATCGCCTCCAGATGATGACGTCTTGACTGAGCGCTGTGGCCTGAACCTCAAGATGGTCTTGGCAAATCTCGTTGCAAGGTTGATATCTACAGGAATGTGTCCAGATGCCTTGTGGTACTTTTGTGCTGATAACGGAAGTATCCGAGGTTCATGTTGTTACATTACGGCTAAAACACGTACAACCACAGCAACATTCTAATTATGAATCAGTAGCGAATATACTGCCCTGTTCACAGTTGCAAACTATTACATTACTCTGTATCCGGTGCATAGACAAACACTGTCGTCGGACAGCTTGTATTACTACTACTTATATCCCTGTTTTTTCAACCATTTTTGTCACTTGCCTCATAATGCCCTGAATATACATTATATTATGTGTTGCTTACCTTTGGAATTTTGAGTTCTTTCATTTCTATTTTGTCATCTGTTCAGTGCGTCACAGACAACTAGTATCAGAAGGACGAAGTGGATAGACTAAATTGTAGATGCCAACTTGGTAACTACATTTGTAAATAGTTGACATGTAAGCCGAGACAACATTTGTAAATATTTGACATGTAAGCCGAGACAACATTTGTAAATATTTGACATGTAAGCCGAGACAATATTCGATATGACCACTTCCACTTGAATTATGTTTACTTCCTTTTAGGTTAAAGAACGTGTTTTCTCGTTTTCTTTTACGGTACATAATGTGGTTGATTGTAGCTATGTCATTTTTCACAGAATATGAGTGTTCCTGGTAACCATGGAACGCATCGCTTCAGAACGGGATATGACGTCACAAATGCAATCAAATGTTGTGTGAGTAAGCATGACCTCTTCCCTCTAGTCACTTAGTTATACAACGTCTCTCTACTCCTGAAGATGTGACATACCATCACGAAAATTTGATTTTTTTCTTTGTCCGGTGAGTCTTTTCTCTCTCCTCTTTCATTTTTTACTTAGCTCTTGTGGCCCTCCTTTCTTTTATCCTATATACATATGTATATATGAGTGAGTATATCTACAACCACTGACACATATAATGGCGCATCTTTCATTGAAATATATTAAAAATGATATCGCTTGAAAGCTTATAAATTCGGCTACAACTTTTATTAGAAACAATTTTTTTGTCATTTGTCAAAAGTTATAAGGCAAAAACTTCAGAAAGTACTAGAAAAAATTCACTTTTTGAAGATTATTTTTTAAATTACGACAAAACCACCAACATTATCGAAACATTAAACAGAATCTTTTTTGTAGCTTATCTAATGAGTAGAGCCCGGAAGTTCAGGCATTTATTTTCGTTAAAATAGGCAGGCAAAATAGGCATTTTAAATGTGGAAAATAGGCACTAAAAATGGGGAAAAAGGCAAAATAAACTGAAAAAGGCACATTTGAAAGTCACTTACTTTTATCTATAATTTCTGGCAAAATGTTAATGAAGCATACATAAAACAAGCAAATGTAGCTGGACTCATTTCGATAACAGCATTTTCACCTTTAAGAATATCACAAATTGTTTTCAATTGTTTCAAGTCATCATTTGCACTCACTACCCATTTGCACTTTTCCACAACAGCTGACCCCTTTTCTCCTGACACTTCCATCATCTGCTGCATAGATTCCTCGAAGATTTTCATGGATGCTACAAGAGTCTCACCTCTTGTTTCTAGCTTTGTAATTGTCTCGCTTCATTTTCTGGAAGAGCATCGATCACCTCACTGATTTTTTCAAGGTAGTTAGCATAATATATAGCTGCTGATATCCAGGTTCCCCATTTCGTCAAGACTGGTTGCGGAGGTAAACTAAGCTCAGGTGCAACTTCGTTCGGGTTCGAGAGGGAGATATCAGAAATATCTTCTTTGTGTTCGAAATCAACCTGTCCACTTCTGGGTGCAACACTCTAACTTTTTCGGCGATTCTGTGCATTGCGTGGGCTACACATGTGATATGAAGCATGTTCGGGAAGAGAATTTTCAATGCTATGGCAGTCTTCTTTATATAGAGAGCTGCATCACTGATAAAAAGTAACATGTCATCATGATGTACACCATCTGGCCAGAGCAGAAGTAGGGAATTTGAGAATAACTGAGCTATTGACGAACCATTGGCTCTCTCTAGTTGTTCTGACTTGAGAAGAAATGATGACGCATGTTGGTTCCATAGTTCATATGATGACGTTGGCTATTCAGCGTCCCATAGCGTCAATACTTTCATCTGTTTAAATCCAAACCTTCTTTCCACCAACTTCAGCACGAATTCTTTGCAGAGCTTCTTCGTAGCAGATGCTTAAATATGTTTTCCGCAGCGTAGATTCCGACGGCACCGTTTCTTTAGTGTATTTCTCCAGGAATTTCCTCAGTGACTTGTTTTCCACTTTCCAGAAAGGTATCCCTGCTTCCATGAAAGCTTTGCACAGTTCAAGAGAAAACTGAGATTGCCTTTTGGATGAAGTGCCCACTGTTGAAATTAGGGATATCTTCATCTGTCCAACCTTTTTGGCAACTGCAGATTTATGTTTTGCTGTTGACACATGCTGAGATATAAAGTATTTTTTTCTCATGGTTGAATGTTTTTTTCACATACCTTGCAGAGAAGAATAGTACCATCTGTCAAAAATGTGCTTTCACCAAATTCATACACCTAACCATGTAACTTACCACTTAATAGCACACTAAATTTCGGCATGATGACAACTACACGATCCTTTCCTTCCAAAGTGCAGAACTAAACTAAAGATAGAGAACTTGATTTTGGAATCCATGCAAAGGCCCTTGGGCATTAGTGCTGTTTCTTGTCAATAACCTCTTGACACGGACGCTGGACGTGATGACGTAATTGTGCAGGTGTTCTGCAACAGGTTTTCAGCAGTCAATCATTCACAAGGACATGTTAACGGAAAGGCAATATCTTAACTCAGCATGAAGTACTATTTTTTTAAAAACACACTTTTCTCCTTCAGCAATGTTGAAACATACGTGAGTTCAATATTACTTAAATAAGGCGAAAATTATTCACATAATAAACGGAAGAAAAATAAATGCCAACAACGTTTTTTGGAAGAAAAATAATTTATTTACACATTTTTTTAAAAAAATGTTCAAATTTCATTGAAAAAGGCAAAAAAAGGCATTATAATTAAAAATAGGCAGTGGGGTCCCAAATAGGCAAAATAGGCAAAATGAAAAGGCTTCTAAAACATTCGAAACAACATAAAAAACGTATATCCGGAAAAAATTTATCAATATATGCAGTAGATATAAAGAGGCATTTTGCCAAACTTCCGGGCTCTACTAATGAGGATTGAGACTAAAAAAAATTACCTGCCTACGAGCATTCTTTACGGAGATACAGGTCCATAACTGAGAGTCTTCGAAACTGATGTTTGGGGAGGGGGCGCTAGGGGGGAAGCGCCGCGAGAAGGGGCGGGGACTTTTGGGATTTTGCACTGCTAGTAAGTAGTGTTCTAACAACTGACCAAAATTCAGCTTTTACGGAATTATTCCCGACATGAAACTTTTATTGACAAGCGTCCCAATAGCCCCGTCTAGTTTGCTACACTTTTTGACTCGATTTGACTCTCTTTGCACAGAAGGGTCTAATTGGTTGCACGGTGCAACACCGAGTCGTCTAGTTCGTTGATTTGGAGTCAATCAAGTAGTGTATTTGGTGTCTGCACCGTCTGCACTACCTTCCGGACCGTTGTATCATAGGCGTGCGCACGGGGGGCAATTACCCCCCTAATCTTGGACGTCCGCAAATATTTTCCACGGAGGGATATGCAAGGTATTTCTCCATGGGGCATATTACCCCGGTAATAGTGTTGCTCCCTCAAAAAACTTCCCTTGAATTTGAAATTATCGCATTAATGTAAATTACTATGACTGAAATCAAATTATACGTGTGAAATATATACTTTTAGTTAGACATTCGATTTCTAAGGAGGGGGGGTGTAGCCGGCCATCCTTGCCCCCCCTTTCAAACGCCCATTGTCCTACATTATTATACTTTTACCTAGAAATTTAGAGTAGAGGAATTAATCGCCGTTATTAAACGATATTATACTCTTATAGAAAATTAAGTACTATTTTAAAGCTGATTAAAGTTCAAAGCAAATACGGGGGTACAGTGCCGCAACCACAAGGGGTAACGGGCATTGCCCCTCTCCAACAATGGACTGAAATCAATTCTAGGGGGGCAAACATTGAGGTAAAATAAAGCAAGACTAGCATAATCTAAGAGTAGCAGGACAAAAGGATACTCAAGATGGAATTAGTTTTCACGTCATTCTTGCATTATTTCTTCCAGAAGGCCAACAGCACTGCAGGGGGGGGGGGGCAATTTCCCCCCTCGACATCCAATTTTATACAAATAAAAATGCATTTCGTAAATTTTTCTTGATCGCTTCGCTCGCAATATCTGATTTTCTTAAAAATTAAAACATGGGTCCCTTAGTCCACCACGGACTCTATTTCCTTCAAAGGGGAGGCAATGTTTGCCTACTGGTGAAATACATGTGTTTGACACCTGACGAACAAATAGGAATCCCTTGATTGATCAACGACTTTTGGATTACAGTGTCATCATTAATATTTCATATTAAGTTTCATAGAACGTTTGGCTCCCATGGCCTACGCCCACCGCCCCATAGCTATGGCTCTGAGCTTTGACTATAAGAATAGCATTGCGAGCGGAGTGAGCAAGAAAACTTTACGAAATGTACTTTTACTTGTATAAAATTTGTAATCGAGGATGGAGGGTAATTGCCCCTCTGTGCCCCTTGCAAGTGCCCTTGGCTGTCTGGAAGCAAAATGCAAGGAACAAGTGTAAACTAAGTCCATCACGAGTATCCAATTGTCCTGCTATTCTTAGATTCTCCTAGGCTCTGTCCGAAAGGTGCAAAGTACATACTTGAAGTGTGGTTTGACGGAAGTGACGTCACCTAGTACAGTTCGAAAGCGCCAAGAACAGAAGCACGCAAGTACGCAGCTCTCAGCACAGATGCTTGGTGACTAGGTCACGTGATATCCACACTCGTTGCTCATTTGTTTTGAATCGCGGAGATGGAAAGCCAACAACACGGGTTAAATGGGTCAGCAAGTTGTTAGTTACAGTTCTTTTAATGTGTGGAAATGTATGTGTACGAACATTTGAAAATGCTATGTGATTTCTATGGTTATAAACAAGTGTTTAAAACGCTAGGGAAACAACGTGTCCTCAGTTCTATCTACTGATCGTATTTGGCGCTGCAGTCGAAGTACAATTCGAAAGACTTTCACTTCCAGTCCACGACTTGAAGACCGCACTCCAAGACCACACTCGGAGGATGCTCGCTTCAAGTACGGTCTTACACCTTTCGGACACAGCCAAAGACTTGTTTTTTACTTCAATGTTTGCTTCCCCTAGAATGGACTTCCATCCAAGTTCGGGGAGGATGGGGTTTGAGGGACAATGCCACCAGCCCCCCCTGTGGTTGCGGTACTGTTTATGAGTGTCTCTTCATCAATTTCACGTCATCACTCATTGTTGCGATTAGCTAGAAGTGGCAGAAAAGCAACGCTAAGTAACAAAAATCAAATATCCATTCCCTCTCTCTCTACCACATGAATCATTATTACCAAAAGGTAGACTTGGGAAACACAAATTTAAGCAGCGCCAAGTAACATCCGAACACATTAATACAAGACTACCGTACTCAAAATATCACAACTGTTCTAGATACTGAAAATTGGTAAATCATTTCCCGAAGTCTGAATCTGGAAGAGATCCCCCCCCTCATCCTGATTCATTATACGGAATCCCATACATCCTAATAAATCACAAAATCAGTAAGTGTCTTTGTTATGATGCTAGAGTAACACATGATATAATTGTAAAGGTTAGAGAGAATTCCAGGTAGGAATGTGTTCCGTATTTTTCACAGGGGGGGGGGGCTATAAACACCGCTTTCTGTCTAGTTGGTTGAACGTCATTTCCTTGCACCACTCTGACACTGGATACACCTGCATTGCACCAAGTGTCAAAAAGTGCAGCCAACTAGACGGGTTGCACAACTGTTGGTCGAAAGAGAAAATTTGATCTGGCCGGAAGTTCACCAACGAAGTCGAAGCCAAACAAAACCTTCAGGAGAAGAAGAAGAAGAAGAGAGTTTCGTAGATGGCAGCAGCATCCCGTTTCCCGGGCAACAATAAACTTTCTCAGTATGTAATGTAAACACACGTGGAAGTAAGAACTGAATAATCGTTTTGAACACAAGACGCAGTAAGTAATTTATAAACCTGTGTATCAATGGTGACATTGGAATTACACGAACGAAAAATTCCTGTATTCGATCCCCGGTGGATGCAAATTATAGAGTGGTTCTGCGCTTTCAACTGTAGGTGCAGTCTCCATAAGTTTTTTTGAGCACAATGTGGACTTAGGACACACTTTTCATTTTTAGCATGAACATGTTTTTATTGAAAGCTCAAGAGTATATTCTGCTTAGAAATAGATACGAAACCCCACGATTTATGCATAAATACTATGTCAAGTACTGGCAGATCATTTTGTTGCTTTAAGAATGGGATCCAGTTCGGCCCAAGTTCTGGTTGTTTAATTACGAACTAAGGGTGCACATGCATTTTTTACATCGTTGAATTGGTGAATTTTCCGTATCCGGAAAACGCCTGGGTGACAGTTAGATATAGTGAAAACACGTTTCTTCAAATTTACAGGAGAAATGACAGGAAAGTACATACGGAATTAAGTTCCTGTGGAGTTTTGTAAGCTGGGAATAATTTTTTTTTCATTTGTGCAACTTATTCGGCCGGTAAATAATGAAATTTTCGTCATTAATATATCTCCGTTGCACTATAGCTCTTGCCACCATTACCGTCGACTACGTGAATCAAATGTTCCGTTCGTTCGAATATGTAACCCCCTGTCAGTGTAGCAACCATTGGGTAGTTTTACCACATGACGTGTGAGCGTGTTTTTTTTTCCAATTTAATTTTCTGTTTGCCTAACATTACTGAACCTAACTAACCTTCCGTGAATGGTTTGTGGATCAATGTTAGCCTAAAAACCATCATTTTTCGGTTAATAAGTGTTAGTGTAGCAACCACGCAGTAGTTTAACAAGATGACATTTGAGCATTTTTTTTTCCAATTTAATTTTCTATGTTTGCATAACCTAACCTTCCGTGAATGGTTTATGGATCAATTTTTGCTTAAAAACATTTGTGAATAGTTTGTGCGGCATTTTTTGGTTCATAAGTTTGAAAACACTGCATATCAGCTGACGATAGACAACGTGAGTCAAGATTTGCCCGCCATATTATGTGTAATGAAAGTGAATTAGCAACGACCAATAAATACTTGTAATGTGAAAAATTACGCTTTTTTCAGTGAAAAAAACAAATCAGAAGTTCAAAAATATTCCGCTATGCATATCAGGTAAGTACAAATGTAAATTATTCGGAAATGAATGAGTTAAATGTGTTTTGACTATATCTAACTGGTACCAACACCTGAAACTCACTATTTATGTCACTTTCCATATTCCTACTTACGTATTCTGCATTAAGAAACATTGCTGAAGGTGGCATTTTGCTTTTTTCACGGAAATAATCTATATTTTCGACGTATGAATTAAGTTTTGTTTGTTTCTTTTTCTCTTCGGTAACACGTTAATGGCGGTCACAGTTTCACTACCGTAGTCGGCATGCATTGTTTCCACCCCACTCCACCCAAAAATACCTACGTAGCCCCACAAACCATTGACGCATAGCCCCACGAACCATTTGCGGAAACGTTCCTTCTTCACTTACAAAAACACGTGTTTGGAAACACTGACCGGGTGTTCGTCATCACACACAGGCAACATCCGGCTGGAAGGAAATGGATGCAACAGCTTTCGTGCATCCGTCACACATTTATATCCAAAAAAAAAAAAAAGCAACGATGTACCAGCAAAATTCAATGAACGATGCGAGAAAACACTTCCACAAGTCTAAAGAAACTGCATTCGGTAAGTAATTTCTCCTATAAATTTTAAGAAATCCGTTTTCCAAATACGGAAAATTTACCGTTGAATTTTTAATTATGTATGTTTACGCATGATTTGAGGCTTAGTGATTTTTACTGCATGTTTTCTAAAGATTAATTTTTCCCCTTCTGTATACTCCTATATGCGCATTTGTTTGGTAGCAGCCATTCATTTACTGTTGTCTTTGGGTAAGAATTTACAATATAGAGAGTATCTCCAATTTCGTTAATATTTGGTATACTAACTAATTTTGTCCTTCTAATCATGAATCTGTTGTTAAAATGCATGGATCATGTGTAGAAATTGTACATTATGCACGGGTAGCCCCACGAACCATGCATGGGGAACTCCATGAACCATTTCCAGTAAGATTAGGTTAGGTTATTCCACTTCCATCAGCTTTTTTCCCGATTTGCACACGTAACCCCCGCATTTTAACAACAGATTTGTGATTAGAATGCCAAAATTAGTTAGTATACCAAATAATAACAAATTTGGAGATACTCTCTATATTGTAAATTCGCTCCCATCTTTGTTCGA
Organism: Lepisma saccharinum; assembly: GCF_977018435.1. NCBI lineage: Eukaryota > Metazoa > Arthropoda > Insecta > Zygentoma > Lepismatidae > Lepisma > Lepisma saccharinum. The sequence continues at coordinate 32,447,986 of NC_139247.1, forward strand.
TCTACTGTATTTCATCGCACAATCATCGCATCGGGTCAGATAACAAAACCATAATAGCCGCGCAGAATCATGGGCCACAAAAGAGTACATTTTTTTAAGTCCCTACTTCGCAGCACAGTAATTTTTTCTCAATTTTAACACATAACCACGACTATTCCATTTATCCTAATCTTACATGACATATAGCTTAGTAATAAATGATTTGTTAGCACCGGTAATACACATACTGGTCGCACCTCCCTTTTTTGCCAAGAAAAAAATTGCATTAAATCTGCGAAGATTATGTGAAATACAATACTTCTTCCTCTGCTTCACAAGATATAAGATGTAAAGGAGCATTGCATCTCTAAATGCTTTCATTGTTAGGTGCTTCCAACACCTGATAATGTAATATCTGGTCTTAAGCAGGGGGCACAAATGCGAAAATCCACCATGTCTGTGTCCAAGAAGACTGTAAACCAAGAACAGCTGCTCGCTGGGAGTCGTGGGTGCTCCTGTAATCTAGCTACTTTTCAAATTATATTTTCTCTGCTACTTTATACTTAGTGAAGCTTGTGACTGTGCTAATTGGTTTCGACAAACTTCAAACTTACTTCCACAATTGTTTCCTGTATTCTAAAATTTCCTGATGCTCCTATACAGTTCGCGAAAATCATCAAATGCTTGGAACTATTACCATACATTGATCAAAGCATTTTTAGTGCCACTTCCATTTTGCAAATATCATTAACACTGCAGTGGTCATACAGGGATTCCAATAGTGAGCCACTCATTTTTATTCACGTGCTATTGCCATTTGGCAACACTGTTGGACTTTGCTCCCAGTGTACCTTAATGAAACAGTCCAGGAACTCTCTTCGTTCAGCCATTGTTGCAGGAAAGGATACATTAGCTGATCTTCACCCTGTTAATGTTGATGTTCTTACAGAAGGATGCATACAGTGCCTCCTCTTCAAATTTAAAGTTTAGCATATGACTCAACCATCAATCAACATGTTGCATGCATTTCTTCAGTACTCTGGTTGTGTATGCATTTTAAAGTTATTCAGAATTACAGTGATGATGTGAAATAGGGGGAAGGTGTTGTTAGAAGGGTGTGGATAAATTACTGTATTACTGCCTTCAAATTTTACTGTTCATTTGACTGGTTAGGAAAATGCTTGGAAATCATTGATGTCTTAGCAAGTCAACTAACTTCACCAGCTATTATATGTATAGAAGTACTTCAATAGTAGACACTAGGGATTGCTACAAAATCTAGATATTAGGATTCCTAAATATCAGACATCCATTTTGGATGCAACAGATAATTTGGATATCCAAATATTTGGATAGTAGAGATTTGATGAAGGATTTGTAGAAAATCCGTCCATTGGAATATGAACATGACGAATAAGATAATATGTGGATAGCCTGTAAAACGGATAAACAATAAAATTGTCGGGATAATGCACACATTCGGATTTCCGGGCATTTAGGATAATCTGGATAATACGTATGCCTATATCCAGATATCAGAATGTCCAATGTCTGGATATTTAAAATCGACATAGAAAATTATCTGATATCCTGATAAAATTTTATCTGGATTTGGCCATCCCTAGTAGACCCGGCAGCATCTTCGAGTAAGCAAAATAAAGACCAGGAACTACTCACCTAGTTTTGGATGCAATAAAGAAGAAACCAAGGGGGAGACCACCAAGTCTCATTGGAAGAAGGAACCTCTGCTGTATTTAGCAGGCAAAATTGGCAAAAAGATACATACCTCAAGATTATTCCTATCCTACATTACTACAATATTTTTCTGAAACATTTCATATTTTAGTCACTATTCATTCCTCCTCCAACTGAGCAGAAACTGAACAAAAATGGCGTAGGAGACATTAAACACTTACCACAATTGAAGAAAAGTTATCCGCCCTTCTGGCAGTCTTTCTCATTCTATCCCTTATATATATGTGTTTCCGGGCTGATGATACATACTTTCAGGGATGATGGAGAAGAGCACATTTATCAATTTGAGATAAGGAACCCTGGCCCAGAAATGACTTAATCGAAAGTTGTAAGCGAAAATCGGTGTATGAAGATGTAATACTTTCATTACCTGTACAAGTTTCACAAGCTGCTACATTCACAACAGTTGTTCAAAGTGGCGTCCCCTAGCTTCGCTGCAGGCATGACAAGACAGTCTTGTGTATGAGACACCTGTAGTAGACTGAAGCAGATCTCCTGCCAAGAATGCTCGATGCCTGTGACATTGTTCGAACGACCCCGGGGTTGTTCCAATGGGTACGCCAGAACTTTGTGTGACGATGTCATGCTTGCAGCGAAGCTGGGGGACGCCACTTTAAACAACTGTTGTGAATGTATTTGCTTGTGAAACTTGTGCAAATAATGAAAGCATTACATCTTCATACACCGATTTTCGGTTATAACTTTCGACTAAGTCGTTTCCGGACCAGGGTTCCTTATCTCAAATTGATAAATGTGCTCTTCTCCATCAGCCTAAAAACACCCTATATAAATATTTTAAATGTACACCCAAAAGCAAAAATAATAGCAGGCAAATTGTCTGACACTATTTTCGCTGAATTGAATTGAAATAAAAGTGTCCATAATCAGTACCATCAAAGGTTAATTCCTTAACCTTTAGTTGCTGGAAGGGAAGTAAGTTTCCCATGACTTTAAACCTGTTAACCCAGGAGAATACACGTGGCAGGTATTTGACCACAAATGTCTTTCTTTGCTTGCCTTTTTGTGCATTTGTGTTGGTTTGGACCCCCCCCCCTCCCCCCACACCACCTTATGCACGCTGGGCATGTGGGAGACGTGCTGGCCAGCCAACAATATTAACAGTGGCCTTCTACCATTTAAAAGGTGCAGTTCAGTTTCATCTGTGGCGTTTTTGACCACACATTCTTTCTTGTGTTTAACAACAGATCTTTATTGGATTTTTCTTTATAATTTTGAACCCCGGAGAAGAGGATCAAATTCATAGGTTTCGATAAGGATAAACAATGTGATAAAGAGCTTGAAAGGCAATTTGAAAGAATAAGACGACGCTTTTTTGGCGATGAAGAATGTAAATAAATAATAAAACAAATGCATCCACTGTTCACTCTACACCTGCCGTGAACACACAGTTTTTTAATGTGTGGAATATGCAAATGGAAATCTTGATGGCGATGAAGAGGATGTGGAGTGAAGATATGAACTAAAAAGATTTTTTAAAAAAAAAAACTGAAGTAGTCAGTGTAGAAAACATACTACAGGGTGAGTGAAAAGTCCCTGACCACCCTTTATAAAAAAAAAAGGGAGTGTAGATTGCAGCAATTGGTCATGCTAGTAATGTGTTAGGCCTAGGGGGAAACATTTTGGTGCATGTCATGACAACGTCCGCCATCTTGGATCCAACTTAATTTCTTTAAATGGGCAGGGGGGCGTGTGGGGTATGGTTTTGGGCTAGAATTTAACCAGGAATTCAGTGGTGAAGTCAGATTTATAAAAACTTTAATGGTAAGGAAGTTATGAGCATATGAAAATGATAATTACGTATCATTTGCAGGTGCTGAACTATGCCATTGACCAAGCCGAACGAATCCAGATCATGAAGCTGGGAAGGGGGGGGGGGGGGGGCAGAAGGCCATGCTGTAGCTCGTGATTTCAACAAACGGAACCCAGCGAATCCCAAGTGCCGACCAGGTTCGAAGAGAGCGGTACAGTCCAGGACAGGCCACGATCTGGAAGGCCCAGAACTGCCACTGATGAAGGAACAGCTACGGCAGTGCTAGCATCATTTGCCAAGTCTCCGCAGCGCAGTACACGTTGAAAGTCTGTGCAATGTGGTGTCAGCCAGAGTTCCATTTGCAGGGTGTTAAAGATGGTTAAGTGGCACCTGTACAAGCTGCAGCACCCTCTCTCTGAGGACAACCCGGATAGGAGAATGGAGTTTGTTATAAGAACACGTCAGTTTTGACTGAGGATAGCAGCTTCCCCTCATATTTTCAAAAGGATGGGCACCACCTCATTATGGGCGACAAATTCGTCATTATCTGGACCTCCAGTTCTCTGGTCGATTGTTTGGTTGACGTGAGCCAGTGGAATGGCCTCCCTAATCACCAGATTTGCCCCAATCGATTTTTGCCTGTGGGGTCATTTGAAGTCAATCGTGTTTGCCGAAAAGATTCGGGATGTGGGTCACTTGGAGCAATGGATACTGGATGCCTCTGCACAAATCACACCTGAGATATTGCCCCGTGTCTGCATACCATGGGAGAACTCTCGCAACATGTGCATAGCACAAAAAGTACAGCATATTGAACACATTGTGTAACTTTCATATGCCCATAACTTCCTTATCATTAAAGTTTTCATAAATCTGACTTCGTCACTGAATTCCTGGTGAAATTCTAGCCCAAAACCATACCCCACATGCCATCCTTCCCATTAAAAGAAATGAAGTTTGATCCAAGATAGCGGACGTTGTCATGACATGCACCTAAATGTTTTCCCCTAGGCCTAACATATTACTACCATGACCAATTTCTGCAATCTACACTCCCTTTCATTATATAAGGGGTGGTCAGGGACTTTTGACTCACCCTGTGCAATTGTAAATACCTTTCAGTATATAATCTTGTCTCTAAAACCTTTGTATTAGACTTGTGTAAAATTATAATTCTTGAAGCTTTCCTGATGGCGAATATTGAACAGGTTTTCTCGGGAAATCAACCAGGTGATTTCCGGATAGGCTTCCGAGGTTTCGAGAGCTAACGCCACTCCCATCTTCAGCGATTGAAGTGTAGAGATAAATCAGGGTGAAGTTATATGTATTTGTTGTGGGAGGGGTCCGTTTAAGGTGGTGGGCCAATCAGGTGGCGTTTCTCCATCAGCGCTCCCAGTCGACTATCACTAACCAGGCTAGGTCCAGTTCAAGTCCCGTGTCCCTGTTGAGGTTTTCCTTTTCCCCGTGTATGGCTATTGCTTCTTTGATGAGACGGTCCCAGTAATTTGATGATTTATTGATGATCTCAGTGGTTGTGAAGTCAATTCTATGGCCCTCCCTTTTGGAATATTCTTCTAACCCTGATTTGGCCTCCCCAATGGCGCAGTGGTAGCGTCGTCACCTTGTAATCAAGGAGTCCCGGGTTCGATTCCAGGTGGAGGCACATAGTGGTTCGGATCCCACTTTAAACTGTAGGTCCAGTCCCGATTAGCCTTAATGTGCATAAATTGGCCTTAAAACAACAAATCAATCCAATTCTAACCCTGATTTTTTGGGATGAAACCGCAACGTTGTCAACTTGATAGACAAACGTTTTGACGAAGTAACGATCTCCATTCTGTCGAAGGGGTTGAACTTTGCTTAAGCTCCTAAGACCATTCCTACCACAGACATAATCAGCAGCATCGAGCAAGCCGTAAAATACCTCCCAGTGACAGCCACCCAGTATATTCGTCGAGAAGTATACATGGCCCTAACAACGGCCGCTCCGCCTAAGCCAAACATCAGAGCAGCAGAGAAAGCCACACTCAAGCAGCTGAGAGAAGACCAGGACATCATCATTCTACCAGCAGACAAAAGAAAATGCCACTGTTATACTTCAATCCACCGACTACGACAGCAAAATCACCAACATTCTCACCGACGGCACATACCGACCTTTACTCCGAGATCCCAAAGCTGCAATAGAGAGGAGAACCAGGGTTCTGCTTAAGAAATCCACACTGCCCGTGGTCAGTTAACACCCATTGGAACAGTACTACGGCCTTCCCAAAATACACAAAACTGATGTTCCATTAAGACCTATGATCAGCGCAATAGGATGCCCTACCTAAAGCCTTGCCAAATTCCTAACAGCACAGCGCCAACCTCTGACAGGCAAGTGCCAACAGCATGTCAAGAACTCATCGGACTTCATCAAGACCCTTTAGAACATCAGAACTTATCCTGGAGACCTTCTAGTGAGCTTCGACGTAGTATCGCTCTTCACCAAAGTGCCACTTCAAAATTTTTTAACACTGTTGGAGCATCATTTCGCACCAGACATCCATCATATAAGCCTCTTCCAACATACCCTGACTTCAACATACTTCAGCTACTATGAACAGACCGATGGAGTGGCAATGGGATCCCCACTCTCACCAGCAATAGCAGGGTGACTAGCGACCGGAAAAATCGGGAATTGTCAGGGAATTTAAAAAATTGGAAAAGTCAGGGAATTATTTCAAACTTATCAAAAGTCGTGTGAATTCTTGAGTAACAGTAATTTATCAAGATACTATTTCAAAAAAAGTTTCAGTGAGTCTTTCGTAAGTTTGTTTGCCGAGTTACCTTGTGCTTCTTTCCTCCACCACAGACGCCAGCGCGTGTCAATGTATTCGGCCAATCACATTCAGGTGTCGAACAATTTTAAGACGTATTACCATTCACAAGACTACAGAAGGGTGAAATTACGCTGCAGAACATGTTACGTGTTCTCGACATGTTAAAATGACACAGAAAAAATCAGTTTTTCAAGTAAACTGGCTGCAGGAGCCTTGTTTTTCATCATGGCTAGAAAAAGTGCCAAAAGATTTACATTCGGCCAAGTGTAAATTGTGCTGCAAGATTTTTACTTTAAGCAATATGGGTCGTCGTGCTTTGTCGGGCCATATGGAAAGCGTTAAGCTACAATATAATGTCGACGAGTCAAAGTATAAGTGCCTCGATTAAAGTTTTTGTGAGTGCAAGTGCGAGAAGTGAACAGGAAAATATTTCCTGTCTAAGTGATGAAGAACTCAAGTCATCGAAGAAGGATACGACTTTTAAACCTGCTTCATCCAGTTCCTTTTCCAAGAGTGAAAATACACAAAGTTCCGATAATGTGCTACAACCATGGGGACTAAAGGCATTCCTGTTGAATGACAGTCTAACTAAAGCTGAAATATTGTGGTGCATTCAGACTGCAATTACACACAGTTCTCTGTGAACTGCAGGACAGAATATAAATTTGTTCAGTGTCATGTTTCCCGATAGTGATATCGCAAAAAAATGCAGCTGCAGAAAGATAAGATAAGTTATACCATTGCTTTTGCTATTGCGCCTTTTTTTAAAAAGGATCTGCTTGAGAAACTTTCGAAGTGTGAATCGTTTGTCATTGGATTTGACGAATCCCTAAACAAAGTAGCATGTGGATGTAAATGTTAGGTTCTGGGACAACGATTGTGGGGAAGTAAAGACATGATATTTGACGTCAGTGTTTCTGGGCCGTTCAAGGTCAAATGACATGTTAGAGGCATTTCAGAAGGCAATAAAATATATTAAGTGCAATAAAATTTTGCAGATTTCAATGGATAGGTCGAATGTAAATTTTAAATTTCTTCGGGAACTGAAGGAGGCACTGAAAACTGAACCTGGTAGCAAAGACCTCTTGGATTTTGGAAGTTGTTGTTTACACACCTTGTTAGTATTAATTCACATTTTTATAGCAGGGAAGGAGGCTGAGGTTCTTGCTGAAGAAATTCAGAAACTTAAGAAGTGAGGAAGGTGCTGCTGTGCTATGTGTACATAATGTAAATATGTTTAGACAGACTGCTTATTTGTAAAAAGTGAAGAATTGTGTATTGATGATAGCCTAGAGTGAATGAGTGCAACTATGTAATCCCTGAACTTTGATAATTGCAGCTTAAGGTAAGCATTATTTTAGCTAATCACATGTGAATACATTCATCTTCCAGGGTAGTCAGGGAAAATATCTTGTCAACAGGGAAAGTCAGGGAATTTTACTCAGGGCTTTTGCTAGACACCCTGCAATAGCTAATTTCTTCATGGAGAACTTCGAACACGAGGCACTCCGTTCAGCTCCACAGAAACCTTCTGCATTTTACAGATACGTAAATGACACCTTTGTCATCTCGCTGCATGGTAAAGCAGTGCTACAAACGTTTCTGGATCACCTCAACAACCAGCACCAGAACATCAAATTCACCATGGAGACAGCCTTCCATTCCTGGATATCCTCATCACACGCAAGCTGGACAGGAACGTAGGACACAGTTTATACAGGAAACCTACTCACACCATCCTATACCTCAACGCTAAGAGTTTTCACCATCCAGCCAGCGATCTCTTGACATTGTTTCACCGAGCCATCACCATCAGCAACAAAGAGCACCTTCAAGATGAAATAAGACACCTGCGCACAGCTTTCAGGCAGAATGGATACAGTGAAGGCATTATCAACAAGACGCTAAAGAGAGTAACACACAAGAACAACCAACGAACAAACCCGGACCCACCTGATAACCAAGAAGATAGCCATCGTCCCATACACTGGTAACCTCTCTGCAGTTATCAGCCACATTCTTTCATAACACAACATCAAGACGATCCACAAACCGCCATCGAAAGTCAGCAACCGACTTCGAAACCCTAAAAGCGACCTAGGACAGAAGACATCCGGGCTTTACCGTATCATCTGTTCCTTCGGTGAAGCCCACATTGGACAAACGGGGAGGACAATCGAACAGCGTTGCAAGGAACATGCCAGCTACATTAAGAATTGTCATCCCAAAAAATCAGGAAGAACATTCCATCCAGAAGGGCCATAGAATTGACTTCACAACCACCGAGATCATCAATAAATCATCAAATTACTAAGACCGTCTCATCAAAGAAACAATAGTCATACACGGGGAAAAGGAAAACCTCAACAGGGACATGGGACTCGAACTGGACCTAGGCTGGTTAGTGATAGTCTACTGGAAGTGTGGACATTGGAGAAATGCCACCTGAGTGGCCTGCCACCTATACCAGACCCCTCCCACACCAAATCAATCCCTGAAGATGAGAGTGATGTTATCTCTCGAAAACTCAGAAGCCTATCTGTAAATCACCTGGCTAATTTCCCGAGAAAACCACTTTAATTATCTAAAATTATGTTTATTTTATAATTATATTTTATTCTTACAATATTAAAAATGAACTGAAACAAAAACAATTACCCATTAAACTTTTGTAAAATCATGTTTCTTTTGTCTATTATATTCTTACAAAAATAACTTAAAGAACATAACATTTTCTTTAAAAATGTGTATTTTACTTTTGAAAAATAATACCAGTTTATTATATTGTATTAAAAAATAAATAATATGTAAAAGAAACAAGGAAACAAAAATACAAGAAAACTAATTTAAAAATATGATGAAACAAACCCAATAGAGCTAAATATTCGAGCACAGTCATTTTGACCGCATGCGCCTCCTCACGTAAGATGTCGCAGTGCACTTTCTCCCAGGTAAGGACAGCTGGCAAGCCCAGCAAACACATGGGAGCAATTAATGTACCATTTTCTGAAATCTACACATGATATTTCAATTCACTCTTTTTTGTTCATTTGTATACACATGAAGGTATAATCAAATTATAATAAAGTATATTCATTGTGACTATTATTAATAAGTGGAGTTTGAAAAAGTTCTGTGTTTCCCTCTGTGTATTGTGGAATAGATCTTATAAAATGCACTATAACTCTTCAACCACTGCTTTTTTACTGTAATAATGAGAACAAAAGAACACTAACAACGTGCTATAGTTAGAGGTCTTTGAGGAATATCCATTTTCAAAATTTCCTGAAAATTTTGACCTTCCATAAGTTTGCATGGTTTCAGTTTTTTTTTTGTTTCTCTATTTTTTTTAATCAAAATTGAAGGATGGGCATTACATACCAATATTTTAAAAAAATAGATTTTCTTCTACCTTTAACTTACTTATTGAGATGTTCGATGTATAAATTTCACCTCCACTAAATGAGCTGTCATTCTGTTTTCCTTCAAATTTTCCAATTTTGCTTTTACTTTAAACAAGATATTCCTGGCAGAATATTTTTTGTATTTATCTTGCAAGGCTATCAAATGTGAAACTCTATGTGAATAAATATAGTGAGCCAGCAAAACATTGTTTATTATATTTGAATATAAATAATAATAATAAATTTCTTAAAATAAAATGTATAAGTAAAATATGCTGTTACGGCTTCTTTTCAGAATTTTTGACTTGCAACTGTGATCAGTCATTTCCATGATATGAGGTATGGGAATCCAAAGACATTAAAACTTCTTATGCATGGTTTATTTCCTGTGAACAAAACAAAGGAGTACACATCCTTCGAAGTGGTGAAAAAATTGGAAGATATACTTTTGAAAGGTTGGTAATGTATGTTACTTACTTGATTAAATTAATTAATAAAATTAAAAAATGGGAATATTTGCAATAAGATTTAGCACACACAGGAAATGTACTATGTAGAAATTTCAGCGAAAAATTCAGACTTGACAAGGACTTGAACCCATGTCTCTGGCATACTGTGCCATTGCTCTACCAACAGCTACTGAGGAAGCCCTGGCCTTGCCTCATTTTTCGCTGTCACTGTTTTACGTGTGTGGAATTGAATCAGTATCACTGACAGAGACAATTCCACACAATTAAAACACTGAGAGCGAAAAATCAGGCAATGCCAGAGCTGGCTGGCACGGTAGGTCAGTTGGTAGCAGGCCAGTTTTTGTGATATAATTATTATGTCTAATATTTTTGAAGACTCAAATGTTCCGTGTGATCACCAAGTTTAATAGGTTTGAGAATATTTTTTTTAAGTTTGATTTGAGCTCACTTTGTGTTTATTGGAACTGAAATAATATTTTTTACATTAAACAGTACAAGTGTAGATTAGAAGTGATTCTCGGTGAGATGAGATGCCGAAATTCACCCCTCCCAACTGTAACTTCTTGATCTGCTAACTGGTTGGTAGAGAAATGGGACAGTATGCAAGAGACGTGGGTTCGAGTCCTGCTCGATCTTACATTTTTCACTGAAATTTCTACATGGAATATTTGAATTAACATTTAAGGGACTACATCCAGATGCAAATTATAGACTGTGAAAATATTTGCTGTATGCAGTTTTGAAAACATATATTTTCATGTCACATAAATTGTAGCTTAACCCTACAATACTAACATTATTTACTAGGTGCTTGTGCACAATTTTGTTAAAAAATAACAAGCAAAAATAGATATATTGATAAATGTTTATTTCACAATGCTACGTTATGAACATTTAACTGCCTGCTCATATTTTTCATTACTTTTTGGGGCGGTGTCTTTCTTAGAGGAAATAATCATATCAGAGACTTCTGTCTTTAAAAGCACTTAGAAATCACATGGAAGAGAGTGTAAATTGGAAATAGAAAAAATTGTGAACAAGATTTCTTTTGGTGCTCTCTGCAAACTGAGCGGTTATATTTGTAACAATGTATTGTAGATTCTGCTATCATGTACTTCATGTAAAAAAAGGAACTGGAAAACTAGTAACCTTGGTGTAATGAAAGTATTTGATAATTTAATTTTATAATCAAATGAGTACAAACAAAATGAGCTACTTAAAACGGAACTCAACAGTAGCACAGCCGAAACTGTTATCTCCTGAAAGTTATTACTCACTTGGCCTAAAAGTGAGATGTTCGAGAGATTACACTCAAAGGAATGGCAAAAGAATTGACTTGAACTAGGAATGGGTTTTATACTCTCCACGACTGAATCGATATGGACATTGTTAGGAAAAGGATCTTATTTGCCTCCCGTTTGGATGACGATTATTCCCACAGATTGTCCTTTCAATAATGGTAATTGTCACACGTCTGACCTCCCTGTCAGATTTCACTCCACTCACCTCACTGTCCAATCACTCTCTCCCTGCTCGCACGTTCTCCTCACCATCCACACACATCAATTCTTCCCCCTAATGTTTGCCTAATTACTTATTAAGCATTCCTTTGTCTGCTTCCTGTTAGGTTAAAGATAACAGCAGACTTGTCACTTTTACCCAATGTCTTGGGTACAATGCGATATGATAAAATATCAACTAACAACTTGAAAAATACAGTTGTGTAAAAAGAGCCAAAAAATGTGCCTTTTCTTGAAAAGCAGTTTGCAAGTACGGGAACTGCTGCTCTAAACAATTGATCTCCCAAGTTAGCTTTAGGCTTAACCACAATTACCTTCCCTTAGAGAGCAATTTCCCCTTCATAACAATCTCTGTAACAACCAAAGACAAAAATAACTCCCAAAATTCTGTAAATGAATATGTGAATTTTTAATGATTCTCTCTAAAATTAAAATGCCACTAAAAGTATGTGTCACCATAGATTTAAGTATAACTTGAGTGTTGGGAGAGATTCTTGTACCTTTTTATTCTTTATTCTTTTTCAGGGATAAAATCAAGATTTCTTCCCAATCCATTTCCAGTAGGGCATGGAGGTATACTAGATAAAACAGCAACTGGAGTCTTAGGTTTGACATATTTTTCCATTTATTTTGACAATAAAAAAGTAGCATCTTGTTAATGCATGCATGTGTAATACGTTTATTATCAAGAGTTGGCAGATTTCTAAATACGTGTAGTATATTTACTGTTTACAAATGTTATGCCTGTATTGTAAAATATCCTGCTAACTGGGAATGAAAAATAATTTTGAAGCTTGTGTTTGTTGCATTTTGAAAAATATTGCAATGAGATTTGAGTATAGTTGAAATTTTAAAATTGCAGAATAATAGTATTTTAGCATATTGTTTAAATATACGTATAATATAGTTTAAATTCAGTTTTTGAAAATGGCACTGTTATTTTTAACCCATTAGTTCGAATTTATAGTTTTTGTGTACTTTATAATATATTGTCATTTATATTTCAGTAATAGGAGTTGCTAAGGGTTGTAAACTGCTACCATCATTGCTTGAAGGAAAAAAGAAATACATTGTAAAAGCTCAACTTGGAGTAGCCACAGACACATTCAATGAAACAGGAACAGTGACACAGGAATGTTCTTATGGTATGTAATATTTCCAAGACGAAGTTGGTCTAGGAATAGTATTATGCATACATCTTTGTAAAAAGATAATTGTATTGACCCTCAAGAGAATTCCTATAGAAGCTGCTCTATGTGTTTTCAAGGTTTCCTAGTGCCTCTCTTTGAAGGTATTGTGAAAATGATAAAGAGGTCTAGTGACACCTTACTCTTAACATAACAATTACGTTCTGAGTAATTTTTGCAAGCATGTATTTAATGAAGTGATGAAGCAGCAAATGATTCCAATGTAAATACCAGTAAGCTTTTTTTCTTCTCAATTCTGATGTTGATATTTCATTGATTCTAATATGCATGATTTCATTTGACAGAATATGCCATAAAATAATAGTTTTCAGGGTGGCGACAGACCTGGAAAACCTGGAAAAGTCAGGGAATTTGAGAGGTCAGGGAAATGTCAGGGAATTTGTCTTTATTGACTTTTTTTTCATGGAATGAATGTGCCAGTCGTTTGCTTTGAAAGATGTTGTTATGTAGTGCTGCATGGGAACAGGAAATATTGTTGCTAAATCTTGGGCCCCTTTTATGTACAACACAACCACAGCACCAGAACAGAAACCAGTGATGGGGGGAGGGGAGGGAGAAAGAGAAATTTCCGGAGGGGCAGAAACATTTGATAAGCCTCTAAATGTCATGTGGAAAATGCTATCATTTTTCTTGTCTGTATGGAAGTAGTAAGGGACAAAGCAGTCAAGGGATGGAGGGTAGGGGCGAGGGGCATTACTACTGTGGCATTGTCCGATAGTTGTTGGGCATCATAGCATGGCATTTTGTCGGACATTCTGAAGGAACATGGAAACAAAAAGGGCACTATGCAACCCTGTAATTTTTTGAATGTCGTGGTACAGCATTTGTCGGATGAACATTTAGTCTCCATTGATGCATACGATTTTTGTTGGATATCGCTGTCTGACTGATGTTGAACTTCGACAAAATGTAAAATGTTACTACAAAAACAAAAATTGCATGCATGGCATTCTTATGGAATTGATTTTTGTTGGTTATCTTCTAAATGCAACATCTGACAAAAATTCCATGCATAAACAGAGCCTTGTACATCCGAGTTTGTCTGGTATGGTGCAACATTTCATTGAACTAACTTTTTGGCTCCTTATATGCATGCGATTTTTGTCGAACGTAGCAGTTCGATACTTGTCATTCTGCAAAATCCGACAAAATCACATGTATTGTGCTCTCATGAATCCAATGTTTCTTGGATGTTCCAGTATGACATTTTTTTGTCGTTTATGACATTTGTCAGATGCAACATCCAACAAAAATGGAGCCTTAGTCTGCTGCAGCACTGCAAATATGCTGCTGGAGTTTTATTACTCATCTGGCTCACTTAATCTTTTTCAATGTAGAAAAGCGTACGAAGGTTTTCTTTCATCATCTAGGTGTAATACTGGTTTTGCACAGGCTAACATTCATTTACAATGACATGGAACTGTAATTCCATGTCCAGAAGAATCCAAGAAATCGGGATATATATATATATATGTTGAATAATGTCCCGAAAAAGTGAAACAGAAATCTGCAATGGTAAAGTCATATAAATTTGACAAGTGCCAACCTAAAGTATTTTGCAACACTCGTTTTGCAATTCACACCCTCCCCCTCCCCTCTTCGGTCCTGTCTGTTTAAACTCGTGGAATGTCCAATGTTATGAAATAAAATTATAATAATAAATATGTAAATATTGTAATATCATAATTACTTGAATCATTCAATCCTAAAAGCATATCACTTTCTTCTGCAATTGACGTTTCCTGCCAGACCTGCTAAATTTTCACTTTTCATCTACTGATTTATAGGAGGGGCATCCATAAAGTAAGTTCCAATTAGTAGGGACCTTGATTTTAGTGAAAAATGTCAATTGCTGCAAAGTAGTGTTTATGAATCTGCAGTGATGTGAGGACACATTTTTCACCCGTTCGAAATAGCGAAATAACGAGAATTTGGCATTAAATGTGAATTGTTGCATTTTTTGCTAATTTTAATAATTGCTTAAACAATGAAAAATACCTTGAAATCCAACATTCACGTCTTTTTTAGGCTTATAGAAACAAAATGTGCCGTATTTGTGTATCTAGAACACACAAGTTTTCCAACATTTTATCCAAGAGAAAACTATAGGGGTGTGCAGGATCCCGAAAAGTTGGAGCTGGAAAAAAATTTTCAATCCCAATTCAGACTTCTGGAAATTACTTCCCGGCTTTTTGAAATCCCGAGCAGTCAGGAAATACTGAATAATCATTTTAAAAAGTCGTTAATTCTCAACGTTTTCTGCATTGTAAGTATCTGAAACTTATCGGAAATTGTTAGTTTTTTTTTCCAGAAATGCAAAAACAATCACTTAAGGTGAAAATGACATGTAGAATTCGAGATTTCCTGACCTTCGGGGAAATTGCAAATTTTTCCCATCCCGAATGCCAGTATTTAAAAAATTTCCCGTCCTGACCAAAAAGATTCTGTCCCACACACCCCTAGAAAACTATAATACATGTTGTACATGGAATAATTCCGACAGTCACAGTCAATCAAATATTTCCCAGGATTTTCTCAACTTCTATCAGAACAATTTGCACCACAGAGCAAAGTAGCAGGGTTCACACAGAAGCTACATCATCAGTATTTGTCACGCGAGAAGTGTTTTGAATCACCAAGCTAAGTGGTGCGATTTTGGTGGAGATCGAGTGCTCACCTACTACCATCGCTCATGATGTCTGGTCTGTACACCTCACACAATTGCTGATGGCACTCTGCCGGATTCTGAGCATGCAAAAATCTGACTACCTCGCAGTTGGTGGGAGACTGTATGAGAGCTGCCATCTTGTGTATCTTGTTACTTTTGTACTTGATACAGAGTCTGATGAAGACCTTGCTAGAAGGTTGAAACGTTACGTTTAGTTTATGTTTTTAATAAAATAAATTACTGCCTTGGTCAGCATATTTATATTTTTTCATAATCTTGGAAACAAGGCTTAATGGTGTTATAACATCTTTAACCTAGAACAGTCCTAAAACGGCTGTGTTTTACTGCACCAGATTACAGCCACGTGACACTTCTTCCTGCCTGCATATGCATGTTGCGCTCAGACCACTAGCGCTGCAAACAGTTGGCACTGGAACTTTTTTTCTGGATGCCCCTCGTACACAAACTTTCGTTAGCTGTTATCAACAGCGTGTTCCTGTTTTAATATTTGATTAGCTAAATCGGGCACCTTTACAATGCAGTAGATTCCCTTTCCATAAATTGCTTCCATTTATTTTTTAATACATATATACCCTTTTCGCCAGTAATAACGGTATAACTGCATGTTGGCAGTTTCACAGTACTTCACTTGGATATACTGTGAATGTTTGTACTGAAGGAGAAATCCTATTGATAATGTAAGGAAATATGACACTTTGTTTTGTATGATTCAATTGTTTCACTTGTGTGCAAGGGTTAAGTTGTTTGCTTTACGTAGAAGAGAGAAGTAGGTTTGTGCATTGAAAAATGAGCCTGCACTCATGGTTCTTGCAAGCAGAGGGTTCCAAACCTCAGTGGAAATATCAACATATAATAACTAGAAAGGCTAAAGAGATTGAAAAATTACAAAATTCCTTTTTGCATCAATCACTTCACTCTAATCTAATTTAGTCGTGACGTTAAAAATAATCAAATATTGTATTGAAAAATTAGCTGCATATGAAAAATCCCGTAATTCCTCCCTAGCTTGTGAATAGTAATAATTTTCCAAATTCAATATTTTGCAGTTTGAATGCAAATCCTAGAGAAATGAAGTCAATTGTGTGGAAGCTAATATAGGTACTTAATATACCTGGTTCTGTATGACATTTCCAAAAACATTAATTTATTTTTTATTTTTAGGGAAAAATCTAAATTTTTGTCCTGGAAAACATGGAATAGTCAGAGAATTTCATTTCTGCTTGTCTGTAGCCACCTTGGTTTTGTGCTATAAATATTAGACATTGGCCGATACCTATTAAAGTGCTGATATAAAATTTACCAATACCGATAACAAATATTTTACCGATCCGATATAAAGTTCCAAATGGTCCTTGAGAAACCTGAATGGATCTGATCTCCTTAACACATTGGGGTCTCACGATGGGCATAGCCCGCAGTGAACTTAAAGTCAATGTGGACGAAAGACGGGCATAGCCCATCCTGCAATATGCAATCGCTTTGCCGATTGAACTACGGGCTATGTTCGTAGTTTGTCTCATGTGCGCGTTCCTTCAAGCCTCTTGGTTGAAATTCCGACCGCTAGGTGACTCATGTCCTATTTTTACCTCGCACCTGCAACTGTTTGTTGTCGGGTTGATGTATGTTGCATTGTTTAGAATGGCGTCGTTAGATCCAGACCGCATAGCGGAAATGCTGCATTCCATTTGTTCATTAGGTCAGTGGTGAATGCGTATGTAATTTATAAGAAAGTAAACAGGGAAAATCATAATATGTCTCTGGAAGAGTTCATCATCCAAGTAGGGGAAGCGCTACTCATCAAAGTGGGCGAAGATATTCAAGGTCAAACATCAATGTCAACTACAGCAGATAGGCTAACAGGCTACCATTTTCCAAAGAAAATCCCCCCTACAGAGAAAAAGTCAAGGCCCTGTAGGTCATGCAAAGTTTGTGGAGACAGGCACAAAAAAGAAACTGGCAAGTGGGCAAGAAAAGACACATTTTACTGCCCCAGCTGTGATGTTGCTCTCTGCATTTCTGAATGTTTCGAACTTTTTCATACAAAAGCTAGTTACCTGTAATTTGTAATTATTTTTTGTTATGTGCACATAAGAAGTATTCTCAAAAGATGTATTGATAGTTTATGTGAATTATTTTCCTGTAGTTTACGGTTATTACAAGCATAAGAAAACAGTTTTTCTTTGTGACGTTTCAGGAGAACACACGCTCCTTTCATCAGACATTTATTTTCATTTTGACTAAAGATACAGTTATAACAATGGTTAGTAATTTTTTAAACAAAAAGAATCTGTTATATAATGGATGTTGTCAATGTTACATTGTTGTAATATAGCAACTTAACTGTGAAAAAATAGTCTGTTTTATTTTTATTTCAGATTTTTTAAAATTATGAATCCAAAATATCATCAGGTAATTCAAATTCATCATTGTTTTCACAAAGTCTCTTGATGTTTTCTGTTACATTAAATTTTAAAGATGGTGGCTTACTCCATTTGTGAAAGAGAAAACTCCATACTGGATCTATGTTACCATATTCATTATTTAATTTATTCCAGTGTTCTTCTGCAATGAACGAAGCTTCCCAGACATTCAACTCTGTGTTTCCCGTTAATCTTTTTAAAACCCTTCTCTTTTTAATCAAATGCTTCTCTTCGATGATATGAGTTGACAAACCTGTTCTTGGGTTTAGATTTATAATGTCCAAATCGTGTTCGTGCCATCTTATTGCCATTTTCCTTGCTGTTTGTCCCACATAATCTTTTGAACATGAACAACTTATATTATATATTCCTGTGGTTTCCACATCTGGTAGAGAGTTTCTCATTTTGAATTCATTAAATGTACATTCCAAACTTCTTGGTGATTTAAAAACAATTTTGAAATTAAAACTTCTAAAAATTTTTGCAATTTTATGTGAGAATCCCTTGTGGAATGGGATGCACACAAATTTCTTTTCAACAGATTTTTCATCTTTGTCTGTATTTCTCTTTTCCGTTAGTTTTCTTGCAACTTGTTTTTTGATTTGGTTTATTCTGTTAGTGTGAAAGCCATTTTCTTTTGCTATATTAAAGAGCCTTTCTTCTTCATTTTTGATATCCTCATTATTAGAACATAGTCTTTGTGCTCTCAGGAAAAAATTTAAAAATATGTTATCCATTGTTATACGCGAATGTTCTGATTTGGCATGGATGTATTTTTCCCCCGCTAATTTTTTCCTATGGACTGATGTTTGAATTGTTGAGTCAGTTGTCTTAATTTGCAGATCAAGGAAAGAAATTACATTGTTATTCATGGGTTCGCAAGTGAATTTTATCCGAGGATGTGATTCATTTAACAATTTAAATACGTCCATGATGGTGTTCTCATTTTTAGCAATAATTAGCACATCATCTACATACCTGATGTAGAGTTTGATATCCGCACCTATCACATTAACAATTGGAGATTCTATGTAATGAAGGAAAATGCTGGAGATGATTCCGGATACTGGGTTTCCCATTGATAGACCATTACTTTGCTGATAGATTTTGCCATCAAATAAAAAGTAATTGTAATTTGCACATACAGTAAACCATCGAACCATTTCCCATGATTCTACTGGGTTAACCTTCATCTCAATAAGCCATCTGTGTAATGCATCTGTGGCACCTTCTATTGGGACACTAGGATATAAATTTTCAACATCAAAACTTGCAATACGATACTCATTATTCCAAACAATATTTTTTTAGTTTCTGTTTCACTTCATATGCATTTTTAACACTGAATGGTGTTTGTTGTTTAATTATAGCAAGTCTTTCAACTAAATATTTGGATAGTTTGTATGCAGGATGTGTGAAAGTTGCAATGATGGGTCGTATGGGAGTTCCCGGTTTGTGAGTTTTTGGTAGTCCAAAGGCAATCGGCAGGGTTGAATTTTTGACAATGAGTTTTTTCTTCATTTCTCTTGGTATCGTGATACTGCTTTCAATTACTTTCTTTACCTCATTTATTATTTTAGTTATAGGGTTTCGAGAGGTTTCTGTGAAATTGTTTACTTTGAAACATTCTTCCATTTTTTCTTTATAGTCCTTAATTCGGATAAGGACAGGTTTATTTTCCTTGTCCGATTTTATTAAGAAAATGTCGTTTTCTTTCAACCAGATTTTGAAACCATGAACTTTTTTCCCCAACCTTATATGCTCTTTCTCCCGTTCCGTGTATTTTGGACCTCTGTTATTTCTTCTGTTGTATTCAAAACTTAACCGTTCATCAAG
Organism: Lepisma saccharinum; assembly: GCF_977018435.1. Taxonomy (NCBI): domain Eukaryota; kingdom Metazoa; phylum Arthropoda; class Insecta; order Zygentoma; family Lepismatidae; genus Lepisma; species Lepisma saccharinum. Next base: position 32,467,860 of record NC_139247.1, read on the forward strand.
AGCATCATGTGTGAGACTTCGTAATTTTCTCTTTTCCTCCTCATCATCTAAGAAATTCAGTGCTTTCTCTATTGAAATCACAAAATCTTCCTTGTGTATATAAGCACTACCAACTGAAAATTTCATTCCGAATTGAAAAATTTCTATATACTCTTCAGGTACCTCAATATCCGTAAGATTTATAAATAATCTGTTGTCAATGTTCTTAGTTTCTATTTTATCAGTGACATTAACTACTTCCCTTCTTTTATTGTTGTTGTATATAACTTGTTCTTCTTGAATTAGCTGGTAGAATTTCCTATCAAGTCTCCTTTCTGAAAGTTTGATGTAGTGTTCTACAACTTGTTGTGTAGCTCTGTTTACTTTATCCCATATGAGTGGATGCAAGGAATTTGACAATGTTATGTGGAGATCATATGTCTTTCGAGAAAGGCTGTCCAATTCTGAGTATGAGTCCCTGATTAGTCGTCCTATCATTAACATTTGTAGCTTTCCTTTAAATTCACTGGTGTAGGTATTACGAGTTCGAACTTTCCACTTCAAAAAATTTGGCACTATATTGTTTAACTTGCATCTTCTCAAAAATCTGATTCTCTGAAGTGTTGTTTGAATCTTGATTTGATATTGCTGGAATGTACGTACCTCTCTCCCCGTAATAGATGAATAATAGTTTTTCTTGTATGTACGCATTGCTTGCATTATAGAATTATTTTCCTGTAGTTTACGGTTATTACAAGCATAAGAAAACAGTTTTTCTTTGTGACGTTTCAGGAGAACACACGCTCCTTTCATCAGACATTTATTTTCATTTTGACTAAAGATACAGTTATAACAATGGTTAGTAATTTTTTAAACAAAAAGAATCTGTTATATAATGGATGTTGTCAATGTTACATTGTTGTAATATAGCAACTTAACTGTGAAAAAATAGTCTGTTTTATTTTTATTTCAGATTTTTTAAAAATTATGAATCCAAAATATCATCAGGTAATTCAAATTCATCATTGTTTTCACAAAGTCTCTTGATGTTTTCTGTTACATTAAATTTTAAAGATGGTGGCTTACTCCATTTGTGAAAGAGAAAACTCCATACTGGATCTATGTTACCATATTCATTATTTAATTTATTCCAGTGTTCTTCTGCAATGAACGAAGCTTCCCAGACATTCAACTCTGTGTTTCCCGTTAATCTTTTTAAAACCCTTCTCTTTTTAATCAAATGCTTCTCTTCGATGATATGAGTTGACAAACCTGTTCTTGGGTTTAGATTTATAATGTCCAAATCGTGTTCGTGCCATCTTATTGCCATTTTCCTTGCTGTTTGTCCCACATAATCTTTTGAACATGAACAACTTATATTATATATTCCTGTGGTTTCCACATCTGGTAGAGAGTTTCTCATTTTGAATTCATTAAATGTACATTCCAAACTTCTTGGTGATTTAAAAACAATTTTGAAATTAAAACTTCTAAAAGTAATTGAAAGCAGTATCACGATACCAAGAGAAATGAAGAAAAAACTCATTGTCAAAAATTCAACCCTGCCGATTGCCTTTGGACTACCAAAAACTCACAAACCGGGAACTCCCATACGACCCATCATTGCAACTTTCACACATCCTGCATACAAACTATCCAAATATTTAGTTGAAAGACTTGCTATAATTAAACAACAAACACCATTCAGTGTTAAAAATGCATATGAAGTGAAACAGAAACTAAAAAATATTGTTTGGAATAATGAGTATCGTATTGCAAGTTTTGATGTTGAAAATTTATATCCTAGTGTCCCAATAGAAGGTGCCACAGATGCATTACACAGATGGCTTATTGAGATGAAGGTTAACCCAGTAGAATCATGGGAAATGGTTCGATGGTTTACTGTATGTGCAAATTACAATTACTTTTTATTTGATGGCAAAATCTATCAGCAAAGTAATGGTCTATCAATGGGAAACCCAGTATCCGGAATCATCTCCAGCATTTTCCTTCATTACATAGAATCTCCAATTGTTAATGTGATAGGTGCGGATATCAAACTCTACATCAGGTATGTAGATGATGTGCTAATTATTGCTAAAAATGAGAACACCATCATGGACGTATTTAAATTGTTAAATGAATCACATCCTCGGATAAAATTCACTTGCGAACCCATGAATAACAATGTAATTTCTTTCCTTGATCTGCAAATTAAGACAACTGACTCAACAATTCAAACATCAGTCCATAGGAAAAAATTAGCGGGGGAAAAATACATCCATGCCAAATCAGAACATTCGCGTATAACAATGGATAACATATTTTTAAATTTTTTCCTGAGAGCACAAAGACTATGTTCTAATAATGAGGATATCAAAAATGAAGAAGAAAGGCTCTTTAATATAGCAAAAGAAAATGGCTTTCACACTAACAGAATAAACCAAATCAAAAAACAAGTTGCAAGAAAACTAACGGAAAAGAGAAATACAGACAAAGATGAAAAATCTGTTGAAAAGAAATTTGTGTGCATCCCATTCCACAAGGGATTCTCACATAAAATTGCAAAAATTTTTAGAAGTTTTAATTTCAAAATTGTTTTTAAATCACCAAGAAGTTTGGAATGTACATTTAATGAATTCAAAATGAGAAACTCTCTACCAGATGTGGAAACCACAGGAATATATAATATAAGTTGTTCATGTTCAAAAGATTATGTGGGACAAACAGCAAGGAAAATGGCAATAAGATGGCACGAACACGATTTGGACATTATAAATCTAAACCCAAGAACAGGTTTGTCAACTCATATCATCGAAGAGAAGCATTTGATTAAAAAGAGAAGGGTTTTAAAAAGATTAACGGGAAACACAGAGTTGAATGTCTGGGAAGCTTCGTTCATTGCAGAAGAACACTGGAATAAATTAAATAATGAATATGGTAACATAGATCCAGTATGGAGTTTTCTCTTTCACAAATGGAGTAAGCCACCATCTTTAAAATTTAATGTAACAGAAAACATCAAGAGACTTTGTGAAAACAATGATGAATTTGAATTACCTGATGATATTTTGGATTCATAATTTTAAAAAATCTGAAATAAAAATAAAACAGACTATTTTTTCACAGTTAAGTTGCTATATTACAACAATGTAACATTGACAACATCCATTATATAACAGATTCTTTTTGTTTAAAAAATTACTAACCATTGTTATAACTGTATCTTTAGTCAAAATGAAAATAAATGTCTGATGAAAGGAGCGTGTGTTCTCCTGAAACGTCACAAAGAAAAACTGTTTTCTTATGCTTGTAATAACCGTAAACTACAGGAAAATAATTCTATAATGCAAGCAATGCGTACATACAAGAAAAACTATTATAGTTTATGTGGTTTTGCATTGTTAATTATTGAAATTTCCAGATTACGAACTTAAAATATCTCTATATTAACATTTGTTACAATGTTGTACTTTATCTTTTTTCACAAAACAAGAGGAAGTTTTGTAGATTTAAGAAATGTGTGGTAAATGAAAACAAATTAAAAATATTTTTTTCTATGATTTTTTTAAAAACAACCAAAAACTGTAGGCCAGAGGTAAAAATGCTGTATTATGAGGCCAGACCCAAATGTGTTAATAAATGCTTATTTCGAGGTGACTGCAGTGCAAGAGAAGTTGCATGTTTAGACATTTACTTTTTTTAAAATGTAGGGCATGGAGATTATCAATAACATTTATAACAAAATGGCAGAATTTTGCACTAAATTATAAGATATTTATAGATATATTGGATCGGTAAAATAATCAGTAATTTTACCTATACACCGATATGCCTACATTAGCCGATACCGTAGAGTACCGATTAATGTGCCCCATCCCTAATAAATATACTTAATATATACTTAATATTTACATTGGCATGGGAATAGTTGCTACATTTTTATTAAAAGGAATATAGCTATGCTGTTTGGAGTTATTACAAGAAAACAGAGCTTGAAAACCACCTTCATTGTGATTTTCCTCTGAAGAGAACAGTACAATATTGTACTGTATTAAAGTTGCAAAAGCTATTTCTCTAGGATCAAAATTTTGAACTGAATATCAGAATTTTATTGGTTCCTATATGAGTATATATGTCATTTTTTTTTTCAAATTTGTACATCTCCAATGTACACATTCATATTTTTATTTCTTGTTTGCAGATCATATCACAGAAGAGATGTTTAGAAAGACATTACGCATGTTTGAGGGTAGAATCAACCAGGTTCCACCAGCTTATTCCGCCCTTAAAAAGGATGGAAGGAGATATTCAGATTTAGTAAAGTACGTGTGTTGTTTTCTAATTTTGCTCTTTAATACCAATAATAACATTAGAAGCTGATATTTTCTCAGGAATGAACAGTGTTGTAGTACAGGGTCCAGCAAAATATCTGATGCTTTTATGTTTGCTAGTATTTAGTCTGCAAGATGGCATTGTCATAGTAGTGGCACTGTATGCTACTACTCCTGCCATTTCAGTTACCACAGAGCGATAGAAGGATTTGTATCCAACATTCGCCACGGAAATATTTTTATAAAGTAACAAATCTGCAGTGAACACTCAGGGAAAGCTCAGATGATATTTTAATGTTGGCATGCAATGTTAATTAGACATTATCCATTGTCTAGTGCTTTAAACTATACTTAACACTACATTTCGAGAGAGCATCTCTTCTCTTGTTTTCATGTGAACAAATTTATTTTGCCGATGGTGGGGTTCGAACCTACGGCAAAACTGTGGTTTTTACTACAAATTCGTTGCTCCTTCACAACACCCCCCAGAATTCTGTACTAATTTTTGCTCCATTTATGCTACTATTTGTAATTTTTTGAGAAGAGGGGACCATGTGTACTTGAAGTGTACACTGGGACGACTTATAGGGTTTTGGACCATTGTTATGAAGGCTATGTCTTTGATTTTTCTTGGTTTCCAATTTGGTTCTTTGTGTAGTACTTTTACAAGGGACGAGTGAAAAGTTTTGAGCCTGACATGGAAGGAGTGATGCTAGGTAGTTAAAATTTTCGAGGATGTAAGGTGTGAGTTTTAGGACACACTGTGCGAACGTTTATGAAATTCACATATTTTCTTCCATTTTTTTTTGTCAAGTTGAAAATGAATGAAGTGTCAGAGACGAGAGTGGCCTACAGGGCCGTGATTCGGTACCTCTGTCGGAAAGGCCTCATTGCTCAGGCTGCTTTGGTCAAGTGTGGCTTCACCGCACTTCCCCATCCACCTTATCCCCCCAGTCAGATTTTCATCTTTTCCCTCCTATGAAGAATTCACTACTTCGGGGACAGCACTTCCACACAGATGAAGGCGGTCATTCAGTGGTGTGAGACTGAGGACAAATCATTCTACCAGATGACTGTAAACAAATTGCAGCACAGAATGCATAAGTGCATTGATCTGGGGGGTGATTATAGAGATTATGTAGAAAAATCATGATGAGAAACTGTAGCTCAAACACCCCTTCCATGTGAAGCTCAAAACTTTTCACTCTCCCCTCATATGTTGCTCCACTGAATTCTATGTGATCCACTCCATGGATGCATGTTCGGCTATTTTTGACCTATCTGTGCTTATTCAGAGAATTGTTTCAATGTTGGAGAACATGACCAAGTTCCTGGGTGCAAAACTTTTGATCTACAAGACCAGCATTAAAGCAGACATCAGCCGGAAGAGTATGAAGTAATTGAATGCTGGAGAATATTCAAGCTGTGAGGCTTGCACTTCACAAAAGCTCTCAGTGGTCAGTTTCCCCATTATACATCTGTTCTCTCTCTTTCTGAGAGATCAGTGAGTTACATTTTGCATCAGGATTTGCACTTCCACTTGTATAGATAATGACTGTATGTCAGTTAGCATCGTGACTGGGACATGAGAAGAAATTTCACAGAAACTGTGCTCACAATGCTCATTATGCGCAACGAGGCACACTTCTATCTGCCAGGTTGTGTGAACAGAAAAACAATTTGTGGTTATTGGCCTGCATATTTTTGAGGAAGATAGTCACACAGTTATTGTTAATTCAGATTGCTACATTTCGATGTCGCACAATTTCCTGGCATCAGAACTCCACAGACGTCGCATTCCCATGTACCGAATGTGGTTCCAACAGGATTGGGCAACGTCCCATGCAATGAGGACTTTGGTGGCTGTTGTCAACAGCATGTTTCCAGGACATGTCATTTTCCGGAATTACAACATTTCTTGAGCACAGCAATCGCCAGACTATCTGCGACTTCTTCCTTTTGGGGTATCTCAAAAGCAAATTCCATCAAATTCACATTGCTGTGGCAGCAATGATTCAGCAACCTCTGCTGAGCTTGACTGACAGACTCATAGAATGCATCTGCAAAGATGGTCATTATTTGGACGGTGTCATTTTTCTGACCTAAATCTTGTTCGTTGGCATCTCCTCTTTCACCATTTAGTTGAGGAACGTTATGCAATTTTTTGTCCATCTGGGGAACTAATTGCAACAGAAATCAAACCAACTGCCCCTATAGTAAAAAATATGTGAGGAATTCGATTTAGAAGAGTATACAACTCTCTGACCTGTAGGTTCGCGTCCAATGGCACCTAAAATTCACCTTGAAAGTATAAAAAAATAATATCTCGAAAATGGTGCATTGTACACAAAAAGTGAAGATAACTAAAATGAAAGAGCAGAAAATTTGCTAAATTATGGTTTTTGTTTGATAAAGTTTGTTGACGGAGTTTACATCTTCAATCAGTTATGCACCAGGGGCAACACATGTGCTACAAGTGAATGTCTGTATGTACAGGAGATGATGAAATTGAACATGTTATCACCAGGTATCTATGAAAAATTGCAATGGACTCTAAGTTAGGCAAAGTGACCGGTTTAGAACCGTATTTTACCTTATCATATAGCAGTCCCTCCTCCCCCCACACACACTTTTTGCACGTTCACTATGGTTTATCAATGCTAAGCCTTGTCTACCAGTGGATTTGACTCAAAGTCAACTGCCCGAATCCCATTATCAATACGATTCTTTCTAATTGCAGTAAGTAGAAAGTAATCTGTCCTTGCCCCCTTCTCACCTCCTCAGTTTAGACAACTAATCGCCGCTTTCGTGTCCATACAATTTTAAACAACTTGTAATAAATGCAAATGACTCTGCATTATATTCCATATCTCCTCAACCCGTGGCTCTAAAGGCACGTACCAAAAACCATTCTCTACAGGAATTCATGATCTATCTACGTCTTTAGAATGTAAATTACATGGTTTCTTACATAATTGCTGTTAATTGTATCGAAAACCAACGTTTAAGCTAATTCTAAAAATTAAATACATTTTTTGAAGCTTTGTAATGCAATGAATATTTATGGTAGCTTTACCAAGCAAGAACATAATTTAGCAAATTTTCTGCTCTTTCATTTTAGTCATCTTCACCTTTTGTGTACAATGCATCATTTTCGAGATAAATTTCGTACTTTTCAAGGTGAATGTTTGGTGCCATTTTTTACCCTGAAAGTACCACAGCATAATTCATGTTCAGTGCTGACAACATTTCTTGGCAGATGAGAATTCCCATTTACAAAATGCAAATCCCCACAGGTAAGTTGACAGTGTTACTATCTGCATTACTCAAAGTCTAGCAGTATGACACACTCTTCCTGCATTCTAACAACATGAAAAAAATATCTTAAATAATAAATAAAAAAAAAGGGAAGTATGTGCTTCTTTTATTTCTATCACCAAAAGTAAAAAAACATTCCACAGAATTCATTCCAATGGCAAATTGCTTTGTGTTGAAACACACCTACAAGATGTCCCACAATTATGAACCTTACGGCCATGGTAAGATTTGTGCCAGAGATGGCACTTTTTTAAAATTGAACCCAGGGACAGACCGCAGGGATAAGAACAGTAACTCATTTGCACTTCTCAAATGCCCAACTTCTCAGCAACTAGACCTCGAGCAGGGATGGGTGGCTCATGATTAAATACAGATACTGGTTCGATGGTGGCGATGTTTACCATTTTGCAGAAAAAGGGGGGGGGGGTGGAGGAAGAACAGCCAAACACATAGACTAGTAGTTGATATATTTTTTATTTAATGTGAAAAGTTTATCTTTGTGTGTAATGTAGTTTCTGATTAGGGTGACTTGAATGATGTACAGTGCCATCAAATTGAAAAAATATATGTTGCATTTCATAGGTCTTTCTGCTTACCAAATTATGGATTTGCAATTTTTTTTATTGGAGCTATTGAATGTTTCAGTTTAATTCAAGTAATTTCATTCTGGGGTGAAGTTGATGAATATGATTTGTAGCATTTCTGGTGGTGTATGAGTACATTTTACTCCTAAATTTAAGCTTCAAAGTAAGATAATTTGGGTTGTTTTTGTGTAGTATACATCATGTGAAGTTCCGTCTGTCTTACATTGTTGAGTAATTTGTGCTGATTAAACACAGGGAAAACATTTTTGTAATTTTTAAACCAATATACAAGAATCAATTCAAAAAAAGTTATTACTGAACAATATGTTCACTGTTTAGTTCCAGAACCTAACTTGACTGAAGTTAAGGATGCTATTAAAAGGCTAAAGAATAACAAAGCACCTGGCATTGATTTAATACCAGCTGAGTTAATTAAATATGGTGGAAATTCGTTAATATGTCAAATTCATAAATTAATTTGTTTAATATGGAATAAAGAAGAAATCCCTCAACAGTGGAAAGAATCCATAATTGTTCCTGTGTTTAAAAAAGGTGATAAAATGAACTGCAATAATTACCGTGGAATTTCTCTACTCTCAACAACATACAAAATATTATCTAACATTCTTTAAACAAGACTTACCCCATACGCTAATGAAATTATAGGTGATTATCAATGTGGATTTAAACGTAACAGATCAACTACAGATCAAATTTTTCACATTAGACAGACACTTGAAAAAAAGTGGGAATATAATCAAAATGTCCATCAGCTATTCATTGATTTCAAAAAACCATATGATTCGGTCAAAAGAGATAAATTATATAATATATTAGTCGAGTTTGGAATACCTAAGAAGCTTGTTAGTATGATAAAAATATGCACCAGTGAAACAGAAAGTAAAATTCGTGTGGGTATTAATATGTCTGACAAATTTACAATTCATGATGGGTTAAAACAAGGAGATGCATTATCTCCATTGCTCTTTAATTTTGCCTTAGAATATGCTGTTAGGAAGGCAAAAGAAACTAAAGAAGGACTAAAATTAAATGGTGTGACTCAGTTGTTAGCATATGCAGATGATGTAGACTTACTAGGGGATGATGTGAATACAATTAAGAATAATGCTAAAATATTTTTCAAAACTGCTAAAGAGATAGGTTTGGAAGTTAACAAAGAGAAAACTAAATATATGCTTACAGGCCGAAACCAAGTGTTAGGTAATAATCAAAATCTAATTATTGATAACAACTCGTTTGAACCAGTTTCCAAATTCAAATACTTAGGAGTAATATTAACAAATGAAAATTATATTAAAGAGGAATTAAAAAGTAGCCTTAATTCAGGAAATGCATGTTACTTCTCTCTTCATAAACTTTTGTCTTTTCGTTTAATATCTAAGTAACTAAAAGTTAAAATATACAAAACAGTAATTTTGCCTGTAGTATTATATGGATGTGAAACTTGGTCCCTTACATTGAAAGAGGAACATAAATTGAGAGTATTTGAAAATAAGATCCTTAGGAAAATCTTTGGACCTAAAAGGGATGAGGAGACAGGTGAGTGGAGAAGGTTACATAATTTAGAACTACATAATTTGTATTCATGTCCAGATATTATTAGAATAATTAAATCAAGAAGACTTAGGTGGGCTGGCCATGTGGCACGAATGGGAGAGGAAAGAGGAGTTTACAGGATTCTTGTTGGGAAACCTGATGGTAAGAGACCTGTAGGAAGGCCAAGACGAAGATGGAGGGACAACGTTGAGATGGACCTAAGGGAAATCGGTAGGGATGGAAAAGAGTATATAGAACTTGCTCAAGATAGGGAAAGATGGAAGGCCTGTGTTGCTGCAGTCATGAACCTTTGGGTTTAAGAAGGCTAGGGAGTTAGTTAGTTTATCACTGGTAGCAAAAATTTGTTCATGGATTCAGATAATGGCTTTGTTTCCGCCTCTACACATGACATATTGTAGTTCCACAAATTGACATGTGGTGGCAGCTCTGTGCTGACTAGCCATAATGAGTGGTGTGTCCTAAAATAATACTCTCATGAAAAGAACAGATTGCGTTAATCAAAATTTAAGTTGCACATGAAAGAAATGTTATTAGGCTTGTGGTGATGAGGCACTTCACTTTGAACCACATCGATGTCTACAGTGTTTCAAAGGCAACAGATCCCATTGTGGTAGCACTAGCAGAGATAATTCCACACAGGTAAAACAGCAGCATTGAAAAATCAGGTGAAGCCAAGTCAGCTTGGTAGCTCAGTGGTAGAGTGGTTGCACGGTATGCCAGAGACCTGGGTTTGAGCCCTGGTCGAGCATGCATTTTTCACTGAAAATTCTACACAGTGGTTAAGTAGTTCGCCATACTGATTCATCAAGGCCGTGAAAGTTCGAACAAGCACCCAGCAGGATTAAAGTGATTTGCCTACGACTAAAAAGTTGTTTTTTCTTTGTCACACAGTACTGAAGGGAGTTACCATGAACAGTGAATATTGCAGTAACTTTCTGGAAAATCATCTTTGCCCAACTATTTGTTGGAAAGCACCAACTCTTCTGGCGAGACATCTGATTGTGCTGCACCACAACTCTAAGGTGCAATTTTTCATATTCAGTTGGGCAACTGCTTGGACAGTGGGGTTGGGAAGTGCTAAAGCATCTCCCTATAGTCTGGACATGAGTTCTTGCGAGTATGACGTGCTTCGGAACTACAAGATCCCCCTACAAGGACATCGCTTCAAGACCATCAATAACAATGCAAGCCTTAGGGCAGTCCCTCAGTGATACATGGAAAAACAATTCTGCCGAGGGCGTGATGAAATTGCCAGAAATTTGGCAACAGGTGCTATACTCAGCCGGAGACTATTATGAAGAAATACAGTAACACCGTCCTGCACAATTATGTAAGGAGGCAGTTATGAGCATGCAATCACTTTTTTTAGAATGCACCTCGTACATACTTCATACATGCATTTTAGACGTTCTGTATTTTGCTTGGAAGCATTTTTCTACTTTTTTTAAAAAAAATCATGGCCTGTAAACATCACAGTAGTAAAAATAGATTTTTATTAAAGACTGGACCTAAGTTGTTGTTTTTTTAGGTGAATAAAGTCAACAAGGATTTTACCATCAAATATTCTTTCTCATATTGTTTTATAACATGCTCAGACCAGTTATGTTGCTGATCCAGGGTATGTCTTAAATTTCCTATTGTGTGAGAGAATGGTATAGGATGTGTTTCAGTTGATACTTTGCATTCACTAACATTAATGTGTTTCAGGAGATTACTGTTTCCAATAACATAGAATTATCTCCTAGATTTATAAATTGGTACTGTATTAACAGTGTGTGCCCTATGTGACTCCAATATAGCCAAAAATTCTGATTCAATTCAATTAAACGGTATATATATATATATATATATATATATTTAAAATATTTAATTTAAGGTGCGAGATTTACATTTGACATTTCCCATACTCAGACTCGAATTACAAATGTTACAGCATACACTAATCCCCAAGCAATAGTTAATTGTGTAAGATTTTCAAACTCAAATTTACGTAATCAAGAAAGTTCCAGATAATTCATGCATAATTCCCTGAATTCAAGGAATTCCCAGTGAGTAGCCACCCTGATATTGTGCAGTGAATACGTAATTCCTTTTTCATATCAACAAGTAACTTTTGCTAACAGCACAAGTATAGTATTACAATAATTTTTGGTAATTTTGAAAATTATGTATACAAATGAAAATTTGGTTAGAAAATTAATATTTGATTGTTACACATATCTTAAAATTTCTTCGGTTCTTTCCAAATTTTGTTTTTAACGGTTGTATCTGATCAGTATTTTTCAGTAATTTTGAACCATTTTTTTTAAAGTTTTTTGCAACCTACTTCATGATGTTAGGAACCTAAAAGCATACTTTTTGCAACCTAAAAATTCGAAGTCTAGTTATGACATTTTTACTTAAGACAGAATCATCATGATGTTCTCATTTTTAGCAATAATTAGCACATCATCTACATATCTGATGTAGAGTATGATATCCGCACCTATCTCATTAACAATTGGAGATTCTATGTAATGAAGGAAAATGCTGGACATGATTCTGGATACTGGGTTTCCCATTGATAGACCATTACTTTGCTGATAGATTTTGCCATCAAATATAAAGTAATTGTAATTTGCACATACAGTAAACCATCGAACCATTTCCCATGATTCTACTGGGTTAACCTTCATCTTAATAAGCCATCTGTGTAATGCATCTGTGGCACCTTCTATTGGGACATTAGGATATACATTTTCAACATCAAAACTTGCAATACGATACTCATTATTCCAAACAATATTTTTTAGTTTCTGTTTCACTTCATATGCATTTTTAACACTGAATGCTAAAAATTAGAACACCATCATGGACATATTTAAATCGTTAAATGAATCACATCGTCGCATAAAATTCACTTGCGAACCCATGAATAACAATGTAATTTCTATCCTTGATCTGCAAATTAAGACAACTGACTCAACAATTCAAACGTCAGTCCATTGGAAAAAAATAGCAGGGGAAAAATACATCCATGCCAATTCAGAAGATTCGCATATAACAATGGATAATATATTTTGAATTTTTTCCTCAGAGCACAAAGACTATGTTCTAATAATAAGAATATCAAAAAAGAAGAAGAAAGGCTTTTTAATATAGCAAAAGAAAATGGCTTTCACACTAACAGAATAAATCAAATCAAAAAACAAGTCGCAAGAAAACTAAAGGAAACTAGAAATACAGACAAAGATGAAAAATCTGTTGAAAAGAAATGTGTGTGCATTCCATTCCACAAGGGATTTTCACATAAAATTGCCAACAGGTTTAGAAGTTTTAATTTCAAAATTGTTTTTAGATCACCAAGAAGTTTGGAATGTACATTTAATGAATTCAAAATTAGAAACTCTCTACCAGATGTGGAAACCACAGGAATATATAATATAAGTTGTTCATGTTCAAAGGATTATGTAGGACAAACAGCAAGGAAAATGGCAATAAGATGGCACAAACACGATTTGGACATTATAAATCTAAACCCAAGAAAAGTTTTGTCAGCTCACATCATCGAAGAGAAGCATTTGATTAAAAATAGAAGGGTTTTCAAAAGATTGACGGGAAACATAAAGTTGATTGTCTGGGAAGCTTCGTTCATTGCAGAAGAACACTGGAATAAATTAAATAATGAAAATGGTAACATAGATCCAGTATGGAGTTTTCTTTTTCACAAATGGAGTAAGCCACCATCTTTAAAATTTAATGTAACAGAAAACATCAAGAGACTTTGTGAAAACAATGATGATTTTGAATTACCTGATGATATTTGGGATTCATAATTTTAAATAAAAAAAATAATGTGATCAAATTTTTTTTATCTGAAATAAAAATAAAACAGACTGCTTCTTTTCACAGTTAAGTTGCTATATTACAACAATGTAACATTGAGAACATCCATTATATAACATATTATTCTTTTTGTTTAAAAAAATTGCTAACCATTGTTATAACTGTATCTTTAGTCAAAATGAAAATAAATGTCTGATGAAGGGAGCGTGTGTTCTCCTGAAACGTCACAACGAAAAACTTTTTTCTTATGCTTGTAATAACCGTAAACTACAAGAAAATAACAATATATATCACCAAATATCGTGACAATATATCGCCGACACAATATATATTGCCAAAATATCATGACGATATATCATCTAGTTGATATCGCCTGGATAATGGGCGAGAGGTTACTTTTCACACATGGAAATGGCACAACACTTAGAATTTGGGTTTATATCTTCTAGTTTAGATCAACATGGTTAGAGAAGGATGTTACCTGTCTATTTGATGATGAATAGTTCCTTGGAGAAGACTCTTAAAATTGTGTTATGCAGACTCGCTCAAGCTCCCCGATGTTTCTCGTTCCTCGTTTCTCAATCCAAAGCAAAAGACCCCACGTCACCCGTTACACTCTGACTTATCCTTTCTTCCACCACCTGGTTATTGCTCCCTAATACCAGTTGATCAGCGGCCTCCCCCATGTCTTTGCCTTGTAATCAAGGGGTCCCGGGTTCGATACCCGGTGGAGGCACAAGTGGTTCAGATCCCACTTTAAACTGTAGGTCCAGTCTTGATTAGTCTTACTGTGCATAAAGTGGACTTAAAACAGCAACTCAAACCAAACCAGTTGATCAGCAACTTAATTCCAATCAACCAGGAGGATTGATTTAATACTGACCTAGCATTCTTTCAATGCTTGAGAGAGTAACAGCCGACGAAGGAGGTTATTGCTTCTGGCTTGCTACATTTCTCTAATCAGGGGAACCTGTTACGATATATTGCCCAACTCTATTCCAGACTACCCTCTCAATTCTTGAGCTTCGTCTCGAAGTGTCTCCCAATAAAATAATAATTATGTTGTTACACAACAAAGAAGTCATTGTGCTACATTAGGTTTTGTTTAGATAGACACACAACATTTTTTTAAAAAAAACTAAATACAGTGAAACCTCGATTTTACATTTTTCAGCGAACCAAGCTGATAAAATTTAAACTGCGGAAAAATGTAAAATCGAGGTAAATTTTATAACATTTTTATATGTTGGGACCATCAAGACTGAATTTTTATTGCAGGAAAATGTAATATCCAGGAACATGAAATCGAGGTTCCACTGTATTTACTGTCATTTTGTGAGCCAGGGTGCAACTTGTTTACATAAAAAAAGTACCATGGTGGTTCCCTGGTGCATCCTGGCATGACTACACCACTGACTTTACTGTTGAAGCAACAGTGCCATCGCAATATTTCATTACTCTCCTGTATAACCTGTGTGAATTGTCTTTTACCATGTATTATTTTGTTTTTAAATACCTTGATGCATCTCTCACCACAGAGTTGTATAGTACAATTGAGGCATACAGATTTTTGTCACTAAGTTTTTAGACTCTTTTTACTGTGTCATTGCTTCGCTAGTTAGCTTGTTTAATTTTGATTTTGTGCATTTTGCTTATTTATAATTCCTTGCAGAGAGGGCAAACCAGTTGACCTGAAGAGTCGAGAGGTAGTCTGCTACAGCATAAGTTGCTTGGAATTCTCCCCACCATACTTCAAGCTTGCTGTTTCAAGTGGAGGTGGATTTTATGTGCGTAGCCTTGTAAATGACTTAGGAAAAGGTAAAGTTCATTCTATATTGCATGAATATTTGTTAATATAGTGTTTGGTTTTATGGACCTAATTTTGATGGGGTAGAATTGAACTTATTGATCAATCTACATCATCAATCATCATGCAGTGTCCTCTGGGAAGAAATCAAACAGATTCACATGTGCTAAGGAAAGCATGTGAGAAGCCTTCTTACAGCGAGGAAATTTACATTTAACCACATTTCATGTTTTCTGTAGGGCTTCGGAAAAGGTAAAAAGTACACAATAATCATTCCTTGAATCACTTCGGCCAAGACCATATGCACAATGTTTACCCGGCATGTTTTCGTCACAGGATTTGATCTCTTTGCTCAGAATATGGCGCAATGAATTGTGGGGGAAGTTGTTCACCGAATATCATCCATTGATATAAAATTTTGAATGATAGGTCAAAAAGATCTTTATTTGAGGGAAACGATTTCAACTGGAGGTCTCGAGTGATCCATTACACTTTACTTTTGGCATGGGAATGGTGCATTGCAGATCTCTAAGACTGCCTCTGCTTATTTAACAAATAATTGTTTCGGAACAACAAGCAAATGACATGCTTTTGTAAGCTACTTTACCTGCTGTCCATTTATTTATGATACTCAGATATTCTGAAGTAACCTTCACTGGTTGTGATATGCAGTTTCTTATGTTTTCTCTTTTTTCAGTTAAAAATGTATATGTACATACTTGCATTTAAAGCCATGGAATTTTCTGCTCTTATGAAAGTAAACGCATTCCAAGGAAGTGCTTTCTCGACACAAGTACATTTCATTGAGAACTAAACTTTCAGTATTGGGTGAGAGCTGCAATTGCCCTCTCCCTACAATATACATAAGTTGGCAACATAGCAGCAAGACTGTAGCTTCACAGAAGGAAGCACAAATTAAAATAAAATTACATTTATAATATGGTTATGGAATGTGTGGGACTCTATCCCCCCCTCCCTTTGCACTGTATGGATTTTCCTTCCTTGCTTTGAGTTCAAATTTTAAAATTCTCAGAGATAGCACAAATTCATTCTGTAACAGACTTATGAGTAACATTATTTATTCATGATGGATGCGGTAAATGCAGCTAATGTATTACATACGTAAAGTTTCGTGTTTCCGCATTGCAGATTGGATAGTTTTTCCTGATTAATTTCAAACGCATTAACATCAGACTGACACACAAAGCTATATCCCAAATTGCAAGATTCCTACCCAATTTCTAGAGATAATACGTACCCAAACTTGCATCCCCTGGTGTCTACAAGGCCACATGCCAATGCCACGACAGCTAGATTGGCAGAACCATCTTCACTGTTCAAGAACGGATCGAGGAACATGTAAAAGATGCCACTAGGATCAGGCCTTTCTCAACACCTCCACTCCACACACCAGGCCCGTAGCCAGGCAGGGGTCAGGGGGGCTGCCCCCCCCCCCCCGGAACTTTCGTCAGCCCCTCCTGGTGCTGCCATCAGCCCCCTTGACATTAAAACTATGTTGTATAATTTGTTTGCAGTGAAGAGTGAAAATGTAGACAGCAGATATTACTTGCTCACAACTTTGGTGAAGGATAAATTCACAGATCATGAACGACAGCTAATACATTCATTCATTTTATTTATAAGAAGAAGTCTAAGTAGCGGCAAGTATTTAGAAGATTCTCTTCTCCAGGTTCTAGAAAGTTCTTTCACAGGAAAGCTTCTTTATCTGAACCTTCGCTGCCCTTGTTGCGACCTCCTGTTTAGATAGAAATCTGTGACTTTGACATCATCATTCACATTCCCTCCACATCTGCATCAAAGGTTAACAGCTCCCAAGTTTTGGGAACGAAGGAGAGTTTCATTGCTACGACCGGAGTTGGAATGTACTGTAGGCACTATGATTGAATATTGTGCATTTTTTCTTGTGATATAAATCTGTATCATCAAAAACAGTATATAGTGTGTAGTAAGGGATGATTTCAGCAGCAGTCAATTAACACTTCAAGCGATGTTTTAAAACATATAGAAAAAATATAGTATTGTATAATATTTCTAAATTTTATACAACTTAATAACACCCCCCCCCCCTTTTCCACACACATAATTTACCTTCATTTAATACTGTTAAACTTTTGAAAAATGGATTTGGTTTACAAAGCCTCCCCTGATCACCCGTGAGCCCCCCTGGAGATCAATTCTAGGTGCGGGCCTGTCTCCTCTACATCGATACTTCACCCAACTGGCTCCATTATAGAAAACACTATCAAAGAAACCCATGCCATCATCAAACAGAAACCAGCACTGAACCTAGACAATAGACAGGCACACCCAACCTAGCATCCCATTCTTCAAAAAATCCCAGACCACAAAAGAAAAAAAAACCTAGAAAATGCACTACCATCTCCATTCCAGATGCCGTAGCCTGAGTGAGTGAAGGCAGTGAGCCTTCGAAAATAATCTGCATCATGGAAACATGAAACTTTTCAAACATAATAAAATTATTTATACTTTCACTGATTGCACAATTCTATGAGAGTTTGTACAAAATATCGCAATTACGAGGCTTGTCAGGAAAGTAAAGATACAAACACGTTTGCACGCTCGGGGGAAAATGTGTACCAAATTTAGCAACACTGGCAGTAACCTTGATCCATACGACGAGGATTGGGAGTGAGTCGTCAGTGCTGCGCTGAGTCTTGTGCGAGGAACAGACATTGGAAATGGCAGCGACAATACCGAATCCCGCCAAGGTGTGAAGTGCACGCCGTGATCAGGTTTTTGCAGGCACAAGGAAAGTGTCCATCGGAGATCCATCGAGAAATAGTGCTGAAACATACTGCCAGACTTTGAAACATCTTCGACGTGCAATTCAAAACAAACGGAGGGGCATGTTGTCACGTGGAATCCGCTTTATTCATGACAACGCCCGGCCCCATTCAGCGAATGTCACCAAGGATCTGCTTGCACATTTTCAATGGAAAGTCCTTGAACATCCACCATACAGCCCCGACCTCGCACCCAGCGACTACCAGCTGTTCCTGTACCTAAAGAAACATCTTGGTGGAAAACACTTTGACAACAACGATGAGGTCAGGGAAGAAGTCAAACTTGGTTCCAGATGCAGGCGGAGGATTTGCAAGATTTTTGGATACAGAAACTTGTTCCACGTTTGAACAAATGTTTGGACAATGGTGGCACTTATGTGGAGAAATAGCCTCTGTACCAGTGTATCCAGTGTAGCTTTAGTTGCGTGCAATACATTTCTTGTATATCTTATATTTCGTTTGTATCTTTACTTTCCTGACAAGCCTCTTATATCATTTGTAATGGTATTTATGAAATGTTTGTTTCAAAACAATACCAGAACCTGTATAACAGTACATTGATACAGAACCAATTATTCACTTATACAAGATAGGAATAGAGTGCGAGAGATTTGAAAACATCTCAAGAAAATAGAAGTTAAAAAATTCATAATCATATTACATTAAATATAAACACTATGCCTTATTTTATTAAAATGTCAAATTGAGTATCAAAATCAATTTAAATATCAGATCTTTACTGATTCCGAAGTTCCAATTTCAGCCAACATTAGAAATCAGTTTCACTATATCCCCAGTAGATATACAGGGTGAGTCACCTAAAAGTACCACCGGAAATATTTCAGAATCAACAATAAATATTGAAAAACTACTTTCACAAACATAAAGTTATGAGAGGGGCTCATGAAATTAGTGGATACAATACATACAACTACGTTAGGAAGTATGATTTTCAACATAAACTTACATTTTTTTAAATGGAAACCCCATATTATTTTAAGTGCAATTGAAAGTAGGAAAGAATACACTAAGAATGGCGTTTGTTACATTGAAATACGTCGAGTAGTTCTCAAGTAATTGTAACATGTAGTTGACGCTTGAAACAAACATCTCAGAAGTTGATTAGTGTGTCTTGACAAACATGCGCCCCCCTTTGATATCATTCATGTGTCGTAACAAACATGTTTCCACCTTTGACGTCATTTGTGTGTCTTTACAAACATGTTTCCCCTTTTAACTATTCATTCTTATGTTGTAACAAACATGTTTTCCCTTTTGACTGTACCAATTTACAGTCAAAATGGGAAACATGTTTGTTATGACACACAAATCAACTTCTGAGATGTTTGTTTCAAGCGTCAACTTCACGTTACAATTATTTGAGAACTACTTGACATAATTACAATGTAACAAAGGCCGTTTATAATGTATTTTTTCCTACTTTCAATTGCACTAAAAATAATATGGAGTTTCCATTAAAAAAAACGTAAGTTTGTTTTGAAAAGTGTACTTTCTTATGTAGTTGAACTTATTGTATTCACTGATTTCATTAGCCCCTCTCATAACTTTATGTCTGTAAAAGTAATTTTTCAATATTTATTATTGTTGAAGAAAAATTTCCGGTGGTAATTTTAAGTGACTCACCTTGCAGCATTCTTATTGTCCTGAAGACCATGGAAAAATAAGTCATGGTAAAGTTATGAAATTACACACACGCTCCCCAAAAAATTAAACATTAACACAAAATTAATTAATTAGGGAACATTAAATATAATTGTTAAGCTTTTAATGAATATGGATTTTTTATATGAAAGAAACATGTTGGTATGTAAAAGAAATTCTTAAAAATATGATGTTACTGTTGCGATTGTTTTCATATTTCCAGCCAAACAAATGTAGTCTAGACAGCATTAATGTACGATCAAATATTTCAGGTTGGTCTGGAAACTTATTTGAAAAATCAGGAATCAAAATAATATTATCCTGGTATAGTAGATGGCAGTGGCGTGCCCAGGATTTTTGAAAGGAGGGGGTTAGGTATATATTCTTTAGTAGTCAGTCCTCATTTTGCCAACTTTTCCTCCATTTGATGTTCCTTTTCTTAGTAATACTTGGCCGAAAGAGGGGGGAGGTTATAACCCCCACCAATCCCAACCCCCTTGGGCACGCCACTGGTAGATGGGCTTTAGAGAATTTACATACACAATATGTTCTGAAATCTATTAATGTACATATTTACAAAACATAGAACTATTTCTCAATAATAAGTTTGAATTTTTAAAATACAGTTTTAGGAAGTTGTGCACATGTTCGAGAACTGCAAAGGGTGAAGCAAGGGCCCTTTTTACTTCAGGAGGCATTAAATGAAGAAGACTGGAAAGTGGAAAACATTATGAACACAATTGGTGATTGCAGAGAGAAGTATGGAAAAGAATTCAGACTCAAAAAGCTCAAGGAACAGTGGTGACCTACTTCCATGTACAGGGTTTATTCATATCTCATCCATCATATAAATTTTTATCTGAACAAGCATGAAATGCATAAATGATGTTGGTGCCAGGTTTTTGAGCAACATGCAGTTTTTCAGGCCCAGATTTAATGGGTGGGGTCATGGGGGACTGCAGCCCCAGGCCTCTATTTGCAAAGGAACTGGTAGAAAAAGTAAAAGATAAGAAATACAGTGAAAATATAAAAAAAAATACATTAAAAATCTGAAGTAACGTGGCTTAAAAGTTATAACTAGACCTCGGATTTTAGGTTTTTAACCTATTTTTTCCTTTAAAGTTATCTAAGAAATAATAAGTTATGTCAGCATTTCGTTAAAAAATGCAACAACTGATGAAGTTTAATAGTGCCTAAAAAACCTATTTTGCTTGTTAGAACCTATTTTAGGTTTATGTGCCTAAATGAAGCCTATTTGTAGGTTTTTATATATTTTTAAAGGTTTTTCAGGATTTTTATGTCACACAGAGGCATTTGCTTTGTTTGGTAATGAAAAAAATCAATGACGAACGTGTTTTAAATGTACTCTCTGTCGATTTCCCTTCCTCTAAGTCCATGGTGATTTTTCAAAGCTCTAAACAAATTAAAATGTCTGGTGCCACTGTTAACCTGTACAATCCAAAGTAGTCTGATCTGTGTGGTCTTGCTCACTTTCGCATCACTTTGATGCTTTGTGGCATTTACGCCTTGCAAACT
Source organism: Lepisma saccharinum (assembly GCF_977018435.1). Taxonomy (NCBI): domain Eukaryota; kingdom Metazoa; phylum Arthropoda; class Insecta; order Zygentoma; family Lepismatidae; genus Lepisma; species Lepisma saccharinum. The sequence continues at coordinate 32,489,308 of NC_139247.1, forward strand.
AACATTTCGGCATTGAAGTTTGCACCACTGACTATGTTTTTGTTGAAAGATTATTTTCAGCATATAAGATCATCCTCACAGACAAAATTGCAGAGTTTGACTGTGGATAACATGAAAAAATATTGTTGCCTAACTATAGGTGAAGAGTGGATTTTAATAGCAAATTTCCAAGGGTAAGTTCTGCCACATGCGTATTTCAGGATATAGGTGTCCCATTTTCATTGCTGGTGACTATACCTAATCAGCATTTTTCAGGAATTTTGAACTATTTTAAGTTTTTGAACTTACTTCAGGATTTTTCGAGCCTAACTTTAGATTTTTAGGACCTATTTTAAAATTTTTAAAACCTATTTTGGGGTTTTTAGAACCTATTTTAGGATTTTCACAGCCTATTTTAGGATTTTTAGAACCTATTTAAGGGTTTTTAGAACCTATTTTAGGATTTTAGAGCCTATTTTACGAACCTAAAAACACACTTTTTAGATCCTAAAAATCCGAGGTCTAGTTATAACAAATTGTATTTTTTTTAGCTCCAGGCTCGATGATTTTCAATGAAATTTGATTGATCCATGTATCCAGTGAGTAATGCCAAAACAAAAGAACTTTTGAAGGTGTTAAGCTGTATATGGTAGTGATGGAGCAGGTTATTTAGTAAAGAGTTTCTCAACCCGGCCCGGTATCAGGCCTGGCATCAATTCTACTGAGCCGCGAGAGGATCTCCTGAAGTTTGCAACTTACAGCACGAGCCTACCACCATTTGCAAATATTTTTTTTAGATCGCTGCTCACCAGCAATAACAGTACATTCTTTCTCGCCAGCACCGTTGAGAAATAAAGCCACCGAGAGAGTACTGTCTCCTGTGCAGCCTCCAAATTTGTTTTTTTTATGATTGGGCTTCCTTGAGTTAGAGCCAGAAGGGTATCACCAGCAATAACAGAAAATGCTTTCGTGACATTGGTGGTGAGTGATCACACGATCTAACCAGGGTGCATTGCTTCCTGCCTCCAAATTTGAAGGTTCGCGGACAAGCACTATGGTCAATCTTCATTAACAAATATATTGAAGTGAAAATATTCTGATTAATTGGAATTTTTCAGTGTCTGAAATTAAACATGCCAATGAATATAAGCACTTACCAAATTAATTTAATGATATTGGTCAGAGGAAACTAGAAGATTCCATTAGATCCCGTCGTCAAATAATTAAAACAAAATTGTGTATTTTTCAACAAGCCTACACATAATCAAACTAATTTATTTATTAATAATACATTTGAAAGGCACACATCAATTAACGCATAAAAGTTTAAAAAATAGAACGTTATTTACAAGTAAAATTGTTGGGATCAGGGCATTGACTTTTAAAAAAACAAAATTACTGGGCTGCAGGCTCACAAAGGTGAGAACCACTGATTTAGTATTCTATTGGGATTGGCCAATGTTGGTGTATCAGGAAAAGAGTTCATAATTTTACTAATCTGATATTTCCATAATAATATGGAATTCACATGCCTTGGTTTAGCCTGTTCCATTTCTAAAGACAGCAGAACATCGTTTATTCGCATTAATTGAAACCGAAGGTTATGTAGATAACAATTTTTGCGGATAATCAAACATGTGTTTATTTAACAGAGAAAAGCACGTACAGTACAGGTTTATTTTATACAAACAGTACACAGTACTACATACGTATACAGTACAAGAAAACAAAAGACATGGGAAAATGAGAAAACACTTGTAATATACGTACAGTACATGCCTAAAGTACAGTCCTGTATCTGTTGCTTTTTTGAGTGTGCGGATAAACGACGTTCAACTGTACTTAGATTATTTTCTCTTAAGGCAAAACAGGTGGTGATATTTTAATTAACAACTATTCATATTCTTCATGGCAGGTATCAGATCAGTTCTTGGTAAATTGTATATTGGTTACAATTTCATATCGGTCCATTTCTAATATATGTCAATACCAATGAGTATATCGCTCTGTGAGAACCATAGGGGCGAATTTATCAAATTAACAGGAGATGAAATAATGTATTCTTAGGAATATATCTGACTAAATTAGAGATGCATGACTCCACCGTACTGCTAAGGATTAGAAGTGGAGATCTGCTGATCTGATTCCAAATAGAGGAAATTCTTCAAATGAAACTGAAATTGCCTTTTTTGGAGTTACGTTCCTCTGGTCCTCATACGATATATGAAATGAAAAAAGATTGAAATCAACTTTATTTTGTTGAGGTAAATAGAATACAAACTCATGGCTAACTATTAGTGCTACCAACTGTCCTTTCCAGATTTCTCCGGTGGACGGGCTGGTGCACTGCTGATGCATGCTTCAGCTTTCCGTATTTCACCGGGGTGCACCAAAGCTTTCACCAGGTTAAACCATGACATCATCAATTTACACCAGCCTCAACAGCTGGTGAATCAAAATGGTGTTGTCTGCACTGAAGCTGCTTCTGATTCGTGATATGCGTTCTGTAGGCAATAGTACGGAATGTCACGTCAATTTTGTTGCACGGAGGGCGAATAAAGTGGATGCAGGCATAAATTGTCGACATTTTAAATACTACTGCTCCTTCACTTCCACGCAAAGTGAAATAAAGTATGCCGATGCATCAAAAGATGCGTCCTTCTTCTGCTGCAACATGCAGTAAAGCATCCATTCGTTATCATTACAAAAGAAAACCACTTAAATTCGTACTGAACATGCAAAATAAGATGCCGTTAAGTGAAAATATATAATATTCATGAAATCTCTTCTGTGATTTAATCACTGATGGTGATTTTTTCCTGATAAACTCAGATATGCATGCGCATTCCGAATCTAATGCATGCTGGTGAAATCTGGAAAGTGCAGCAAGTGAGGTAGTGGCCAGCAATGTCTTTGAAGTAGTTACAAGTTGTCTCTAAGAGAAATTGCATTTTTTTCCCCTTTGCAACTGTTTTGTGGCAGAAGTGTTCAAATAATGCCTAGTGCTCAAAGGTATTTGTTATTTTATAACAGGTTGGCAATTGATAAGTTATCTGTGTAGGTAAATATTACATCCGTAAATATATGTTTAAATAATTTAAATAGCATTGAATTGCAAAACTTTTATTTCACCTTGGTACCAATAGTGAAGCAAAAATACAATCAGGACTGTAAGTGATCATCAAGTGATAAATGGTAAAAACTTAGCACAAAGATCATATGACCTGGCAACTATGAGATTACATGTTTCGTATATATAAAGAAAAAAACAACCATCTTGGGACCAATTCATCAAACTATGTAATATAAAAGTATTTATCTTCCTACTCCATTGGATTTGATGATGCAAGGTAAAAATGTAGTTTCCCTTGCATATAGCACCGTGCCATGATGGCATATTTAGGTGATTTGGGGGGTAGGGATCTTGGCCATTTTGGAGGTGATGTGATCATCACCAGGCTCCAAACTGCCTTTAACCCCCCCCCCCAAGTTCCCATTAATTTGAGGCTGGGTGAGCCCCAGAGGCACTTTATGCAGGGAAAAATCCTACTTTAGATCACCCACCCCGGAAATCTAACCTGGGTCTTCCACATGGCAGTCAGATGCCCTCTACTGACTATACCACCATGGCAAGTGAGAGGTTTGTGAAATGTTTCCTGTTATAAAATAATTAATGTGGTATTTGTAAATACACATATAGTGAATAAAAATTATATCAGTACTTTATCATTATTTATAAACATAAATTTGCTATATCCCAAATGTATAACTCATTTGTTTGAATATTTCAAAGGAAAGATCTCATAAATGTACTTACTGTTACTGCTTCGTTAAATTGTATGCTACCAAAGTAAAGTACTAAACATTACCTCAATAAAGTTTCATGTATGATTGCGTGAACATCTCTTATGGATTTCATGTTTTTGTTGCATTTTGAATTATGGTACAGTATGTTCCTGAGTCACAAAGTGAAATGAAGTGTAGAAGTGAGTGTATATAGTTCTGAAGATTTGTATTTCAGATATTGTTGCTAATATGAACCTAAATAAAATATTTTATGCAACTATCTGAATGAAGTTTTAATTTTATTTGTGAGTTTGGAAATTTTTTTGAACACTTGAAGGATACTTAAAAGCAGTGACCAAAAAGTTACTTTTTGTAGAGAAACTGAGTTACTGATACTTGATTCAAAAAGTAACTTAATTATAGTTATACAGTTTAAAAATAACTCTGTTACAGTTTCACATATTGTTACTATACAATGAGGTGATCAGCAAGGGTTTTCTTCTTCTTCTTCTCCCTTATGCCCACTTAAGCATCGGGTCCTTTCAGCCACTTCTTGAAAGAAGTTCTATCCTGTGCCAGTCTTTTCACTTCGTCCGGTGTCTTCCCTCTCTTTTGTGCCAGTCCATAAATGTACTGGTTCCAGTTCAACCTGGGTCGTCCCCTTCCTCTCTTTCCTTCTGGTCGGGCCTCAAATATTTGTTTCGGTTTACGCTCTTCCTCCATCCTAATAAGATGTCCCAGCCAGCCTAATTCCCTCTTCTCGATGATTTCAATCAGTGGTTCCTGATTCAGGCATTCTCTTCTTATTGTTGTGTTTCGTATCATATCTCTCCTTGTCTTTCCTACAGTTTTTCTTAAGAATTTCATTTCAGTAGCAGTAAGTCTGCTCTCCAATTTAGTTTGCATTATCCAGCTTTCTGATCCATATAATAGCGTGGGGAGATAGACTGTTTTATATATTTTCATTTTTGTTTCTCTACTAATCTCCTTTTTACCTATAATGGTGTTACTAATATTATAGTACAGATTATTTGCTTTCTGAATTCTGTGATTAATTTCAGAGTCCATTTTCCCATCCGCAGTTAGTATGGTTCCTAAATATTCAAACTGTTCTACTTGTTCTAAGGTCTTATTATTCCAATGAATGCGCATCCTTGCTGGTTCTTGTTTAGTGAAGTGCATGACTTTCGTCTTGCTAACATTGACTTCCATCTTTCGTTCTTTGAATGCTCGGCCCCACTCTAGGACAGCATTTTGTAGGCTGTTGCTATCTTTTGCTAGGAGAACAATATCATCAGCGTATACTAATGTTTGTACCCATACCGGTTTCATCTTATAATTTCCAATTTTACATTTTCTTTTTCTTCTTTTGCATTGCTTTATAATTTGATCCATGAATAATATGAAAAGAAGAGGACTAAGTCCATCACCTTGTTTTACACCTTTTCCCATATTAAATTCCTTGGAGGATTGTCCATTTATTCTAACAGTTCCTTTAACGTTCTTATATAGACTTTGAATTATTCTAGTCAGTTTTGACGTTACTTGGAACTGATGAAGGGCCTTCCATATTTGCCCTCTTGGTACTCTGTCGAAGGCAGACTTTAAGTCAATAAAAGCTGTAAATATTTCCCCTCCTCTGCTTAGTATCTTCTCTATTGCGTTCCTCAGGGAGAAGATTAGATCTTGAGTTTGACGATGAGGCCTGAAACCTGCTTGCTCTTCTTCCAATTTATCTTCCACTTGTTGCCTTAATCTTTTTTCTATAATGTGTGAATATAGTTTCTGGGCCACTGGCGCTAAGCATGTTGCTCTATAGTTTGAGCAATCGAGGGTGCTTCCTTTTTTATGTATAGGAATTATTACATTCTGTTCCCAATCTTTTGGTATTCTCTCTGTTGCCCATATTAGTCTGTATAAGTCCCATATCCATTTTTCTATTTCCTTTCCTCCATATTTTATAAATTCTGGATGTATATTATCCCAACTGGGTGCTTTACCAGTTTTTAAGGATTTAATTGCCTCTTGTACTTCTTTAGTTGGATTTCTTCCTCAGCTTCCATGTTCTCATTTTCTTCCCTCATGGGTCTTTCCTCATACAATTCCTCTTCTTCTTCTCTAAAGGTTTCCGCATAATATTCATTCCACGTATCTAAAATTTCCTTCATATTGGTTTTCACCTCATTATTCTTGTTTTTGATATTCCTTATTTTTAATTAAAAATGCACAACCCTGCTCATGACACAATTCGAATGTGAAACTCCGGATTATTAACTGAGGTATAGAATGCCTCCAAAGTTGCCAATCAGATTACATCACCTTCTGTGAAAATATCCAGCCAATATACAAGGTACATTCAAAAATTAACCGGAAAAGCCGTATAAAAAATCTAAAGTACGACCGTGATTGTTATATGTTTGTTATTTTGTGAAGGCATCTGTAAGCTATTCATAGATGGGGCTGGCACGCCTGCCTCGTGCACGGGATGCTGGGAAAAATTTACACAAGATGGCGGCACCCTTACATGAGTGCTCCAAGCTGGAGCAGCGAAGTGTCGTGAGATTTTTGATGAGTGAAGGCGTGAAACCAATAGAAGTTCATCGCTGCATGACAGTTCTGTATGGTGACAACTGTATGAGTCGATCACAAGTGTACGAGTGGGCTGAAAAGTTCAAACAGGGCCAGTGTTGAAGATTCTCCGCGTCCAAGTCGCTCTGTCACTGCAGTCACGGAAAGCAACATTGCTCAAGTGGAGGACTTGATACGGGAGAACAGGCATATTACTGTCAGTGTAATTGCTTCTCAGATGGAAGCATAATGTAAACTACCACCTACTCCAACCTTTTGTGCCAAAAACTGAAACCAGCCATTGTGCAGATACGACGTGGTCTGGTGTCCACTGTTGTGCTCTTGCTCCATGACGATACGAGACCACACACTGCCAATGTCACATTGTCTACCATCGAGGACCTAAAGTTTGAGTGCTTACCCCATCCTCCATATTCGCTCGATCTTGCACCTTCCGATTTCCACACTTTTGGCCCACTGAAAGATGTACTAAGTGGATTGAGGTTCCAGAATGACGATGAAGTCCAGTCAGCGGTGCATGAGTGGTTATGCAAGCGTCCAAAAGATGTTTTTTCCCTGTGGAATCAGTGCCCTTATCAAGCGCTGGCGTAGGTGCATTGAGCTGGGGGACTATGTTGAAACATAGTACTCTAGTTCTTTTGGTACTTGTAATAAATATTTGTTACAAATATTTCCGGTTATATATTGAATGAGCCTTGTATGTCATAGTTTGGCATCCAAGGGATTAAGGATTCTACTTCTGATACTGAAGATCTGGTAGAAGATAGCATACATAAATAATGAACTGGAACAGTAATGGCAAACAGGACTAGTGTGTAAAGTTACACCAGGTGCCAATGTATACAGGGTGTTTCCATGACCTTGAATCAAACTAGCAGGGTGGATGGAGACTGGCCCAAGTACCAATATGGGATTAAGAACCCCAGTCCGCAATAGCATCATTAAAAAGTATAAGCCTAAATTAGTTGGGGCTGCTTATGACTGGAATAAGACAACTGGAGATGCAGCTTGTATATTTAATATGGACATTGCTACAGTGTATTGTAGCATTCTACAATGAGAACGTAATAATAGTTATTCAAAATGGTGACCCCCAGCAGGCACAACAGCATCGCAAGAAGCTTGTTGCATCTGCTCTAACATCACTGAAGTCGTTCTGATGATATCGCAGGCAGCAAGGATTCTTGCCAGCAGGTCCTATATACTCTCGTAGCCAATACTTTTGACATGAGCCCACAAGAAAAAATCATGTAGGGTCAGATCAGGCGAACGACTCCAGGGATGTTCAAGTGAATGTGACAAGAGCGTCTTGTGATGATTATAACCCCTCTATCACATCTTATTTTTTTTATTTGTGTAAGTGTGCGATTGTGAAGAATAAAGCTTGGCAGCAGTGAGTGTACGTCAATAGTGACGTCATTGAAGGGTGATGATTGGTGGACGAGTGGAGGAGTACGTGCAGGAAGAGAACTGCCCTTGTCTATCGGGAGCCATGGGGGAGAGAGAGTCGCCTGGTCTTCAATCCTCAGTCTAGTTTTCAGTTAAGTATGGAAATTATTGGTTTGGTCTTTATTTTTTTGTGCGTGCATAACTGTTGATAATTTGCTAATTGATTATTTGATCATTCCAAAAAAAAAAAGGTTAATTTAGTTGAATTTCCATATTACCATTTTCAAGAAAGCAAGCTCTCCCACTGAATATGTAACCATGTGAAATAGTATCTTAAGTAATTAAACCCATAATGTGTAACTAAGCCACTGATTGGCTTGAATAAATGTATAGCTAGCATAAATGGTGGTGTCAAATTTCAATTGCTGCAAATTGAGTGACTGTTAGACCGAGCTTTGAGGACCTCTTATGGGCCCAGATCTGGTAGGAGTTCAGCCCCGAAAGGCGGTTGTATGATGTGCCTGCATCAATGCTGGGGGCCACCATTTTGAACAATTACTGTAATGTTTTCATTGTAGAGTGCTACTACAATACACTGTAGTAATGTCCACATTAAATATACAAGCTGCATTTTTCAGTTGTCTTATTCCATTGCCATAGCAGTTCCAACTTTTTAACAACATGTTTGTGGACCGGGGCTCGTAATCTCATATTGGTGCTTGGGTCAGTCTCCATCCACCTTGCTAGTTTAATTCAAGGTCACAAACACCCTGTATATGGGTATGATGCATTTAATATTGATACTATTTTGTCACGATGATGTTACCATGAATACTGCAAATGCCAAACTAAGGTACAATATGTGTGCTGTGAGATTGTCATCTCTGCCTAATACAAGACAGGTTTTTAACACATTCGGGTCTGGCCTCATAATACAGCATTGTTACCTCTGGTCTGCGGTTTTTGGATGTTTTTCAAAAATTCATAGGACAAATATTTTTAATTTGTTTTTATTAATCCACATGTTTCTAAAATCTACAAAACTTCCTCTTTTCAATGAACAAAAATTTGTTACATTTTATTTTCATTTTCAGACGTTTTTTAATATTTTTTTCAGCAATGTTTTGTGAAGAAGAAAAAAGTAGAACATTGTAACAAATGTTAATATAGAGATATTTGAAGTTCGTAATCTGGAAATTTCAATAATTAACTACATAAACTATCAATACATCTTTCGAATCTTGCATAAGAATACTTCTTATGTGCACATAACAAAAAATAATTACAAATTACAAGTAATTATTTTTTATATGAAAAAGTGGCTGCAGGACAGGACCAGACGATGTATCAGTTGGTTCTGCGTCATCTGTAAAAATTAAATAAATAAATAAATAAACTAAATAAATAAAATACATTTTCATTTTACATACACTATACAAAATAATAAATGGAAAAACTAAAATTACATCAGTGCATGTAGGAGAATCAAGCAAGAGGCAAGATGAATAGACCCAAAAAATTACCTCTTCTCACTTCATTCATAAAATACTAGAGTTTGCAACACTGTTTATATTGTCGACAATAATTATTACGAATATAACCTACCTTCCAAATCTTCAAATTCATCTGCATCATCAAAATCGTCGCTAACTTCAAACTCTGAGGCGGAATCCTCTATGCAGTCTGGATTTAACGACGCTATTCTAAACAATGCACAGTACATCAACCCGACAACAAACAGTCACAGGTGCGAGATAAAAATAGCACATGAGTCACCTAGCGGTCGGAATTTCAACAGAGGAGCTTGAAAGAACAAGCGCATGAGACGAAGTACGAGCATAGCCCGTCGTTCAATCGGCAAAGGGATTACATACTGCACGACGGGCTATGCCCGTCGTTCGTCCACATTGACTTTAAGTGCACTGCGGGCTATGCCCGTCGTGAGACCCCAATGTGTTAAATGAAATTCACAAAAAAAAAAATTAACGCTGTGTAATGTCTTCCTCCGTGGCTGTGCAGTCTAAGGCACCTTGCTTTGGACGGCATGGGTTGGATCCCGGGTTCAGTCTCGGGAAATTTCGACCTGTGTATAGGGCCGTTGGCAACCCACCATCGTGAGGAAATTGGGGAACTTCGAATAAGTAAGCCTAATCCGGTCACGGAGACCTACTATAACGGCTGGGGATACGTCGGGCTGACCCCCCCTCCCCCCCGACTATTCCAATACTGGTTGAAGATCTCCACGCTTAGAGGTGACGAAGGAAAGCGTGGGAGGGAGACCGGCAGTCGGTAGGCAAGTCAAGGCCCTTCATGGGCTGTAGCGCAAAGGATTATTATTAATAACCAAATAGTTTTGTTTGTTACAATTTACTAACAACCTTATTATGAGTAGGAAAATGGAACAGGAGTAATTACATTGACTTATTTTCTTCAATAAATTATATGCAAAGATATGAGATTCTAGTCTTCCTCCGTGGCCATGCAGTCTAAGGTGCTGTGCTTTTGGCTCTGACGGTGGGACGGCATGGATTCGAATCCACCTGGGTTCAGTATCTGGGTTTTTGGCCTGTGTATAGGACTGGTGACCACCCACCATCATGAGGAAAATGGGGAGCTACGAGTGAGTAGCGAATCCGGTCTGGGAAATCTTCTTTAACGGCTGGGGGTTCGACATGCTGACCCCATGTTGAAGATCTAGGTAGGATTGTGGGAAGGAGACGCAGTCGGGAGATCGGCCTAGGCCCTTCAAGGGCCTTCATATCCCTGTTTCCAGAACATATCTGGTACGCAGAAATAAAAATATAGTCACTAAATAGCGTGAACCAATTTATATTCACACCATAATATGCAGATGCTTATGTGCATGTGTACACGCACCATATAAACAATTGCATGTGCATATGTATTCATAGTTATTACATTAATTTAGTAAATAATATGTTTTAAAATAATAATCACAAGCTTTTCATCTATTAAGTACGAAGTGTGATAGAAAAGTAATGAGACTGGCAACACTGTGCACAAATCGATGACGCTCCTGCCTTCCCCTTGACATGGCAGTTACGTTAACCCCTGATGTTGACTCAGTACAAGTATAGAATATCTCTGGTACAAGTTTTAACTCGTTACAGTTGCTACGCGATTGTTGAGTGTGTCTGAAGTGAAGTTGTGTTTGCGAGGTGCGTTATGAAAATGGACTGGCAGAAAGTTTGAGCAATGTTTTGCCATCAAATTTTGTGTAACACTTGACAAATCCGCTACTGAGACTTATAAAAAGTTACAAAGGGCTTATGGAGAACATTCCCTATCCAGGACACAAGTGTTCAGATGGCACAAGTCCTTTTTAGAAGGCCGATAACAAGTGAAAGATGAACCTCGTGCGGGAAGACCTTCAACCTCAAAAATGAATGACAATGTAGAAAGAGTGAGGTCTCTTGTTAGGTCAGATCATCTTTTGACATTGAGAACAATCAGTAGTGAGTTAAATTTGAACCGTTTACCGTCCATAACATTTTAGCACTTGGATGCTTCACCACGACAATGCCCCATGTCGCATGGCAGTCTACATCAATAAATTTTTGGCAGAAAAAAGCATACCAGGGATTCCTCAGGCCCCGTACTCGCCGGATCTTTTTCCCTATGACTTCTTTTTATGCCCCCGCCTCGAAAACCACTTGAAAGGGTGCCATTTTGGTACTTTGGAATATATCCATAAGAGAGTAACCAACGAGCTGAAGGATATTCCAGTAGAAGCCTTCCAGCACTGCCACGAACGATGGAAACAACGCCTCCATCACTGTGTAGTTGCCCAAGGGAACTATTTTGAAGGGGGATAAACTTCATTTGTAAAAAAGAATAAGATTCATGGTTGAAAGAAAATCAGTCTCGTTACTTTTCTGCCACACCTCGTATAGTGTATATACTGTGTGATCAAAACATCTGAACACTTACCCCAAACCATAGTCCCAATTTCCTGAGGAGACACTCCTCAGTACTGGGTAATAATATGGGGTAGGTCCACCCTTTGCTTTCATCCCAGCACCCCTCCTGGGGAGACTTGCCACCATGCATCTAAACATGTCTGGAGGAATGGTTACGCATTCTTCCTGAAGAGCACTGGCCAGGTACTGATATGGGACATGAGGTGTAGAGCTAAGTTGACATTCTAATTCATCCCAAGGTGTTTTATAGGGTTCAGATCTGGACTCTGGGGAGGCCAGTACATTTCAGGAACCCAACTGTCCCAACACCATTCGTGTGCAGTCCCCACTTGGACAAGCAGTGTTGTTATGCTTGTATAAACAATGGCCATCACTGAACTGATCCTCCACCGAAGGAAATACACAACTGGTCATGTCACATTGAGAGTGCCATGCAGTATTGCAAGTGGGCCTATTTCATTCCAGGAAAAACATCCCCAAACCATATTAGTACCTTCTCCAAACTCCACCGTAGCACTACACATGGAATAGATATGCAACGCCAAAACCCTGTCTTCCAAAAACCCCATGGTATAGTGTCATTCATCACTCTAAATCACACATTTCCAGCTCCACTGTTCAATGGCGTAACTCTTTACAGCACTTCAGGCAGCACTTGCACAGAAAATTCGGTTTATAGGCAGCTGCTTGGCTGTGAAATCCCATTCCTCTCAGCTCTCGGCACAGAGTCGTGGTAATGGCTATACTGTTAGTAACAGTGTGTAACTCACAGGTGATTGTTTCCAATGACGGCTTGATCAGGGGCGGCGCCAGAAATTTTCAGCCAGGTGGGCAGAAGCTCCATATTGATAGATTAGGGTGGGCAGTATAAATGTAAGACCATATATAGTATATACGTACATATGTGTATGTAAGACGTATGTATTTCCTCTCTCTTACACTCCCGATTTTCCTCTTACTTCCTTCTCCCTTCCTTTTCATGTTTTCCTCTTTATTATTTTCTAATCTATTCTCGCATCTTGTTCCATTTCCTTTTGCTTTGTCTCTTATGGACACAATTATTTCAAGGAAGCATTTACCCATGCGCAGCCATACACTCTAATCACATTCCTTCATGCATGTTAATGCAGTGAAATAAATGTGAATTAGGTTTAAGCTTGTGTTGCAAATACAAGGCACATACTTAATTTTATGTATTCAGCGACAGTGATAGAAAGTGCGGATAATCATGAAGTTTCTCGTAATTTAAATGCATGTTCCTCAGCATAGTATTTTCATCGTATGAGTTTTTGACAAAGTTTTTCTTACTCCTTGGGGGTCACTTTTCTTAGCATTCAAGATTTGTACAACTGACAAATCTATCTGAATGTTTGTAGTAGCGGCGATTGGGTGCCAACATTTGAGGGGCAAGGACAATATACTTTTTCTTGGTAGAAAAGGCTTAGCTTAAAGGGTCCATAGTGCGGGGGCCAAAAGTGGTGGGGGAAACTGCATCCCCCACTTCCCACTCCTCCTAATCCCCACCACTGAATGATTTAAAACACACACTGAAAACCAATTCTTTGTTCATTGTCCATGAAGTATTCCTAGGCTAATGAAAGGATATTATGACAAAATATCACTCATAAGTACGAGGGCCACTATTTATATTTTGAGCCTTGGCAACACTGATTGAAGTTAGGCGCGATTTGACGTTTGCACGGAATCGTCTGGCATTATTGACCATAACGTACTTCAAATGTTTTGTCAATAGCTTCATTTGTGTTGTTTATGTTGCCTTGGAGATTGCGCGAGAACAATAAAATGGAATTAACTCGTGAACATTTTCGTGCGATGATTTTTTTACGATTTTCGATGTGGATTATCAAGACAATAGTGCATCGATCAACTTACTTCCACATTTGACGATGAAGCCCCATCCTTTGCCACTGTGAAACGCTGGTATAACGAATTTAATCGTGGCCGCCATTCGCTCACCGACGAGATTTGCGAAGGTCGTCCAAAATCAGTTGTTGTTCAAGAAAACATTGATGCTGTGCATAACCTAATACTTCAAGATCGTCATGTGACATACTGTGAGATTGAGGCAACCATAGGCATTAGTTCCACCAGCATATATAAAATATTACATGATCATTTAGCTGTGAGAAAGGTATATTCTCGTTGGATCCCACACAATTTGACAAAAACTCAAAAAGACGCTCGCGTCAATTGGTGCAAACAAATGCTCAATAAATACAATCATGGTGCTTCAAAAGACGTATATAAGATTGTAACAGGTGACGAATCATGGATATATGCATATGAGCCGGAACGTAAACAGCAGTCGACTGTATGGGTGTTTCAAGATGAACCCAATCCAACAAAAGTTGTTCGCGCTCGAAGCACATCGAAACAAATGGTCGCCTGTTTTTTCGGGAAAACTGGTCATGTGGCAACTGTGCCTTTAGAGGAACGAAGAACGGTCAACTCTGAATGGTACACAACAATTTGTTTGCCAGAGGTCTTCGGTCAAATACGGAAAACAAACAAACACCGTCGGATCATTCTTCATCAAGACAATGCCAGCTGTCACACATCTCGTCTAACAACCGACTTTATGAACAGTCAAAAAATCGAATTGATGGGTCATCTGCCGTACAGTCCTGATTTGGCACCCAATGACTTCTTCTTGTTCCCGAATGTCAAGAATAAATTGCGTGGACAACGATTTTCATCGGCGGAAGATGCCGTTGATGAGTTCAAAAACCATATTATGGAGGTGTCTCAAGAAGATTGGAAAAACTGCTTTGACAAATGGTTTGAACGAATACAAAAGTGTATTGACCATAAAGGAGAATACTTCGAAAAACAATAAAGAAGTTTTCAATGCCAAATTCCTGTTTTTTCATTGTTAGGCTCAAAATATAAATAGTGACCTCAGAATTGAAGAGATTATTAGCTAAGTTGCTATTCGTTTTCTGAACTGTCATGTTACTAATGCGGGAGAAACAATACATCTATTGTTACATGAACATATTTTTGGAGGTAACAAAATGATTTAGTACCCAAGGAATTCATCGAAGTTGATCACCATACCAGTAATAATTAATCTATTTTTCATAGATGTCTTGGGTTGTATGGCATGACCATTTAAAACACTAGAATGTCAACCTCTATCCTATGCAGCATACCCTGGAAACTATTTTTTTTCAGGGCAAAGAGTCCCTGGCACCTGGAACCATTGTCAAAGTAATAATTTATGAGGGTTTGTATTTTGAGTGTCAGCATGTGTTTGTTTTCGCCCCTTCGTTACTTTCATCTAATCACCATTGAACCTTACCATCGTCATTATCAAAATTAGCAGAAAAATGATTTAAAATAAAACAAATCAACCAGAACTTACTCTTCCAAACATGGAGTTTATTAGTTCATACCTCTTAGAAAGTTGAGGTGGTAGCTTCAATTGCACAGTGTTTCATTAGTGGATCAAGGCAGCTAATTCCGTGAACATTGACGTTGTTTTTCGAAAGTCTCAAATATTTGTCTCAGGCAATCTCTCTCTTAAAATGTATGCATCTTCTGTGGTGATAAAATGACACGTTTGGTGAGAGAGTTCTTTCTGTATATTTATTCCCCAATGGCATAAAGCTGTCACATTAAAAATGAAGAGGTCCTGTGTTCGACCCCCTCCCCCTCCTCTGGTGGAATGCACACTGGTTTGGACTACACGTTCAACTGTAGGCTTAGTCCTGATTAGCCTACCTGAGGATAAAAGTGGGCTTAAAAACAAACTAACAAAATAGTATTCTGGATACTTCGTGACATAACTTTTTTCTTTACTTCAGCTGCATCTATATTTTTGGCTGATTCATATGGCAAAATTTGTGTAGGACGAGAATTTCTAAATAGGATAAGCCACTCATTAACAATTGAATAATTCTGTAGCTTTTTCCATACATAACTGGTTTATTAAAACTTATTTACTTAGGCATTGTAGTGATTATTGCGATTCCTACTTATTAGTAGAACAAATATAAAGTTGATATTTCACATACCATATTGATATTTGAAGATGACAGGTATATAAAAATTGTAATGAAATAAAAAAAGGACACTTCTGGAATTTCAATGCAGAGCTAATTAAAACTATATTATACTCTGATCACATCACCTCCAGCTGAGATCAAGAAAGTATGGGGCCCTAACTCCACACCCCCTATACGCCTTCATGGCATGGTGCAAAGCACAGGGGAGCAATTTACTTTACTTTTTATTGTACTCTCTAGCATACTTAAACCCCAAGGTTTATGGCTGCAGCAACACAAGCCTTCCATCTGTCCCTATCCGGGGCAAGATCAATCTAATCTTTCCCATCCTTACAGATTTCTTTTAGGTCCATCTCAATGTTATCCCTCCATCCTCGTCTTGGCCTTCCTACTGGTCTCTTACCAACAGGTCTCCCAACAAGAATCCTGTAAACTATTCTTTCCTCTGCCATTCACGTCACGTGGCCTGCCCATCTAAGTCTTCTTGACTAAATTATTCTAATAATAATTAAAAAGTCTAAATAATTTATTGTGTTGCTGGAGGATGAAACACTAAGATAATGTTTTTATTTGTTCATTTGGATATTTATTAACCATAACCAGACTGAGATTTATATACATACGTGGAGCCCGGAGCTGCAGTCATCAAGTTCACCATAAGTTCTGATCTAATCTTGATCATACCCTGCATAATTTTCAGCTTTCTAAGCCTACTAGCTGCTTTTAATCTTGGAAGTAATCATTTGATCATAGTTTTTGTTTCAATAGCTCTAGTAATTACCAGCACTTTCTAATGACAAAATTGGCTTTTTATGGGTAGATAATATGTGAACATTTCTAGCCTAGATAATTTTCACAAGTAAAATATATATGTTACGAACACCAGAATACACTCATTTATTGAACCATTCATATATCCCAAAGTATATGTACTTATTGAATTTGATTGGGTGGGCAAGCCCACCCTTGTTGCCGTCCCTGCAGCTGACACTTTTCGCAATGACCTGCCTAGTCGGTAGTTCCTGTCTGTTAATACCAAAGCTTGCCATAAATACTGCCAACTTTGGAAGGTGGCTCTTCTGATAGTGTCCTGCTTTAATCCTTCAAATCTCTCCTTTCACCTCACCCTGGGTGCCATGCGAGCAGATTATATTTCCGCCGGAATTACAAAATTCACATAACAATTTATATTTTTTAGTTCCTGGTTCATGTACACATTTACAGAAAGTGAATAAATAACTGGTTTAAAATGGACAGTACCGTAGTTCTTGCAGTTAATTCATCAAATCATAACATTTCTAGTAAGATTATATTGGTTTATTATACATTGCTATTATTTACATATTTACAAAGTGTTTCCATATATGCATTTACATAATCAACCAATTTCCTTAATTCAAGCAAAGGCGTACCTATGGCCTAACCATTGGTACTTTCATTAACACACAGTTGGCCTATCTATCTCTGTGGCCTACCCTCGACTTACTTGATATTCCGACCAGTCTTGTGTTTCCTTATGCAGCATCCTCATTCAGCCCGCAAGGCATTCTGATGCGACTAGGCAATATCTTACAAATGCAAATCTTTTGCAAATTGGGAAACTTGGGGATTTCAAACGGGGGTTGGCTTTACCAAATGCTACATATATTTTCCATCATTAGTTTAGCCACCATAAGTGGACTAAACTTTCAAAGGGGGTTCCTTGGCCAAATGAACCCACCATAAGTGGAGAAGACTCTCGAAGATGTTAATTTGCCAAGTATTACATTTACTTCTCAATCTTTCAGTCTAGTTACCCTGAGTGGACAAGACTTTCGAAGGGTCGTCGTCGTTGTGGAGGTAGTAAAAAACTGTTTTTTGTTTTTTTTAAAGCCCACTGGCCTTTTTTATAGTCGGGGTAAACGTCCGTGGATGTGGACCCAGTAGAGTTGAAAAATTCCACTGCAACGGTCTGCAATGGTCTTTTGAAAGGCAGCTAGCTCCCCCAACTGGGAGGCTAAAAACAGGGGAATCTAATATCCAGTAAAAATCACAATTCATTAAGCACATACACTTACATGCAATAACATAAAAGTGCACACATGGAAACATATTACTTAACCCTACACCTTGTAGCTGGCCAGCAATTAATTAATACAATATACCAAAACCAGTAATGGTCAATCCGACCATTACACTCCTTACCTTGTGTTCAAAGCCAACATCTTCTGGTGATAATGAACATGCGAGTAATTTCTGGTTGAGCTACAGAATTGATAGAACATTTGTGTTTAGTTTCCATGATGGAATGAGGTGATTACAGAAACTAGTACTCCATAAGGTAGGAAGTTAGTAGGCGAAATTTTCAAGAACATCCCTCCAGAAGCTTATCCTACTATCCAGCCATTCTTTGACACTGGAACCGTGAATGACAGGCCCAGACAGGGATGGCCACTAACAGTGGCATATTTTCCAAACTTTTTCATATACACAGTGATTCAAAAAGAATATACGTATTTCAAACCAGTATGCTGTTGAAACTACTGATCACTGAACAGCAAGACACTCCCTGGCGAAGATAACATTGTCTAGTTTCAATCAATTGCCGCTAGATCGCTCGTGCAGTGCTGTTTGTCTTCACGATCCCACTACTTCAGTCAGAGAAGGCATTTTGTGTCCTCGAGTGTACCAACTGTAACTCGGTGATTGCAATGCAAAGAAGTTTCCATGTGAAGTACCAAATTGATCCTCCTAATGAATGGAACATTCACAGATGGTATAGACATTTCGTAGAAACGGGTTGTTTATGTAAACGAAAGAGCCCTGGGAGGCCACGTGTGTCTGAAGAAAATGTTGAGAGAATCCAAGCTGCTTTCCAACGCAACCCTTCAAAATCAACTCCTCGTGCAAGTCGGGAGTTACAACTGTCTCAGACAACAGTTTGGCGAGTTTTTTTGAGACGTTGGTTGGTTATGAAGCCGTACAAGTTAGTTTACAGGCTCTGAAGCATGATGACAAAGGAAAAAAAAGAGTGCAATTTGCTGGCCAAATACTGAATGCTGTTGAAGAGGATGACAGTTTCACGGAATGAATTGTCTTCAGCAATGAATCAACTTTCCACCTTAGTGGCAAAGTAAATAAACAGACTGTTCGAATTTGCTGATGGCAAACTTCATTTTTCAACAAGGTGGGGGACCGTCAAGTGCAAGATTTTCTTAATGTAACTCTTCCTAACCATTGAATTGGTCATCAAGCAGCTAAAGATTTGGCACTTTTCAGCTGGCCTCCATGGTCACCGGATTTGTCTCCCTGTGACTTTTTCTTGGGGGGGGGGGGGTACATTAAGGAAACCGTTTATGTACCACCACTACCAAATGACCTGGAAGAGCTGAAAAATCGGATCATTACTACTGTAGCGTCAGTGACGATGCACATGCTTGCCCGAGTTTGGAATGAATTTGAGTACCACTGTGATGTTATTTGTAAGTAAGTGTCAAAACTTTCAGAGTTGTACTACTTCTATTTTTTCAAATATGCCTGTTTGAAATATGTATATTCTTTTTGAATCACACTGTATATAGAAATTCCCGGAAAATAACATATAACCTATAAGAACTGTGCAACTGGTGAAATCAGTGGTAGCTGGTATGCACAGACATCCATGAACTGAACATTTCCAAAATGTCAATGTCTCGATCGTTATGAAGTGAGCTAGAACTCAAAGATTACAAACGAGCTACAGGTCACTTTCTCACAGCTGAATTAAAGTGCCAGAGGGCAATAAATGCAAACTGCCACTTAATGTGAACAGAAGTGTACATAGCCAAGTAAATGTCCAATTCTGTGAGATGTTTTATCGCAATGAGTGTAGAAAAGGAGCAACACTGTCACGATCAAAATCTCACAAAGGATTATATATATATATATATATAAACACAGGAATAGGGTTAGAAATGGTGCCAGAAGGGCGGATAAATACAAATAATGAAGGAGACAGTAAACACTTACCACACGAATAGAAATAATTCAATATTTCGCGATCTGAGTCGCATTTTCAAGAAGGTAGATAAAAGATCGACGACACTGTGAGTAGAGGCACAGAATACTGACCGTAGCGTCTCTACGGTCAGTGTTGCCAGAAACAGTTGAAAGGAAACACGAAATACTTTGTGTTTACTGTAAGGTTGGTGGGTAGTTTCGGGGAGGAGAGGAAAGAGTTACTGGTTGGCTAGGTTGAGTCCGGGGGGTATAGTGGCGTGCATGCCTGCTATATAGGCCCTTTCCCATCGCCTGCGGAAAGATGTGTCAGAGCGGGGGGGTAAAAGGTGGATGATGGCAACACGGAAGCAGTTATTGAAGGTGGTGTTATGGCTGTTGGTGTGGATGGCAACTGTGAAATCGGAGTTTTGGGTGGAGGAACGGTGATTATTTATCCTTAGATTCAAGGGGGTGGAGGTTTCGCCTAGGTAGAAGTTGCCGCAGATTTGACAGATGAGGGTGTAAATTAGGTTGGATGAGTGGCAGGTGCCCTTAGGGTGAAGGGTGAACTCACCTGCCGCTGTAGGGATCAGGAGGGTGGGGGAGGTGATGAGTATGGGGCAGGTCTTGCATCTGGGTTTGTTGCACCTGTGGGCTGGGGGAAGGGGTGCGGAAGGGGTGGGGGTGTTTCGGACCAAGATGTTTTGGAGGTTGGGGGGGCGACGGAAGACGACCCTAGGTTTTTCCCGAAAGATGTCTCTGGTCTCGGGATCACTGTGCAGGATGGGGAGGAGGGAGTGGAGGGTATGTCTGATTTTCGTAATGTGAGGGTGGTATTGGGTGATCAGAGTTGGAGGGTTGGTTTTGGGTTGTTTGGTGCGGTTGTGGGAGTTAGCTCTAGTGATTTGTTTGTTGATGAGGGTGGAGGGGTAGCCACGGTTGGTTAGGGCTTGGTGCAGGCGTAGGTTGTAGTTTTGGCGGGATGAGGGGGATGAGTTGAGGCGCTGGCCTCTGAGGGCAAGGGAAAATGGGATGGCTTTTTTGGTGTGGTAGGGGTGTGAGCTGGAGTAGTGGAGATACTGGAGGTGGTTGGTTGGTTTGATATGTATGGATGTTTCCAAGTGGTCTCCCGCAATGTGGATGTCCACATCGAGGAAGGTCACTTGGTCTTTGGAGTGGTACCAGGTGAATTTGAGGGTGGTGAACTCATTTGTCGGTTTAGGAATGTTGTGAGGGAGGGTTCGCCATGTGTCCAGAGGAGAAAAATGTCATCAATGAATCTTAGCCAGAGGAGTGGTTTCAGTTGCTGGGAGTCAAGGAATTCCTGTTCCAGCCTGCCCATGAACAGGTTGGCATAAGAGGGTGCCATGCGGGTACCCATAGCTGTGCCACGTATCTGCAGGTAATGTTGGTCACCGAAGCAGAAGTTGTTGCAGGTAAGTACAAGGTTGGCTAGTTGTATCAGGAAGTGAGTGCTGGGATTGTGGGGTTTGGGTCGGCTGTTAAGGAATGATTCCGTGGCACGGAGGCCATGGGCATGGGGAATATTTGTGTAAAGGGATGTGACATCAACTGTTGTGAGGATGGTGTAGGGTGGTAGGGATGGTAAGTTTTGGATGATGTTGAGGAAGTGGTTGGTGTCACGGAGGTAGGAGGGCAGGGCTTGGACGAGGGGTAAGTGTGGTAGTAAGTGTTTACTGTCTCCTTCATTATTTGTATATATATATATATATATATATATATATATATATATATATATATATATATATATATATATAAAAACTTCCAAATAAGAAAAAGTTACGAGGTCATAACTGTGACATAGCCAAACAAAAAATGCTTCATTCTGCATATTATGTAAGCTGTGTTTGCACCTTGTAACAGTCAAAATTGTCATTTTTGTGTAAAGAGGATGGGTTTGTGCATTGGAAGCAGCTCAGTGATAAGTTTCCAGACCATGAAAATTCTTGAAAACACATTTCATATATGTAACGTAAATAAACAGATGCCACATAATTTCCATGTAAAGTAAGCATTTTTAATGGGGTAAAAGTTTCACAGGTACAAAATAAACAAAAACAATTGCATAATATTATTTTAATTTTCCAAATTATAGCCATCTTTTTAACACCATTACATACATAGTTTCTTTAATTTCTGTCTTCGACTTGTCTTTTGCAACAACCTGCCTTGCTTTCAACATTTCCTAAGCCAGTATTTTTGTTGGACAGAAAAATAAAAGCCAATACTAAGCATGCCATCAGCAATGCAACACCTCCTTTCAATTTCTTGCCAGGGAAACTCCAGAAAATCTTCTAATTTTCAACCTGTTTCCATATCTTATGGTATAGGTACCCTCCGTTTTCTACATACTACGAAGTAAACCAGCCTTACGAATCACCTTTCAGGGTATTTAATAGATCTCCTGATTCTTTAAGTTCTTTAATTATGTCTAAACCACCAACCAATTCTCCTTTCACATAAACTTGAGGATAAGTTGGCCAGTTGGAAAATGTTTTCAAACCCTGTCGAACTTCTTCATCTTCTAAAATATCAAATGTCTGGAACTCCAGCCTAGAATAATATAATTAATAGTGTAAAGTGTAAATATCTCACAGGATAATAGAAGTCCATAAAAATAACAAATATTTTTTTGTGTGATTGTATTATAACTAGAGTCCTTGATTTTTTGGTGTTATTCTTTTCCAAAATTTATGTTTTTAATTTTAGCACATTCTTCTGCAAAATATACCTACAATTATACCTTCAGCATGCTTTTAAACTAGTATTTTAATTTGTAGGTCACATGGCCTGCAGCTGTTTGTGAGTTTCATGCACTGGAAACTATTTTTGAGGAGGTATTTGTGCAACAAATACAAATGTTACAGCGCCCATGTGATGGACAGGATTCTTGACCTCTGCCAAACCGTGCCTCTTCGATCAGTAATGCAAAAGATTTCTCGTGCGACACATGCCAATCTTATGGCTCCCATTGTAACATTGATAATAAAGTAAATACTTTTATATATAATCTTCTCTCACATAATAATCATCAACGTTACATTTTGCAATAAATTCCCTCACAGAATTTCCCTTGCGGAAATTTTAGACTTGTTTCAAAGTTCTACCATCAGAGGTCAAGCTTATTGATTTACTACACATTCAAGGATAGCACACTCCTCCCTCTCTTATCATGGAGACTTCAAACTGAGAACATCATTGTTCTCTCTCATCATTCAGTTCGAGTAACTTGGTAATTCATCGAGACTGCAACATGTCAGAATTATTGTACCTTGTCTGCGAAAATTGTACGATAGGCACCCAAGCACTGACTCTTTATAGTAAGCAGGTTAGTATACAATGGAAGAGAATCATAACTGAAATTCAGCACTGGTAGCAGACGGCGGCGCCATTGTGAAGTCAAAGATGTTTGCAGTACAGTCTGTATCTCGTTAACTCTTGTATTATGGAGAGGTAGTGGTTCAATGTAGAGTTAGATTCGTTTGTAAAATGAGCATTTTAAAATTACGTCCACACATTTAAATATAAAAAAAAGTTTAGGAAAGTATGGTCTTAATCATTTCTTCTTTCCTATCCGATTACAGAACATTGTGCATCCCGAAGAAACTATTCGAAACACTGGGACAAATGATACCATCCCGGGATTGTCCGTGAAAATCCGAGACATATAGCATCCCTACGTATGATCTGGCTATCAAAATCCACTCTGCCACCACATGAAAGGCCATACATTTATTAAATTAAGTCAATCTACAAACTTCTAACTTTTCTACATAAAAGGAGCAGAAAATGCTTTTGAAAAATCTAATCCCAGCTTCTCTTTAAAAAGGAATTAGTCTTTTCCTCCTTGCAACAAAATTGAAAATAACATCATCAGTGTTATTTTAATATTCGTATGTATGTACACTTAACAGTGCAGGGCCCATTAGTCGAGGATCTCCCGTTGAATTGCAAGGATATTATTTAAACCTCCTTAATGTTAAACACATCCTCTCGGGTGTTGAAGACGAAACTGGCAGTGTAGCCAAGATCACCAACAATTTGTGCATATTTGAGTACAAGAGCTTGTCACAATTTTCTACTGCCTATAATGCAGACCCTGGACATGTCTTTTCAATTACTGTTTGCCACATTTTTCAATCAGATTTGAAAATGTAAAAAACATCAACTAGGCCATCCAATATTTTGACACACTGTTCCAATGAATAAGGAATAGGCATTTCATATTGGAATGTTTTAATGTGTTGACTGTGTTCAGATAAACTTGGGTTCATTTCTACTACAAAATGGCCCAGAAATGGACAACAGTAAAATTTATACTATTAATGTATACGATTTCACAAGTCACCCTACTGAGTATTGACACATACTTTTCTGTCCATCTTGTGTCGAACAACTTGAGAATGTTATAGTACTTCCCTAGCTATCTTGCACTGCATTTTTTTACAACCAAATTACTTTGAGATGATTGATTGATTTATCTGCATTATTTTACTTTGCTTTTTGTGCCACGTTTGGCTTATTTCCGAAGATCGGGATGAGTGATGCCATGATGAAATTGATGAATGGACACCCACAAACGCTCATGTCCATTCCAGGTTTTGAACTCGGGACCCACGATGTACTAATCACAGGGAACTGCTCCTTTGAGAAGACTCGAGGGGAAAAAATATAACTGATTTGACAGTCTCAATATTGCAGAAATTCCACAGAAATGGGCAATAGCCAGGGTTAAAATATGTCCTGAACAATGTACAAAAATTGCTTTTCGACACTTCTCTGAAATTATCTATTTATCTCACCCCTTAATTCAACCAGCCCATTACATCAGCACCAAATATTTTTTTTTCTAAATCTACACCCACTCAACCCAGAGAGAGAAGTAGTACTGTATAATAGCTGAAGCTAACCCAGATGCAGTTACAATCTCCAATAGGGACATGTATCCCATTCCGATCTAGAGTTTGGAAAATGGTTTATCGGGATTATCAAACAGTTGGGAAATTTCAAATTATCAAAAAATTAGAACCTGAGGAATGCATAAATCTTGAATGGTAACAAACCAAACCATATCGGGAACATATAATGAAATTATAATATTCACGCTAAAGTTTACAAGCAGCTGACTTGGGCAGAAATTACATGTGGCATTATAGAATTTGTAAAATGTCAGGAGTTTTGTGAGTATTTTCAAGAGAAATTCCAAAACTCTGGTGTGTGGCATTAATTTCTTTCCCATCCGTATTCCATTCTATAAGCTTGTAATTTATGTGAACAAAATAAGTCTGAAGAAATTTTTACGAACAAGTCTCTGCGCATAGCAGATAGAACAGGTAATGTGGTAATTTTACTGAACTAAAAGGGGGGCGTGGGGTTGGACCCATTGACCCCCCCCCCCCAATATGCCCATGTCATATGGTAATGTCACGGCTTCCTTGCGATGGTACGTGCATACTCGATCTCTCACCAGAATGTAACCACATTGCTCAGTGATAAAGAATGTTCCGATAGATGGTGAAAAATGGTAAGAAACATCTATTTGCATATGGCTTCGAGTAGCTGTAGGGATTATTCCATGTATAACATGCACTACAGTTTTCTGGGGCAAAAAAATTGGAAGTGCACGTTGTAAATGCCTAAATATGATACATTTTATATTTAAGCTTAAAACACTAGAAATGTAAATTTTCATGGTATTTTCAGTTTTTAAGCACAAATATGTTGAAATTCACAAAAAATACCACAATTTGCATTTTATGGGCAATTTGCATTATTTCGTGATTTTGTATACATGAAAATGTGTTGAGAACATGCATGGTACTGTGTATGTATATGCATAAACATTTTCTTGTAGCATTTAACATTTTTCTGTGTTGTTACATTTGTGAAAAATGAAGGTCCCTAATTATAGCACATTACACACACAATACTTAAGACTATTTTCTGGCTAATATGTTAAAATGGCTTATTTTACACATAGTACAATTTTCCTGCAACAATGATGAAGAAATTAAATCTTCTCTAATGATTATTCTACAGAAATACATAATGTTTGGTTTGGGCATAATAGGACACATGAAAAAACAAGAGCTCTCGTTCCTCAAGTAAACTGTATTCCGGCAACATACTCCAATGATGGCCCTGTTTAAAAGTGTACAACAGAAGATTCGCTTCCTCTTCACTCATTAAAAAAATAGGTGGCACTTGATTTCCAAAAATGGAACAACAATCACCCATCGTTAGAGGCACATATTTTTGGTAAATAAAAAAGAAAAATTTCGGTACAAAAACAGAGTCGATTTCGGGTTCAAAAGCGATAAATAAAATAAGATTTCGGTGTTATAACGGTGAATAATCACATCAAAAGTGCTATATAAAATGACATTTTGGCTTTAAAATTGTGAATATAATCCTAAATTATATTTAAAAACTGCAGTTATTTCACAAAATAAGCTTAACCCTTCTAATAGCACATTTATGTAGTTACCAGAGTATTAAGTTTATTCCTGTTTAAAGGGGTCCATTTTTGCTTCTCAAATATTTACAGCAGAATTAATCAATTTTCCGTGAATTGCATATCTCACAGGCTACTTCGACTTCAGAAAGTGTCGCGTTGGTATATAAACAGTAAATTTCGTGTTTAAGAGTATATTTCGCATTTTGCAGTTCATTTCGCATTATTTCGTGACAAAACAGGGTAGAAAAATGCACCTCACACCTTACAGAAAAATGAAATATGAACATTACAGCATGTTATTTCATATTTCGTGTTTTCGTCAAAAACGAAATTTGCATGCCTCTACCCATCCTGCAACAGCCCATGCGAGCCAGGGCCAACCCACTGACTGTTGGTCTCACTCCCTCTGCTGAGGTGGGAGATCATCCAATCAGTTACAGGATGACATGTGGTTGGCATTGCGAACCCCCAGTCATTGATGTAGGTCTTCTGGGGTTACGGGGTTACGCTACTCATTCATAGCTCTCCAATTTCCTCATGATGGTGGGTGGCCAATGGTCTCAACCACAGGCTGAAATCTCATGAGACCAGTTGTTCCCCCAGGAGATTCGTACCTGTATGCGTATAGCTGGAGCCCAGAGCATGACACCTTAGATCGCACAGGCACAGTGTGAGAGCCAAATGGAATAAACAAAAGAAAAAAAGTACAGTGAAACCTCGATTTTATGTTTTGCAGGATGACAGGATGAAAAAACATAAAATGCAGAAAAATGTAAAATCTGGAAAAATGTTATGACATTTTCTCCTATTGGGACATGAAGACTGAATGTATAATGCAGGAAAATATAAAGTCTGGGAATGCAAAATTACCTCTTTCGTTCTTAAGGACAACAGGTACAGTTTCATTCATGAAAGTCAAAGAACCAAAGAAGAGACATATCTACGTAACATGGTGTCAGATCATAGCTAGAATTTTACATGACTGCTTGCGGAAATGTTAGTTTCTTAAGTATACTAGGAACATGTAACTTAATATAACTACACAACACAAATGTGCATACTCAAGAAAGTATGAAGAACAATATGTTGGACCAAAAAAATGCTGTGATTAATCAAAATGTTAAGTTGAAGAGGGAGTGTTTCATTATCCTTATGAAAGACATATTTGTTGGTTTTTAAATAAAGTTTATTGAGGTTAATAATTAACTGAAAGAGCTGCTTGCAAGTGCAACATGAAGAGAAAAATAAACTTTATAATCTATAGACATTGTGATGTAACTGGGTAATTTATGACCTCACATGATTCCAGCTAATGGTTACAAATGGCTTCCAAATGGAGATCAGTGTCTGTCTAATATTGTGAGACACTATTTCATTTATCATAATAGAACTAATACTTTATTGCAGTGATGGCGATTAGGCAGCGCATGAGGGGGCAGTTCACCCCACACCCACTTTTTGCCACTTTTGCCCCTGCACTATGCTAAACCTTATCTATCGAGGGAATGTAAACTGTTCTTTCCCTCTCCCAGTTTTGGAACTCAATCGACACCACTGTTTTATTGAAATAACATATATTGGTTTTAAGCATATATGGATGGATATTTTCCCATCTGTTACAGCCACCATGAAAGTGGCGAATGTTGATGTACCTGAATATAAACAAGCAACAAAAATATTGCTCACCGATTCCATGGTTCTTATAGGCAATGGCAGGTTATTTTGTACAATTTTGGATATTTTTAGATATTGCCATTTCAAAAAAGTGTGAAAATTCAAATTTTGACCATTAATCTGCCTGACAGCTGCTCTGACAACCTCACAATTTATGTCCTACATGTCTGGCAGCTGAAGTGGCTAGCACTGGGCAACTGCAATAACCATGCCGTATCTCGAAAATCAAAGATGATATTTCAATTCAGTCTTTGTTGTTCTTTGTACACATATAAGGGTCTGACTTACATGAATTGCAAATAAAATATAAATTGTTAAAATTTTTAACAAGTGCTTTTTAAATAAGTAGATTTTTAACATGAAAAAATATGAAATGTTATTTTTTTCTGGTGCTTTACTTGTGCATATAATAATGACAAAAGTATTTTTAAAAATTGCTTGCAATGCAATCATTGTCTTGCAAAGACATTACATTGTGTTTGAATTTTTTTTCTTGATACTTTATGTGAATGCAAACTTGTAAGTGTATAGTTAGAAAATCTGAAAATACACTAGTGTCCAAAATTAAAGCAACAAACAAGAAATCCTTTCCTCGTGTGTTTTTTTTTTATGATAAATTTGCCAAGTTTAACCTGTTGCTATTGTGATTTTTTTGTTGATAAATCCTGGCATGGGTAAGCACAATGGGGGGGGGGGGGGGGGGTTATGGTGCAGGTTGCGCCATCCTGATTTTTTGGGGGATATTTAGCTTCAAATACTATAAAATTCAACATTTATATTTTTTTCAAAATATATGTAAAAATTTTACACCTTAAATGCACTCCATTAGATGAAGAAATGAAAGGGTTTAGGGCATTATCGAAAGGGAGGAGGGGGTATCGAACTACTATATATTAGGCCTTAATTGACACGTGGGTTCTGAGGGGGATTCTGAATTAAACTTTGGGGGCACAGTATCCAACTCTAGGTCTTAGATTATGGGAGTACTTTAGTTAGAGGGGGATTGAGCATTAAATTGAGGGGGTATCCAATTCTTGTGTATTACTATTGTCTTACACTGTTGTGGAAATTCTGGTGTGGAGACTGAGAATTAATTTTTCGGAGGCAATATCTACTCTTCAATATCAACAGTAAGTCTAAAATTGGCATGGAAATTTTGGTGGTAGGATTGAGTATGAAATTTAAAGCTCTTGATAGTGTTAAATCTTAAGATTGTCAAGGGATTTCTGTAGTGGAGAGAGAGTTCGAACATTACATTTTGGAGACTGTATTTAGCGATATTGTTTGTATGCACAAGTTTTCGACCCCGAATGTGCCAAAGGAAAAGCTGGAAAAGAAAAAGACTAAATATCTCGGGATCTTAAGAAAGTATTGACACCCTATTAAATTAATATTCTTCAAAGCCTGCAAAAATTTGGATGTAAAAATTATCTTGCTACGATGTGTGTTTGGCACTTTAATGAGATGAATATGAAGTTTTTTTTACTAAATCTGCATTACAAGACAAGCGATATTCTAAATTGATTGATTTGGTTTTTTAAGTCCACTTTATGCACTCTAAGGCTAATCGGGTCTGAACCTACAGTTTAAAGTGGGATCGACGCAATATTCTCGATTATGATGAACGATTTTAGGGGTGGTCTTGAGTGATGGCACCCCTGTTTAGGGAGGAGGGGCAGATAAATTATAATGTTCAGTAAAGCTAAGGAAAAAGTTACTTTCAGTAGACACGCTGTCGTAATTAAGTATTTTGTGGGGATTACGATATGGTTTAAGGGCGCGAATGATATGATTTGGGGGAAACGCATGACATGATTTTGGGGATGCGCCATTGGCCTTGGAGGGCATGGGCACCCCTGAATCCTGGCACATTAAGGTTAGTTTATTTTCTATCTTAAACCAGTTGTCTATGACATCATAAATATTACTATCACCTGATCGTATTATGTGGTCAAATGGACACACGGGAAAGAATTTCCGTTTGTTGCTTTAATTTTGGACATTAGTATACAGGGTGTCATTTTAATGGCAGCCACGGACCACGAAAACGTATAGAGGACGTCAAAACAAACAACATTTCTCAGTAACATTTTTCTCGTTGGTACGTCATTCGGTGCTACAGTCATTCAAAAAAGCCCATTTTGCCGCCTGAATGCTGGCAACCACACACAACATTTGATTGGATTTGTGCCGTCATATCCGATAGTGAAGCGATGCATTCTTGGTTGCCAGGAACACTCATATTCTGTGAAAAATGACATAGCTACAATCAGCCACATTATGTACCGTAACACAAAACAAGAAAACATGTTCTTTAACTTAATAGGAAGTAAACAAACGATACGAAAAATGGTAGAAAGAAAACATAATTCAAGTGGAAGTGATCATATCGAATTTTGTCTCACCTTACATGTCAAATATTTGCAAATCTAGTTACCAAGTTGACATCTACAATTTAGTCTATCCACTTTGTGCTTCTGATACTAGTTGTCTGTGACACACTGAACAGATGACAAAATAGAAATGAAAGAACTCAAAATTCCAAAGGTAAGCAACACATAAATATAATTCAGGACATTATGAGGCAAGTGACAAAAATGGTTGAAAATACAGGGATCTAAGTAGTAGTAATACAAGCTCTCCGACGACTGTGTTTATCTACTCACCAGATACACATGAAATAGTTTGCAACTGTGAACAGAGCAGTATATTCGCTACTGATTCATAATTAGATTGTTACTGTGGTTGTACGTGTTTTAGCCGTAATGTAACAATGTGAACCTCGGTTACGTCTGTTATCAAGACAAAAGTACCACAAGGCATCTGGACACAAACCTGTAGATATCAACCTTGCAACGAGATTTGCAAATATTTGACATGTAGCTGAGCGTAAACAGCCACATGTAAGCTGTAAGTAAAATAAAATGTATTCTTGTTGATATTTGACATGTAGGCTGAGACTAAATCCGATATTGACACTTCATTTTGAATACGTTTTTACCATTTCTCATACCGTTGGTTCACTTCCCCCTTCCCCTGAGATGACTGCTGGTCTTCTGGCTGGTAGGCTATGATGTTCGGTCTACTGAACGCGTTTCTCACTTCATTTTACAGCTAATCGTGTGTTGGTAGTTTGTCAAATTTCACAAAATTT
This sequence comes from Lepisma saccharinum, assembly GCF_977018435.1. NCBI lineage: Eukaryota > Metazoa > Arthropoda > Insecta > Zygentoma > Lepismatidae > Lepisma > Lepisma saccharinum. The sequence continues at coordinate 32,520,283 of NC_139247.1, forward strand.
GTGTGTTCCTTGCAACCCTACCATGCGCTGTTTCGCCGCAGGAAATGGCGTCACAGTTACGATCAAATGTTGTGTTGGGTTGCCAGCATCCAGGTGGCAAAATGGTCTATTTTTGAACGACTTTAGCGTCGAATCGACGCACCAATGAGAAAAATGTTACTGAGAAAAGTTGTTTGTTTTGATATCCTCTATACGAGTCTGTGGTCTGTGGGCACCATTAAACAGACACCCTGTATATTGATATGTATTCATTTCCAAGAGGCAGCAACATGTGTACCAGGGAGTGGCATCTGCAGAGTTGTGTGTCAGTGACCTTGACCTGCAAGGCGTTTGCATCTAGCTACCAAAACAATCCCAACTTTTAACAGATGTGAATGCTTGAAAAGCTGACACTTCACCCATTAGTGTCCCATTACTAAAACAATTGGTGGTGGGTTTACTGCCGAGTTTGACAAGTTCTGATAAGAAAAAAAGCTACTTGTAAAGGTGTGGAAGGCAGGAACTGAGAACAATAAATTAGTTAGGCTAAAGTTATTGAACTCCTACAGGCTTGTAATGGGACTGTTGGCATTGCAATAGTTTACATTTTTAATGTAAATGCTGTCACGGTAGCACAGTCATTGGGGCATCTGACTACCTTATGAGAGACCTGGGTTCGATCCCCGGTGGGGGAAAACTGGGATTTTTTCCACCTGTTCAAGCAGCTCCGGCACCCACCCAGCATCGTATAAAGTGGGTACCTGAAGGAAACTGGGGGGGGGGGGGGTAAAGGCAGCCAGGGGCATGGTGCTGATCATATCACCCCCACGTTCGGCTGTAATCAAGAAAGTGTGGAGCCCTAACCCCACACCCAATATAAGCCTTTATGGAGTTGTGCATAGCACAGGGGAGCACTTTACCTTTTTTTATTATTTATGATTATCTGATGAAACTTTTGTTGATTGATAGGGCCAGTGAAACAACCAATATTTTGGAACTGTATTCAGTACCACTGATACACTGCTTCTCTTAAGAGGTGAGTTCTACATTAATATTATTATTTTCCCAAGAAGAATATAACGATTTTCAATGTAACTTCACATGATTGTAGGAACATAAGTGTTACTTGCTAATTGTTTGCACTCACTTCAGTTTATTGTGGTGGCCACAATGAGCCGCCCAAGATGGATTCTTATGGTATAAAATTTCAATTTTCTTCTCTTTTTACCTTATTTTACCTCAATAACCCCTTAAGTGTGGAATTTGTTGAACAAGTAGCTACTGGAAAATGTAGGGTTTTCATCAAATTCAGAATACGCCCTCCGCATTGTTCTGCTGTAGTGCAGAAGGTGTATATATACGCTTTATCTTTATTTCAACTATATTTGATTTACTGTGGCGTATATAGTCACACAGACATTTGGTGAGATAGTTCTAGCTGTAGTAGAAACAAAAAATAGAAGCAGAGAGAGGAAAAAGATGAAAAAGAAGATGAAAAGAAAGAAGAAAAAGAAGACGGGAAAAATTAGTTTCATCTTCTTATTTTTCTTCTCTTGTTACTAATTTTTGTTTCTACTACAGCTAGAACTATCTAACCAAACGTCTGTGTGACTATATACGCCACAGTAAATGGAATATAGTTGAAACAAACATAAAGCATATACATATACGCCTTCCGCACTACAGCAGCACAATGCGGATTGTGTATATATATGCCATCCACGCTTAAGGGGTTAATGGAATGAAAAATGTGTAAATTTCAATTCCCATGGGGGGGTCTCCCCCATTGCGCAGTGGTAGCATCATTGCCTTGTAATCAAGGGGTCCCGGGTTCGATACCCGGTGGAAGCACAAGTGGTTCGGATTCCACTTTAAACTGTAGGTCCAGTTCCGATTAGCCTTACTGTGCATAAAGTGGACTTAAAACACCAACTCAAACCAAACCCAACTCATTTCCCATGGGGGAAATTGGAGAGGTCCGTATTCAACTGTATTAGCTAATACAGTGGAACTTTGATTTTACATTTTTATGGACCAAGTTGAAAAACTTAAAATTGAGGAAAAATTTGTAACATATTGCTCTATTGGGATAATAAAGATTGAATGCATAATACAGGAAAATGTAAAATCGGGGTTCCACTTCTGCCCACTTTTTCTTATTGTGCATAATGTATTTAGGCGTTTTTCCTGAACATCAAGGAGAGATAAGAAAAAAAATGTTATTGTTTATTCCTACTTGATGAAGGAAAATGCAGTTGGCAAGGAACAAAACTAAGAATCCTTCAGACTTAAATTTGCCTATCAAAAGTACAAACTAGAACTTACTGTGTATCTTTCATGATTTCCATGAGCTGCTTGCTGAAACCACACCGAGGAGAATCCCTGTTTCCTTTCATGAAGATCATTAGTTTGTGCTGATTAGTTAATGATTTCAGCCTATAAAAAAATATACATTATTAATTTTGGAGAGAAAGTATTCATAGGCATTCGAGATTTGATTGTAACTTAGTGGATCTGATGTGCTACACTTTTGCTCTCTCTCTCTCTCTGCTATAAAATTTTTCAAAATGTCTTGTTTGGAACAATGAAGCATATACCTATTTACACGTGTATAATGTGACCCTGGTTTTTGATGGGGAAAAGCAACAAACAATTATATCTCGCATATAATGCGCAGTACAATTCAGGTTGAAGAACTGACTTTCTTAGTTGTAGGTCGTAAAGCTGTTGCTATGCCAATCAAGAGCAAATGGCATCATACCTATTCAGTGAGTCACCTGTTCCTATGTTGACCAAGAGGAGAATATTGTCTTGTGTATATAATGTATATTCTGTAGTAGAATAAAGTGAGCTCAAAATTATGTTATGGATTTGCAGCACTCCGGAAGTTATTTTCTATTATTTCTAACCCGACAAATGCTGCTGACAAACATTCCATGTGATGGAAAGTGCATGCATGAATTCTGCTAGAACGACTAGGTGTAACAAAACGTTCCATTACAAAGTTAAAAATCATGGAAAATTGCCATTTCACTTTTATAGGGCTCTTTTTTAAAATCATTATTACTACAGAAATCCAACTTTATAATTTGTATTTGTGCCTCTTGATATATACGCAGTGACATAGTGTAAACATGTATAATTTTAATGTTGGCTGTCTGATTTATTCCATGCATAATACACGCCACAGTGTTTTTGGGGTGGAGGGGAAATTTTTTAAAAAAGTGCACATTGTACATGAGTAAATATGGTATTCTACATTCTATAAAATCCAATCATATCCTGTTCAGACAGAACCAAAATAACACATCCCTCAAAAGGTTAAGAATGCCGATGTACAAGGGTCGTTCAAGGTTGACTGGGATTTTCGTACGTAAAAAATCGATGAATAGCCGGATCATGATGAAACATGTGGGTGACGTAATGTATTCCTTCGCGAGTAACTAGCACCCGGCATGACGTATTTCGTGCATGCGCAGCAGTTGCAGCGAACATGGCTGGAAGCAGTGTGTCTGTGGCTGTGGAGCAGCGGTGTGTAATCAAATTTCTCGTGAAGGAGAATTGCAAGCACAGTATGGTGAACAAACGATGTCACGAACAAGAGTGTACGAATGGTGTGAGCAGTTTCGCGAAGGACGAATCTGGTGACAAATGAAGCGCATGGACACATTCGCCCGACTGCAGTCACACCAGTGAATATCGCACGTGTTGAGCAAATGATTCTTGAGAACCGGCGAGTAACAGTGCGGGATATTGCTGCAGAGGTGAATAGCAGTGTCGAGAGTGTTGAGACAATCATTCACGACCACTTACGCTTCCGCAAAATCTGTGCAAGGTGGGTTCCCCACCAGCTGACATTCGATCAGAAGTGGACACGCAGGACGGTCTGTGAACAGCTTCTGAATCGGTTTCGAGCAGAAGGTGATGAATTGTTGCAATCCATCATCACGTGTGATGAAACATGGTTGCACAATTCAACCCAAGACACCAAAAGACGCAGCATGGAGTGGCGGCATAAAGGTTCCCCGCCCCACAAGAAAAGCAAAACGCAGCCGTCCGCTGGAAAGATCATGGCAAGTGTCTTCTGGGACATGAAGGGCGTTATCCATGTGGATTTTCTGGACAAAGAGAGCACGATTAATGCCTCCACATTGTTGAGTGGTGCTGTGCGAAAGTCCATTCGCAAGAAAAGACCTGGGATGTTGTCTGGAAATGTCATTCTTCTCCATGACAATGCCCGCCCTCACACGGCCAATGTGACAACAACAACTCTGGCCGACATGCACTGGGAAGTTCTACCCCATCTCCCCTACAGTCCGGATTTAGCCCCCAGTGATTATCATTTGTTTGCACCCCTTAAAGACCATCTGGGAGGGAAGAAATTCACGACAGACGAAGCACTGCGGAGCGATGTCCTCCAGTGGCTACGACAACAACCAAGTTCTTTCTACGCCAAAGGAATTCGGGAGCTGCCAGAACGATGGCAACGGTGCCTCGGCGCACACGGAGAATACTTTGAAAAACTGACATAGTTTCGTGTTTCTTCTGCTACCTATTTCCTCTGCAGAAATAAAAGTCCAGGTCAACCTTGAACGACCCTTGTATAAGTGAAAACATGGATAGACAAAATAAAATGCACACTGTACATAAAACAAAACGAGGTTTAATAATTGTTCAACATCCACAACATGGCATCCAAGGAAAAACTAAGTCAACTCTATCCTCATAAACAACAGACTAATTAACATATTTGTTCTTTGCAGCTTGATTACATCATACATATATACCATACAGCTCAATCACAACAGTTTGCTGTCTGCCTTCACCTGCATAGTGTCAGTAGCAGGGTCACTAAGTTTTCAAGTGTAGCCTCAATTGGGTTTTAGCAATGGAATTATAGCATTTAAAAATTATGGAAGTGTCTTCAAATTACTCTCAGTAACTGCAACTGCTTTCATATGTTTCAGGAGACAATGCATGACTGTGTGCAACAGTATTTTATCAGATAAGAATATATCTGGGTCCGCATCCCTCTCGAAGCTGCTGAGTACATTGGAAGATCATCAATGACAGTGGCTGAGGAAAATATAAGCACGAGAAGATAATCAATTAAGTTACAATGATGCTGACGGGATCTTGTGGATTAGTTTGGTATGTGTTTTGACCATTCTTCACAGCCATTTTTATCTAAAGAATGTTTCATCCCACTAGATCCAACACAATTAGGATGGAAGTTCAAAAACTTGCATGGTGGAATGGTGGCATGAAATATTATATGATTCCAAAATAGCAACTCTCAGAGGGTTGCAGAGATTGTGACTGGTGTGACTTGAATCTGCTAGTGTGAACCACAGTCATTCATTTGAGACTTCCCTGATGAGGCGTGTTGACGGCTACTTTTTTGTTTCAATCAGAGGGCATGTGTGTGTCAGCCATGTGTGTTCCAGTAAATCAAGGAGAAGAAACCAAGAACCAGCTTCGGTAGAAACTCTACATACCATAGCAATATTTTGGTCTATTCTACCAATGAGGCAAAGCAGTTTCTTCAAAACAATGCACTTAAATTGGTTACCCATCAAGCATACATTCTAGATCTATCACCATGTGATGGTCTCCTGTTTTCAATGATGAATAAAATACTTTACGGACAGTGATTTCTCGTCCCAAACTGGTACAACCTACCATGAAAAGATACACAACTAGGTGAAACCCAGTGGTGTCAGTAAATCTAGAATTACTTTAGCAGAAGCGAGCATTGTGTGGAATATTTCAAAAATAAAGTTAGAACAAAGATTGAGAGATGAGTACATCAGTATCAACACTTCTCTAGTGACGATTGTAGTATATCCAGAATGGATACTATAAACTTGAAAAGATCTAAGCAGTGGAAAATGTGAGGAACTCATGGGCAGATCATTAGCAAAAGATGGGATGCCGAAGACCCATATTTGACTCCTGGTTGAGCCAAAATTATCAGATAACTTTTCAGTGCATTATATCCTTCTTGTGCCATAAGTTATTCCTTGAGGCACACATATTTCCTTTTTGACACAAACATGAAATGTGAAATAACACATTATAATGTTCATTTCTTATGTTTTTGAAAGTTGTGAGGTCCATTTTCCTACAATGTTTTGTCACAAAGTGATGCGAGATGAACTGCAAAATGCGAAATAAACTCAAACATGAAATTTAGAGTTTATTTACCGATGGAACACTTTCTGAAGTCTGAATTATCCTGTGAGTTATGCAAATCACACAAAATTGATGTAAATAGTTGAGAAGTAAAAAACTGACTCCTTTACATATAAATAAACTTACAACTCTGGCAACTACATATATATGCTATTAGAAGGGAAAAGTTTATTTTGTGTAATAAGTATAGTTTTTAAATCAAAGCTATTGGTGAGCCCAACTTAAGAGTTCAGTATGGGGCTTATGGCAACAGTGTTGACGCATGGTGCACAGTAGAAAAAAGCTCCAGCATGCATCGAGCGTCTGCTGTAGTACACCGCAACAAAAGTTAGTGGTCAACGGGTACTGTTCAATACAAGAATGCATGACTTGGTGGGAAGCTGTTCATTCTTGCAGCTGTAGGTCCAGAATAATGACGGTCCGTGGAGGAAGATTTGAAAATAACTGTTTCCAAATATACTTTTTGTATGTCTTGCTCTCTATTTTATCACATACGTCGGCAGTGTACTTTCTTTCTTTTATGCACAGAAAACCTAATCGGGACTGAATGTATAGTTTAAGGCCTCTTTCACATTTTTCGGTGCACTGTCTCATTTTTCGCCATCGGGAAGGCCTCTTTCACATTTTTCGGTGCACTGTCTCATTTGAAACAGAACCGTGTTCATTATACCGGCATACACCAAAGCAAATCTCCCCCCACCCCCATCCTCACATTTTAATAAAGGGATTAGAGTTTGATATCCGGTGGGGGCACATAGTGGTTCGTTGTTGACTTGTTGTTTTAAGTCCACTTTATGCACTGTAAGGCTAATCGGGACTGGACCTACAGTTTAAAGTGGGATCCGAACCACTTGTGCCTCCACCGGGTATCGAACCCGGGACACCTTGATTACAAGGCAACAACGCTACCACTGCTCCATCGGGGAGGCCCACATAGTGGTTCGTATCTCACATAAAACCGTAGGTTCAGTCCCAATTAATATATCTGTGCATAAAGTGGATAAAACTCAATTAATCAATTATTAGTAAAGGTGTGAAATAGATGAAATTCTGTTGTATTTGTGTGAACAATGATTACAGAAAGAAAGAGAAATAATTACATCGGAAATATTCAATCTAAAACATGCTCTATTTGTGTCCATCAGTTAACGTTATTGCCTTGCAAGCAACAAGTCCCGGATTATATTTACTTTAGTATCTCATAAATCTATTCCCTATTTGTCTCAAACTTTGATTTATTCATTTAACTATCTAGAAAAGAACTCCTCGATCATTTTATGTTATTTTAATATAATGCTACGAATGCTTTTTATAATACTTGGTCATCCTTTGGGAAGTGCAAGTGAACAGAGGAGTCCTCGCGCTAGATCCGCCAATGCAGTGTGCAATATGCCTGTTTTTGGAAAAGCATTATCTAAAATGAGAAAGCACGCACACAAATAACAAACCACTTGACCCCACGGAAGCCTATTCACAAACCTTTGCCTGACCATGCCCTGCCCTCTTCCCAACCCATATTTGCAGCGAGTGGCAACTGGCGGAAGGCTGTTATTTTTAACTCCCCACATCGCAGTTAACACAAGAAAGGGATGTGTCTTTTTTGAATCGTCCGAATTGTAAAAGAAGGTGTAGACCATCATAACCTTACACTTTCTCTGATTTTTGCATATTTATTATATCCTCTTCGAATGTTAACGACTTTTGTTTCTGACAGAAACATACTTGTGGGGGGGGGGGGGTGATCTCAAAAGTAAAAGCCCATAACAGCCCATACTGAACTCTTAATTTGGGATCCCCAATAGGGTTTCATACTGAAATGCTGTTTTATATAACACTTTTGATTTCGAAAAGTGCCTAGTTTTTGTATCAAAATCTTGATCATTTATTTGCTTTAAATACATGGCTCTAGCTATTCCATACACCTTGATCAATATGACAACATACCTTTCTTCTAGAGACTGCTTTTTAGGCAACATTGAAGCTAATTCACCCGTCTGAACCAACTCTTTCATTATATCAAGACCTCCAACTAGTTCACCATTGACATACAGCTGTAAAGAAAAGGAAAATTAACTTCACCTGAAGTAGACTGAGCTAGTCACTAAATAATGTAAAATACAGTAAAACCTCGTTAATCCAGATCCTAATAAGCTGGGCTTCGCTTAATCTGGACAGGGAAAAAAAAAATGCACAAACCTTTACTCTGTCGAGGGGGTCGTCAGAAAGTAACCCCTGTTTTGCCGAGGCCTTTGGCGCGAATTTTAAATTCATACACTTATTTGACAAAAATGTTATAACTCGTAGACTATTTGACCAATCTACTTCGAGTAACTTTCGTTTTGCAGCTAAAACACCAGGGCATGCAACTGTACAGAAATCAAAACGCCAAAGCCAATAAGAGGGGTTGGGTGGGCTGAGGCCCCCAACTTTCAATGGAAAAATCATAAAAATTGGGAGTCACATATTCTATAATGTAATGCACCCAGGAACATGAAATGACTCTCATTCGGTTGAGAAAGGACCATTCTTTGAAAAGAAGGCTAAAGTTTGCCTCCCCTTCCCAAAATAGCAGGGGAAGAGGGGGCAAACTCCCCATTTTTATGATTGTTTTAAATGAAAGTTGGGGGCCGCAGCCCACCCAACCCATATTTTGATTTCTGCACGGTTGCATGCAAAACAAAAGTTACCTAAAGTAGATTGGTCAAATAGTCTACAAGTTGTAACATTTTTTGTCAATAAACTATACGAATTTAAAATACGTAACTTTGGAGTCGGGGGATGAGGGGGAGGGGGATCCTGAGTGGGTGGGTTTTCTTCCACATGACATTTCAAAGTTTTATCTGAACATCTGTCAGCGTTTACAACCTGACATACAAGTATGAAGGTCCTAAAAGCACATGAATCTTTTAATCAGCAGGATGGTCCTGTACAAGACCAAGGACCATCGGCGGACTAGGACTACATTTTCAATGGTCCCGCAAGGGACCCGGGACCATAGGCCGCCTAAAGGTTAAATGCAATCCAGGTCCGTCGGGCACATCATAATATGTACATACTGCATTGTATGTACAGTATTGCTTTACATTTTACTGTACTGAATAGTGTATTTAGGTCTACGCCCTTTAAATACGTACACCTATAATGATCAAATCTTGATAACTATAAAAATAGATTAATCACCGTAATAAGCAATAAAAAGTATTGGATTGTGGCTGTTCACTGAGAGTTCACTGTGGAATACGGAGGACAAGCCAGTCTCCCGAGCCAAGAGGCCGATCCTCGAGTACAAAGAAAACATAAAAATACAACTTTGGAACCAATGATCAGATTCAATTGAAATTTAAGACAACCCAGTATCAGATTCTGATCGGCAAAATCACAAAAGCACAAGTTGATAGGAGGTTACTTAATGGAGATATTAAAGGTTAAACAGCGAGAGTTGATAACAATAGATACAGACTTCCCGGTGCTCTCTTCGAAGCGACCGTGCAGGATACAATGGGTCCGGCGGAAGGGTAGCCTCCCTCAGAGGAGCCGCTGAAGATAGGTCAAGGAACTCAAATTACACGGGCAAAGATAGAAGGGTAGGATGCCACGGTGTGAGTTCGATTTAACGAGGCTTAGACAGAGAGGGTATCTGAACGAACAATTTGAATAACAGATAAATAGACAAGCGGAGAAGCAGAAGACACAGTTTTTCTTTGACAGTTTATCGTTGACAACCTCTTGGGGACCGCCCCCGTAAAAGTACCCGCTTCGTGTGTCGGACCGATCCGTGTTGTGTATAGTTCGCCCTGGATTGTTTACAAACACGATGGGGTAGAGACAGCGAAAGGCCCGCTGGGGGCGTCCAATCTACTGCCACCCTTGAAGATGCTGAGATCCAACCTTACTGCCCAAGAGCCATCTAATCCATCATGCCGCCAAGTATCCACATCTCCAGCACGATTACTTCAAACAGAGCCGACAAAGGTAAGCCGTGAGTGGAAAGTGAAAATGGATAAGCTTCGTTCGCCCCGTCGTAACACCTAATGAACTCGCATAATTACGTATAAATTACCAAGTGACATTGCTTATTACGGTGATTAAATTGTACCAGCAATAATTTTATCATGTAAAACCGTACAACTTTCAGTTATTCATTTAGCCAAAGTACTTAACATTCAATTATAACAGCATAAAGGAGTAGTGTTTTTCCGTCCAGGTTTAAGCTCCTACCGGAACATAAGTTTCCCGGAAACTGAAAAGTAAATGTAAAATTAAGAAAAGATTTAATCAATGTTACTATCTTTAAACATCACGCCGAGCTACATTTGTATTAATTAATCATGTCTGTTGAAATGCTGAAGTATGTGTGAGAGAGAGAATGTAGGAATGAAAGGGGCATTAATGTAAGTGTTTTATGCATGTGCTCTTATACAGCAATTACATCATATATAGAAGTAACCCTGTGGTGTGTAATTTGTTCTACCCTTTGCAATCTCTTGGGCTCCAACTGATGGCACTTACCCTGGCACAAAAGGTAAATATGTTATTAATGATTGCCTTTTGTTTATTTGTTTAATTGTTTCTTGTTGGTTTGCATTACCCATGTAATGTACAGCCAGAACGTCGTCAGGCACATAAAATAAGGTAGACGTCGTTACACACCATAATAAACGTGTTTTGTTGCTATAAATGGAGTTTCAATGCACTTTCTACTGTTCTTTTAGGTTATTTCAGTTAATCCGGACAACTTATCCCCCCCCCCCCCTAGTCTGGATTAATGAGATTTTACTGGACAAACATTATGGGGCAGAAACATATAAAACTTAGCAAGTGTAAAAATATACATTGGACCCTCGATTTTACATTTAACTTTACTGGGCTCAAGATCATAAAATATTAAAATTATTTCATACATATGTTTCTTTGGTCACAGGCTTCTTAAAATCCAAATACAATGAAGTATTGATTTTACGTTTTTCATAGAAACAAAATGTAAAAATATAAAATGCGGGAAAATGTAAAATCTGGGAAAGTTTTAAAATATTTTGCTCTATTGGGACATGCAGATTGAATGTACGAGGGAGAATCGAAAAGTCTTTGCACCTATTTTTTTTTCTAGATTGTTATAAGTGTTATTACAAAAGCGAGATATACGAGCGATGCAGATATCCACAGGGAAATGGAGCTAGTGTATGGGGACAAGTGTTTATCAGTGTGAAGTGTGCAGTGGTGGTGCAAGGAGTTTGAAAATGGACGGGAAAATGTGGAGGACAATGAGCGATCGGGCCGACCTTGTTCCTCACTGACACCGGACAGCATTACCCGTGTTGATGAAATGGTGAAAGCTGATCAACGTGTTCAACATATGCAACGGGCATTGTGAAACTTGTGGTACAAGTGTCTCAACACGTGTGGTGATTATGTGGAAAAATAGCACAAAGTACGTAGAAGATTGTGTATATCTTGTTTTTCTTTTAGTTTGTAATCTGGCAGTAAATAGTTAGGCACAAAGACCTTTTGATTTGTCCTCGTATAATGCAGGAAAATATAAAATCAGAGATTGTATAAAAAATCTGGGTTCCACTATACTAGGAGTCCTGCTCATGACAAAAGTGAGACTCTAAAGGGATGCTGCTCAGCACACACAAGAACAAAGGAAAGAGAAAAGTATAGATTATTATACAGAATGGTAACTAAAATGGGTGATGCAAAAATGTGACAGGTGAGCCTTGCTCGTTTGCTCTAACGGAAATGAAAAACAAGTTAGTGCTTTTCCACATCACTGGAGACATGGGTGATTTATAATTCATGAATAAGCATATCGGAAACTCACATACTACACTGTCTTGACTTAACTCTCTGCGACTTCTGTTTGACCTTTAAAATGAAGAAATCTCTTTGCAGCATATGATTCAAAACTACCCTATGCATGCTGCACATGGTTCCATATGAATGATCAACCAAACAGGCATTGCCCATGGCATACAACTTTCCACACAACTGGAATGGTATTACCCACTTCTGGTGACTACCTTGAAAAATTGTAAATTAATCCTTTCTGGACAGGACTTAGAATATTCTGTATTCCCCAGAAGAAGGGTTTTGGCTGTTTTAAAAAAAAAATCATAGAAAATATGTTGTTAAGTGTGATATTAACATTTTTTCTACAGATATACAAAATGTTACATTTTATAAACATTTTCTCACATTTATAATTTTTTCTGTAACAATGTTTTGACAATCAAAAAAATTATAACATTGCTATGATGAAATTGATAAAGGGATACTCAAAGAACAACCATGCCCAAACCTGAGACTCCTGGCATCATAATGCGATGTGTTAACCACTCTGCCACAGGGGCCAGCAAAACATATTTTGAATATAATATAAATTAATTGATGAAAATAACAAACACTTTATGTTAAGATAGAAATAATAATTAACTGCAAAATCTGAAGCAGAATAATTGTAAGAATTGTCCTCAATGTGGATGTAAATTATTCAATGTTATTCTCATGAGTATAAACAAAGTGCAACTTAATTTCACACGAGTAAAATTCAGCAAAGAACAAAATGAGACATCTAGCAGTTGAAATTTCAGAGTTGTGGTTACAACATACGTGCAAAAGAGACACAGTGCGATTATAGCTTGTCATGAATTCACAATGGAATTTTATAGTGAACAACAGGGTATGCCCACTGCTCATCCAGAAAGGATTAAAACAGAGATGTGCCGTACCTACCCTAATTACATTATCAAAGTTTACAGAAAATAATACTGTAATCTGCATACCCGTCAGCTGTTATTTTTATCATTTTTTATGTTTCTTTTCTGCCACTGAAGGCTAATCACAAAAATGAGGGTAAATGATGATTATATGAAAGTGATAATGGAACACTCACAAAGAAACCCAATTGCAGTCTGGGAATCGAATCTGGAACCTTCAGTTGTAATTTACTGTCAACCGGTCAATGAGCTCAGCCACCAAGGGAGCAGGTACCACTCAGATATGTTCATTTAATGTGAAGAAAACCTCCTTTCCTTTGCACATTTAATCTTTATCTATATTTAAATGCAGGAATACTTACCTGAGGATAAGTTGGCCAATTTGAAAATTCCTTTAATCCCTGTCTTACTTTATCGTCATTCAATATATCAAATGTCGAATAATCTGCTCCCAGATCATTTAGTAAAGCAACAGCTTGCTTGCTGAATCCTGAAAAAAAAAAAAACTTATTGTACAATTGCACACAAGAGATTACAACATCTATATTCTGCAAAATGTAAATGTACAGGGTGGCCAACAATTAAGGGGGCACCTTTTGTCACAGTAATTTTTGTATTAATTGAGTTAGTATTTTTATTTCCCTTTTATCTTCCTTTGCATGTATGTAAAATCTAATCGACATAGCAGAAGAAGTGGATGTTGTTTAGAATGACAGCAAGTCGGCTAAGTATTGAGCAGGGTGTCAAATGAGTACGTGTATTTTCCATTACCAATAAAGTGTAGCTGAAGTTCAGCAACGAATGCCGCAGGAATTTGGACCTCTAGCACTTAAAAGTGACGCTATCTCAAGAATCAACACGTTATTTGATGCAACCGGAACTTTTTTGATGAAACCGAAAGTGTTTCAGACATTAAAAATTTGGTAAGCCAATTACACCTCCAAGCTTGCATTTACTTAAATGGAACTCAAATTGATAATTATGTGGAAAACAGATAAAATTGTCACTGTGATGTATAAGTTACTATCTTCAGAAAATAAAAATTCCCAATATTATAAATATGTTCTCACTGTTAAACGTAATTGATGATCAAAAGGTGTCTCATTAATTCGTGGCCACCCTTTAGAATGGAACAACACTTTAGTTCTCGAATTTTACAATGCCCCTAAAGTCTATGTCAATTAACATGGTCATTTAATTCTTTGTTCATGAACAATACCCTCCTAGAAGATGGACATCTATGTGTACCAAGAATGTAGAATCCACAGTCACCTGACTTGTGTGACTTCTTATAACTAGAGGCATACATAATTCGTTTTTGACAAAAACACAAAATGTGAAATAGCACATTGTAATGTAAATTTTTCATGTTTCTGAAAGGTGCGAGGTGCATTTTTACACCTTGTTTGTCACGAAATAATGCGAAATGAGCTGCAAAATGCGAAATAGGCTCTTAAACACAAAATTTAGAATTTATTTACCAACACGACACTTTCTGAAGCCAGAATTATCCTCAGAGTTATGCAATTCACGGAAAATTGGTTAATTCTGCTGTAAATATTTGAGAAGCAAAAATGGACCCCTTTATCTAAGAATAAACTTAATATTCTGGTAACAACAAAAATATGCTATTAGAAGGGATATGTTTATTTTGTGTACTAAGTGCAGTTTTTAAATCTAATTTGGGATTATATTCACATTTTTAAAACCAACATTTCATTTTATATACCGCTTTTGAATCCGAAATTGACTCTGTTTGTTGCTTTGTTATTTACCAAAAATATGTGCCTCTACTTATAACGTTTTCCCATGGCGATTCATCAATCAATGTTCAATAAGTACAACCAAGAGGTTGTTGTATCAGGGCAACAGCAGACCTCGTCAGTCTCTTTCATGGTACCAATGAGTGATGATGAGTGATTATGTGAACATACATTGGACTGCAGTAGATATATTTGTATTAATTCAAGGGGTGCAAGGGCTGACCCTTTTTGAAGACACCCAAATGTCAACCTCACTTCCACATAGTACACACGTTTTGCAGACAAGCGAGGCTCTGGCATCTGGACCCAGGCCAGTATAATCGTCTATGGGACTTCCTTGTGTGTTGTTGAAATGTGTTTGTGATTGTCCTTTCATCTCCTTCATCTTATCACCATTCATCCTCATCTTTGCAAATTAGCCAAAACTGGCAGAAAAGCAAACTAAAATAAATTAAACCAATCAAGCATTAATTCATGGACATATGTATACACGTTGAAGTGCACAATATTTCCCCACAATTACTATATTCCTTTGTTAAAATAGTAAAATACATGGTGACTTTAAGGATACCTTGCTTTTTCTTCATAACTTTTCCCCCCTTAGGTCCCTGAATGACTGATTGATTTGCTCTATTTTATTTCGCATTTTGTGCCACTTTTTGGTTAATTTGCGAAAATGGGGATGAGTGATGATGTAATGAAGTTAATGAATGGACACTCACAACATCCATGCCCAGGATGGGATTCGAACCTGGGACCCCTGGAGTCATAGCATGATGTGCTAACCACTCTGCCACGGGGCCTGACCTTCAGGTCCCTGAAAACATAACTCAGGCTAAATTTTATGCACTTTATGAACTATGAATAGAAGTAATAGAAGTGTTGATTCATCCTACACATTCAGATTGAAAACTAAAAACTAGTAACTTATTGAATTTATAATTTAACAGGACACGTGGAACCTATGTCAAAAAGGCTGTCTGTACAAGAAGAATGGACCGTGTCTTTGTCCATGAATGTGAACTCATTTGCTTTCCTCATTTGCATCTACCTTTGGGGTCCTGGGGGTGATGACACTATCTCTACCACCCCAACACCAGGCCATTTTTGGTCTAAGCTTTTCTTGAAATTGATGCACATAGACCGCAACTCTTAATATGTAAGCTATTGCTAGAGGATTAAATTTGATGGCCCATCAACCTTAGGGGAAAAGGTCTGCATTTCTCACTTTAATTTCTACAAAGTACATCTCGCTTGCACGTTAGTGTCAAATTATAAGGTAATATGAAGCTCCATGCTGGGAGATTCTTACTGAGGGACTCCAAATTGCAAGCTTCAAGGTCAACTATCGCCCCACTTCGTCCTTCACCTGGCAGTGTTGTCTCAGCACAAACGGGTGCAGTTCTTTGATGTCAGTGATTTGGTAAAGTGGGCTGTTATTATTACCATGAGAAGTGACACTAATACAGCTGATGACAATGAAAATAGCCACAGTAACGAGAGCAACGATTCGGCAGACATGAGCTCAATAAACAAAATAAGTGTATTATTGCACATGTACACAGCTTTTATCAAACGTTAGCTGATAATCCAGAAATGGCAAAAACTGTTAATTTTAAACAAAGCTTGAATCAGTGTGATAAGGAAGATGTGCATAAGTCTGTTTATAGTTAATATAATCACCGAGAATATTCAACTGATGAAAAGGTAAGACTTGATTTAGCAGAAAAACTAAACTTTCGAGCTTGTAAAAAAAAAGTGTTACGAATTCTGCAGTGTGTGTGGTTTATATATAGGAAGTGCAACAAAGGACAAAAGTTATTGATAAAAAAAGATATATCACTTGTACACAAGCTTCCTTCCTGTTATGAATATGACAGTTCCAACAAGTCAGATACTTAAATTGTGTCGGGATGTGTGTATGCTTACTGTTTTAAACTGTGCTCAGTATTTTAAATGTATTTATTCATTCATTAATAATTTATGTTCTTCTTTTCTGTCATTTATTACATACTAGCTGATTACCCAGCATTGCCCCTGTATTTATTTATCCCAATCTTGTATTAGACAGGAAAATAATGAATAGTGTAAAATGTAACTAATTTTAAATGTGATTGTGAATGTCACCAATTATCTTAGCGACTCCGAAAACTATGGATTACACACTAATCTAGGTCATTTGTGGCATTTTATTTTTCACTCCCTCTCACTCTCACCCCCATGCTGATAGGTGATGAACTTGGAGTTGAACCGCATTGGGAGTGTCACAAAAACTATGGATTCCATTTGCAACACAGCCTGAATGTTAGACAACCCGAGAAACACTATCGTTGTGCAGATTGCATAGTCACAGATGTATGTTTGTGCGGAATTTAATATCGGTGGTTCTCGATTATTTTTACATGCCACCAATTCCCACCCAACCCCTAGGGGTGCCAGGGGTGTCTTACCCCCACAGTATTTATTTCCAGGTTGCAAGTGATATGTGTATCAAGTTTGGTTGAAATCGCTCCAGGCACACACACATACATACATACATACATACATTTTTATATAATAAAAAAATATATAGAGAGAGAGATAGAGAAAAGTACACAATCAAGTATAAAAGAGCATGAAGTACAAATTATAAAAAAATAAGATAAAACTATAAAATATTTTAATCCAAGGGAGAGAATATCAACCCAACAAGGAAACAGCACCCTGACTACATGTGGCCTTGAGGCTCGCAATTTTGTGTGTCTCAGTATAAGCACCATTGACATCAAAGGTAAGATATCTACATTGCAGTATCACTGACTACGACAATTCCACACGGGTAAAACAGACGAGGCAAAAAATCAGGTGAAACCAGGGCTGGCTTGCTAGCTCAGTTTGTAGAACAAAGGCATGGTGTGTCAAAAGGTCTGGTTAAGCCTGCAATTTTTATTTAAATTTCTACGAAATGTTAAGATACTGTGCATCAGGTGTAGTTAATTGAAAGAGAAACACAAATGTTCAAACATCGTGAAAGGGAATATGTTCGTAATGTTGTTGCGTTTGCAAGGCAGTACGTTCACACTTTAAAAAAAAATGGCTACTGCTATGCAAAATGCAGAAAGTGAGGAAAAAGAAACTCCGCCAACACTGCTCTACAGTTAACAAGTTCTGAGACAAAACACCTGTTAGAGTGAACTTGAATTAAACTGGCCAAATACTAATATGAGATAAAGAACCCCAGTCAGGAAACACATCATTAAAAAGTTACACGTCACAACTAGTTGGTGCTGTCTATGACAATGGATAAGACAACTGAAGATATGACTTGTAGATTTAATACAGACATCACTACAGTGTATTGTAGCACTCTGTGACAAAAATGTCACAGTAGTTATTCAAAATGACAGCCCCCCCAGCGTCAGAATTACTCCAGGGATGTTCGAGCAGATGCAACAGAGCTTCTTGCAATGCTGTCATGCTTGCATCGACACTGTCACGCTTTCATCATAGAGTGCTATGATACACTGTAATAATGTCCATATTAAATTTACAATCCACATCTGTCATTTGTGTTATTGCACTCTCATAGACAGCACCAATTAGTTTTGACATATTACTTTTTAATGAGTCATTTCCAGACTGGGATTCCTTATCACATATTATACGATGCACGCTTTTAGAAGCGATATCGGGCGGGGCCACGCAGAGGGTGTGTGTGGCGATCAGCCAATGGCAGGAGTGCAACGTTGTACAGTTGGGAGACTGCGGCACGGAAGTTAAAAGCCGTGTTCTGTATTTTTATTGCGTGCAAGAAGTTTTAAAAAACTCGCCACTTTAAGGTTCATCATAAGATGGGGAAATACATTTTGAACCTGACTGTCCAAGTCCCATGAATTTCCGTCGCCTAGAGCCGGAGTTATCGTTCCTTGAAGAAACAATGGAAACGTCACCTTTCATTTCCTTCCGCCTGTTTTATTCGTTGCCACCGTGTTGACGCAGCTGAGTTGTTGTGTCTAGGGAAAACTGTGGGTGTTAAATTCGCCTCGATATAAACAATGATCCTTCATTGTTCTGAGCGTTCTCGAACATTGAAAGTCTGGGTCAGTTTGAATTCAGCGTTTTCGTAGCAAGGCCGGTGTAACATTATTCGCTTATCGTTCACTCGTGCGCCACAAAGAACAGTTTGTGAAAAGATTAAATACAGCCCTTTCATGCAATAGTGTATGTTCTTTTTATTTTAAACAATGTCACTCTCAAAACCTAGCACCAGTAGTACAGGCCCCAAGGGTGCAAAATCTA
Organism: Lepisma saccharinum; assembly: GCF_977018435.1. NCBI lineage: Eukaryota > Metazoa > Arthropoda > Insecta > Zygentoma > Lepismatidae > Lepisma > Lepisma saccharinum. Next base: position 32,539,214 of record NC_139247.1, read on the forward strand.
ATCATTAACCTCCAGGAGAGTGATTCGGAAATGAGTGACACGGAAACCGAGGAAGACGACGAGAGCGGTGATGAATAAATACCTTCAAGCTTCTTTCAGGTATGGGTTTCTCGTATATGCTACAGTGATGTGATATTATAATCCTGTGTAGAATTATTCACTATATTATTTCACTGTACTCATATATACTGTGCATGCATTATCAAGATAATGGACACATCGCGAATCTTCTGTCCTTCCCTTGCGCTAGCAGTTAGTTTGGCAACAGCGCAGTAGCACTGGCTGGGTATTGGCCGAACTCATGTTCCTTCTAAAAGCGTGCGCCCTATAGTACTCGAGTCAGTCTGTATCCACCCTGCCAGTTTAATTCAAAAGTCACAGAAATACGCTGTATATCATTTTAAACCTACAATGTTGGTCCAAATTGTATAAAATTGTGTATTTTACATTCTTTCCAGGATAATTATAATTAGATGCACAAGTGTGGTATGACATTCTTGCAGAATCTGAAGAGATACTGCAACTTCGGAAAGTATTGGCCAATACCGATATATCAGCACTGCATCAGTCATGTGAAGCCAGGTTATTAAATATCAAACTCTTAGTTTTGTGTGCTAAGTCTTTATTGTTTCCTTTCATTTTGATCTAACTGCCTTCTGGTCCCTTTTTCCTTGCTTCTTCTGATACATGTCTGTGTGTTTAATGCTATTAATATTACAATTCAAACAGCATACGCAATATGCTCTGACAATGGTGATGTGTTATGAACATCTTATTTGAAATTTCTGACTTAGGTGGTTAAGTAACTCTGATGATACAAATCTAAGCAATAATAATAGAATAAAGCGAGAAGTTAACCACACGTTTAGAAGTAAAAAAAAGAGATTACTTGAAAAGCAAAATTAACGAAATTGAAACAAACAGCAAAAACAAAAATACCAGAGATTTATATAAAGGTGTAAATGAATTTAGAAAGAGGTGGCAACCTAAAGTAAACTTGATAAAAGATAAAGACGGTGATTTTCTAGCTGACCCAAGTGATATTTTAAATAGAACTACTTTAATGACCTTTTAAATGTTCATGTAGGAGATAAATCAGAAGTAAATGAAGTGCACACAGCAGAACTTTTTAGTTCCAGAACCTAACTTCACTGAAGTTAAAGATGCTAATAAAAGGCTAAAGAATAACAAAGAACCTGGCATTGATTTAATACCAGCTGAGTTAATTAAATATGGTGGAAATTCGTTAATATGTCAAATTCATAAATTAATTTGTTTAATATGGAATAAAGAAGAAATCCCTCAACAGTGGAAAGAATCCATAATTGTTCCTGTGTTTAAAAAAAGGTGATAAAATGAACTGCAATAATTACCGTGGAATTTCTCTACTCTCAACAACATATAAAATAATATCTAACATTCTTTTAACAAGACTAACCCCATATGCTAATGAAATTATAGGTGATTATCAATGTGGATTAAACGTAACAGATCAACTACAGATCAAATTTTTCACATCAGACAGACCTTTGAGAAAAAGTGGGAATATAATCAAAATGTCCATCAGGTATTCATTGATTTCAAAAAAGCATATGATTCGGTCAAAAGAGATAAATTATATAATATATGTATGCACCAGTGTAACAGAAAGTAAAATTCGTGTGGGTATTAATGTGTCTGACAAATTTACAATTCATGATGGGTTAAAACAAGGAGATGCATTATCTGAATTGCTCTTTAATTTTGCCTTAGAATATGCTGTTAGGAAGGTAAAAGAAACTAAAGAAGGACTAAAATTAAATGGTATGACTCAGTTGTTAGCATATGCAGATGATGTAGACTTATTAGGGGACGATATAAATACAATTAAGAATAATGCTAAAATATTTTTCAAAACTGCTTAAGAGATAGGTTTGGAAGTTAACAAAGAGAAAACTAAATATATGCCAAAACCAAGTGTTAGGTAATAATCAAAATCTAATTTGATAACAACTCGTTTGAACCAGTTTCCAAATTCAAATACTTAGGAGTAATATTAACAAATGAAAATTATATTAAAGAGGAAATAAAAAGAAGGCTTAATTCAGGAAATGCATGTTACTTCTCTCTTCATAAACTTTTGTCTTCTCGTTTAATATCTAAGAAACTAAAAGTTAAAATATACAAAACAGTAATTTTGCCTGTAGTATTATATGGATGTGAAACTTGGTCCCTTACATTGAAAGAGGAACATAAATTGAGAGTATTTGAAAATAAGATCCTTAGGAAAATATTTGGACCTAACAGGGATGAGGAGACAGGTGAGTGGAGAAGGTTACATAATTTAGAACTACATAATTTGTATTCATGTCCATGTGGCACGAATGGGAGAGGAAAGAGGAGTTTACAGGATTCTTGTTGGAAAACCTGATGGTAAGAGACCTGTAGGAAGGCCAAGACGAAGATGGAGGGACAACGTTGAGATGGACCTAAGGGAAATCAGTGGGGATGGAAAAGAGTATATAGATCTTGCTCAAGATAGGGACAAATGGAAGGTCTGTGTTGCTGCAGCCATGAACCTTTTAAGAAGGCTAGAGAGTTAGTTAGTTAGTTAGTTAGACTTCATTGACAAGAAGGTAAAACAGTGTGTGTACTTTGTGTAGTGGTAGGGTACCCCATAGTTATTAATAGACCTCAGATTTTAGGTCTTTAACCTATTTTTTCCTTTACAGGTATGTAAGAAATAATAAGTTATGTCAGAATATCATTAAATTTTGCTTCTTTGAACCTATTTTTTGTTTATGCGCCTAAATCAAGCCTTTTTAGGGTTTTATATATTTCTAAAGGATGTACAGGATTTTTGTCACACAGAGACATTTGCTTTGTTTTATCATGAAAAATTCAATGACAAACGTGTTTGAAACATATTTACTCTCTGTGGATTTCCCTTCCTTCAAGTCCATGGTGATTTTTCAAAGCTCAAAACAAAGCAAAATGTCTGGTGCCACTGTTACCTGTACAATCCAAAGTGGTCTGATCTGTGTGGTCTTGCTCACTTTCGCGTCACTTTGGTGCTTTGTGGCATTCACCCCTTGCAAACTAACATTTCAGCATTGAAAACATACTGACTATGTTTTTGTTGTTATTAAATTATTCAAGGTCAAAGTTCGGAGAAATTGACCTTTCTGAACCCGTTTAGCTATACTGAATGTGCTGTAACTCTGTCCCTATTTGGCCTACAAACATGAAATGAAGTTTCTTGGGTATGGAATGGAACAAGGTTTCCACTGATATGTAGCAAGCGTACCATTGGACAAATGAAAATTTTGTCACGTGACCTTGACCTTTGACCTTGAGTATCTCAAAACATGTCATCTCCAAAAATTGTGAAAAAAATATATATCTCGAACATCATGCTATACTCTAAAACATATGAAAAATTCAAGCTGGGACTGCAATGGGATTAGAAGATATAAAATTATATGTACAGCTATGTGACAGATAAAGGCCTCATTACTGGGGAACTTTATGTGCTAAAAGCTCAAGAAATATTTTTTTTTGTGTCATAAATGTTGAAAATATGTGATAAAAACAGGAAAATATGTGATAAAAACAGGAAAATATGTGATAAAAACAGGAAAATATGAGATAAAAACAGGAAAATATGTGATAAAAACAGGAAAATATGTGACAAAAACAGGAAAATAAAAAGGTAAAGTGTTCCCTGTGCTTAGCACCACGCCATGAAGGCATATAGGGGGTGTGGGGGTAACGCCCCACACTTTCTTGATCCGGTCGTGAGTGGGGGTGATGTGATCAAAAATAATAATAAAAAAAAAAAACATTTAGTAACAAAAACAAAATTACATGCATTTGAAACACCTGAAATCAGTTTCTAAATGCTTACCTCTTAGTGAGCTATTTTCTGGAAGAGTTGCAGTGGATCACCATAGTTTTTTCCAAATTCTCCATTGTAAATCTGTGACGATTATCTCTAAAAAGCATCTTATATTGGGAGAAAGATCGCTCGACGTCACAAGAAACAATTCTTCCATATTTGAAGAACGAAATGTCACTAATGCTGAAGTTTTCCAAAGATTCCTCTCCTCCAATTCACCTTCCAAAACACGTGTAATTTGGCACAAAGTTTGAAAACCTTGGTTCTTTCCAAATATTTATGTACATTTAGACATTAGCACTTGTGCGTTAGATCCAGTGAATTCTTTCAGTTCCGTTTCTACTATACGGACTTCACCCATGGAAGCTGCCAAAGTGTTCACGGACGATTCAAGCTTTCTTATGGAATTAGAGAGAAAGGGCAGGTTTGTTTAGATGTATGCCAATCTGACTTTTAAGGAGGATCCTTCAACAGTTCTTACAGTTCTCTCTTTGTTGAGATTATTTAGAACAGATACAATTTTTTCAAAGTTCTGGGCATAATACACAGCTGCATCCAACCAAGTGCCCCATCGGTTAACTACAGGTGTACGAGGAAGGGGAACATCAGGACATTTTTGTTTAAAAATGTCTATTCTTCTAGGCGACTTGATAAAAACTTTCTTTCCATTTGAAAGCAGTTTATCGACGTTGGGATAAAGAGCTTTTATCTTTTCACATATTCTATGCAACGCATGAGCCACATGTAGCGTGCACCATTTTGGGATAGCTAACGGCAAGGCCTACTGCAGCTATTTTCATGTAAGCTGCAGCATCTGTCACGAGGAGAAGAACATTGTCAAATTGTATGCCTTCCAGCCACAATAGCTGCATCGCTTCGTTAAAAAACCTTTCTATCGTTACATGTGTAGCCCAGCTAGCTCTCTATACACTAGCAAATAATTTTTCGTTGAGACAGTTTCATCATTATTTAGCACTCTCATAATCACATTTCCCATTTTTCTACCGGTGGAGTCTGTAGTTTCGTCAATACATATCCAAATATTTTGAGCACACATTGTGAGCAAATATGTTGTAAGGTTTGCTTGTAACACCTGTGCAGATACGTTTTTCGCAACGTTAATTCGTCAGGCAGTTCGAAGTTCGTATATTTCGCGAGAAAGTTTCATAGATCAGGGTTCCTTAATTTGAACAGTGGAATGAATATCTACGAACACAGAAGCTCTGCACAAGTCCTTTGAAAAAGCGGACAATTCTGACGGTTCCCCAGAAGTAGATGGAGTTTGTTGCCCGATAAGGGCCTGTCTGCCACTCAAACATGAAGAAGCAACAACATGCTTGTTGCTACCTAAATGCTGCGTAATTTGCGAACGTTGGTCAGCTGTGATAGATTTACCACACGGTTGGCAAAATTACACTTTGCCATCAGTTGAAAACACATCCTTATATTCTTTACAGAACTGTTGCAAACGAGATGAAACACTTGCCTTAACTTTTGGCATATCGCACGAGAAAACACACACTGCTGCACAAGCACCAAATCAGAACATGACAAAAACAGAAACACTCTCGAAGCTCTGCATTACGTTGTACGCTTGCCTCATCTGGGAAATATTTTCCCCCAATAGGATCTTAGGCAAGGCACCAGAGGTCTGCCAGCGAGCGTGTTCAAAGACGAAACAAACCTAGTACTCTTGATATGAAAGAGGTGTGGAGAATAAACAGTTTTCCTTCAAGGATTTTGAGGTAGCGATCAATGAGCGATTTAATGTATTTAAAATGAAAATTTGCTGTGTTGACATATAAGGCTATGATCAGAATTTTGGCAAAACGAGGGTCTCTATCTTATCGCAGGAAAAAAACATTAATTTACCTAAAGTTCCGTTCCCTACTCATTACAATGTACTAGGGTGAGTCAAAAGTCTCTCAACATCTCTTATAAAATGTAAAGGAGTTATGCTGGGTACAATTGGTCATTATAGAAACATGTTAGGCCCGGGGGAACCATAGTTGTGTGTCAAGCGAGGTCCGCCATATTGTTGGCGATCATAGTGAATTCAACTCAAAACATTTTCAATGGAAAGGGGGTAATGTGATATATCAAATCAGGCTAGAATTTCATGTGAAATGCAGTGGCGAAGGTATTTGCAGCGTATCGTTAACCAGCAAAAAGTTATGGTTGAATGCTTTCAAACATTTTCTCCTTTTCTAGGTGTTAGGAAAAAAGCATTAGAATGCCTCTAACTTATTACGAACACATCAAGATGACACTGACGCTTTCGGATAGTTGAATAATGTGAATGGTGTCTCAAACAATTACAATGTTACGCTTCCTTCGGAATGAAAAGTCCTTCACAGTGACGAGAATAATTTTATGTTCAGGGTGAAATTAATAAAAATTAAATGCACTACGTGTGATTAGTCAACATTAGACAGATCTCAGCCGAATTGGTGGCGCTGGTAAGCTAATGGTGTGTTGTGGAGCATGCGGAATGGGATTGGTTGGTCCATTATCAAAGATGGAATCTTAATTGATGAGAGATACTTGGATTTGTTTAGTGAACAGGTTCTTCATCCTTGCTTACGGAATGCAGTACTTTTTCCAGAGTTTTTCAACAGGGCAGAGCACGAGCACACTATGGTAATAAGGAATATTGTGGTAGTTTCTTCATGTTAAATTTCCCGGTAGATGAATTGGCAGCCAGGGGCCTGTTGAAAGGCCTGTAGGTTCCCCAGATCTAACACCTTCGGACTTTTACCTTCAGAAGCATTTGAAGGCAATAGTATATGCACTGAAATCCGTGATATTGATCATCTGATAGAATCTTCGCCACTGCATGTCTCGTGAAATTCTAGCTTGATTTGATATATCACATCACGCCCTATACATTGAAAATGTTTGAGTTGAATTCACTATGATGGCCAATAATATGGCGGATCTCTGTTTGACACACACGACTATGGTTCCCCTGGGCATAACATGTTTCTATAATGACCAATTGTACCCAGCATAACTCCTTTTCATTATGAAAAAATATAAATATGCTGACCAAGGCAGTAATTTATTTTATTAAAAACATAAACTAAACGTAACGTTTCAACCTTCTAGCAAGGTCTTCATCAGACTCTGTATCAAGTACAAAAGTAACAAGATACCAAAAACAGGGCATTATATACACAAAACATTACTCCCTCCAGACTAATAGAAAGTTGTTTTGGAACTTTCTCGCAGGTGGCTTTCACTATACTTTCACCTAAAAGGCGAAAAATATATACTTTCATATAGAATGTGGATTGGGCTTTATATATCACGCTCTTTTTCCTTCATTTTCTTCCTTCTCCTCTCCTCTTTCTCTCTTGTCCTTTCCACTCTTTCTAACACTTTCTTCCATTCATTGTTTAACTTCAGTCCCCCATTCCAGTTCATTGTGTCTTCTTCACCTTTCCTCTCTATTTCCTTGGCTTCCTTCCATTTTCTCACTAGCATTCTCTTCTCCCTTCCTATCTGCTTAGCCTCATCCCACTCTATGTCATGTCCTGTTTCTCTTGTGTGTTTAAATATCGCATTTCTCTCTCTCTTAAGTCGTACATCATCCCTATGTTGTTTCAACCTATCTTTCAGTCTCTTTTTCGTTTCTCCTATGTACACACACTGACATTCTTTACATTTTACTTCGTAGATAATCCCTTCCTCTTCCTCTTCTCTGTTTTCCCTTTTCTTGTTTGCATTCTTCGCTATTCCTAAGATGCTTCTCCCTCCCTTCCTGTAAGTTTTAATGCCCGCTTTCCTAAGCACTTTGCATATCTTTTCTGTGGTCTCCCCCATACTCCTTATTCCAAACCACCTCTCTTTTTCTTTCTCTTCATCTTTTTCTTTCTCTTCCAATTCTCCCCTTCCTCTCTTCTTCCTTCTTCTGTTTATGTCCAGTCTATCCTGCTTTTCATAGCCATTCTTTTCCAGTTGTTTCCATAGGCTATTTATTTTGCCTTCTTTTTCACATTCCTTCGTGCATATTTTCGTTATTCGGTCCTCCATATTCTTTATGAAATTTCTTTTTGTCACCTCACTTACAACATGATAAAATAATGTTAATGAGTGAAGGACTGAATATAGGTTCTAGCCTAAGCCCAGCATTGGCTGAATTGGTTATGAATGAATGGGAAAAGAAAGTGATAGAAAAAGGAGGTGACAAAATAATTTTGTTTTGCAGATATGTGGACGATTGTTTTGGCATATGGAAGGGAACAAAGAGGCAGCTTGACATTTTTGCCAAAGAAATACAAGATGAAGAAAGAGGGATTTTATTGGAACTTGAAATAGAAGAAGAAGGCAAGTTAAGCTACCTTGATATATTGATGAAAAGGAAGAGAGGAGAAGAAATTGAAACCGCTTGGCATCAGAAGAAGTGTGCAGCAGGGGTATTCTGCCACAAAAGAAGTGATGTAAGTGAGGTGACAAAAAGAAATTTCATAAAGAATATGGAGGACCGAATAACGAAAATATGCACGAAGGAATGTGAAAAAGAAGGCAAAATAAATAGCCTATGGAAACAACTGGAAAAGAATGGCTATGAAAAGCAGGATAGACTGGACATAAACAGAAGAAGGAAGAAGAGAGGAAGGGGAGAATTGGAAGAGAAAGAAAAAGATGAAGAGAAAGAAAAAGAGAGGTGGTTTGGAATAAGGAGTATGGGGGAGACCACAGAAAAGATATGCAAAGTGCTTAGGAAAGCGGGCATTAAAACTTACAGGAAGGGAGGGAGAAGCATCTTAGGAATAGCGAAGAATGCAAACAAGAAAAGGGAAAACAGAGAAGAGGAAGAGGAAGGGATTATCTACGAAGTAAAATGTAAAGAATGTCAGAGTGTGTACATAGGAGAAACGAAAAAGAGACTGAAAGATAGGTTGAAACAACATAGGGATGATGTACGACTTAAGAGAGAGAGAAATGCGATATTTAAACACACAAGAGAAACAGGACATGACATAGAGTGGGATGAGGCTAAGCAGATAGGAAGGGAGAAGAGAATGCTAGTGAGAAAATGGAAGGAAGCCAAGGAAATAGAGAGGAAAGGTGAAGAAGACACAATGAACTGGAATGGGGGACTGAAGTTAAACAAAGAATGGAAGAAAGTGTTAGAAAGAGTGGAAAGGACAAGAGAGAAAGAGGAGAGGAGAAGGAAGAAAATGAAGGAAAAAGAGCGTGATATATAAAGCCCAATCCACATTCTATATGAAAGTATATATTTTTCGCCTTTTAGGTGAAAGTATAGTGAAAGCCACCTGCGAGAAAGTTCCAAAACAACTTTCTATTAGTCTGGAGGGAGTAATGTTTTGTGTATATAATGCCCTGTTTTTGGTATCTTGTTACTTTTGTACTTGATACAGAGTCTGATGAAGACCTTGCTAGAAGGTTGAAACGTTACGTTTAGTTTATGTTTTTAATAAAATAAATTACTGCCTTGGTCAGCATATTTATATTTTTTCATAATAATGGAAACAAGGCTTAATGGTGTTATCCTTTTCATTTTATAAGAGGTGTTAAGAGACTTTTGACTCACCCTAGTACATTATAATGAGTCATTTATCTGTCACATAGCTATACATATTATTTCATATCTTCTAATCCCATTGAAGTTCCAGCTTGAAATTTTCATATGTTTAGAGTATAGCATGATGTTCGAGATATTTTTTTTTTCAAAATTTTTGGAGATGACATGTTTTGAGATATTCAAGGTCAAAGGTTAAGATCATGTGACAAGATGTTCATTTTATCCAAAGGTAGGCTTGTTATATATCAGTGGAAAGCTTGTTCCAATCCCTACACAAGAAAGTTCATTTCAGGTTTGTAGGCCAAATAGGGACAGAGTTAGAGCACATTTAGTATAGCTAAATGGGCTCAGAAAGGGCAATTTCTGTGAACTTTGATCTTGAATAATTTAACAATTACAAGACAAACGAGACTAAAAAATTTCATAGTTTCTAAGTTCCATGCATAGATTCAACTCCCCAAATTTCATGAAAATCGGAGATGTTCAGGTCGGAAATTGCACATATCTGTGTTGATTTGGCATGGCATGGTAAGTTCTGACATCACCATAGGGTTAGGCAACACACAATGTTACGCAAGATAGTGAGTATTTCAGAATATAGGTGTCCGATGTTCATTGTCGGTGACTATACTTAATCAACATTTTTCAGGAATTTTGAACTATTTTAAGTTTTTTGAACCTACTTCAGGATTATTTGAGACTAACTTAAGACATTTAGGACCTATTTTAGGGTTTTTTGAACCTATTTTAGGATTTTTAGAGCCTATTTTACAAACTTAAAAGCACACATTTTAGGACCTAAAAATCCGAGGTCTATTCATTAATAAGGTAGAAGCATGCACTAGCCAACAATTTCTAAGAAAAGGCACATCAAAGTTTCAAAGCTTTCCAAGTGCACCTTATGAGGGAAAGATATTGTCATACTGCCAAGTGGCCTGGTGGTAGCATACTAGTTTCACACACCGAAGGTTCTAGGTTCGATTCTCCTTAATTTTTTTAACATAAATTATAGCAACTATTTATTTCATTTTTCTTTCAACTGTAGGTCCAGTCCCGATTAGCCTTACTGTGCATAAAGTGGATTTAAAACACCAAATCAATCCAATCCATATTTTTACTGGAAAAATGCACTTTTTAATTGCTGTGGAAATTGTTGAGAAATATTTTCTTTCCACGTTTTTATGATAATTACAATTCTGGATCGTGTACAAAATAAAAACATAAATAAAACATTGATTGTGAATAGTATTTTTCAGTTTTATTTATTGATCAGTCTCTTTTTAAATACCTTTCACTATACATAATATTTTGTCACATATATCATATGAGTAATGCAAATGTTTGTAAAATGATGATAAAAATTGAAAAGAGAATCATGAAATCATAAATAAAAGTGAATAACATTAAAATATTTGACACAAGAATTACACAAAATTTTATTTAAACTTTGTTTCAATAAATATTGATGATGTATATTATTATTTTATATATAAAATTGTTTTTAATGTTTCCTCAATTTTTTTTATGAAAATTATTTTTTCACAATACTTTTTTTTATTTATCCTATAATTTTAGAAACATTTGCATATTAAATTATCTTTGCCTCATCATCAAAACTTCCAAACTCTTTTCATCGGAAATGGCTGGCTAGTGCACACTAGTTACCTTGGCATGTCAGTACCCACAAAGTACCCACCACTACATGAAGTCCAATCCCAAACTTAACTTTCCAAGCCGTAACATCTCCTTGTCAGTGACATGAGTTACACTTACTGACAAATTCTGGTTTATATCATGCTAGTAATAATAATAATAATAATAATAATAATAATAACCCATAGCACAACAGACCTTGAGGGCCAGGGACTAACTACCAAGTGCTGGCGTCACTCCCTTCTGCAGAGGTTAAGAGATCATCCTACCAGTTAACGGGACGAAATATGGTCAGAACAACGAACCACCAGTCGTTGTTTACGCTACTCATTTGTAGGTCCCATACACAGGTTGAAATCTCAAGAGAAAAGTTGCTATGCTTTCCCAAGGAGACTCAAAACAGCACGCATCCCGTCCCATAGTCGGAGCCCAAAGCATGACACATTACACCGCATGGCCAAGGTGCAGGACATCATGCGAGTAAAGACTTGTAAATTGAAATGAGAATTAACAGCTGTGCTAAAAAATACTCATACGAAGAATCATTAGTACAATAAACCCTTACAAAAGTTAACTAGGCAAATTATTAAAGAAGTGACATACCACACTTTGGTTCCTTGGCAGTTCCCTTCATGAACAGCATGACTTTATCTGCTTTTATCAATTTCCTCAGTCTTGAGTTCAGATCTTCTTGAGTTGTATCAGCAGGTGGAGGAATGAATGGCCCAGCAGATGCCTGGTAAAGAGAACATCCATGTTGGCACAAAAGTGTAATTTACAGCTAAATATTTGTGAAGAACGACATTCACAACAGTACTTAACAATATGATGCTTATGTTATTTATACCAAATATACAAAAAAACAGCAATTCTATCTTTTGATTTTAAATTCCTTCCTTCGTGGTATACCCATAATTCCACCCAGGATTCCTGTATTTGCATATACTACACTACACCACAAAGGCCAATGGTACAGTGCTCAAAAAAAGTTTTGCATATTCAGGGTTTGTGATCATTTTATTGTACTAGATACATGGAATCATATTCAAGAGTACAGGGGAGACATACAAACAGAAAGAAAACAGTGCAGCCATGAAGAAGAAACAAAATCACACCAGAAGCACAAGATTGAAAGTGTGCAATGTGAAACACAAAAGAAAGGCAGTGTAATACTGTGTACCTATGGCTCACAGGCATGCTTGGGATCAACAGATGGGAGTTCAGTACCGTGTATAGCCACCTCGAGCCCGAAGGCATGCTTGAACACGACGGGGCATGCTAAGGATAAGATCATTCAACTTTTCCTGAGGAAGACTGTCTCACTCTTTAATGGCAGCCTCCCACAATTGCACCTTGTTCACAGGAGGATTTTTGTGGCTGACAAATCACTCTCTTCAGGTGTCCCCATGCATGTTCCACACAATTCATGTCTGGAGAATACGCCCGCCACACCATGCGTCGAATGCCGTGCATATCAAGGAACTCTTGAACCACTCTGGCTCGATGTGGTCGAGCGTTATCATCCACCAGTGTGAAGCCATCCCCCACAGTTGTAGAGAAACCTGCTACCATGGGTTCCAGATTAGCATTCTGTACATCAGACCAGTCAGGTGACCCCGGAGAGGAATTAGGGGCGTACGTCGACCAAACATGATTCCACCCCAAAACATGATGGAGCCCCCCTGCTGCTGGTGATGTTCCTGGATGAAGGGCTCGTTCAATCTCTCATCTGATCGTCATCAAACCCTTATGCTCTTGCTTAACGGGTGCAAACTGATGGTGACCTCGTCTGTAAAGAGCGTGTGCTCCCACTGTTCCTGTTGCCCACCTTACACGGTCTCTCTTATGGTGTGGTTTCAGAGGAACCTTGGGTATGGGTCTTCCTGCCGTCAGTCCTTCCTCATGAAGTCGATTCCGCACTCTGATTGGAAACATTCGCTCCTGAGGCCCTCCGCAGATCCTGGCACAAACTGTTAGCACTTGCAGTGGGTCTACGACGTGCCGAAATCACCACGTACCGATCTTCCCTGTGTGTTGTTTTGCTTGGTCGCCCTGTCCTTGGTCGATCAGCAACTAATTGCGTCTCCCTGAACTTTTTCCACGCTCGAGAGACATCACTTTGGCTCACTCCAACACGGGCAGCGACGTCCACTTGGCGATATCCCTCTTGAAGCAGAGTTACAATTCGAATGCGGTCCGTAGCAGAAATGGTTGCACGAGGCATGTTGCCCTTCGTTTTCCACCCGCTCTCCGTGCAGTTTCCAACTAACAAGTGTGGATAAGACACGGAGAATGCCTCCCATCAGGCTGCTTTCAAATCTGCTCAGGGATCATGTGGCAACTACTGCCCTCTATCTGCTGAATATCGAACTCACTTTGGGCATTATGTCGGTTTCTGTCTCGGGCATTGCTCACATAATGAACATTGCATACCTTTTGGGGATATCGTGACTCAAACCACATGCTATCATAATATGCAAAACCTTTTTTGAGGACTGTAATTGTTTAAATGCATAATCACAAATATTCAAAATTTGCATCAAAATTCTAACTTCAACTTAATGTACTGTGAAAGTCAATGAGTTCACAGGTTTTTTTCTTCTATAACTGTGGTGACCAGGACTTTATTTAATAATTTTTATCCCCTTCAGCCAATCCCTTCACCCACTACCCTGAGTGTGACAAGAATCACGTCGCCAGTTACTTGTTTTTTGTGGGGTTTTTTATTGCTCACCTGGCAGCAAGGTGCTTGCTGGGAGGCACACTACTGCCACCTGGCATGTCCTTGATTGCAGGTGAGTCTTTGTGATTAGAGAACTGCATTACAGTTCGTGCAGTTTCCTCCTCCATAAACATTGTCCTCATTACTGGCCACAATCACTGACATGCAGGCAACTCGGTGCATGGGTGAGGTGATATTAAGCTCCCCGAACACGTGGGATTCAAGTGGCAGCAAGGAAACTTATCTTGTTGTTTAAGTGGGTGAGTCAAATTTAGTTTTCTGCATTGCCTTATATTTCTTCTAGTCATATTTGTTTAAATTACTATAATGCCCGGAATTTCAACACATGGATTGTCGAGGATGACGGTCATTTGCAGCAGTCATCACATTTAAAAACCAGGATGAACTGCTACGATTTCAGAACAAAACTAGGGACTGTGGCTTTTGCTCATGAGAACTAGTGATTATATATGTAAGTATGTTGTATATGATGGTCATATTTTTCTTTATTGTTTGTGTTCACATGTGAAGCATTCTCAACAGAGTGAGTGAGAGTTATCCCCGCCACTAACTTCAGCACTTAGGATCATGTTAGGAGTTTACAGAGTTTGTTATTTTGATCATGAAACATTATAAAATGCTGCCAAAGGATCCAATTAGTGAGAGTCAGTTGTGTGCAGATATCTATATATCTTAAACTGTTGCTAATACAGACTATTATTAATTTATTATATTCATAATATTGCTAATTGTATGACAACATATTTTTATCACATGAATAAACCCTTGTTTAAAAATGAAAATATGCATAAATTTGTAGATCGTATTAGTAGTTTCAGTTGTTTGACCTTGCACACAACTTCAACCTGCTGTGTGTATACTGCTAAAGATGTTCATTCAGCTGCATATTTGCGTAACTCCTCAGGAGGGCACTAGATGATGCCACAAACACTTCTGATCCGTTATTGCGATATGTTCGTTTGAATTGGAACAAAAAATAGCACCTTTGACAAAAATCTCTCAGAACTTTTAATGTTGATAAATGTTTCTATGTGCACCAAACCCTATGAAAGCCGGTAGAAATAACAGAACGAATTTAATAAATATATGGTATATTTGATTCACGATGTTGTCATGCACATAGGAATTGTTGGGGGGGGAGCTTGGGCCTTAATTTTTCTCTTGCAGCTTCCAACAACCAACTGATGAAAGGAGATAGTTTATTACTTCATTATATTCACCAAGGTAGCACCACGGAGAGTGATTATATGAAGTTGTATGTTGCCTGTGCCATTATCTTTATTTTCAGAAATTGAATTATTTGTCCCACCAGAGATTCCCATTACATAATCTATTCAAATATGGTTTCAGGCAGTTTGATACCAGTTGCCTTCTATGCAACTCTTATTTCCATTTTTGTACACAACAAATTACAGAACGAAACAAAAAAACTACTATTTATCACTTTATAATTTTAGAAAAAGAACTATAACATACCAGTTGTTTGACCTTTTTGGTCAATTCTGCTGCATTTGCACCATCCACCCTGTCGACAGCCTTCCCATTTTGAAAAAGGATAACAGTTGGAACTGCTGATATATCGTGTTTCATAGAGATCTCTGGGAAGTCTTCTGCTTTAATCTTTGCAAACTTCAAACCCTGAAGAAAAAAAAGGTATGGAAATTTTGCTGATACTGATTGTACTCATATAAAATTTACTGCTAACAATAATGATATTCGACCAATCTGATACAAAATTGGTAATGTGTCTTAGAGATTAAGAACTTCAAAAACTTATTTAATAAATGTATGTAAGGCAGTGAGTGACACTTGTTTTGAAAAAGAAAAATGCATATTTAGACAATTATATTTCAAAAGACAATTATATTTCAAAATTAGGGAATATGGTTTGCAGGTTTACAAACATAAAAACTGTAACAAAATGGAGAAATTTTGCACGAAAATCACAGGATATATATAACGAACTGGTGAAGTTATCAGTCATTTTTACCAATAAACCAATACATTTATATCAGCTGATACTAATGGTTTTATTTAAGACCTGTACTTCATGTAGTTATTGATCAGAGACTTGTTCATGTATATTTTGATGGCTGCAAATAGCCTTAATGCTGAAAACCCCAATATTTTAATTTCAATCAAGCAATCAGTAAACTGGTTACGTCTAGGGCTCGGAAGTTGATGAGAAATAATATTTCTTGTGTACTTTGAAAACAATGCTAAACCTGGTATCAGCCACTTTCCCTTAAGTTAGAACCAGAAAAAAAAAATTGCATTTTTTGGCTTTTTTGTTTCTTTAGGTAATTTTTCAGTATTGTTTTCCATCTTTATTTCATTTTTGAGTTATACTTGTCTTCTCTTCAGTTGTTTCATGAATTTTAAATGCATTTGCTAGCATAATGTACGTATTTAAATTTCCTGACATAGTATTCTTAGCAGAAGTGGGGTATGGTTGGTGGACTACTATGTGATCCTCCCAGCTAGATCCAAGGGATCTGCTGACCAATGACAGGTGCGGCCCTCCATTCATATTGGGGGTTAGCTGAAAACTCTGCACTGTAAAAAGACATGCCAAGAATCAGCAATATGAGGTCATGGATGTTCCCAACGTAAAATATTTGGATCTCCAGGCAGCTTTGGGAGGTCCCTAAACTAAGGATAAGATCTACATTAGAAATCAGGATATGAAATTAGGTCCCTGGAATGTTCTGAGCCTTTACCGGCCTGGGGCATTTCAGTGTACAGTTAATGAGATAGTTAGGTATAAATTAGATGTAGTAGCTGTCCAGGAAGTTAGGTGGCCAGGAGAAGGTAATTTTAAAACTAAAAATTATTCTTTTTTCTATGGTGATACTGAAAATCATAATTTTAGAACAGGCTTCTTCATAAATAACAGAATTATCTCCGCTCTTAAAACAGTAGAATTTATTAATGATAGAATATCATATGCAGTTTTACAAGGTAGGTGGTGTAAAATTATTTTAATAAACATAAATGCACAAACGGAAGACAAATATGGTAATACTAAAGATGATTTTTATGCTGAGTTAGAACAGGTCTTTGATAAATTTCCCCAGTATGATATGAAAATTCTGTTAGGTGACTGTAATGCACAGATTGGTAAAGAAGAAACATTTAAATCCACGATTGGTAAAGAGAGTCATTATGAATAACTCTGATGATACAAATCTAAGCAATTATAATAGAATAAAACGAGAAGTTAACCATACGTTTAGAAGTAAAAAAAGAGATTACTTGAAAAGCAAAATTAACGAAATTGAAACAAACAGCAAAAACCAAAAGTCAGAGATTTATATAAACGTGTAAATGAAAACGGTGGGAACCTAAAGTAAACTTGATAAAAGAAAAAAATGGTGATTTTTTGGCTGATCCAAGCGATATTTTTAATAGATGGAAGAACTACTTTAATGACCTGCTAAATGTTCATGTAGGAGATAAATCACAAGTAAATGAAGTACACACAGCAGAACCTTTAGTTCCAGAACCTAACTTGACTGAAGTTAAAGATGCTATTAAAAGGCTAAAGAATGACAAAGCACCTGGTATTGATGTAATACCAGCCGAGTTAATTAAATACGGTGGGAATTCGTTAATATGTCACATTCATAAATTAATTTGTTTAATATGGAATAGTGAAGACAACTCTCAACAGTGGAAAAGAATCCATAATTGTTCCTGTGTTTAAAAAAGGTGATAAAATGAACTGCAATAATTACCGTGGAATTTCTCTACTCTCAACAACATATAAAATATTATCTAACATTCTTTTAACAAGACTAACCCCATATGCTAATGAAATTATAGGTGATTATCAATGTGGATTTAAATGTAACAGATCAACTACAGATCAAATTTTTTACATCAGACAGACAATTGAAAAAAAAGTAGGAATATAATCAAAATGTTCATCAGCTATTCATTGATTTCAAAAAAGCATATGATTTGGTCAAAATAGATAAATCATATACTATATGAGTAGAGTTTGGAATACCTAAGAAGCTTGTTAATATGATAAAACTATGCATCAGTGAAACAGATAGTAAAATTCGCATGGGTATTAATGTGCCTGACAAATTGACAATTCATGATGGGTTAAAACAAGGAGATGGGTCATTCCATGTCAAATCATCCAGAATTTTGTGAAAATGTCACCCACCATCTCATAATTTGATAAAAAAAAATTTAGATTGGTCAAGGGGTTCAGAAGTTACGCGGTTTTCAAATTCTCCGTGTACATCACTTGCAGCTCCACTTTGAATGGTACGTATTAGGTTGTAAATGATTGTACCTTCCTTCAGGTTTGCCGTAGAAACTTCAAGTTTGTTTTCTTTTGTTCAGAATAGTGTAAGCTTTCATTTAAATATCCTTTCAGATGAGTGTATTAATAACCATGTATTTTTATGTATAGTTTCATGTATTTTTTTAGAAAAATAAATGACTAACTTCAAGAGCGAATTTCGTGCAATGTCCCCCCCCCCCCTTTCAATTTCCACCCAACTTTATATGTAGGTAGCTCAGAGTGGGTACTAATACCTGATGGGAAAATTGGGATGGGTGGTTCAGAGACAGGGTGATAAAAAAATAATTTGCATCAAATGACATTAAAAGTTAATCTTATTAAAAAATGCTTATGTATTTAGCACAAAGCCTGAAGTACAATATGTTTTAAGGTATAATATTCAAAATTTCTGATCACTATGTGTAAAGGTGAGCATAGGCGTAATCTGGCAGGGGCAAAGGGAAGCCCCCTCCCAAATGTATACATTATAAAATTTACAAATAATAATTACAGTGGAACTCCGATTTTACATTTTCCTGCATTTTACATTCAATCTTGATGGTCCCAACATAGCAAATTGCTAAGAAATTTTCCTCAGTTTTACATTTTCTCGCATTTTAATTTTTTTCAGCTTGGTTCCCCTGAATAATGTAAAATCGAGTTTCCACTGTATCTAAGTTAGTTTCAACTGTCTTCAATTTTTTTAAAAATATAATCATCATTATTAGCATTCCCAAGTTTAGCAATTTTTCTTCGATAACATTCCTTTTGTGCATTTTATCTCAATATGGAAGTTCTTTTTTGGCAACTCTTCATGGGGATACGTAGTATGAAATAAGAATAAATAATACACATTTGTGCTGATTGAAGTTTTTCCAAATGGAGCTTTTTTGCCACTTACCACAGAAAATCTCCTTGTGACGGGGTGGTTGGAAAAGTTAAAAGACTTGTATAGACTTGTACAGTAACAAGAAATAAGTGCGGCAGTGATATACCAATTCCGTAGAAACAGTATTCAAGGCATAAATTTCTTATTAATCATGTAAGGTTAAATGACAACAAACCGCAGTACAATGTGTCAGTACTAAACAGCAGCACCAGGAAGATTAAGTATGCACTATTTTGAACTTAGGCTACAGGCTATTTACAGTGTTCGGTAAGTTACAGTTACTGGTACTTTGAAAGTAACTGTGAGTTACTTTACAGTTACTGTGAAAGTAACTTACAGTTAATGATCATTGACTTTTGAAAATTGCACACAATCAATGATCATGAAGACTTGTATTTCTAGTTGAGTTAACTTATGTTTCTAGTACATAATATGTCTTCATATATTTACATTACTACTGCAAATAAATGATGGAACACAGAGTCAGCTTTGCTTGAACGATATTATTTAAGAAATCATTTGTATGCTGACCACGGTATTTTGAATACGGTGTTATTGATTCCACTTGCACCTTTTTCTTTCTCCTCCATTCCAAGTTCAACAAGATCCAAAGATCCACTCCTTCGACAATGACTTTTTCCTAGCTCGACAACCACATAACAAACTAACGCAGCAGTCCACCAAAAACACTGACGTTTTCACATACAATTAGAAATGAATTGAAGTAAGGCATGGATGTTCTAAAGTTAGCATGCAACAAAGCATAGCTTCCTTGCCAGGCCAGCAATTCCAAGAAAATCCTTTTACGTAGCATCCAGAGAAGGAACATATATATATTTTTTATAGTTAGGAACAGAATTGTCAAATTTAGCTCCTCCCCTACACATGTAGTAGCATGTGTGTGTGACTCAAACTTGTTTGTAAGATTGCTTCAAATGTCCATGGGAAAAAAAGAAATGCAGCAATTAAATTCTTGCATCCACTTGGTCCATCAACATCCTACCACTGGCCACAAAGTATTCTGTGTCCAGTGGACATTAACATCACAAATGGAAGGGCATATGTATCAAGGGCATACGTCAAATACTTTAGTGTATTCGAAATGGTCAAATTATTCTTCTAAAATGAGAACGACACAATATATAGTACATGAAATTTTGGCAACGCATCTACAATAGAGTAAGTATTATTAGGTACTATCTTTGGGTTGAGAGAATCACAAAGTTTTCCATCCCATAAAAATAGTGCCCAGGATTATTAGCTAAATACATTTGAAAAATCACAATTATTACTCTTTATTTGTTTGTTCCTCAAGTGCCAGGAGGTTCACAAAATATATTTAACTTGTCAATTTTAATTAATGCATAAATTTGGGACGGGGCAAATGCTTCCCTTTGCCCCCGCTAGGTTACGCCTATGCTTACCTTCACACATAGTGAACAAAAATTTTGAATAATATACCTTAAAACATATTACACTTCAGGCTTTGTGCTAAATACATAAGCATTTTTAATAAGATTAGATTTTAATGTCATTTGATGCAATTAATTTTTTATCACCCTGTCTCTGAACCGCCCATCCAAATTTTCACATCAGGTATTAGTACCCACTCTGAGCTACCTACATATAAAGTTGGGTGGAAATTGAAGGGGGATGGGGGCATTGCACAAAATTCGCTCTTGAAGTTAGTCATTTATTTTTCTAAAAAAATACATGAAACTATACATAAAAATATATGGTTATTAATACAATCATCTGAAACCTTATTTAAATGAAAGCTCACACTATTTTGAACAAAAGAAAACAAACTTGAAGTTTCTACAGCAAACCTGAGGAAAGATACTATCATTTATAACCTAATGTGTGTCATTGAAAGTACGCAAGAGGCGTACATGGAGATTTTAAAAAGTGCGTAACGTCTGAACCCCTTGACCAATCTAAAAAAAATGTCATTTTTGTAATCAGCATTAAATGTTCTATAAGTATTTCGAATTTCATCAAAATCGGTGTTGGTGGGTGACATGGCCTGGATGAATTGACATGGAATGACCCGTATGCATTATCTCCATCATGGCCTTTACTTTTGCCTTAGAATATGCTGTTAGGAAGATAAAAGAAACCAATGAAGGACTAAAATTAAATGGGGTGACTCGGTTGTTAGCATATGCAGATGATTTAGACTTACTGGTGGATGATGTAAATACAATTAAGAATAATGCTACAATATTTTCCAAAGCAGCAAAAGAGATAGGTTTGGAAGTTAGCAAAGAAAACTAAATATATGCTTACAGGCCGAAACCAAGTGTTAGGTAATAAGCAAAATCTAATTATTGATAACAACTTGTTTGAACCAGTTTCCAAATTCAAGTAATACTAACAAATAAAAATGATATTAAAGAGGAAATAAAAAGCAGGCTTAATTCAGGAAAAGCATATTACTTTTCTGTTCATCAACTTTTGTCTTCTCGTTTAATATCTAAGAAACAAAGGTAAAATATACAAAACAGTAATTTTGCCTGTAGTATTATATGGATGCGAAACTTGGTCACTTACATTGGAAGAGGAACATAAATTGAGAGTATTTGAAAATAAGATCCTTAGGAAAATAATTGGACCTAAAAGGGATGAGGGGACAGGTGAGTGGAGAAGG
Organism: Lepisma saccharinum; assembly: GCF_977018435.1. Lineage (NCBI taxonomy): Eukaryota > Metazoa > Arthropoda > Insecta > Zygentoma > Lepismatidae > Lepisma > Lepisma saccharinum. Next base: position 32,560,877 of record NC_139247.1, read on the forward strand.
TTACATAATTTAGAACAACATAATTCTTATTCGTTCAGATATTATTAGAATAATTAAGAAGGCTTACGTGGGCAGGTCATGTAGCACAAATGGAAGAGGAAATAAGAGCTTACAGGATTCTTGTTGGGAAACCTGATGGTAAGAGACCTGTACGAAGGCTAAGATGAAGATGGGGGGACAACGTTGAGATGGACCTAAAGGAAATTGGTAGGGATGGAAAATAGTGTATAGATGTTGCTCAGGATAGGGACAGATGGAAGGCCTGTTTTGCTGCAGCCATGAACCTTTGGGTTTAAGAAGGCTAGAGAGTTAGTTTCAATTTTCCTTTATTAAAGGGCAAGGTTCAGCCTGCAACTGTTCTACCACCTAACCCCAAGTTAGTTTGTATTCTTAGCAAGTTCGTTATGTGGCCAATGGAAATGCACAATATTATTTTTCATCAAAAATTTGGCAACGTATTAAATAATTAATTGTGGTACATTTATTTTACCTCCAGCACTTGAAATACTTTTGGGGGAAGGCTACTTTGAGCTTCCCTTGCTGGCCACTACAATCATTTTAATCTTGGGTTTTGGTCACAATCTAAAAAAATATATAATCCGATGTATGCAAAACACAACTGTGTTTTCATATGCTGACAGACTACTGTATCATGCAAGGCCCATTCTGAAAGGAGGTGAATGACTTACACAGAAAAACCTTGAAATAAAAAATACAGAAAACTACATTAACACTAAATTGCTTTTTTCTCCCTTTTCTTCAGTAGTTTAAAAGAGAAACAGGTTTTGTCTAATTATTCAACTATTCTGTTGTAATTTATGAAAAAATTAAGTTTTCCTCTTAAGAGCGAAAATTACTTTTAGGTCATTTTAAATAATTTTAAGGTCATTCTGTAGGTCATTTTTCTAGATTTTTTAGGTCATCAACTTCCAATCCCTAGTTATGTCATTACAAGCATGGAACAACCTCCCTAATGACATAAGAAACTCTTATTCTCTTTGCAATTTCAAATCAAAATTAAGAAAGCATCTTCTGGAGGCAACTTACCAGTACTGAAAACAAGGCAAGACAATAAAATGAAACCTTTCTTGATATAAATTTGTAGGACAAACACCAACCTACTGTTCTGTATTTTAAATATTTTTGTTATGTGTGTGTTCATGCTGTACATATATTTTTCTACGTTTCTTACAGCATGCATGTGTATTTTTGTGCTTTTTTCTTCTTCTTGGGTTTTTTGTGTTTTTTCTCTTTTTGTATTTTTTTATTTTCTTTGGTATTTTCATGTTTTTTATTTTGCAAACTGTTAGATATTCAACTCAATTTGTAAAATGTAAAGTAGAGATGGTTAAGTGTAAGAAAAGGCTTGTGCCTTAACTTTGCCATCCAAAAGAATAAATAAATAAATAAATAAATAAATAAATAAATACAGTAGACAAACGAGTCAACTGCAAAGGTCCACATTTTGGATACACAATAACCCTGGCACATAAATTTGAATGTTATTTGCAAAAATTATTCAATGTCATTTTTTTCTGAATTGACTACAAAGATAGATCATGAATACATACTGTTTTACAATAAAAAACAGCAGTAAATGTAGCATAAATACTAAAAAATGATTTACCTTCAAATTTGTATCCTTGGCAAGTTCTTCGAGGACATCATTCATTGCTCCACACTGAGAAGCCCATTCTTCCCAAAAATGTACAACAGCATTTGCTGTCCTGCAAAAAGAGGAGAGGGGTATTTAAATTAAACATAAAGCAACCTCACGTTATGTAGTCTTACATGTACTGCAGCTAATTTTACTAATGCATTATTATGGTACAGCGTGCGACAATGAATAGGGTGAATACTCGACACTTAAGACAAGACTCCATACATAAGAAAATATGCATAACTGAGACAATATAAACTACTTGAAGAAGAAATGCCAAAAGAAAATACAATTACAATCCATACATTTTGATATATTTGAAAATAACATTACTAAGATTACCTTCATTTTGTCCACATGATAAAAATCTTTGGGTTGGAATTTGAACCACCACTTCTCTGACCCAATCTTTAAGTTCATTGAGGGTGCATGGGGGTCTGTTGAAAGGCCTTTTTTTTCACACACCCTCAAAGAAAATAATTACATGAGGACAGATATGTTGATCTTGCAGGCCAAGGAATATCACCGTTGTTTTGTAATATGGGTAATTCCATGTCAAATCAACTAAGAGAAAATAACTTTTGGAATTTGATGTCATGGATTTAACTAATTTTTGGTATACACATTTCTTATCTGAAATATAGAAAATATTTTTTTTCATGTTGGCGGTTTTTGTGTTATTGAATTTTGAAAATTGACAAAATTGCCCAATAACCGTTCACCGCTGAAATTTTAAATACAATTTGCAAGATATCTGTTTCGACTACAGGGCTGGGCATGGTCTCATTTTAAAGCTTATGAAGAGGGCTATCATTTGATATACAACATGCTTGGTTTATTGCGAAAAATAAATTTTTGAAGTGTTTTCGAAATTTTATTTTACAATTTCCAAAAAACGAAATTTTCAAAAATTTTACACATATTGGTACACATCTAGTGAAGGTTCAGTCAACATTTCAAGATGGTATCTATTTGGTATCATATTAAAAATTAATTCCTTTCAAGACCATTCAATGATTTTTAAGTTAACATATTTTACATACCTAACCACATTATAAATACAGAAGCATACATACCAAGAAACTGCTTAATGATACAGAAAGTCTTTCTTTGATAAAATGTATGATGCTTGTGTCATCTCCACTCGCTTCAGTTGGTATGTTCAGGGTCCACTTTCCAAAGGACTGCGTATCTTGGGATTTGAAGAACATCTGGTCGCCTTCGATAATTAAATGACTGTGCTGGACCACAAGGATGCAAGAAAGACACCTGCACTTCATGTTCTACATCATCTTTCAAAAGTACACATCCCACCCACCAATTGGCTACAAAACCTGTGATATGTTCAAAGGGTACATTTTCAACAGCATTAACTTTAACACAATGTACCAAAGTTTCTTCAGATGCAGAAAACACTTTTGTCTCCACTTTTTCTGTGCTTACTGGTATGAATGCATAAAACCTCTTGAGTCGCTCTTACAGTTACAGCTTCAGCACAACGTTCCTGTAAGAGCCTCTATTCTTCCAAATATTCATCATTTGCCACATAAAAGAAAGTTACTGATGGAATGTTCTCCTTTCCCCACTCAAAATGGCTTTGGCTGCCAGCCTCGTTACTGTCCCTCCAACACCATCACACACTCCCTTACCACGTGCTGTTGCATAAAAATGCCCCTCAGCCGCAATGCCATCAAACTCTCTATGATGGTTGCACAAATTTGCAAAGTTTTTGCGGTTCTTACATTGCAATGCTGAACCCTTAGAGAAGTAATATAATTTCTGTAAGTTTGGCAGACAATCAATTTTCAAGAAATCTAAAAGCTTTCTTTGGAAAACGTGGACAAGAACTGTATTGTGAATCAAGCAGTCTGAAATTAAGACATAACTCTTATGTTTTAGAATATCTTCATTGCCCTTGAAATATACTACAAATGGATGAACTGTTGCCATTGAGTTGTTCCAGAGAAACCCTTGTATTTCATCCTGCAAAATAAATGAGTAATTCTCAGCACAATCACAACAGCTTCATCATGAACTAGGGAACTTTACCTTTCAGAAAAATATACTGATTGCTGTGTGGCTACAAAATCCTCTCTTGAGGTTGATCAACTGATTTGAAAAATCTTGAACAAATTCCTCTGTGGATTTAGTAATTGTCTCAAAAGAACAGCGATCCACTGATATCCACAGCTTGTAGCTTATATTTTCAATCCTCTCTTCCCGAAGGCTTGTTGGCAAATCTTCTTTGAAATCAATCATGCTGCAACAGGAATCACACTCATCTAGAAAACACTTCTTTTGTGGTACCCTACACAATATTTTTGAAAGACAATCTTGATATGTTTTTAATGGATTTTCATTTCCTGGGAGAGTTATTTTATTTAAGTGAGCTCTAGTTATCATTAGTTTATCATTTTGATGAAGGGATACAAACACATACAGTGTGGGTACCAATGGCTCCTACTATTATGCAACTCTTTGGTCTTAATTCAACAAATTTTGAAAACCCAATTTTAAGTAGATCAAAAACTATTTGACGTAGAGAGCTCAAATTTGTGTAATTCTCTTCAGCTTTGAATGAGCTTTAATTTGAATATGACTGTTGTGATGTGCATATTGCTTCTGTATTTATAATGTGGATAGGTTGTGATTTGAATATTGCTTCTGTATTTATAATGTGATTAGGTATGTAAAATATGTTAAATCCAAAAAAATATTTTCTATATTTCAGATGATAAGAAACATGTACACCAAAATTTAGTCAAATCCATAACATCAAAGTTTATGCACTGGTTGATTTGACATGGAATTACCTGCATGCTTCTACAGCGAATGTGTGCTGTGCCCCATTCTATGACTCCATCAGAACTGAATGGTAAAGCAGGGGCTGAAAAATGGCGGTAATCACGTGTTACCACTGACGCAACAACTACCTATATCCAGTGTTGCAAAATTGACAGATTCACTGTGATGCACCCAGTATTAATGGCACGACGAATGGTGGACAGGATGTAGCACTTTAAGACTATGACTTTTATTCTTTTAACCCAGGATCGGTCGTCAGTTGCAGGTGAGCTCGGCACTCACCCTTGCTTTTAAGGAATATTTCATTGTATTTTAATTTTTTTAAATTTATTTTTTGTACTTCTTATTCATTACATTTTTTTTTCAAAATGTTTATTTATTTTCAAACAGCCTATTATACTTCGTTGAAGCCAATATGTCTCAGCTTTAACAAAAAGAGCATGTTCCTCTGAGGTAGTTCCATCTGATCTCCAGAAATCTGATATGATATAAAATCACTGCGACACTTTTTGAATTTTCTAATAACACGACAAGAACATATAGGTACGAAAACTCACTAGAAACAGGATAGACCTATTGACTAAATAATGCAGAAATGTAAATATATATATATATATATATATATATATATATATATATATATATATATATATAAAACGTAATCGGTTGCGTGTAAGCTCTGCGCTCACTCTGACAACACTATTTCCACAACAATGGTCTCTCTAATACTGCTATTTACGTCATCTTATAAAAATGTGATCAGGTCGCTCGTGAAACTCTAAAAGTGAGCTAGAGAGCACCACAGGCCAATATTTTAAATACTGTTAAAATTGCACTTCATTAAAATTTAAAGTGAGTGCGGCGCTCACCCGCAACCAATCGCGGGTTAACCAAATTTGTATTTCATTCTTATCCTTTTAATGTGATTTCTTTGAACTACCTTGAGCGAGGGTCTGGCAATAGGTCCAAAATGCCAGTTTTTTTAAAAGAACCTGTTAAAGCACAAGTAATGATCAGGACATTGCATATCCAAGAACTCCGCAAGGAATTTGCTGTATTTTTTTCAAACCTGCACTGTGACAATTTTTATATATTTTTTTTTATTCTGTGTAATTGTAAAGATCCTTGAATACGTAATGCATGAGATATACAATTCATTGTTTTGAATAAATGATTTTCACTTCATAAATTTGTAAAATATCTTAAATTTCTTATGATAAAGAGTTACTACTTGTTACAATAGCATTGTATATCTTCCGAGTGGAAACAAATGTTCTTAGGGAGCTATCAGGCCAAAGCAACAGGTGATAAGCTACAAGCGCCATGTGTCATTGGAAACAAACCTTCAGAAATAAATAAAACCTTTCGTACTGACGTGTCACAAGCTTCACATGTTGCCTCAGCCTTGTGGTCGTGCATTCACAGTGAATTAATTTCATTACTACTTTCGTATAGGTGAAACACCTAATAATCATTTATTTCACACTTTTTTACATTGCTAACGTACTATTCTGCATTGCGGAACATTTCTTTAGGTGTAATAATGAATTTTTAACGAAAATAATGTATATTTCTTACATTTCCGAGTACTTACTGTTCTTCGTTATTTTGATTCTGTAACACACAATATGGCGATATCGTACTGGTTCATAGTGCGTTTGCCAGTGTGTTGTCGATTTGGAGTGTGTATGCAATGTTGCAACCTTGTTCACCGAAAAATACCTACTTTCGTGCCCGGATTTGAAATGATGCTAATACCTTGTAAACAATTGACGTTAGCCCTACAAACCATTTCCCGTAAGGTTGTTAGGTTAGGTTAGGCAAGCATAGTTTAAAAAAAAATTTAAAAATTAAAAATACTCGACACGTCATTTTATAGTGAAAATACGGCGAGGTTTGAAACACTTACTGGGGGTTACGTCATGTAACACATGAAACATTGTGCTCACATGCAGAAAGCAAATGGCAGCAGCAGCAATAACATGTCGGAGAGATATTTCCACAGATAAACACATGATTTCGCATTAAAATGGATCAAAACTACATTCTCGAACTTCAACAACGCTAACGAAAATAATTTGTGTAAGTACTTTCTTATGTAAACAGTAAGAAATCAGTTTTCACTATACGAAAGTGTTACCTTAATTTCCTTTCACAGACTGGAGGTGCCATCTCATCTATTGTACATATGAAGTGTCACTGTTACATGTTCCAAACAATTTCTCATTGCATCGTCAGTTACAAATTTTGCCACAGCCACCAGACTTTTATATTCTGGACATATAATACCTCTTGATAACCTGAATCAGAATAAAGAACATAGCAAACCTATGTTCCATGATTTAGAGGTTTAATGCGTGCTTTCTTTCTATTTTGATTCTGGTTATCAGCACAAAAGAGTACGTTTAATTTCCAAAACAGATCAAAATATCCCTTCCTTATTTACCAGCGAACCATCTGGAAGGTCCATCTTTAGTTTTGTTATGTCTGTTATGTGTGTCTCGGAAATTCAGAAGACAGAAAATGAAGGAGAAAAGGTGGTTGAAGTTCCGTGCATACATGTTCCATGAATGATGAGAGGAAGAAAGAAAGAAAACACCTGTTACATTTAGTCAATACCTTGGAAGAAAAAAAAAGGAAAATGTGCAGCACTTGTTCCTACCAATTTGCTTGGAGTGTACTAAGGAGTTTGTGCCAGTTATAACTAAATATAGTACATTATTTTCACAGAAAAATGGGGTCTATTTGTAGTTCTCTTTCAAAGAAATGTCAATTCTATTTAAAACATAAAAAATTAGAAGGTGTTCCAAAGTTATATTTACACCTACTTAAAACTTAAAACAAAATAAGACAGCAAAATTCTAATTTGGCCCAAGTTCTGAATATTTAATTCTTAACTAATCATTGTACACATGCACTTTTAACATTCTATTCATGTTTTCACAGACATGCTTCATTGGTGTAGTGTTTAATTGTGAGAAACGTTTTTCCACTTTTATGTACTTCAATTTGCAATTATCTTTGTTAACAGTCATTTGTATACTGTTGTCTTGAATACAGGGTAGCTCATGCTAGTAGATCACATGACATGAGGTGTTGAGGGATTTCACATCCCTAAATGCTTTCCAAGTTAGGAGAAAATGTGTTGACAATAGTTTAGGCAACATGGATTGTCTCCAACTTAAGTTTGTTTCATACCACGAGCAATCATTGGCATTCTGAGACATTGAAGTAAACAATGCCAGCTGATCACAATTAAACAGATAGCAGATAGAAAGCAATGGCTTTCTACATACGAGTTGAAATGGCATCTGGTACAGTAGAACTCTACATGAGCACCTTTAGCAGCATGAATAGCATTTACCTCGTATTAAGACTCGCTGCCACGTCCTTAATGGACTTAAAGTCAGTTCAACTTTTATACAACACAAAATCAGAGTTCAGCATGACTGCAGATAAATTTTACTTGCTAATTGAGACTGAACTGTTATATACAATCAATCCTTATGGATGCTATTTTAATGCCAAAAGCCACAAACCTTACCCACCTAATCCAACAACAAAATGATTTAGGGATATTTTACAGCACTGGCAACCCTCTGCACACCCTCGAGAAAGTTGAAAATTTTGAGTGGGTTGTGGAGATTGTGTTATAAGCAAGAAACTTGTTATTTAATGTTTTGTGACATCATTTGCTGGTCAAGCCCCACCCTTCATGTTCTCATGGTAACGGTTCAGATTGTTTCATGATTTTTTTCAAAATCTCCTAGCAGAAATACTAATTATCATAGAATTTTGGAAATGATTGTCACTCAAGATTTGAACCTTACTTAAAGTAATGAGCACTGTTTGAATTTCGAAAAACATATTTATGTTGATAAAAAAACAACTTAAAAATTACCTTACACAAGCATGCCTGCTTCAAAATATTTTCCGTTGACAAGAGACTGTAAACAGCGGCGGCGACTGGGTTCCAAAATCAGGGGTCAAGATGAAAAAATTGGGGGGAGGGGTGGAGGCAGCAAAGACAGTATATTTCAATTTGTAGACAAGGTTTAGAATAGTGTGCTGCAACTGACTAAGTATCATGCACTAGTAGTAATTAATGTCAAAGTAGAATTAGGGACTTTATTTGGTAAATGTCTGTTATATCGGAGATATATTTCTTCATTTTTACAGAAGAAACTACTTAAAGAAATGAGTTTCTGTAGCATTTTGAAAGTTCGTGGAGGTTTTTCTCACCGTAGAATGCTGCACAAGAAATAAGCACTTTTGATATAATAAACTTGCATTTTGTGCAAAGCGACAATATTATCCCGTTGTTTCCATTATGTACCTGCATATGGCACGAGCATAGAAAGTCACACGGTCTCGCCAGTGTTTCCAAACGTGCCTTTTTTTTACGAGACAATGTTTTATTTAACTATGGTTACCTAACCTAACCCAACCTACCCTTGCTGGAAATGGTCCGTGGGGCTATCGTGAATGGTTTGTGGGGCTATCGTGAATGGTTTCTGGGGCTATCCGTCAATGGTTTGTGGGGCTATCATGAATTGCTTTTTGGGGCTATTCGTCAATGATTTGTGATGACATAATGAACACGAAAGTAGGTATTCTTCGGTTAAGAAGGTGGAAACACTGCATACCCACTCCAAATCGACAAACCACAAGCACGACGTGCGATGATCGACAGCTGTGCGCACCATATTGTATGTTCCGCAATGTAAGAAAGGAACCAACAGAATTACTCGTAATGTGAAAAATCGACGTTATTTTCATGTAAAAAGCATAATGGCACCTTCAACTATGTTACGCAATACACAATTGGTAAGTACAAACCATCGGGAACACAAAATATCCGATTTTAATGTGTCTCCGATATGACGAACTGTTACGAGGATTTTAACGTCATGTCGTCACATTTCGAGACTGAAACCATCATTTGTGGTTTCCACAACTTGAAATACGCCTCTTGCCCTCGAAGAAAAAAAAAGAAGAAGAAAAAGGGGTAATAATTTAATATCCTTCAGACACCTATAACTTCTTCGTATTGTCAATTTTTCACATTCGTACTTACCTATCTGCTTCGCGGAACATTCCTTAGGTGTATTGACGTTTTTTTCATCAAAGTAATTGCAATTTTTCACATTACGAGTACTTCTTTCTCGCAGTCTTTTCACTTGCCTGAGACACAATATGGCGCATACACCTTCCCACATAATCGCACGTTGTGCTTGTGTTTTGTCGATTTTCATTCGTTATGCATTGTTTCAACCTTTGGAACCAAAGAGATACCCGTGAACAAAGTTAATCTGATCCAATTTTTTTTTTAACTTTTTCGCATTGTTTTCGAAGAAAATTGTAATGTTTCGTTGAGCTTTTTGTGAATGGTTTTTGGGGCTATCCATCCCAGAATCAGTGGAAAATTTAAACTAAAATATTATTTTCGTTTGAAATTTTTGAGTCCAAATTCCCACCGATTCCGGGCTCCGCCCTTGGGGTAATTGACCTACCGCTCCCAACTGCTAACGCGGCCCCCTCTCTGCTCCGCTCCGGCTACCCGGCTTTATCTACATAGTCCCTGTTAAAGGCATGTTAGAAATTGGCCGGAGTCACCTGCCCAAACTTTTAAGTTTGAAGAAATCCATTTCCAGAATATGGTAAACTTACCTGAATTTCGCCATGCATCATATTAGGCATATACCCACAGCCCATTCCTTCTTACGAGTAGCTTACATTTACTTAGGGTGACCAGGCATCCTCTTTTATCCGGACATATTCTCCTTTTTAGGCGTCTGTCCGGCGTCCGGGTGGATTTCTTAGAAATCGGTAAATGTCCTCCTTTTATTGAAAGAGTATAGCATTGACCATAGCAAATGTGATGCATGGAGAATGCTTGAACGCATAACGATCATCATTTATAGCATATCACTTGGGGTGCGTTAAGTATTCGAGCAATGCTCACCTAGCTTCTGGGAGCTGCACACGGTCACTTTCCCGACTGAGTCAGTAGTAGGGTGCGGATTTATAGGCACTAAAAACATGTGAAATAGGCACTGTATACACTAAGAAAAGACACAAAAAAAGGGCACTTAAAAGGCACCCTAAAATTAAAAGAAGACATTAAAATAGGCAATGAATGTGAATTTATTTCAATTTTCTTACAGTTGTACTGTATTAGCACTTCAGTTTATACATAAAAGTGCGCTAACGGTTAACAAACTATTAATACTCTTTTGATTGAAATTCACATTTTCGGGGAATCATCAAAGTAAATCTCACAAAAAGAGCTTGCGCTAACGACTGTGCGAATTTGCACAAATTATCAATAAACAATTTGCACTATTGTCACAAAAAACATATTTATAGCAATGTTCCAATTCAGACTCTCAAATCTGGTGAATACCAGATTTCAGTCAGTAAAACATCAACAAAGCCTTACGGCCTTCAATATAGGCACGTACAGAAAGCTTAAGTATGCAAAAAATGCAGAATAACCATTTTTTTGGCACCATTAAGCAAAATAGGCATTTATAGGCACTACAATAATGCATTTTTGGACTAGAAACACCATGAAACGAACTATAAACATTAAAGCCTATGTTTTACTACAAAGAAATAGAAAAGACAAAATTCCACCTATCACCCTAGTCAGTAGTATTATTCTAATTTGATGCTTCACCCTCTGAGACTGCAGGAATGCATGTGATCTGTTCAGTTCTTTTTCGATTGATTGATTGATTTACTTTACTTTACATCGCTTTCCTGCCACTTTTGGCTAATCGCGAAGGTGTATGAGCGATGATATGATGATTTTCATGAAAGGACACTCACAAAGAACACCATGTCCAGGCTGGGTTCGAAGCCTGGACCGCTGGCGTTGTGGCGCAGTGTGCTAACCACTCCGCCACAGAGGTCGACCAGTTTCTTTTTGAGTTATGCATACGCCATACAGACACGCATAGTGAGAATTTCGATTACAGAAGGTCGTTTCACGTCCATGGTAACAAAGTTAGAACCCACCTAACCTTAAGAAAAACCGTGACGTCACAAGCGGTGGTGCTCCACGTGATACTCCTGTCTTGCAGCAATGGCCCTGCGGCGGAGTTTCCATTGGAGGAGACTGCGTTGAAGAACACATTGGTCCAAACGATCATATTCCTCCTGACAAGCTTTCCAAAGACCCTCAATTGTGCGGGGTCGTCTGCTTCCCAAGGCTTGTTTCAACAACGGAAACCCACAAAAATCCATGGAAGAGGCATCGGGGGATTTCACAGGGATGTCTGTAAAGGGGATTGCATGAATGCCCGTTTCACGTGCCATCTGATCAATGTATGCCTACGTGGACTTTGCCGTATGACTGGAAGCCTTGTCCTGGTGGATGACAACACGAGATGTGTCGGTGCCATAGAGAGAAGGAATATCATGTCTGTAAAGTGGCTCCAAAATATTTGTCTGGTAATAGGCTGCATTTATTTAACCTTTCTTTCCACTCTGCGCAGTGGAAGTTTGCCGTTATGGCAGTAACCACGAACAACCATAAACCCGCGTGGAAAACTTTCAGCACATTCACGTACCCACTCAGATCGACCTCTTGCATCACGTCGACGATAGTAGATGGCCCTTTTTTTACCACATCCCGACAGATACACCCATGCTTCATCCAGGGACACCACATACTTCCAGCGGTCCCCTACCAGATGGCGTTCGTAGAGCTTACGACTGTTGGTCTTCCTCTCCTGGACATGTGAGGCATGCAACTTATGAACTTGAGCCTTGTGCTTCCGCACAAGTTGTAAATCTTGGCATATGATGCGATTCACAGTTGCAGAGAAACATTGCACTGCCTGTGCAATCACTCTTTGCGTTGCAGGGTTTTCACATCGCACCAAGGATCTCACTTTCCGCACAACATCGGAGGAACGCTTGGACTTCCGATATGTCCGAGGCCCACTTTGACTGGTTCCAGCAACAGGTACGGTGCAAGCTTTATGGCGATTCAAAACTGCATTGATGCCCTTCTTTGACACATGGAATGCTTTCATGTGGCACTGTTTAATTATCTGGCTATAACTATAACCAACGTCGGAAAGGGCACAGATGTACCCTTCCCAAAAGACTGGAATTTTTGGTTTCATATAAACAACCACTCACACACCAACCATCGTCTTTGAAAGTCAACACACAGTACTTTCGTCCTACTGGCTCTGGCTGCTCTGTGCTGTGCCTACGTGCTCCTCCCTGGTGATCGAAATCGTTACCATCAACATGAAACAACCTTCTGTATTAAGTGATATTTACTTTCATAAAATAACGAAGCAAAAGTGTATATTCATCAATGATCTTGCAAGAAAATATCCAGCTTTTAAAAGATGGAAGAAACGATTTGGTTTGATTTGGTGTTTTAAGTCCACTTTATGCACAGTAAGGCTAATCGGGACTGGACCTACAGTTTAAAGTGGGATCCGAACCACTATGTGCCTCCACCGGGTATCGAACCCGGGACCCATTGATTACAAGGCAACGACGCTACCACTGCGCCATCGGGGAGGCGATGGAAGAAACGAACATAAAGTAAAGTGCATAAGGTGGCTGTCACCTTCCCCTGCTCTTGAAATAATGCTAGAAATGTTTGTGGCATTAAAATCATATTTCTCTACCCTCTATGTACACATAGAGGTGCTGACTGTGCCAGTGACCATTATTTAGTAATTGCTACATTAAGAGAAAGACTCTCAGTGATAAATCATAAGCAACAAAATCTAAAAGTTATAAAATTTGATACAGGAAAGTTTACTGGTGAAAGAATTAAGAAAAATTACCAAATTAAACTGTCAAATAGATTTGATGTTTTGCAGGATTTAAATGATGATGAAAATATAAATGAAACAGACGTAAATAAGAATTGGGAGCACATACGTAATGCAATAGAATCAGCAGCTAAAGAAAGTATAGGATACCATAAACTGAGAAAAAGTAAGCCATGGTTTGATAATGAATGTCATAATCTAATAGAAATAAGAAATCAGGCTAGACTTAGGTGGTTAAATAACTCTGATGATACAAATCTAAACAATTATAATAGAATAAAGCGAGAAGTTAACCGCACGTTTAGAAGTAAAAAAAGAGAGTACTTGAAAAGCAAAATTAACGAAATTGAAACAAACAGCAAAAATAAAAATATCAGAGATTTATATAAAGGTGTAAATGAGTTTAGAAAGGGGTGGCAACCTAAAGTAAACTTGATAAAAGATAAAGACGGTGATTTTCTAGCTGACCCAAGCGATATTCTAAATAGATGGAAGAACTACTTTAATGACCTTTTAAATGTCCATGTAGGAGATAAATCAGAAGTAAATGAAGTGCACACAGCAGAACCTTTAGTTCCAGAACCTAACTTGACTGAAGTTAAAGATGCTAATAAAAGGCTAAAGAATAACAAAGCACCTGGCATTGATTTAATACCAGCTGAGTTAATTAAATATGGTGGAAATTCATTAATATATCAAATTCATAAATTAATTTGTTTAATATGGAATAAAGAAGAAATCCCTCAACAGTGGAAAGAATCCATAATTGTTCCTGTGTTTAAAAAAGGTGATAAAATGAACTGCAATAATTACCGTGGAATTTCTCTACTCTCAACAACATATAAAATATTATCTAACATTCTTTTAACAAGACTAACCCCATATGCTAATGAAATTATAGGTGATTATCAATGTGGATTTAAACGCAACAGATCAACTACAGATCAAATTTTTCACATCAGACAGACACTTGAAAAAAAGTGGGAATATAATCAAAATGTCCATCAGCTATTCATTGATTTCAAAAAAGCATATGATTCGGTCAAAAGAGATAAATTATATAATATATTAGTAGAGTTTGGAATACCTAAGAAGCTTGTTAGTATGATAAAAGTATGCACCAGTGAAACAGAAAGTAAAATTCGTGTGGGTATTAATATGTCTGACAAATTTACAAATCATGATGGGTTAAAACAAGGAGATGCATTATCTCCATTGCTCTTTAATTTTGCCTTAGAATATGCTGTTAGGAAGGTAAATAAAAATAAAGAAGGACTTAAATTAAATGGTGTGACTCAGTTGTTAGCATATGCAGATGATGTAGACTTACTGGGGGATGATGTGAATACAATTAAGAATAATGCTAAAATATTTTTCAAAACTGCTAAAGAGATAGGTTTGGAAGTTAACAAAGAGAAAACTAAATATATGCTTACAGGCCGAAACCAAGTGTTAGGTAATAATCAAAATCTAATTATTGATAACAACTCGTTTGAAAGTATCCAAATTCAAATACTTAGGAGTAATATTAACAAATGAAAATTATATTAAAGAGGACATAAAAAGTAGGCTTAATTCAGGAAATGCATGTTACTTCTCTCTTCATAAACTTTTGTCTTCTCGTTTAATATCTAAGAAACTAAAAGTTAAAATATACAAAACAGTAATTTTGCCTGTAGTATTATATGAGTGTGAAACTTGGTCCCTTACATTGAAAGAGGAACATAAATTGAGAGTATTTGAAAATAGGATCCTTAGGAAAATGTTTGGACCTAAAAGGGATGAGGAGACAGGTGAGTGGAGAAGGTTACATAATTTAGAACTACATAATTTGTATTCATGTCCAGACATTATTAGAATAATTAAATCAAGAAGACTTAGGTGGGCAGGCCATGTGGCACGAATGGGAGAGGAAAGAGGAGTTTACAGGATTCTTGTTGGGAAACCTGATGGTAAGAGACCAGTAGGAAGGCCAAGATGAAGATGGAGGGACAACGTTGAGATGGACCTAAGGGAAATCGGTAGGGATGGAAAAGAGTATATAGATCTTGCACAAGATAGGGACAGATGGAAGGCCTGTGTTGCTGCAGCCATGAACCTTCGGGTTTAAGAAAGCTAGAGAGAGAGAGAGGGGGGAGATTTCTCTACCCAATCTAAACTACCTAATATTTTAATTCGGTTTTTTGAAATAATTTAAAGCGAATTTCATTCTAATATCCAAGAATTAGAAAAGGAGTACAATTATGTGCTTCAAATTGTAGATATTCCTTGTCATTTGTTTAATAACATATTAGAAGATTGCTTTCTATGCTTAAAGGTAAGAGGAAGTTATTGAAAGAGATCATCTGAAAAGTATCTGTGAGCAAAGTGTTGGTAAGATTTTTTATATTGATTAATTAAGAATAATGGCAAATGTACTGTGATTTTTGCGGTACTCTTTTTTCTTATGGCTTTGTCCTCCTCTTTCGTCATGCTCTGTCCACTCACGTCAAGTAGATGGTAGCAGCAGTCCGTATCAAACACGACAGTAAACGATCACAAACCAAGAATCATACAGGAGTATACGAAAGGAAAATAATGTTCTCCAGAAAACGTGCAGTAAACAATCACTAAGATTCCGAAATATGTGTTAACATATATACTTAGAAATCTAATCATGTAAAAATATCTGTGCAACATGATAAATTTTGAATTAAACAATCGGAACTTGGACCGAAAAATTCATCTCAAGAAAACACGCAGAGAGGTATGTGTTAACAAACCTAAATAGAAATCGAACAAGCAAAAAAAAAAAAGCCTGTACAATGATGAATTGGTAACAGTAGTATAAGCCGGAGACGGATTTCTTAAAATTTACAGGAGAAAAGACGAGAAAGTACTTACGGAATTGCGTTCTTGGGGACTTTCTGAAGCCGGGGAAATTGTTTTTTAGAATCGTGCAACGTATTTTGACTGTAAATAAGGTATTTTTCGTCAATCATGCATCTCCGTTGTGCGGTAGCTCGTGCTGCCATTACCGTCGACTACGTGAATCAAATGTTTCGTGCGTTTGGTTATGTAACCCCCTCACAGTGTAGCAACCACGCGGAAGTTTGACAAGATGACGTGTGAGCGTTTTTTTTCCCAATGTAAGGTAAGACTAGTTTACGTCCTTTTCCTAAGGAATACGTGTCATATATCGTTGGAAAGCTTATTTTATAAGGAATTCAACAACGTAAATCCCAATGCGAGCAAAAATTTCCTGACGGAGTAAATCGAGAAAAACCCATGTTGTCCGGATATGTGCAATTGAACGTACTGAGGAATTTTTTAGATGATGAAGCACACATTTAGGGGTGAAATGAGTGCTAATGGAACCTAACCTAACAGGCCTAACCTAACCTCGTAGGCATACCTTGACCCCGTGAATGGATAGTGGGGCTATCGTGAACAGAAAGTGTAAAAAGAAAAAGGTACTTACCCGAAGAGATGCCGGGTGCCGCACCACGATCATGCACCGCGAACGCAAAGAAGCAATCACCATGCAGAGAAGGACGTAAAGTAGAGTGTAGCCTCATTTTTCGCTTAAAAGCCTTTTGTGAATAGTTTGTGCGGCATTTATCGGTTCATAGTTTGGAAACACTGCACATCAGCTGACAGTACTGCATATCAGCTGACGACAGACAACGTGAGTCAAGCTTTGGCCGCCGGGTAACACTTTACTATACCGGAGACGGATTTCTTCAAATTTACAGGAGAAACTACTTACGCAAATCATTTTCTGTAGCATTGTTGATGTTCGGGAATGTAGTTTTGATCCATTTTAATGAGAATGCATGTGGTTTTCTACGAAAATCTATTTCCGACGCGCTATTGCTGCTGCCGTAATTTGCTTTCTGCACTAGAGCACAATACGCTCTCGTATTGTCCGTATATGCTAAATTGAACAAAAGGAGTGCTAATGGAACCTAACCTAACAGGCCTAACCTAACCTAGTAGGCATACCTCGTTCCCGTGATGGTTTGTGGGGCTATCGCGAATTTTTGGACTAACGTCAATGGTTTTTGGGGCTAACCGTGGATGGTTTGTGGGAAATAAGGAACAACAGTAAGTACTCGTTAATGTAAGAAATAGACATTATTTTCGTTAGAAATTCATTATTTCACCTAAAGAAATGTTCCGCAATGCAGAATAGTACGTTAGCAATGTAAAAAATTGCGAAATGAATCATTGATAGGTGTCTCTGGTATAGTAAAGTAGTACCGGCCGCCGAATTAGGAACGACAAATAAAGAATATTAATGTTAAAAGTAACGTGTTTTTCATGGAAAAAAAAAGTTATCGCCAGCTTGAAAAATCTTCCGCTATGCATATGAGGTAAGTAGTAATGATTTTTATTTGATACAACTGAGTTTAATGTGTCTCCGTCTTATACTACTGTTACCGATGAATTTTGACCACAAAATATGTTAAAAATATAATGAAAACAATAAAAAAAAACGTGTCCAACAATTCCACTTACTTGATGGCATCTGCAAACTCACTGGCCGATTCGATATTCTTTACGGACATTGTTGCGTAAATTAATGTTTAATTCTTGTTCCTGCCTATGTGCACGATTTACCACAACTTTTAATATCCGATACGGCCCAAATCAGATCAAAAACGTAATGAAAAGAAGCGCACACTGGAAATATTCATATACATACATACATTCTCGTCTTTATTTTGTATAGTTTTTGGCAGATCACAGATTACAAAATACATATAATCCAGCTCTCAGATCTAGCTGTAGTCCCGTACCATGATATCAATATTCCAGTGTTTCGAATACATAATTTTCGATAATTTACAAGATATATATGAATCAATATCAATATATACAATAGTTTCTGCGCAATCGTGCTCAAACTGGGCAGCTGTCAAATTTCCTTCCAAGTTAAACATTGATTTTATTTTAGAGAAACGTGTTTCGGTGCGTTGATGGGCAATTTGTATTACTCTAACTTTTCATATATGTACAATTCGACATCTTGAATGAGCGGTTCTTCCCATTAATATAGTTTTTGTTGTAAATCCACTTTTTGCATTGGTTTACATGGTCGAGTAGACGGGAGAGTAGCTGCAGCGAGTAGGGTCAAGCGAGCTACTCTCCCCGTGTAAACAACTGGGTAGAGTATGGAGTAACTGTCCAGTAGTCAGGACAGTCGAGTGGCTGTCCACGGGGACAGCGACTCGACCGAGTTGCTTCCTCTCCAGGGGTGCCCACAGGAGGGATTCATGACGCGCCTGCGTCATGGGAATTTTTTTGGGGGGACAAAATTTTATAGTTTAGCTGCCACTTCTACATATCTTCACACAAAAATGGGGTGATCGTTTAATTTCATTGACTTATTATTGATTTTTAGTTATGTACAGTTTCTCTACCTACCTGTGGCTGATCGCGGAGATGGGTTGAAATGAAGCACCACCGTTTATGCCTTAGAGTCAGTTTGGAAGAGGGGGTCGGTGCGCTGTTCGCATAGTCAAGCAGACAAAATGTTGAAAATAAGGTTCAGGGGATTAAAAATGGCAGTGAGCCAAGGCAGTTTTTTACGTTTATGTTAGGAAACATGAATGAACTGTGCTTTTCTATCTTGCAATGAAAGGTTTCGAATGTTATGCACCATTCGATTGTTGGCATCTCGGCCAGTCGTAAACAATGCAGACTTCAGTCTTATAGTGTTGGATGATTTCAGGGACGACTTGTTTAGCTTACAGTGGCGGAGATTGGTGGAGTGGGCGTGGACGAATTGTCCATCCCACTTCTTGCCACTTTTGCCCCTGCACTATAGTAAACTTAATGTACTAAAGGAAAGTAAACTGTTTTGCCCCCCTCCCCCAGCCCGCAGTTTAGGTACTTTCCTCCCCTAGTTTTGGAACCCAATCGCCGCTACTGTTCGCTTGTTGTGTTCCTGTGCTACAACTGACTGGATAAACAGTCAGTTATGTTGTCTAAAGCTTACTTTTATTCGCTTTTATTGACTATGTAAATTGAAAGGGGAACATTCATTCTAAAGAGTCTTACAAGACAGTTCAAATAGCTACATGTGTGTGGAGTACACGTGTAATATTCATCGCCAGGATAAGTGGAAAAAACACTATGAAATTAAACATGAATATAAAACTAAAAATAATCTCCCCATAAAGTACAAAACTGTGGAAGTTAAGTTTGGAAGTGGGCCTTTGCAAATTTACACCAATGATGAAAGTGCTTCAAGTTCAGGTTCAGGACCAGGTTAACAAAATCAGCCTAATGAGATGATCCACGAGAAACATGACAGGTAATTATTTTTATGCTATCCTTCCTGTTCACATAGTTTGATTGTAAAGTGTTTCTGAAGTTTTGCAATGGAAAATATTATTAATATCGAGTTATTTAAAGTCGCTTTTTTACCTTGTGGTTAATCGCGATGGGGAAGATGGAATTGAGAAAGTTGGAAAGTTCAGGTACAGACGACATGACGGGTTCCGGATAAGTTATGTATCTACAGAAATGGGCTAAGAATGGATTTCTTAAACTATTCCGTGTTGTTGTCCAGTTTTCGATCTTTCCAAATTTGCAAATTATATAAAATAAGTTGACAAAGTGCTCTACAAAACGCACAATAAGTGCCACGAGAGCCATTAAAAACCGACTACGTTCGTGAACGGCTGACGAGTGGTTAAAATCTACAATAATTCCATCCTGTGAGTCCGATGTTTCAAGAGTGGAGCCAATTGAGGAAATTATCAACAAGCTTGCTGCAACAACGTCAGAAATTATTATCATTTGTGTAAAATGTTATTTCAATCAATGTCAAGTAATATACAATATACATGCAATTGTCTACATTGTAAACAATTAGTAAAGGAAACACATTTTCCTTAAATATGTCTATGATACAGAGTTCCGCAAATTTTGTCTGAAGAAAATAATTTGAACAAATAATTCGGCATAAAGGGGGCACCCCTATTTTTCACTCGCGCGTAAACTCAAAAGACTACTACATCAATGTAAACGCTGATCAATGTATTTGATTTGATTTGCTTTATTATACTTCACTCTTTGTGCCACTTTTGGCTAATTTGCGAAGATGGGGATGAGTGATGATGATATGATGAGATTGATGAATGGACACGCACAAACTTCCATGCCCAGGCCAGGATTCGAACCCGTGACCCATGGTTGATCAATGTAAACGCTTTCTGAGGACAGTATAGAGCACAGAAGAGTCTGTGTTGTGTGAGTGTCCATGGAATTTGTGTCGATTATAGGATCAAACAAAATAAACTACGGGCGTATGAGGCTATAAGTGTAGGAGATGAGACTTGATGTATTTGGCGAAGGAGAAGTAAAATTAAAAAAAAAGAGAATTTAAGTTCAACGCAACCAAGAAAGATTGAAAATAGAAAAATCAAGGTTTGATTGATTGATTTAGTTTATTTTACTTCGCGTTTTGTGCCTCTTGGCTAATTTGCGAAGATGGGAATGCGTGATGAAATGATGAAATTGATGAATTGACATTCACAAACAACCAAGCTGGATTCGAACCCGGGACCCTTGGCGTCGCAGCGCGATGTGCTAACCACTTTTTTTATTATTTAAAGGAAATACCCCCCTACACGGAGGTATCCCCCACCATTCATACTTGTTCTCACTTTTACACTTTTCAATTGTTACATTTTCTTTGTTTCTTATCACCTTGATGAACACAAATAACCATTCATTACCCGGGACTCGAACCCAGAACCCCTGGCGTTGTAGCGCGCTCTGCTAACCATTCCGTCACGGAGGTCGACATACCACTCGGCCACTGGGACCGGCTGAGAAAAATCAAGGAAATGGTTTTTCTTTCCAGACATGTCCTCGTGAATTATTATGCTCATTTCTTGTGGAAAAAAATTTAAAATGTGTAAACCGTTTCAGAACTTTTTCTAAAAAAATCGCCAACGACGTCGATGGGTTCAATCTGTGAAAAGAGCACCAAACAGCTCCAGCAACTATCCCACTTTGCTGGAGTCGAGTAGAAAGTGTGTAAACAGCTACTCGCCATAGAAGGGTCAGTCGAGCAGCCAGGCCAGTAACTCGTCCCAGTAACTCTCCCCCTCACTCGACCAATGTAAACCATCGTTGATAGAGGGAAAAAGTGAAAAGTAGGACTTTCCGTCCCAAATGTATTCACTTTAATTGCGGCCTTTTTCACATGTCTTGTTTACATTTACCTTAAAGTGATTTTTCCTTTCTAACAATTGTCGTGCAATTTGGGTATTTAGCCTACATTGTAGCTCTGGATTAGGGTACCTAGACTAGGCTAGGTATCTAGACCTGATCATGTATAATATTTTGGTAGTTAATATTTACGTTTGAATGTACGTATATAACCTGATCATGTTTAAAGTGTGTTTCGCAATTTATTCACTCTATGTTAATTTTATAATTACAGTGAACTCTTTTTGATTGATTAATTGATGTTGGTGTTTTAAGTCCACTTTATGCACATTAAGGCTAATCAGGACTGGGCCTACAGTTTAAAATGGGATCCGGACCACTATGTGCCTCAAACGGGTCTCGAACCCGGGACCCAGTGGAGGCGATTAGGGGCGAGGGGACAGCTGCCCCCCTTTTTGCCACTTTTGCTCCCTCACTGTGCTAAACGTTATGTACCAAGGGAAAGCAAACTGTCTTTGCCCCTCTAGTTTTGGCACCTTGTCCCCCCAGTTTAGAACCCAATCGCCCCCACTGCCGGGACCCCTTGATTTCGAGACAACGACGCTACCACTGGGTCATCGGGGAGGCCCTTGACTCTTTTTGAGTCGAACTCCAAGGCGACATGATAAATGTTCGAATTATCCAAAATTCGAATTAACAAGAACATCACGCCATTAAGGATTGTTTCAAGGTGAATAAACTTCTGTTCAAATTATGTAGTAATTCAAATTAAAGAGGGTCCATTGTATATATATCTTCTATATCTTAATTAAACTTTGGCATTTTACAACTCCTTCTTCTAGGATCTCCTTGGTCGATATTGTGAATGGTTGGATTAGAATGATGTGGCACACACTTGTATACAATTTATACCTTTTCCCTAATGTATATCTAAGGCAGTCTATTGTTGCGAAAGGTTTATGAGTAGTGTAATTGGGTATGTTCAAAGTAACACTTGGTACGAGGCCTATTATGTTTATTAATTTAACCACAATGGAAAACCTATTTTGATGATGTTTTTGTCGATTTTATACTATTGCAAATCTGTGTTTTTTCACCTCACACTTCGTACGAGTGTCATAATTTCTTTCGAGTTAAAGTACGTAACACCCACCCACACCCACACCCACACCCACACCTACACCCACACTCACCCACACCCACACTCACCCACACAAATTTACTTCCGGTTTACTTGACAGACACCTGTGGGTTTTTCCAGTTTTTTTTTTATAAGTACAAGTAGTGTATTTTTTGGGATTCAAACTCATACTTGGTACGAGGCCTGTTGTTTTTATTAATTTAACCACGGTGAAAAACCTATTTTGATGATGTTTTTGTCGATTTTATACTATTGCAAATCTGTGTTTTTTTCATCTCGTACTTGGTACGAGTGTCATAATTTCTTTCGAGTTAAATTACGCAACATTGCGATGGCTCGTAAGGTAAACTATTACGCAATGTTTATGCAACAAGTTATTGCGCAGACCCGTATCTAACGTGTTGTTGGTTATGACGTAATGGGTGTCTTCTGATTGACTTACTGTTTCGGATGTTTTCATTCGCGCTTAGGTTACTTAAAGGGTTTTCGCATTACAGATCAGTCAGTATCGTGAGAGTGTTTGAAGAGTACGGATGTGTTGTTGCAGTGTTAAAAGTTAAGTATTTAATTTATTTTAAAGCTACATACAATTTATTATTTTAAGTTTAAAAAAGTGTATCAAGTGATTTTTTTTCATAGTAATTTCGATCAGATTGAGTTTTGATGTGATCAGATGTTACTTGTTGTTTCTGGAAATTCTGTATAAATAACATAGCTGAAAATTTTATCGTAATAGCTAAAATTATTTTATTTTGAAGGTGGTTCAAGTCGTTTTTCACACAGATTGAATTTGTATAAATTTGTATTTGTATTGAATTTTGTATTTTTTCCCGAGAAAATTTATATATAAATACCAGAGCTGAAAAAATATTATAATTATAACTATTGCCTTTTAAGTTACATTCTATCAATTATCGTAAGTTTAAATGTGTTTTTTCTAGTAAAAAGAATCTTATTGAATTTTGACTTGATTGTGCGTTTTGTATTTTTCCCTGAGAAAATTTATATATAAATACCGAGAAACTTCTATTTAAATAACACCTCGTGAAAATGACAACTTGTATAACCGACTTACAACTTTAACTGCTGCACAAGATTTTTGCGTACACATTTCACGGAGGTGAGGATGTCGCGAGGCTCGTTGACTTAAGCAAAATAGCGCCTGAATTTCGTCCACCGTGCGAGATGATTTTTATGGACAATCTTCGTAAAATAAGCGGTATGAAAAACTTGCAGAATCCCGATTTTCTTTTTCGGGCTGCAGGCAAAAAGTTGGCCGATAGGATGAGTAGACCTAGTGTCCGGGTTCTAAGCCCTCATTTGGGGCTCGAATCATCATGTGGGGCTCAGTGTTGCCAACTCACCCCACGAAAATTTCACCAACTATTTCGTAGCTTTTTATGTATATTTTGAGGGCAGAGTTGGCAACACTGTGGACCCACTGTAGCCTTTTATGAGGGGGGTCTGCCCTGTTTACATCTGGCAACACTGCCGTAGATTGACAGTGTTGTCAACTGGGTTCACTGTAAAGTTTTATCAAAGGGCCTGAGGGGCTCATGTACCTATGTCTGGCAACACTGTTGGGGGCCTAGTGTTGGCGACCTGTGGGCCCACTGTAGCTTTTTATGAGGGGGGTTTATTGTTTTTTTTTATATTTGGCAACTCTATTGGATGCTTTTTTTTTTGAGGCTTGGGTTTTGCCAACCTATTCGAAGATTCCACTATATGATCTTTCACTGGCTAAGCTAACCTACAAATAGGAATTGGCAGCACTGACGAGACTCGAATTATTATTTGACGCTCGAATTATTATTTGAGGCTCAAAAACAAATTGCTAAATATAAAATAAAATAACAATGCCTATGAACCTGTTTGGCTTCAAGAAGCAAGCTATGGAGGCATTCGCCCAAAGTGCACCGTCGCCACCTGCAAGCTGGGACCTGTTACCCTCCCTATTATCTAAACTCAACGGTTTGTTGATTATACACTTGAATAGCATCCTGACCCAGTACGACGAGGATGTGGGCAAGACTTTCTACATATTCAACAACAACTTGAATTATTACCAATTCCCCATCTCCGGCAAACTGCAGTTTGACATGAATCCCGAGAATAAAGGAGAGGCCAAAATTTCCTCCGGCAAGAACATCTATCGCATCAAACACGATAGGATGAACAGTGCCACCACGTACGATGTATCTGCTGGCGATCGCCTGTATATAGAGCTCTTGGACGACTACGACAAACTCATCCCTCTTTTCATAGAAATGAAAATTAGCTATCCTATAATAAATAACAATAATGCCTAACGATATTTTTGGCCACACGAAACGCGACGACCATGGCGACGAGCTTCTTATGCTCGACGTCAGGGTTAAAAAGCTGCGAAGTGACCTGCAGGCCCTACAGTCCACGCTCAACTCCAGCCTCCAGTCCGAGATAGCCAGCTTGCAGTCTCAGTGCTTGGACCCTGTACTCAAGATTGATGCAGAGCTAAAATCACTGCTGCAAAAATACACTGACCTCGCGTCGATAGACAATCTCGACAAGCTGACTACGATCGCGTGAACGCTAGTATTGCTAAATTGCGCGAACAGTTTCAATCTTTCGAAATCCCTACGTTGGAAAGCATCAAGGCTGAGCTACAAACGGACGCTTTGCATGCGGCCATCAACGAAGTAAAAACTAAACTCCAAACGCTGGAGGATTTTATCGACAATTTACCGTCGTCTAGCGAACTGAACGCTATTGCCCGTAGCGTGGCCAACATCAAACTCCAACTTGAAACCTACGAGGATTTCGGGAAGCTGCAAGGCACCATAACCCATATTGAGGATGCTCTTGCTGTTATTAGAAATGATCTGGCGAATGTTCACGATGAGCTGGAAACCAAACTGCCGGGCATCAGGGATACACTGGCCAACGTCCAACAGCAAATCGCCAAACTGGAAAATCTGAATGCAGAATCCGAGTTGTCTCATTTCCATCACTTGATCGACGACATACAGACTAAGTTGGAAACCCTGCAGAAATCTACCCCCACCCAGGATGACATAACGCAACTGCAAGAAGACATACGTGCTGCTGCCGATGCCTCCGAGTTGGACGCGGTGAAAAAAGCTTTGGAATCGCTCCAAAACACGGTGGCCACCCTGCCTACCTCTCAGGAACTGAAAAGCGTGAAGAGAACTCTCAACCGAATACTCAAATCCGATGACATCAAAAACATCCAATCCGAAATTGAATCGATACGGGGGTCTGTCGCGACTTTACCTACCAACCAGAACATCACCGAGCTGCATGAATTGTTTGCGGAAATTAGAACGCAGGTCCACGACCTTGTAATACAGAGCTCCAAGTTGACGCTTGTAGAAAGCCTGCAGCAGATTATTGCTAGCGTGAAAGAGCAAATTGGGAGTATCGAGGCAAGTCAGGAATCGACTATAGCTAATTTCAGCACCCAACTACATGACTTAAATGAAAAATTCAAGAGCCTTATTGTCGATGTGAAGATCAAACCAAACTACGACACTGTTGTTCATGCTATCGAGGAACACCTGGAATCGGTGAATGGCAGATTGGGGGATGTGGAGACTGAGGTTCGAACCAACGTAAACACTCTGAACGCCAGCATCGACAATCTCAAGTCTACGATTGTCATCGAACTGTACAGCATACCAAACAGAGAGTTCTCCTCCCCTTTCAATTCAGGTTACAAACTCTACATGTTGACTCCTGCAAAAGCTTATCATCAATTTTTCCTCGCTGGCACACTTCAGTTCGTCAAGGTTTCCTACTGGTCTTTGCCTCACGCAACCCACTACCCAACCATGACTGTGACGAACATTGGCGACGAGCCTAAAATAAGAGGAGTTGAGCTGGTCGATTTCACACACCCCGAAAGTCGCGAGACTGCCTATGCCGAAGATGCCACTCAAATTATCGACATAGAAATAGGTGACAAGCTGTATATAGAAAACCCAGCATTGTCTGCAGCTAGAAATCCCATCCAGGCTATATTCTTATTTTCGCGCCATGTCTAGGCAGGGTATCGTGAACGAGCTGCATAAACCTGCACGACGAAACTACAAACGACTGGCGGTGGTGACCAAAGGCGTGGATGACCTTTGGCAGGCTGACCTTGTGGAAATGAGTAGCGGCAACCTAAAAAATTTACATAAAATCAATAAAGGATACAAGTATCTTCTTACTGTTATAGATACATTTTCAAAATTTGCGTGGGCTTTGCCCCTCAAGGCTAAAACAGGTGTGTGCGTAATGGAAGCATTCAAAACTATTTTCAATGAAAGTGGCAGGCGACCTCGATTTCTTCAAACGGATAACGGAAAGGAATTTTACAACTCGATATTTCAACAGTTTGTTCAGAAGCAAAATATTCAACATTACTCGACTTTCAGTCACATCAAAGCCAGCATAGTGGAACGTTTTAACCGTACTCTCAAAACACGCATGTGGAAACGATTCACGCTTCAAGGTAACCACAAGTGGGTCAATGTGCTTCCGGAACTCGTAAACGACTATAATCACAGTTTGCATAGCACGATACGCATGAAGCCTGCCGATGTCAGCAAGTCTGATGAGGCACAATTGATCTCTACTGTTTATTGCCCCAAGTACCGGCCCACTAACAAAAAACCGAAATTCAAAATTGGAGGCCAAGTAAGAATTAGTAAATTTAAGCGCATTTTTGAAAAAGGCTTTACCAAAAACTGGAGTACGGAATTTTTCACTGTTGCTCGATTGTTACCCGGTAACCGTCACACGTATATAATAAAAGATAATCGCGACGAAATTTTGAAAGGGCGATTCTACGAGGAGGAACTCTCCAAAACAAAATACCCCAATACGTATCTTATCGAAAAAGTATTACGTAGAAGAGGTGACAAACTGTTGGTGAAATGGTTGGGACTCGAGGAAAAAAGTTGGATCGACGCAAACGAGGTGATTGTGTAACGGGTGCTTGGGATGTGGTGAGGCGACTGCCAGATTTTCCCCCGGAGCGTCAGGCTAGGAAAAACGGCGAACTGTTGCCGGACAATATTCGCTGCCTTATTGTCGGACCTTCAGGGTGTGGGAAAACAACTTTACTTATTGATAATTTTCTTCTTGCCCCCGACTGGTTAGATTGGAAGAACAGGCACTTGTATGTTTTTTCCAAAAGTTTGGAGCAAGCAAAATATCAACAGCTGACAAAACTGTACGAAGGGCTGAGCATAGCTACCTTTGCCTCCGAAGTAATGCCACTAGACTGCTGCCATGAAAATTCGGTGGTGGTCTTCGACGATGTCATCCTGGAGAATCATAACGAAATTCGCAATTTTTTTACACAGGGGCGGCACAGAGGCATGGACTGCTTCTATCTTGCTCAGACTTTTTCTAAAATTCCCAAGCAGCTTCTCCGAGACAACGCTAATTTTATTTGCTTGTTTCGTCAAGACCACACCAATTTAAAACATGCTTACGATGATTATGTAGGCGGGGACATGAACTACAATCAGTTTTCCAAATTTTGCTCTTCATGCTGGAATCAAGATGATTTCGGATTCGCCACGATAGACATGACGAGGAAACCCAATGACGGAAAATACAGAAACAAAATAAACAACTTTCTAAACGTTGCGACGTTACAAGAAACGTCTTGACGTATTATAAATAACAAATAATGAATCGCAAACTCGCAGACGACAACTTGAAGCTGCGCGACTACCTGGCCAAACGCTTCAGGGGTTGGAAATCAGAGAATCGCGGAATTTACGAAGAGAAAAAGCGACAGGACCAACCTATTATTGATGCTATAAGTGGACTAGGTAAAGACATCAAAGATGTTACCGAGCAAAATAAAGATTTAATCAACGAGCTCGTGCCACTTGCTGCTCGAAATTATGCTGTGCCTACACCGATATCCAGTATTCACACTACCCCGTTCGAACTTGGAGCTGCACCTCTGAGACGTCAGGTTCTAGGCAGTACCTCTTCGGACAAGGTAGTTGAATTAGGTCCGTTGGCGAGAGATTACCTGAGCACCGGGAAATTTGAAAAGGACGAGGTGTTTGGATTGTACCCCTCTGTGGAACTTAACGAGGGTGTGGTTTGGAAAATTGGAAAGTCAAAAGTTACGTTCGAAGGTGACGACGTGAAAATTAATTTGGGCGAGAAGAACAGCTGGACTAGGTATCCTGGCACTGTGGGCCTGTGGGAACTTATCACCAAAAAGCAACCTAAAGATTACACAGACGAGGATTTCCAAAGTTACACAGAAATTTTAATCATAACGGATGCCCTGTACCAAAACAACGATGCAACACAGAATCGCGTAAAATCAAGCAGTGGAGAAAAATACAGGAACCTCATCAAGCCAATATGGAACCAACTCAAAACTGGCAGCGGTGTCAAACTCTACAATACCCTACCTAAAGAGTTTGTTTGGGTAGACGACGTAAGGAAGCTTGTAGATCGATTGCTGGTTATCGCAGGCGAAGAAAATGCAGGCAATCGCAACTTCCACAACGAGAAGGTGGGCATCATGGACATGATTAGCACCAAGCTTAGCAACTTTATTGTCAACGACAACAAAGGTATAGGTTACCTTATCAAAATCATCAACACCCTGCCTCCCAAATTCTGGAATGTGGCCGAGGGTCGAGGTCTCGTGAACGACATCATCAACAAGCTACCCTTCGAGATGCACCTACCAGGTTACCAATACTGCGGACCGGGTACGAAACTGGAACGGCGACTGGAGAGAGGAGACAAGGGGGTAAATCTGCTGGATGCTGCATGCAAGGATCACGACATTGCTTACAACACATATACGAATTTAGATGCGCGTCACGATGCTGATAGAAAATTGGAGCATGTCGCGTTCGGGAGACTCGTCAGCAGAGACGCCTCGCTGGGTGAACGGGTTGCAGCATTGGGCACGACCATTGCCATGAATACAAAACGAAAATTGGGGTGGGGGCTGTAATTAAATAACATACAGTAAAAAAAATATCTACGCATATAACAGATTTACCAACAGAAGTGTTATACAAAATATTTATATTTACCTTCGACGATAGTCACGAGGCTTATTGATTTAGTTAAAATAACACCACAATTTCGCTTGCCCTGTGAAATGCTACTTCTGGATCATCTGAGAAAAATAAGCGGTGTAAAATCTTCTTCTTCTCCCTATGCTTTTTTTTCGGGCTGCTGATGAAAAATTGGCTGATAAGATGGACGAACTTCACGAGTGGAGACAGGGGAGGAGACGATATACAGACGACTGGTATGCTTCAAATGCTGAAACCAGCAGGATCATCGATCACCTCATCGCATTAGGCAACGCCGAAATTTTTTCTATAAATAACACACTGTAAAAAAATCTACGAGACCAAAAAAATATTTCTTCGATATGAGTGAAAAAATTAGTGACGTCCAGGCATTAAAACAAATGCTAAATTTGTCAGTCGAATATATAAAAATTCAGGAATTGGAAGTGGACAAACCTTACGCAATAACTTCCGGTTCAATTGTTGCAACCCAGTATGGTCCCAAAGTACGTCTGTTGCTCAACGGACAATACAGCCTATTTTTACCAGATCGATACGCTAGCATGTTATCCGACGAGAAGCTATCTATTTTAATCGAGAACACAACTCGAATCGTGTACAAGGGGACAAAAGAACTTCTTGGTAAGAAAACAAAGCACATAATCGAATTTGTTTAATAGCTGCAAAGTATATATAAATAACATACCGTAAAAAAATTACACGGGAGGGAAAACAAAAAATCTCTGAACATATATAAAATAACATATCGTAAAAAAAAAAAAAATACATCATGAAGCCCAAGGGCGTCGTGTACCAGATACCATATTCGAATCTGAAAACGCTGGGTGCCCTCAATGGGTTACTCACCAAGAAACAACGCGAGAAGAAACGTTCATGCTTGTCTAAAGGACACGGAATGAAATTGCTGCTCAGCACTCCACAATTGAAAAAGTTGCAGCATTCGCGGAAGCAGCAGAAGATTGGAGGTTTCATATTCAGCATTCCGGCCATCTTGGCAGCTTTGGGTGCAGTGGGCAGCTTGGCAGGAGGCAGTGCCGCTATCGCCAAAACCGTCATCGATGCAAAAAAGAACAAGGCCGAGCTGGAAGAACAGAAACGTCACAACCTGGCTATGGAGAAGAAGGGGAAAGGTGTGACCAAAAAGCGAAAAAACAACCTCGATGCTTTGAAGAAATATAAAAAAAAGAAGAAGCCCTGTCCAACTTCGATATTGAATCTCTGATCGAACCGTTGGGAATAAGAAACTTCAGGGGTGTTTTCATGTCCGATTCTCTACCCTCTGCTGTGAAGAAAAAGGAGTATGGCGTGGTCAACCTGGACAGTTACAAAAATCCTGGTACACATTGGATATGCTACCTCAAAATTGACGATGACAATGCATTTGTTTTCGATTCGTTCGGTGGCACACCGCCTGCCAGGTTGGTGAAGTATCTCAGTGTTGCCAACCTCTACTACAATAACGAACGCATCCAGGGTTTCACCGATGTTAACTGCGGTCACCTATGCCTTTTCGTTCTCGCATACATGTCTAAAATAAATAACCCCTCAGTGGAGCATTTTCAGAAAGCATTGTGGTACCTAAAACACCATGGGAGTGTTCCATCTCACCAGCGAGACTTCGGTCTTGAAACTCGCGTTGCATGACGACATCATCTATCCTAAATCTATTGCTCTTCGTGCATTCTACAGCATGTACCTGATACCCAATGTCACGGAGCACAATAACAAAATTACTGTTGGAAATGAAAAAATAGTTATCACGCCAGGACAGTACAATCTGTCTACCTTGCAAGCCCAATTGCCAAGAAATATACTGCTATCTCAAAATTCTGTAACTCACAGAGTTGAAATTGTGTCTGCTACGGAAACAGTAGACCTAGGCACTGTTGGAGAGCTTCTGGGATTCGAGAACAACACAAAGCTCGAACCTGGCATCAAGCACATCGGTGCCAACATTCCTAAATTTCTAGCCATCGAGACTCTGAACATACATTGCAACGTGGCAGAAGGCATGATCACCAAATCCTCGGATGGTATCCCAGGCAGCCACAAGCAGACAGGTATCATCGCTACGTTCAAACCAAACTCTGAATTCATGGAACCGATTATATACACACCCTCACCACCGATATACTTCCCCATATCTCGTAATCGCATAGACAACATAGAATTGGCAGTGACAAACGAAAAAAATGAGGTGGTGAATTTTGCCGGAGCTACTACCACCGCCGTCGTGGAGATTAACGTATAATAAATAACAATCATGGAGCAAATCGAAAGTTACGAGTTGCAGTCCTTCTCACCCAATCGTCGCACGTTCGCCAATTTGAACGAGCCGAACAGGGAGATCGAATACGATGTGGACGTTGGGGATGGGTTCATTCACCCTCACAGAGCTGATTTGTATATCAAGTTTGATGTGGTGAAGAGAGACAACGGGGAAGCATTTAATGCCAATGCAAATTTAAAACTTGTGGACAATTTTGTACCACATCTGTTCTCGCAAGTGGAAGTTAGAAAGCATGGCACCGTCATCGATAGGGTTGACTACCCCGGGATTACTTCTACAGCTGTGGGAACACTGAAGCTCTCCAAGACCGATGCAGCATACTACCAAGCAGGAGGATTCGAAGCCGGGACCAAAATATCAACGACAAGTCACACAGTACTGTTTCCCATGCGCTTGCTGCCGGGATTCTTCTCCGACTACACAGAGATTATGTGGAAGGGTGGCTTGCGCGTCACTTTTCGCAGAAGCGCCAACGACAACGATGTGCTGATGCGTTACAGCACCTTGGGTGCAGACGGTGCAGCACTTGCCAACACACTACCCGACGCAGCCAAGTGCGTCATCCAGTTCATGGAGCTGCGCATGCCTGTGGTAGAATACGAATCTAATTACGGTCTCAAGTACAAAGCCGACATTTTGAAGAACCCCCAAGTACCCATCCAATTTTACGGTTACCAGTGTGTGCAGAAACCTGCTTCCGGCAGCCATTTTGAATTTGATGTTACTACGCAGTTCAACAGCATCCGGTACGATATGCCTGAGTTTACGGTTGTGCTCTTCCAGACGGGGAAAGATAATAACCAAGAGAAAGATTCTAGCCAGTTT
The DNA here is from genome assembly GCF_977018435.1 of Lepisma saccharinum. NCBI lineage: Eukaryota > Metazoa > Arthropoda > Insecta > Zygentoma > Lepismatidae > Lepisma > Lepisma saccharinum. The sequence goes on from NC_139247.1 coordinate 32,593,653, forward strand.
GATAATTGCAAAATTAAAAATGTTTACCTCAAAAATGGCAGGAATGAAGTTTTTCCACGCGAGAATTATAACTTAAACATTACGAACAACGATTACCTGAAACTTTACGAGGCGTACACAGCTTACAAGAGAGTGACCTCCGGCAATGTGGACGTGTACTACAACCCCAACGAGTTCATAGCTCGCAGACCCATGTTTGTCATCAACACATCTAAAAGAAAACAGGTGGTTGTTAACGATCGTACCAACATCAAGATTGTATGCGAGTTCCACGACGCCTTGCCTGCAGATACTCTGTGCAGTGTCATTCTTATTGCAGAGAAAACATTTGTGTATGACGTCAAGAATGAAAGAGTAACTGAACAGTTTTAGATACAAAAAAAAATTAAAAAAAATAGCACACAATAAGAAATGTGGAATTTTATATACACAAGTACAAACTACAATAAGCAGTTTCCAGAAGTTTAATTTTGCTGTGCCATGCATGCATGTAATCGAGGAAGTTGAAGTAAATTAAAATTGGTTTTTTTTTTTTATTTTGCATTGCCTATTACTCTTTGTTACACTCTGGGCAGGCCTTACTAGTCTGAAGGCGATAGTGGCCCCACGGAAGTGTATGGACCCCACATTCAAGAATACACCTCTTGTCGTCGTGTGCATCCAGAGCAACTTTCCTGACAATATTAGTTGTAAGCACATGATTGACGCTTTGGATACGATGCTCTTTTTGTAGAATGGGCGATTTTGTTCTGAGGCACTCGAGGTAATCCTCAAACTTGAGGTGCTCCCGAACCACTTGCCTGCTTACACCCTTTGCCTTTTTTGTTACAGAACCCTCAGCCCGGATCGCATAGGCTTTGGCACGAAGTCCAGCAAAATCCACAATCACATCCCCGTTTTTCTCGTCCTTGAGTTTGCCGGGTATTTTTTTGTTCCGGGGCAGAATTCCATACCGGTTTAGCTGGGGATAGCCCGATGTGTCGAAGAGCTCATTAAGAGCTGGAACTTTGGCTATATCACCATACGCATCGGCCGTGCGAACATGGTACACCAAGCTGTCTGTGTCTGTGTAGAGGAGCGAGATATTGTGGTTGTAGTGTGCACGTAGTATGTCGTAATATGTCTCGAACATGCACAACTTGCTCAGATCCAAAACTGCAGCTCCCACATAGATGGGCTTGTTGAGTAGCACCTCGCGCCGGTTCATGTGAACCAGAGACATCTGTTCATTATAAATTGTTCGAGATCTGAACAGCGAGCTTGCAACAAGTCGACGACACTGTGTTTTCTTCGTCACCAACCTCACATCAACGCGATTTCGCACATTCTCCATGGTCTTCCCAAATATCGCATTGTTCATTAATTTGAAAAAATCGCGATCAAGTTCCGAAGTGGCATCAGTGCGATGTTTGGTGTTCAGTTTGATGTACGGCTGCAACCATGGAGACTGCCTGAACAAGAGCACGCGGTGAACTGCTTTGACCGAGACCTCTTGCTGCATTAACCACTGGAGGTTCCGGTAGTGTAGCACATAACGTTTTTTGGGCTCCAAGTCCATGACGAGCTTCGGTTGATCCGAGCCAGGTGGACATTTGAATTCCGGAGCAGGCGAAAGGTCACAGAATGTATCCTGCAGCTTCTCGGGGAAGTCAAGGTCCACCTCGGCAAAAAACCCAAACTCGTCGCACTCTTTTTCGATGTCGTGGTATAAAGGATCAACCCACTCAAACTGTCCTGTTGGGAGTGGCTGCATCATGGAGTGCCCGTAAAGATTATTCACGTCAGTGTACATGATGTAGCTTGATGGTTGGGAGGGGTCGTAACCAGTGGCCATGTGGTGATTTTTGGCGTGTGCTAAGCGTTGCGACACTTGGACCATGCCGCCCCGGATAGCTCTCTCGATGAAAAGCATGATATCAACATCGGAGATAAGTGAAAGTTTAACTTTAGTCAGCAGGAGCATAGCCGACCATGCCAGTCCAGGAAGGCTGTAAAAATATACAGGGTCCAGGTTGTAAATATTTATCGCAGTCGCCCGAAACGCCTGGAACACATCGGCAAGAAGCGTCACATCAAGCTTCAGGTATGCATCGTGGTAATCACCGAAAGTTCGGCAACCCAACTCGACCCACATAGACTGAGCATGCTTGTACTCCTCGTCGGTAATACCTGAACCTCTCAGCTGGCTGTAGAACTTATCCTGGGGAGGCAGCAACTCTTGTTCGAACTTGGAACGGTCGGTGACGTATTCGTAGGGGTAGACCCCTTTACGTCTGATGAGTGCGACATCTAAGTTCGGGAAACTTGATGTGGTAATAACTAGTTGGTCGTCTCTGAGCTTCCCAGCAAGAGCATCGAGGCTTGCCTGGAGGAACCTCAGAGAGTCGAGGAACCGAAGCTCGATGCTGCTGCTTGAGTCGGGGATCGGCACCCACTTGCTGACGCTAATATAACGCTCCTCGTTCTGTGCCAGGACATTGATTCTCGCATCGTCGTACCCTAGATGTGTGACCAAGTGATGGAAATCATATCCCGAGCCATTGTGAAAAAAGACCGGTATGAAGCGCGAGTCCTTGGCTCTCAAGTTACACCTGTTGCACCACGGGCCAATGTAGCTTCCGGTCCCATAATGGTCATGGTGGTGGACCTTTTTGTTATCGTCAGTGAAGACTGAGTTGCAAACAGGACAATTTAGAGCTATTTCGTGCTGATGCTTGTCTTCCGGAGACAGAGACAGCATGGGCTTGGGGGCCAACAGCACCTTCCCTATCTTGATGGCTTCCTGTTGCATTCTCTCCAGGAAGTGTTTGACCGGGTCGGGGTCGCGATACACATAGGGCTCGGAGGCAATATGGTCTCGCCACACCACAACATAGGAGTAACTCGAGGCCTCGTGGATTTGGAAAGGAATGGTAGAGGATGTTTCGGGGTTGGGCTCGCAGTTAGACAGAGGTTGAAGAAAGGCCTCGAAGTCTGCTACAATATAGGCAGGATGCTTCACCATAGCACTGTGCATGCGAAAGCACTCTACTGCACCAGGTTCGGGCAGGATAGTTCGTGCAGGCTTGTTGGTACCACAGTAGAGCATGTGGCGAGCTAGCTTCTCAGCAGCAATGTTGGGACCTCTGATGCGCCGGTAATCCTGCTGTTCTCGATTATAAAATGTAGACAAGCACCTGCGACACACCTCGACGTGGGTTTTGTCTTTGCTCCGTTGGCTTGAAACAAGCCGAGAGAGCGAGCGAATGAGGGTGTAGTGGTGATGGGTTTCGTCCTTGATGAGCAGGAGGTTGATTTCTCGTGCCTTGTTGTTGTTGCTCACGTTGCTCACTCGGATGGGGTGGACCTCATGTTTGTTCTCGGTGAGACCGTAAACATTGATGGCTAATTGCAGGCCCAACAAGTCACGAGCACGAACCTCAAACTTGCGAATATGCGAGACTTCTACAGGGTAGGCAATCCCGGCCATTGCATCCTTCAGTTCCGACTCATACTGCGTGTAGTGGTTAACACGGTACGAGTGGTTTTTCCAGTGAACAGGGTGCAATGCTGCCAGCACCGACCAGAGGAAGCATTTGGTGTCTTTGTTCCGAATATTGAGAACAGCTTTTCTTGCTTTAACCTCGGGTGGCAGGGCAATATAGCTAGACCCTGCCAGTGGCAGGAACTTGTTAAGTGTCAGACAAAGTTCGTGGGGGTCGCCACACAGCGAACCGCCCGAGCCTTCAGCCTGATGCTCCTCGTGCTTTGCCACAAGTTCCTCGACAAACTTGTTGTAGATGCTGTCGAGGTTAGTGACATCTGCCTGATGCAGTGTTTTTGCTTTTGTGGCATGGAAGAATTTATATATTTCATCAGACGGTTTCTTATACTTGCAGCATAGCACAGCATAGAATTTAGTGGAGTGTGTGGCCAATGCATCGTTGAGGATGGATATTATCTTAGCTCGCTCGCTCCCCAGAAAACTGCGCACATCACAGAAGCTGTCTGATGTTATGTTAAAGTCTTCTAATAAATGCTCAAACGCAAACCGGTCTGCATTCTTCGCCAACTTGACGCGTTTGGCAGGTGGCGATGCATCGAGGGAGGTTACTTCTACCTTTCGCTTGGAAGGTTGCGGTAGAGATGTTCCAGTGCTCTTGCAACTAAGCTGGTGTCGCTTGAAGTTGGCAATAGAAATATTTTTTCCACACTTAGAGCACAGTTTGGTCGCACATATTCGCTTTCCCGGCACACAAGTACGACAGTGCCTTTGAAAATGTTTACTTGACACAGCAGTTTGGCACGTAGGACAATTTTTTACAGAACGCATAATGCAGAGATTTTTTGGGGGTATGTTATTTAATACCCAATGCCGTGCAATACAAAATATAATTGTTAACTTTCTTTTTTAAAAAAAAATATATTTTTAAATATTCTCTATGATCTTACTTGGGTTTTTTCCGCCAAATTATATACTTCTAGTCTCCTATACAATACAATATACGTACAATATTGCTAACAGTTTCATATTTGAGCAGGTCGCTTGGCACCTAAACACTACAGCTCACAGGTTGGCAAAATCTGACATGAAAGCAAATAATACACTTAAGTCTTATTTATATGTAATTTTCACGGGTGTACAATATTACTAACAGTTTCATATTTGAGCAGGTCGCTTGCCACCTAAACACTACAGCTCACAGGTTGGCAAAATCTGACATGAAAGCAAATAATACGCTTAAGTCTTATTTATATGTAATTTTCACGGGTGTACAATATTGCTAACAGTTTCATATTTGAGCAGGTCGCTTGGCACCTAAACACTACAGCTCACAGGTTGGCAAAATCTGACATGAAAGCAAATAATACACTTAAGTCTTATTTATATGTAATTTTCACGGGTGTACAATATTGCTAACAGTTTCATATTTGAGCAGGTCGCTTGGCACCTAAACACTACAGCTCACAGGTTGGCAAAATCTGACATGAAAGCAAATAATACGCTTAAGTCTTATTTATATGTAATTTTCACGGGTGTACAATATTGCTAACAGTTTCATATTTGAGCAGGTCGCTTGGCACCTAAACACTACAGCTCACAGGTTGGCAAAATCTGACATGAAAGCAAATAATACGCTTAAGTCTTATTTATATGTAATTTTCACGGGTGTACAATATTGCTAACAGTTTCATATTTGAGCAGGTCGCTTGGCACCTAAACACTACAGCTCACAGGTTGGCAAAATCTGACATGAAAGCAGATAATACACTTAAGTCTTATTTATATGTAATTTTCACGGGTGTACAATATTGCTAACAGTTTCATATTTGAGCAGGTCGCTTGGCACCTAAACACTACAGCTCACAGGTTGGCAAAATCTGACATGAAAGCAAATAATACACTTAAGTCTTATTTATATGTAATTTTCACGGGTGTACAATATTGCTAACAGTTTCATATTTGAGCAGGTCGCTTGCCACCTAAACACTACAGCTCACAGGTTGGCAAAATCTGACATGAAAGCAAATAATACGCTTAAGTCTTATTTATATGTAATTTTCACGGGTGTACAATATTGCTAACAGTTTCATATTTGAGCAGGTCGCTTGGCACCTAAACACTACAGCTCACAGGTTGGCAAAATCTGACATGAAAGCAAATAATACACTTAAGTCTTATTTATATGTAATTTTCACGGGTGTACAATATTGCTAACAGTTTCATATTTGAGCAGGTCGCTTGCCACCTAAACACTACAGCTCACAGGTTGGCAAAATCTGACATGAAAGCAAATAATACGCTTAAGTCTTATTTATATATAATTTTCACGGGTGTACAATATTGCTAAGAGCGTCAGTTTCCGTAGAGCTCTCTTTTTCCATCGGGTTCCTGATTTTTTCATCACGTAGTTCCTTTTTCATTCAATAGATGGCAGATGAACACGGGGGTTTATTTTATATTATTGAAATTGAAGAATATAGTGAAAGTGACAAAGAGGTGGCTGTGGCAGGAAAAATATAAAAAATTCAGGAATAGAAATAGAATGCAAAATGTGTGTGATCAAATTTATTAGGTGAGTTTTCTAATTATCTTTCAAGTAAACTGCATATGTGCAAACTTATTACTGTACTTCCACTTCAATATATAAAATTGCTTGAATAGTTTTCACAATATTTGACATCTTGTTTTTGCTGTGCACGGGAGATAGCCAAATTTAAATGGTATTTCATGGCAAAAAATTGTCATTTAAATAGTAAGCGAATAGGTTAATATGGATATTGTCACACATTTCTCTTATTTTATACTGTTGTAAATAGAAAAGATTATGTACGGTAAATATTTTGTATATTATAGGGAAAAATGCAAAATATCCCCCAATTTTAATTCGATCCACCTCTGAATCGAATTTTTACATATTCTCACGCCGCCATATGTTGTTCTATTTTGCTTCTTTTACTTGCCTTGCTTAATTAACTCTCGCTAATTAGCATTTTTTTGGAAGAAGTCAACTAGAACAACATATGGCGATATGAGAAATATGCAAATTAAAGAATATTTTAGTAATATAAGGGCCCTAGCAATTAGCTTCGTCGACTAAGAGTACTCTTTTAAACGTCTTGAGCTAGATCGTATTACTACGCGAGGACGTTTAAAATGTTTGGGTGTTGAAAAAGTTTGACCTACTTTTTATTTCTATTGTTTGCTAATAAATAACGCTGATAGTACCTCCTCTCTCTCTCCCCTTTTCTCCTCTGCTGTATGATCAAGATTTTGGAGAGCAAAACATAAAATTTGCATGCATCTGATGTCGAACTAGAAACTTTCGGGGAGTCAACATTATTTTTTTACTCAGTCGTCATATAACATGAACACACGCAAACATTCACATGTGCTTTTATTATTTTGTGTTCGGTAAGTACAAGTATATTCTTACATAAATTATTGTTTAATTTAATAAATTGTAAACTCAGTGCTATACTAACACTCCTGTGTTTCATTATACAGCTCACAGGTTGAATTGAAAGCGAATGTTGCGTGCATACGGAAATAACACAGAAAAAAAAAAAGCGAATGGAAGCAATTTAAAATCAGTGGAGCAAGGTTAGTATTACGAGAACGTAAAAACATGTGCTTTCATTGTTGTCCGAATTCGCGGCAAACGTGGAGTTGGAGGGGAGAGCAGAGAGGCGCGACAGATGCACGCTTGAACTCGCCGTGACCCTGCGCTTGGCAGCCATATTCTTACTTTCACTTTGTACAGACAACATTTACTGATTAGACGATGTAAAACTCAGTGATACTTTAACAGTTTATCGATAATACTGAATGTAGAAAAATTGTAAATAATGAAGTAGCACGTTACATTTTTAATATAACTAGTAAATAGGTGAAAATCATTGTGACGTTTGTTTGGCGTCTACCTTCTGCTTTCGCACTGTGCGCCTGCGCCCCAGAGCGCTGTGGGTGAAGTTCGGGCTGACACCTGGCGAGAAAAATGACAACCATACTACAAGGGGACATGTAGATTGGGACGACTTGCACGTGACTTCGACGGCACTCGAGAACAACAGGAGAGAACGGTACGGAGCGCTTGCCAATCGGGACACAGCCTAAGTTGTACAATTAGGTACAAGTATTGTACAATTAGGTACAAATTGTTGTACAATTATTTCCCCCAGTTGCCCAGTTGGAGTTGGGGGGCATAACACTGGTACTATTTGTACTCACAGTGCTTATTCATGTATTTTGTTTAATATTTTATTTCAAATTCACTGTCAGAAACTAGTGTTGCCAGTTCCTGGATGTAGGTTTACCTACTCTGTTGGTTGTCACTGTCAAGCTTCCAGTATTCGTACAGCATAAAAAGCCATAACCCCCTCTCAAAATATATTCATTGTATACGCCAAGATGCTCAATAGCCTAGCAACACATCATGAAAAAACATGCCAAGAGGACCCAGTGGGTTTATAAGTCAGTGCTGCCACTATTTGTAGGTTAGCTTAGCCTGTGAAAGATCATATAGTGGAATTTTTGTGAAGTGGGTTGCCAAATATAACAAGGGGACAATGGGTCCCCCTCATAAAAAGCTACAGTAAAAGCCCACAGGTCGCCAACACTAGGCCCCCAACAGTGTTGCCAGACATAGGTACATGAGCCCCTCAGGCCCTTTGATAAAACTTTACAGTGAACCCAGTTGACAACACTGTCAATCTACGGCAGTGTTGCCAGATGTAAACAGGGTAGACCCCCCTCATAAAAGGCTACAGTGGGTCCACAGTGTTGCCAACTCTGCCCTCAAAATATACATAAAAAGCTACGAAATAGTTGGTGAAATTTTCGTGGGGTGAGTTGGCAACACTGAGCCCCACATGATGATTCGAGCCCCAAATGAGGGCTTAGAACCCGGACACTAGGTCTACTAGGATGGATGAGCTTCGTGAGGCGAGGGAAGGAAGGAGACGATATACGGACGATTGGTATGAGTCAAACGCTGAAACAGACAGCATCATCACACAACTCATCGCATTGACTGAGGCGCCAACTTTCTTCCTAACCTCGCATGATATATAAATAAAATACCATTACCATGAAATCCAAAGGTGTCATTTATCAGGTACCATAGGCGGACCATGGTCGAACCCTGTTAAGAATGTCACATCAATAATACTAGCTTGGGAATGTCATGACCTTCTTTTTTCTCTATAAAAAAGAGAGAGAGGGTCATGCAACTTGTGGTTTGCTTGGCTAAGAGGAATTTCCTGAGAATTTTTTCCATTCTAAATATTCCTGTGTGAGTGTGTGTGTAGAGATTGATATGCTTATGTATGTGTGTAAACATTAAGGCATTGTCTTGTTAAGAATATCACATCGATAATACTGTCTTGGGAATGTTATGCCTTTCCCTTTTCTTTATAAAAAAGAGAGAGAGGGTCATGTGATTTGAGCTGAATGGTTGGCTAAGGGGAATTTCATAATTACTTGTTTTGTTACAAGAATTCTTTGCATTCCAAACATTCCTAAGTGTAGAGATTGATGTACTTACAGCTATGTGTGGTCATTAACCTGTTAAGAATGTTACATCAATAATACTGGCTCGGGAATGTCATGACCCCTCCCCCTGTGACAAAGTTATGTGAATTGGTGTCTGCATGTGTAGTACTACGTTCTGGAGCGGTGTAGTGTGTGGTGTATGGTTACATGGTACGTGCTAACTAATCAAATAGGAAAATAGTTTGACCTAAAAGAGATGAATGGAGAAGGTTACATAATTTAGAACTACATAATTACATCAAGAAGATTTAGGTGGACAGGTCATGTGGCACGAATGGGAGAGGAAAGAGAAGTTTACAGGATTCTTGTTGGGAGACCTGATGGTAAGAGACCTGTAGGAAGACCAAGACGAAGATGGAGGGCCAACGTTGAGATAGACCTAAAGGAAATCGGTAGGGATGGAAAAGAGTATATAGATCTTGCTCAAGATAGGGACAGATGGAAGGCCTGTATTGCTGCAGCTACGAACCTTTGGGTTTAAGAAAGCTAGAGAGTTAGTTAGTTATGAAAGCACATGCTACTATAAAAAAATACAATCCCTGGCATAGAATGAACTTTTAAAAAATGAAATTTATTTCCACATAATGAACCTCAACCTATACAATTGTACATTTTTTTAATCTGCAGTATTTAAATTAAGCAGACTTAAATAAGAATTGGGAATACGTACATAATAGAATAGAATCAACAGTTAAGTAATGTATAAACGAAGAAAAAGTAAGCAATGGTTCGCATAACCTAATAGAAGTAGACTTAGGTGGTTAAAGAACAGCATGTTTAGAAGTAACAAAAAAAAGAGATTACTTGAAAAGTAAAATTAACGCAATTGAAATAAAAGTATTAGAGGTGCAAATGAATTTAGAAAGGGGTGGCAACCTAAAGTAAACTTGATGAAAAATGGCTTACTATTTTAGTTATATGGAAGAATTGCTTTAATGACTTTTTAAATGTTCATGTAGGAGATAAATCAGAAATAAATGAAGCAGAACCTATGTACGTACGTTGAAACGTTTATATTGAAACGATGGAACGTACTGTCATCCTGATATTCGCGATTAGTCAAACATGTCACAAGAATGTAACTGCTATTAGTAAACTTACGAGGAAAATAAGTTTTGTAGAAATTCTCTTGTGAATATGAATACCATGTTAGTACCTTTGCTATTTTTTAAAAAAAATTGTGAAACCATATTACATTAAATATTAATTAATTAATTAATTCTCTAGCCTTCTTGAACTCGAAAATTCATGGTTACAATTCAATTTGTTTTTATCCTGAGCAAAATTTATATATATTCTATTCCATCTTTACAGATTTCTTTTAGGTCCATCTCCATCTTCGTTTTTGGTCCTTTACCATCAGGCTTCCCAAGATTCCTGTAAAATCTCCTTTATTCCTTTCTCATTCGTGTCCACCTAAGTATTCATGATTTAATCATCAATCTAATAATACTTGGAAATTAACATAAATTATGTACTTCTAAATTATGTAACCTTCTCCATTCACTTGTTTCTTCATCCCTTTAAGGCTAAAATTTTTTCCTAAAGATCTTATTTTCAAATACTCTCAATATCAATGGAAGGGATCAAGTTCTTGCATCCACAGGCAAAATTACTGTTATTGTATATTTTAACTTTTAGTTTCTTAGATATTAAACGAGAAGACAGAGAAAAATAACATGCATTAAGCCTTCTTTTTTCATTTCTTCTTTAATATCATTTTCATTTGTAAGTATTACCTAAATTTGGAAACTGGATCAAACAAGTTAGTTTCGGCCTGTACTTTTCTCTTTACTAACTTTCTTACTTGATTTAAAAAAATATTTTAGAATTATTCTTAATTGTATTTACATCATCTGCATATGCTAACAGTTGAGTCACAGTACTTCGTTAGTTTCTTTTAACTTCCTAACAGCATATGCTAAGGCAAAATTAAAAAGCAATGGATATGATGCATCTATGTTTTATAGCCTTTCATGAATTGTACATTTGTCAGACATATTAACAAGATTCTTAGGTATTCCAAATTTGAAAAATTTATCTTTTTAGCATCTTTAACTTCAATCAAGTTAGTTTCTGGAACTATAGGTTCTTCTTCATTTATTTCTGATTTATCTCCTACATGAACATTTAAAAAGTCATTAAAGCAATTCTTCCATCTATTTAAAATAGTAAGCCATTTTTCATCAAGTTTACTTTAGGTTGCCACCCCTTTCTAAATTCATTTGCATCTCTAATACTTTTATTTCAATTGCGTTAATTTTACTTTTCAAGTAATCTCTTTGTTTTTGTTACTTCTAAACATGCTGTTCTTTAACCATCTTGAATCTTTATTTCTAGATAACAGTCACATATTCTATAAGATAGACGTTTATTAATTATTTTTGAAGTTGAAGTATATTCGTGACAGAAATCTTGAAAACGTAAGAAATTCCAAATGGAAAGAAACAAGTGAAATACTGCTTCTTGTGTTGAACATTGATTAGATTAAACTGTACGCAGCTATTTTCTAATCATATAGAATTTATAAATTGTGTCCGATGGGTTTATGCCACACCAAACGCAAATTTATTCCAATAAAAATACGCCCAAAACTATATATACACAAAATCATATTCAGAACATAAGTCAACATTTTTTTTGTATTCGAGTAACTTCATAAACCAAGATAATGGAAATAATTTGTTACGTTTAGGAATTGAAAGAGGAAGTTGAAAAAAAGATAATTTAGTTGAATCTTTCAATAAATTATAATATGCCTACAAAATGAAGCAAAAAGTACAATTTATACAAAAAAGCTAAAAACGAAGCACAAAATGAAAGGGAATGGCTACACAAACGCAATGTACGCAGTCGAATTGGGGACTGTTTGACGAGGTTCTATTCCCCCATTAAAGAGCATCTCCCCAGCTAATATATTGATTGATTACTTGATTGAGTTGGTATTTTAAGTCCACTTTATGCACAGTAAGGCTAATCGGGACTGTATCTACAGTGTAATGTGGGATCCGAACCACTATGTGCCTCCACATCGAACCCGGGACCCCTTGATTAAAGGGCGACGATGTTAGCACTGCGCCTTCAGGGAGGCCCCCAGCTCGTATAATTTGCATAAGCATCCTCCCCACCTACTCCGTTGTCTACAGGTTGATCCGTGCAATTTTACGCCACCTATCCCCATACTCAACCAAGCATCCAACCCAGCTAGTAATTACCACTTCTAGCACTGAATATAATTACATAAGTAAACTTTATTCCATCTCACTATAATTTACCAAGCTGAATGAGGGAACACAAAATGAAAAGTTGAAATATGAATAAGCCTGACTTCTAGAAGAGACATAATCTCCACCCTCCTCCCTGGTTGAAACCTCGCTTACAAATGTATTGGCACCTCACTGTAATAGTCTTTATATTTTATTATACAGGGTGTTCTTGCTAGAGGTATACAAAAGTAACTGCTTTCAATGCGAAAACTACTCCTTACAGTGTCTCGTAGTGAAGCACCTATCCCAGATTTTACATTTCTTCATGGTAGTGCACCACCACACTTTCAATGCAATGTTAACACGTTTCTGAATGAAACGTTTCCTAAACGTTGGGTCGGAAGAGGGGCCCAACTGCCTGGCCACCGAGATCCCCAGATATGAAACCATTAGACTTGCTTGAATGGGGCTTCAATTAAGGTGTTGTGTAAAGAGTAAAGTTCATGATTTGGGTGATTTGAGACAGCGTATCGTTGAAGCGGTTGCGCCAATAATGCCTCACATACTGGTCAACGCTTGGCACGAGCTTGAGTATCGTTTGGATATCTGTCGAGCTACACATGATGCCCACATTGAGGTGTACCAGTTCACATAAAAAAAATCTGAGTTACTTTGTACAAAACAGGGACAAGAAAGTTAATAAACTTCACAGATGCTAGAATATGTGTGTGTATTTTTGTTCTACTTCTAGCCCGGACACCCTGTATTATAGGACGTAAATGTGTTAGGAAACTTTCGTCTCTGAAGTGTGTAAACGGAGCAGTGGCAGCGTCGTCGATTTGTAATCAAGGGGTCCCGGGTTCGATAACCGGTGGAAGCACGTGGTGGTTCGGATCCCACTTTGAACTGTAGGTCCAGTCCCGATTAGCCTTTCCATTCATGAATGGACCCTCGCAAACATCCGTTCATTCTAAGACCTGGATTCTAACCCTGGCGTCATAGCGCGATGTACTAACCACTCCGCCACGGAGTCCGGCTATAAAGTAATGATAATAGAAAAAGGAAAAGTAATAAATGAAGAATAGAATTAACAGTTTTTCCATATTTCGTAGGGTCAAGTCAGTGTACGACTATATTTATTACCATAGAATGAATCAAATGTCGAATTTTCCTAACGTTAGCTATGATTTCAAGTTTTGAAAGATTGTGTCCATATCATATCGTATCATATCGCCAAATGTCTGTATCTATCTTTTAGAACTTGAAAAATGCAAGTAGGTAAAGGTGGAAATTGTTTTGTACTTGTTAAACTTGTAAGAATATACATATAAACATCTAACTTACAATAAAAGAAACATAAACTAAAAGCCTCTAATTACTGTTTCCATTTCTAAAGTTTTATATGGTTGGTGTACCACTTATAAGTCCATGGTTATTAGCGTTTGTTATGTTAAAACTTTCTTCGTCATACTTACAGTAGACGTCTCTCACGTCAAAACAAATATCTGCTCACGTAGGCTACAGACGAAAGAATATTAACGCTTAACTTCTTTAAAATAAATATGATAGCATAAAGCCTATTTGTATAGAATTGCAAAATAATTAGAAACAATAAAAAAATTGACATGATTTGTTCCAAAAATTGTGATCGATAGCTTTTAGGTAACCTAATTATCCTGATTATATTCAGGACACTACCGAAAATAATGAAATCAAGCACCAGAAGCTAACACTGGAAATTCAAGCATTAAAGCATTTGAACATGCAAGACATTTCCTGAACGGTGCTACTGCAAATGAATCCGTAATTCAGGCAAAAGGAAATTTGAGATTGATTTTCAATAATACAAACCAGTTACAAAAAATAGAGGATTGAAAATGAACTTTTTAGATAAGAAATTCATTAGTGGATGATTTCTAGAAAATTACAGACGAAAATAAAAACATAAGAAGAAGTTATGTCAAACGACTATAAACATAACAATTTCAGATAACACAGAGACATAACAGCTAATCCCTGCACATTCGGAAAAGGAAACTTTTCAGCTCCCCAAGAAGAACAGAAGGGGAAATAATCGATGCATGAAAATTCCTTAGGACTAAACAAGAATCAAACTGACACACATCGATGTATGATAAACGTGTAAGGCCCAGGAAGAAGCAAAGGAGGCAGACATCGATGTATGATAAATGTGTAGGACCCAGGAAGAAGTAAGGGGCAGACATCGATGTATGATAAACGTGTGGGACCCAGGAAGAATCAATAGGGAGACATGCATGTATGATTTACATGTTGTTTCATTGTTGACATTCCAGTCAGTCTATTTCCTGCCTCAATAAATTATCCAAACCTGAAAAATATATCTCACAATTTATTTCATACAAATTATCTTTTAAAAATAAGTGAACTCTTCTGTTTAAAATCTTATTTTTGCATGTCGTTTTAATGATCTTTTTTGTTACATTCATTTAGAAATTAAAACGCAGTTTTGCGTGTTTGTTTTTTGTGCGTGAGTATGTGAGAAGTGGCGTGCATGTGTGAATTGGATTTTGTCCTCGGTATTTCTCTCCTCCAATACATTATTATCAGTGGCGGCGATTGGGTCCCAAAACTTGGGGGGCAAAGTGCCAAAAGTAGGGGGGGCAAAGACAGTATATTTCTCTTTGTAGATAAGATTTAGCATAGTGCGGGGGCAAAAGTGGCGTCCCCCTAATCGCCGCCACTGATTATTATTATTATTATAAAATATAGAGGTTGCGCTAATACACAGAGCCAATATATGAATCACATTAAAACAACACAATATAATCAGAACTACCGTGTAACTGAACGTTTCCCCATATGAAGAACGTGAGATAATATATCCGACAATGTCCATCTGGCATTTCTCTTATAGCAATGTGTTTCGAAAGAAAATAACAATAGTTGCATAAGTGGAGAAAAAAAGTAGTATAGAGTTCCGAGGGACAGCATGGAGTTGTAATCATTTAACATTCTATATATGTAGTAAAAATCACATGTCTCTCGTAGAATCAATCCGCATCAGATGAGAGAAGAGGTACTTAATCGAACCGTAGAGTCAGAAGTTTAAATAAGTCGACAATGAATAATGTCCAATTAACACATATAAGCATATAGTGTGCAGGAACTCATTTATTACGTCATGTAGACTTGAAACACACACGTGACTAATGCAAGGTCTGACATTGGCTGGACTTCTGAGCTGGATGAGCAAAGGGGACACTAAGGACAGGCTGACTAAGGTTGACTTAGGCTGAGTATACTGTGGCCCCGTATACTTCCTCTTTGGCCGGCACGGGCTGGTTGTGATTTGCCTAGTATTTGTATATACCTCTCATAGTTATTCTACTAGTATAAAATTTGAAAACCAAATAAGGGTAGATTGCTACGGGTTATGTTGACTTTGGGGGATTTTTGGGGGGTTTGCAGTGCACTCTATACAGCCTCTATACTTAACGACTATGAACTATCTAAAGTAGTATATAACTATACCTTCCACTGCGCAGATATGTTAATCCCCGTACCACTCCTTAGTTTCATATTTTAAGGGGAAATAAGAGACGTAAAGGATTTCACGAGCAGAGCATGGTTGTTGCTCTGGCACTTGTGTACATTTGGCCATCCAAGTCTCTGATTTGATTAGATTATAAAATTAGACTGCAATATGGCCAGAGAGCTGCAGATCGGGCAAATGGACATTTCCACTTTGACATGAAAAACGTTTTAAATCCATTCATTTTACAGATAATGACACAAACATGAGATGTGCAAAATATCTCGGCGATATTTGTTTCGGTTCTCGAGAAACACGCCTTCAAACACCGCTGAAATTCACCTACTACGTCACGCCTTTGCAAACGTCCTCTCCACAGACAGGAGGTCCTCTGACGTCATCACTTAGAAATGCAAGCAGGCGGGGCTTCTGCTCGTCCCGTCAACTTAGCATGAGCCGCGGAAGCGACAGCATATTCACTTGTTACTGTGTAAAACAAGTATCTTACAACTTCCAGTGCAAAAATATGTGCTCCATTTCTTGGAGATGAATTATGGCCTAGCAGTATAGTAGTATTTACTATAATTCAGTCACTTGGTACAGGGTTTTCCCATTAGGGTTACAAAGCAAACATTGTAACAGTCAATGGCTGAACACGTGAACAGCCTTGTTCATTGCGAATACATATGTTAGTTCTGACTGGCAAGAACTTAATGTTATAGGAATGCCTTTTCTGGAATTACAATTATTATCGTCATAATATTTTCTTCACAAATTTTAAGATAATGCTTTTCGAACACACTGGTTTACACGCCAATTTCTGCAATATAAGAGGTGATACGGTATAAAAAGGTACGGTGAGTTTTTAAATTTCCTGCAGTAAATGACAGTTTTCTTCAGTTAATATATATATATATTGCAAATTTTTGTATTTAGCCTACTTTTAGGTAGCTTTTCCGTTCACTTTGTTTAACCGCAACGATGAGAACGCATGGTTAATTTATTATATATCCTCTCTAACATCACATTTCTTACCACTTTTGGCTAATCGATACAATGAAGATGAATAACTACAAGCAGTATTCGAAGTCGGGGTGCAGGAGTACACCCCCTCCACACACACACACTACCACCAACTGCACAATCTAAGTATCACCCAACCTGCTATGATAAGAGACGAACTTTTTCTTCTGTCCCATCTCATTTCGAAAACATTCACTCGTCCCATCTACTTTTATGAGACGAGACGGAACATGCCTCCTCTCGTGAGCAACACTAACATTAACAATAGAAGCATCCCCCTAGCTGTCCCCAAAGTCTCGAGCAAACATCCTCCCATGTAACATTTTCCAGTTCAATGAAATGTCACTCACAAGGAAACAGTCATGCCCAGGTCGAGAGTCAAACCTGGAACATTCGACTTCCTCAGATAAATCATGAATTTTGTGTATAATAATTACAACGCAAGTTCATTCCTGGTAATTCTGAATCTGCAGTTTGGTTTGCATATATAAGCAGGATAATATTTAGTTTTCGAGGGCTGTACCGTTGAAACGAGGAGTCAAAAAAAAAATTAAGAAAGTTTTTTTTTGTATTTATAATCATAAGCCTTTGCATACGTTGTTAATTCTATATTTTTCTAGACTTGAGACGAGAACGAGAATTGCCCTCCCAATGTTTATAAATTGAGACGAGACTGTCAATGAGACATTTACAAATAAACACGAGACAGACATTTACAACTCTCAACGAGAACGAGGCTGCCATGTCTCGTCTCGATAGGATCCTTAGTGGTGAAGTTGTGAACCAACCAATTAATGCGTTAGGGGTAACGAGATGAGGCGGCTTTTTTCGCAGTACAAAATTCAAAATAATTATATCGTACTATTTCAGTATGGGATATTGTTATACACATGGGCGTATATATAGTTCACGGGGGGAGGGATGGATCAACTTTTGGTATGATTAGGGTTGCTTTATTTCGTAAGTGAAAATCCATGACACTGCTGGCCGGAAGCTTGTTGGGGAGCATGGGGGAGGGGATGTTGGACCCGACAAAGTTGTGTGTTTGTACTCACGAAGTCATGCTACTTGGTATTAATACTTTTCTGTTCATCTTGTGTCACTACGTTTTTAAGAACCAAATTTCGTTAATATGATTCAGGGGGGGGGGATAACTGATTTCACAGTCTCAATGCAGTTCTTATCGCAGAAATTCCGAAACTATCAGGAAATTGCAGATATTGGTCTGCAGTCCCATCTGGTGTGTGGAATTACGAAATTTCCTTCCCACCCGTATCCCTTCCTATACGTCTCTAATTTAAGAGAATGAAATAAGTCCGAAGGAATTTTTTATGAACAAGCGGATAGAACAAGGAAACTGGTAATTTTAGTGAACCAAAAAAAGAGGGAGTTGGACCCGTTAAATCCCCCTTAAATACGCCCATGGTTATACACATTATTTCCTTGTAATAATTATACGTAAACTAAGTATAGATATGTATTGTGCAACTAATGTAATCTTCTCAGTGTATTTTCTCTTATCTGCACAAAAATATTTGATCATAATTTGAGCAACAGAAATGGAACACAAACTGAAATTTGCTTTATGGAAAAGGAAGTTAAATAGGCTTTATAAATAAAGTGAAGAATGTGAAAATTCCTATTTTGCACTACATAGGTTACGGTAAATATCGATAAATCCGGGAGGAGGTATAGAGTTATTGAATTATTGACTCTGCTGCGGCACATTGCGTAGACGACTTCAAGAATTTCCCAATAGAATTTGCTCATTTTGGACACGTGTCACTTTTTCAATCCAGCAACGATACAATTTTTGACACTAAATCTTCAGGGGTATATGAATAGCGAAGCTCTGACAGAAGGAGATAAACGATTCCCACTTAACATCGATCACAACTTTAAGCGATCACGTCAAAAACTTAATATGCGAGGATTATATGTACAAAAATTATAGGTCTATATATTTTATTGGGTTGGATGTAATATCTTATTCTTTAGTTTTACTTAGTATTTGAATTATTTTTTTAATAATAGTGGCTAGAAATGGTATTATATCTACTTATTTTTACCCTTGTAGATTTATATTTTTGTTAGTCATTTTATTATTATTGTTAATATTAACTTTTATAAGAATATTTTTTTTTATTTTATTTGTTTTTTGAAGGATCATTGGTCATTACCTTATTTTTAATTTTAGGATGGGGGTATCAACCAGAGCGAGTACAAGCAGGGGTATATTTACTTTTTTATACATTACTTGCTTGTGCTTGAGCTAGTGAGGAGATTTGCACCAATTTCGTTCTAATTATTTTTTGTAAGATGGGTTCTTATAATAAAGAAAAGTAGTTATGGGCCAGATTTGATATTACAACTTTGTCATGAACGATATTTTAGTGTGTATGTATTTATAAGATATTAAGGCACTCCATGTGAAAGTGTCCCTGAATCTCAATTCTTAAAATTAAATGCAATGCTGTAACCTCGTCCTATCTTGTGAGTGAACAATTTAAATTGTCATTTGTATAAATAAATAAGTTAGAAATTAGAAGATATTTTACATAATGTTCGTTTATTTTTTGTAATGTTGTCTTCTATTGTGTCTAACCCTTGACACAAAAAACAGTTAATTCCTTCTTTAACTATTACATATCCCCTCAACTCCATTAGAATATTGGAAGGTCAAATACCTTCTCTCTTTGACAATTCACACAAATTAAAATTAACTTCTTATTAAGTGAAGAGGAAATGTTCCGTCCGTGCCACCTATGACACAAAATTGTTCACTTATACGAGTAGTTACAAATTTGGGAAAGTATTTTAAGGGTAGTGTTGTTTGATCAACAGTGTTAAGTTTCATATTTAATTACACAGAAACTGTAAGATAAATGTTGCTCAACTACCAGTAGATTAGTTACTTTAATATCACAAATGTAGTCCACGTGTCACACACGTAATAATGGAACGCCCCCCCCCCCCCGGGTATCTAAAAAAAGGGACACTTGAAAAGTATCTATAGAGAAGAGAAAAATAGGCAGGAGATTGTGTTATGGAAGCGAATAGTACAGGGGATGCTGCAACATTCGATACATACAGCTGAAGAGAAGGGTAGGTTTATAGACTTGAAGATGACGTTCATTGAATGACGACCATTTCTGCAGTTGTCGAGGCATAACCTGCATCGCTTGACGTAAAATATCCAAAGGAATGTGAGCGATTCTTCAGTTGTATCAGTCGACATGATCTAAGACAGTTCCTGTCCTGATTCCACATTAAACTGAAGGTTTGGTCCTGATCAGCTTCAAAGCTCCCACTGCTCCTCATAGGAAGGCTGCTCACCACTAGAAGGAAGGTCGCTTTGACCACTAGAAGGAAGGTAGCTTTCTTTGTATGTAGCAGATGCATCTGTTTCGCCTGAACTGGAAAGACAGCAGAAGTGGTACGGGCAGCTCTCAGTAGTTGATAAGCCCCACAACGGCGTCAACGTGGCTACCATCTGTGGGGGCCTCTTTTGTTTCAGTTGGAGAGGGACGCAAGGCCGTTCGTACCGTACAGCCTTGCGCCGGAGAACCAACCGTGTACAGTCCGGACACTTCTGGGTTACGTATAATAACGTGATGGGGTCGTTATTTGCCAGAAATGTCAGTGACTGTATTACACGTGCAGTCATCAAAATAGGTACTGAATAAGAACCCGGGATAGAATCCTAGAACAAGCATGTGTGTTTCTCTCTACGTTCCTGCATTGACGTCGGGAGGGGGGTCCAACAGGTCCCTGAACCCCCTCCTGAAGATTGGCATTGTTAATTTCAAGTTACAAAAAAAAAAAACAGAACGTTTATTGATTTAGCTGTTTACATACTGACACACGCTGACTCTAGTCACCCAAACTGTTTTATTTGGAAGAATAGCGAATTTTCTTAAGATACTGAATTAAACTAACTTCCATCTTAGCTTTAATAAACACTATATTTAATCTAACCCTCCTCCCTAAACAGGTAGCCCATCACTGAAGCCCCCACTAAAATCGTTCATCATAGTCCCCCAAAATAGTTTACATGAATACGTAATAATTGATGTCTATTTGAATGAAATACCATGTTAAACTGTCTATATTATATAATTGTTCGATTTTAGAAAAACGTAAAGCTAGTACATTGATTGGTTAAATGCAATAAATTAAATTATGTAAATATGCATATAAATAGTGTTTGTGGGTGTGTTTATCAAACTCAATTTAAGTATTTAACACAAATTGTTACACAAGTTAAAATAAATATAGAAAATTCAACCTTCGCAAACCAAATTACATACATACTCCAACCGGATGACCGATTTAATTGTTGTTTCACGAGACATTACAGAACCCAAGCTAGAAATTCTTTACCTTAGTGCGATAATATAATACGGTTCGTCTTTCAAAGCATCGGCTCCCCCTGGTTTTTGGGGAAACTATAATTATTTTAGTAACCCATAAAAATAATGACGTGGATTTTAACTTCAGTGCAAAATTAACTTGTTAAAGTTAAGATTTTTTGTGACATGAAGTTAGAAATGCGGATTCGATATATTTTTGTTCAAAAGATGCACCTGCTTTAAATTAAGCAGTATACCAACATTAAGCATTATATTTTAAGAAGTGATTTTATTAATGGTCCTCCTCCGTGGCCGTGCGGTTTAAGCGTAATCCGGTCGTGCCGACCCTATGTCACTAAATCACCTGTTGAAGATCTCCACACCTCTAGGTAGGATTGTGTGAGGGAGACTGGCAGTTAGGAGATAGCCAAGGTTCTTCCAGTGCTGTAGAGTCACGGGATATGTTATGCTATGTTATGATGTTATTAACGAATATCGAGAATATAGCTTATATTTTGTAATGCAGCTATGGTATAATATTTAACATTTACCTCAGCAAAGCGCCAAACAAGGATTCTCGGAACACACGAATATGAGCGAAGCGAGCAAGAAAACTATTACATCCATTTTTTTGCAGGCTTTAAAGTAGTCTATATTAATTTAATGGGGTGTCAATACTTTCTTAGGATTCCGAGATATAAGGTATTTTCCAGCTTCTCTTTTGGCACGTTCGGGGTCGAAAACGTGTGGATGTAATTTCGCTTACAGTCTCCAAAATTTAATGTTCGAACTCTCTCTCCACTACAGAAATCACACGACAATCTAAAATTCAACACTTTATCACTATCTGCGCCTCTAGATTGCAAAACTTCATTATCATCGCCATTCAGTATTATAAATCTACTTAAAATTAGAAACTTTTATAAATTAGAACTCTTTCAGATACTCACAGCCCCATGCATTCAAAGATGGCCTTTGTAGTTACTTAGACACAGATTGTGAGCCAACAATGGAAAATTGTTGTTGTATTGTTGTGTCCAAAGTTTATTCATTGAGTTAAGCCCTAGAATGAAAATTCTTATTCACAGAGACTTAAGCATGCACTGAGCTTAGTGTATGTAGCTCTTTATAATATTTCTTGATTCAATTGTTTGCTGGTGCACATGTGCGGGCAGAGTGAAATTACCACTAGGCATTTGATTATTATCATTCAGTGCTTTCAGTTCATTGACGCCTCCAATATGTCAGGTATGTAATGTTATTTAAAGAATGTATTTCGCCAGAAGTATTTGTAGGAGGAGTGAAGCCATTAAAAAAACTCAAATAATACAAATATGACTATTATTATTATTATCATGCTTATGATTATTATAATAAATTTAATTATAAACTAAAAAATGAATTTTATTCTAAATTATTACTATTATTAATATTATTAAATCCTGAGGGAGATTTTTTACTCCATTCACCAGACGAGTGAATATCAAGTACAACTATATTTATTATTATTATATTTCTTTCATTTAGTGTAATGAAATATATTGTTATTACATTTGGTTAATAACTTTTACAAATCTCGTTCAAGATAAAGCTTCAAAAATTAGGAAGAAATCTTAACCATAGTGTTTATGATGTGTGACCTTTTACGTAAAACTAAAATTTTCGAAATTTTGAAAATTGTGATACCATTTTTTGTTGTTTTTATTGGTAGAGTGTGTATTTTACATCTAATTTTTCGATTGAACGTTTTTAACTTCGATATTCTATTTGAGTAGTAAATAACTAACTGAACTTTATTTCCGTTATTAACAATAACCAGTTTTCTGATGTTTTGTAAGTTGAGATATTATCATCGAATGTTCGCAATTTTACTTTTCTCAGACACACTTTCAATCTTCCCAACTGTTTATTGGGAGGAGATGAAGACAAGGTTTTAACAAATGTTTTTAGCATTTTGCAACGAGCTGGCCTCTTACACTGTTTCAGAGGGAGTTTTTAGTCGCTTCTTAACGGTATGTCCTGTGCAGATCACTTTGCAAACTTGCATTTTTAACCTTTATCAACGGTATCTTTAAATCCTTTTTTAACTTTCGACAAAGGATTTTAGATAAGATATATTTTTCTCGCATAATTTGAAGAACACAAAATGGCCTTTTGTTCAGGCGCACCAAAAATTTGTAGCTATTCACTGAGTCATTCATTCGAAGGTATCAAGCACCATGTCTCTACTTCGCGAATACTAAGTTTTATGCATTGATACGAGATGTCGTCAAACTCTCTGAAACTGCGCCTCACATTTGAAATACATGTTGATCTCTAATTATGCACTGAACTTTTAAAATAATTTCATGGTTCAAAAAAAATTATAGTGTAATGGAATTACTCTACTTAATAGACAGGCAGAAGGGACAATAAAATAATTATTCCGCATTAAAGCTCCGTTAGCAATATATTTAACTGGAGGCAACGTCAAATCATAACATTTACTTGTTTCTGAGATGAAATCCTTTATAATGATTGTTGTCTCTTAACCGTTAAATCGACCAGGTTAATGTATGTTGCCCTGAGCTACATCCAAATTTTTCTTCTTGAGATAATTATAGTTAACACGGACGCACGGTTATAACTGGCCTTTTATATTTGTACGCCAATGACGTCAACTTCAACGTTACTGTACTCCTCTCTACCATATATAGTTTCAGATACAACTTTTAGCCAGGTTATATCACTTGGTTAGTTAAAATTTTCATATATATACCTGCTTGAAATAGGCTATCTATTCTTTCTTTTATGTTACTCTTAATCGTTTTCACATAGTAACGTTTATTTCCATGTTTCTCTCTTTCGTTTCTTTTATTTCTCTATATATTTGCTGTTTCTTCACTTTATTTAATTACTCTACTTCTTTTATCTGATTTCTCTCTCACTTGTTCCTTTCCTGTCGCCTCTCGTTTATTTCATTTCTCTCTAGCTTCCTTTATTTCTTTATTTATATTTATCTGTTTTCTACTTTCTTTCTCTCCCTAATTTTCTTATAGTCCATGGTTCCTCTTTTTCTAATTCTCCCTCTCTCTCGCTTCATTTAATGGTTTCATTCAAATGTCTTCAATTTCTATTCTCTCTATTTCGTTTTCTGCCTGTCTAATCCTTTTGTTTCTATTTCGTTCTCTAAATTCTTTAACTTCCTTATTAATTGCTTTTCTCTATGAACTTATTTTTCTTTTTCTGTCCCTCTTTCCCTGCTTCCTTTTTTACTATGACCCGTAAATATGTGGTTCAACAAAGTTTTATCTCAATTCAGAAGAACGCAACTTAGAATATTCTGTGCCGTAAGAGAAAACATCATATCTCAGGAACTACTGTTTGGTTACTCATTCGTTTGGATTTGGCATAATCGGTTGAAGAAATTCAAAAAGTTTTAATTTCCATAATCGATATCATCATGGGAAAAGTTTCCCATTTTCATCTTTTCTTTATTTTCCTGTATGTTAGTTAATGCTGTGTTTGCCCTGCTGCATTTCAGCCAGACTAAAGGCGTACTGGACCTTTCCTTGAAGGTCCGCAGCCTCTCTCGTTCCGTCGAAGGTCCAAGTAGGAATTGCATGCATTCGTACATTCATTCTTCTCACCCAAGGTTGCTTCCAAGGCACTCAACATAAACGTTTTGAGTTTCTCTTAGTTATGATGTAAACTTCGAGGCAATAAATGTAAGAGTTTGGAAGATTTGTATTCATTAGTTCTTTCCCGGACGTTATGTACAGTCACGGGCAGTTCTGGGGTTGTTAAAATCCAGAAGTGTTCATGACTGTTAAGTTTATGTCAAAACAAATTATCCAAATTTGAATATGCAAGTTAACTATCGATAATGTAAAACTGAATTCTCTACTACATGTAAAAAACACACGCACATGGAATTTGGAAAATGTGCTACACTTTGTGCCGAAAATCTCTGCAACAAGGGGAGAATGTGATATGATCATATTTTTGTGACGTCACAACTTTAAAATATGTCACTGATATATTATTTTTTATGAAAGGACACGTAAATGTTTTGTTATTGTACTTGTTTATAATGTATATCCTTTGTTTATTAATATTTATTGTATTTTATGCTATATTATAAGTAATTTAATGTATCTTTATGTTTGAGAGAGTGCACTATGTGAATTTGTATTTCTAAAGTTGTATAGATGTCAGTTTTGTTGGTGGCATCTTTTTGTAGATAGTAAATGATTCATCTGTACTTGAATCTGTGTTCTTGAAATAGTATAAAAGCGAGGATATCGCGTAGGAAATATCACACATTCGCCGTAGATCGTAGATAGAATTTAAACTAAAAGGAACTGCTCGGTGCTAGGCCTATGCGACCATAGGTACGCCGATAGCCATGCATTGATGATATGGTACAATACTACAACCATTCTAGAAAACTAATTAAGTCAATCCAAAGACCAATTCTGAATAAATTGTTACGAGCAGATATTGGCTCAGTTTTGTTTACATACCTCTTGGTGTGGTAGTTCCGGCGATAGCTAGGCCTATGTGACTATAGGTACGCCGATAGCCACACATTGAGATTATGCGTTATAGCTGAGTCAAAACACCGTTGAAGCGAAATCCTCGCCTTCGTCTCAAGTATATTCGCATTATAATTGCAATAAATAAAGAAGAAAACCTTTCAGTTCATCTACTGCAGTAATGTTGTCTTATTTCTCTGTGCTGTGAAAAATTGTCTTTGCCTAACACATATCCCTGTACTTGAGAGGAGTCTGTGTACTTCGCCGAGTCTCATCGTTCATCGCTGAGTATTATTTAGTTATTATTAATAGTAGTATAATAAACGACTTAATACAAAATATAATAATAGAAAGCACCTTTAGAACGTATCAAGTGACAGCTTGACGTGTTGGCTCGATTTTGTAGTGTACGTACATGGGCAAGACAATGGACATTTCCACTATGATATGAAGAACGTTTTAAATATATTCATTTTACTGATAATGACACCAAACTGAAATGTGCAAAATATCTCGGCAATATTTGTTTTGGTTCTCGAGATACACGCCTTCAAACACTGCTGAAATTTACCTCCTACGTCACAGATTTAAAAACGTCCTCTGCACAGACTAGACAGACCTGACGTCATCCTTTAGAAATGCGTAAACTAGCATGGTCTGTGCAAGCGACAGTCATTTCTTACTGCGTAAAACAAGTATCTTGTTATAACTTACTGTGCAAAAATAATGTGTGCTCCATTTATTGGATATGAATTATGCCCTAACAGTATAGCAGTATTCACTATAATTCAGCCACTCGGTAGAGGGTTTTCATTAGACTGACAAAGCAATACTGCTAAGG
Source organism: Lepisma saccharinum (assembly GCF_977018435.1). Lineage (NCBI taxonomy): Eukaryota > Metazoa > Arthropoda > Insecta > Zygentoma > Lepismatidae > Lepisma > Lepisma saccharinum. Next base: position 32,620,140 of record NC_139247.1, read on the forward strand.
TAACAGTCAATGGCTGAACACGTGAACAGCCTTGTTCATTGCCAATATATAGGTTCTGACTGGCAAGAAATTATTGTTACAAAAATGTCTTTTCTGGAATTACAATTATTTTCGTCATATTTTCTTGGCAAATTTTAAAATAACAAAACGTTTAGACAGGGTGCGAAATCACTGCAGATTGGTGGGGGGTAGCAGCAGGCAGTCACGCACACACACGCACACTATATACCTAGGTATATATATATATATATATATATATATATATATATATATATATATATAGGTATATATATACACACACACACGTATATATAATGTCATTAAATAAGTGTCAATTGTTAAATAATGAAACTATATTATACAATATACGATATATTATATCGACAGCCCTTCATTCAAAATGTAATTGCAAATTGAAGATTTTAATGTAGCTACTACTAATGCTATGAACAATGATTTATTTGCCTAAGGAGACAGGGACAAAAATTAAGAGACAGTAAAAGAAGATAATAGTTTCCTGTATAAAATACACATATAAATGCTAATACGTGTTTTATTAATATATTTATATGTTTCGCGGTTGCTAACGAAAGCCGATGAGAAATGGAGAAGAAATAACAAGTCGGTCTTATTTCTGTGTTCTGGGGATAGCTGTGTTCAGTGTCCTTAGAGGCTCTTTGATGTCCGTTCCTTTTGTACGTTTTCGATATTATTCCAGTCAAATATATTCGAATCCCAAATTAATTGTTTATGTTTCTTGTTAAAACAAAAACTCTCCCCCCGGAAGAGATTGGTGGGGGAAAATTTCAGGACAAGATCATTGGTGGGTGGGGGGGAATTTCCCCCTGGATTTCGCACCCTGCGTTTAGAACACTCGGGCTTACACGCCAATTTCTTCAATATAAAAGGTGATATGGTAAAAAAAAAAAAAAGTACGAGGAGGTGATAAATTTCCTTCAGTAAACGACAGTTTTCTTCAGTTATATTCAAATTTATATATTTATCTTACTTTTACTTCGCTTTTCCGTCCGATTGTTTAATGGTTAGTATGTATCTTCTCTAATGTCACATTTCTTCCCACTTTTGGGTAATCGCGACAATGACTACGAGCAGGAGAAACTCCCCCACCCCACTGCCACCAACACCAACCAGCACAATCTAAGTATCACCCAACCTGCCCACAAGACGAGACGAAACTTTGGTCTGTCCCGTCTCATTTCGAAACATTCGCTTTTCCCGTCTCCTTTATGAGATGAGACGGGAAATATCTCGTCTCGTGAGCAACACTAACGTTAACAACAGAAGTATCCCCTTAGGCCTACTGTCCTCAAAGGCTCGAGCAAACCCCCCTCCTCCACGAAACAACTTCCACTTCAATGAAAGGACATTCACAAAGGAACAGTCATGCCCAAGCTCGAGAGTCAAACCTGGAACATGTGAGTTCCTCAGTTAAATTATGAATTTTGTGTATAATAATTACAACGCCAGTTCATTCGTGGTAATTCTGAATCGGCATTTTGGTTTGCATATACACTTATGAGCAGGATAATAGAAGGCTCGTAGCGTTGAAACGAGGAGTCAAACAAACAAAAACTAATTAAGAAAAGTTGTTTTGTCTTTTTGATCACTATGCACTGTGAAAGTTTGTACGATAAGCCTTTTCATAAGTTGTCAATTCTATCTCTTTCGAAACTTGAGACAAGGAAGAGAATTGCCCTCCGAAACCGGGACAAGACTGTCAACGAGACATTGACAAATACAGGGAGGTTATTTCAGTCGTTCACCGCCAGCGTGACGGCCGTTCGACGGACTCTTCATGCAACAGGTCCCGGCAAATTGCGCTCAGGAAGTCCGTAACAGAAACCGCTTGCTTTGTAATGTTTCCACTTTTCACAATTACAGTTACAATTACAATTGAAATAAGCACGTACCTTGTTGCAAGGATGCTGGAAAAGGTGCCCTCCCAAATACAAATATTTCTGGCGCCTTATTTCTGACATCTAATCTTAGATTAGACATCGCTACTTTTTCCTCAGTTGTCGCGACAGCGCCGGCAGCTTATCGGGGAGTTGTCAGCCGCGAGAGGGCGCTTCATACTGCACGTGTCGGCAGTGATGCCAACCGTAGGGACATTTCCCTACTCATAGGGACTTTTCACTAAATTTCGCCCGCGTAGGGACAGATTTTGCCAAATGAGGGAAAACGTAGGTACTTTTTTCAATCTTGGAAAATGACATTTTTTGAATTAGTTTATCTGGATACTTTTGCGAGGAGGAGAAAAAAGAACTAACTAACAAATCTCCATCAGAATTTTGGAACATGGTATCGGTTACAAAAAACTTTCAAGGTAAGTTCTTTTTTGAAAACATTTCCACTCTCGCGAAAATAGTGCTAACATTGCTGCATTCTAACGCTGAAACAGAAAGAATATTTTCAATGTTAAGTGATACAAAAACAAAAAAGGTAAATAAAATGGGACCAAAATTGTTAAAGACTGCAGGAAATACAGCATATATCACCAACCAACATCTATCTCTTCACAGCAGCAACATGTATGACTTCAAATAACATAATCAACAGTAAACGACTCAACGTTATTTATTAGGGGTGTGCGGGATCCCGAAAAGTCAGGACTGGGATCGGGAAAAAAAATTCCCGTCCCAATCCCGACTTCGGGAAATGACTTCCTGACTTTTCGGGATCCCGAGCAGTCGGGAAATACCGAATGGTCACTTTAAAAAGTCGTTAATTCTCTACGTTTTCTGCATTGTAAGTTTCTGGAACTTATCGAAAATTGTAAGTTTTTATTCTAGAAATGCAAAAACAATCACTTAAAGTGAAAATGACTTGTAGAATTCGAGATTTCCAGTGCTTCGGGAAATTTCGAAAATTTCCCGTCCCGAAAATTTTCCGACTTGGTCAGGAAATTGCAAATTTTTAAGTCTCGAATGTCGGGATTTAAAAAAATCCCGTCCCGACCCAAAAAATTCTGTCCCGCACACCACTATTATTCATTAAGGCAAGAATTTACAATACCGGACCATTCTGTAATTTCTATGCTACGTCTTATACTAACGAAATAATTAGTCGTGATGATTTATCTCAAGTCAACATGTTGGGGTGAGGTGAAAAAATTGTTCATTAACGTGTAGAAGTTGTAAAACAAGCTTTTCAATTCTCGCAATGATTCTCCGTATACAAGTATGGTAGCCATATTTGTTGATATGAACAAATTACAATTAGTTACGCTGTCTACAGCGTTGCCACACTGTTGATTTCATACTTGGAGAGCATGGATTGTGTAAGAATGGCGGAAGAGAACAGTAAAAAAGTTGTTAATGTTGTACAGATTGTTAGGTGGAGTGTGCAGGAGGATGGCTCTGGGCTAATTAATAAACTTATGGATTTCAGTATATTGCCCAAAGAACGTGCTTACATGTGACAGCGACAATCACGATGTAGAAGAACTGATTTGATTACAGGTAAATTTGGCAACAGTACATCAATCATAAAATTGCAGGATGCGAAAATGGCGTCTTCGATGATGAACGTTTGCCGTTAAAGTGCTACGAAATAAAGATTTTTTATCGGTTCGTAATCACAATTACCGCAAATCCATTCAGGAATAGCCCCACTGACCATTCTCGGTAAGGTTAGGTTAAGTTAGGTTAGGCAAGGCAAACATAGTTAAAATTTGGGCTCGAAAAATACATGCACGGGTAGCCCCACAAACCATTGACGGATAGCCCCACGAACCATTCAGGTACGGTTAGGTTAGGTTAGGATAGGATACGCAAACATAGTTAAAATTTGGGGTCGTAGTAATATCAGGAATGTATATTTCGTTTTTAAGTATTGGAAACACAAAATCTTCCGGTAAATAATGAGCAATCGTGCCGATCGCGGACCACTCAATTTCACTTATTTTGCAATTTCTACACGTGACCCCCCAAATCTTAACTTCAAATTCGTGATTAGGAGGCCTCAATTAGTGAGTATGCGAAATATTACAAAAATCGGGGAGGGGTCATGTATTGTAAATTCGCTCCTTCATTAATTGTGGAAGAACCGAGCAGAAAGATTTGGTAAGTAAATGTGTATATTTTATCTTCTGTTTTGGATGCTCATGAGGTGTTGTTTTTTTTAGTCACTTTACTTGGCGTAGGGACATTTGGTCAGTTGTAGGGACATGTTGACTACGTCTGTAGGGACATTGCCGAAAAATGGTTAGCAACACTGCCGGCTACCAGACGTAGTCAGTGTACGTTCATGTTCACTTCTGTTTGCGTTTATCAGTACGCGTGTTGTTTATACTGTGTTATTGTACTGTGCTACTCATGGCCAGTGCTTTATTGTGTGTTAATTGTTATTCATTCATTACTTATGCCGTTAAACAAATATAGTCTTGAACAGAGAGTTTTTATGTACGATAATTACGTGAAAACGAATTCTTGCAGAAAAGTGGTCAGGGAATTACGAGAGACAGGATCTCTTGAACCTAAGAAACGTGTTGTATTGCTGTTGAAGGAGGTAATTTTCAACATCTCTTATAACACAGGAGGTTAGTGATCATCATTATTATTACTTTTAAATATCATTTTACGCTTTCGGTTTGCTTTATGCGCCGGGATGCTGTCTTCCATTTCTGTCAACTGACGATAAAGTAGCGATGTCTAATCTAAGAGTATATGTCAGAAATAAAGTGCCAGAAATATTTGGATTTGGGAGGACACCTTTTCCAGCATCTCTGCGACAAGGTATGTGCTTATTTCAATTGAATTGTAACTGTGAAAAGTGGAAACATTATAAAACAAGCGGTTACTGTTACGGACTTCCTGAGCGCAATTTGCCGGGACCTGTTGCATGAAGAGTCCGTCGAACGGCCGTCACGCTGGCGGTGAACGACTGAAATAACCTCCCTGTACATTCTCAACGAGAACGAAACCAAGCCTGCCATGCCTCTTCTCGATAGGATCCCTAGTGATGAGGTTGTGAACCAATTAATTAATGCGTTCGGGGAAAGAGATGAGGCAGCTTTTTTTGCAGTACAACATTCAAGATATATTTCAGTATGTGATATAATGTTATATACATTATTTCCTTGTAATAATTACACATAAATTTAGCTTTGAAATGTACTGTGCAACTGATGTAATCTTCTCAGTGTATTTTCTCTTATCTGCACACAAATATTTTATCATAATTTGCGTAACAGAAATGAAACACAGACTGAAATTGCTTTATGGAAAAAAAGGTAAAAAAAAGGTAAAGTGTTCCCCTGTGCTTAGCACCACGCCATTAAGGCGTATAGGGGATGTGGGGGTAACGCCCCACACTTTATGGAAAAGAAAGTAAAAATAGGCGTTATAAGTAGTGAAGAATGTGAAAATTCTTATTTTGCACTACATCGTTTATGGTAAATTTTGATAAATATAAGTTTAAAATATATTTTTGAAAACTTGGTCAGTAACTAATTTTACAAGCAATAGTTTTCTCGTGACTTGAAAACACACACGCAGCAGAAATCTTTGGTTTATCTTTCACGTGAGTAGCAGGGATATTTAATATAAGAATGACCATTATAATTCATACTTCTAATAACCTTGGTTTTCCCTTCCTTGTGAAACTGCTGCACATGTTCGCTCACCTTGGGCTATCCCCACTAAGCTGGACGCTCGAAGGAGACGACAAACGAGCTCTCTAAGCAGAAACGGTTTCACCTTCCTCTTGCACACAACGTCGAAACTTAAATCATTCAACAAACTTATTAGTTACAGGTTTGTAGTGTGACAAAATACTATCCTTTATACGACAATACGACAGATTCTGTACAAGGTCTGGCGCGACTACATTTCTCAAGACTTTAAATGCCTTTGCACCTATAAAGGCGACAAGTATACGAACTCTCTGGTCATCGCTTAAGTTTTGAATGATATACAACTGTTCGAAACGTAAGAGATAATCTTCAATGTCCTCTGAATCTTCGTCGAAAGCGTTAAATGTCATGTTTGTGTACATATTTATGACTGTAAATCCAAACGTTTAACCTAACAACAATGAAAAGTGAGTTTTCACTTATAATTATACTTGATCTGCATCGGATCTCAATGTATCTATGAACGTGACAAAGCCCTTGTACGTTTCATGAATATAACTTGTTTCCACGTTAGAAAAAATCTTGTTATATATATATATTTACATCACACTATTTTTTATAAAACAAACAATGTAGACGGTTAATCCTTACCGTGTTATGTCATATTGTGTCAAAGCAACACGTTTATATTTGCTACAACAGCTTGTTGTACGAATGAGGACAGTCAGTTCGAATAGAATAAACTTACGCAAATGTAAGGTTCTTGCAAATCCTGCAATCCATGAAGAGAAAAGTTATTTTATACCGACTGCGCCATAATGTTGTGCGATGGAAAACACATATCTTAACGAGATTAACTGAATTTATTAAGAAACTCACAAAACAACGTAACACTTTACCAAGGTACCTTTATTAGGTAGGCCATTCCCGAGGTTCCGAGATTATTTCCCATGATCCTGTGCGCACTATGACGTCATTAAGAGGACAGAATGGAACTTGTTTCGTTAGCATATACGAAAGCTTGATATAAATGGGTCGATTTTTACTTATTTTTACTTATACACACCTTTTCTTGAATACCGGTAGAATGAGTACAAATCGCCCTATTTGTGCTTTTGCCACGTACAATAATAATAGAAGAAAATCGCCTGGAATAAAGTAACCATCGCTTCCCAAAAAACAAGTTGCTGCAGCAGGATTGATTCAATTTGTTTCTCCAAATTTCGGATTTACTCAGAGGTGCAACCACATGGGGGGGGGCATTGTACCCAACCTTCGATGGAAGTCAATTATAGGAGGGGCAAATATTGATGGTCAAGGGCACCTGCAGGGGGCACAGAGGATCAATTGCCCCCTTCTATTTCAAATTTTATACAAATAAAAATACATTTCGTAACATTTTCTTGCTCGCTTCGCTTGCAATGCCTGCTTTTCTCAGTCTCGTCTAGTTCAGAACCGTAGCTAAGGGGCGGCGGGAGTCGGCCATGGGCGCCAAATGGTCTAAATTTAAAAAAAAGTTGTGAAAGAGAGAATGCCTTGGCTCCATCATGTGATTTTATTTGCTCCCTATTAAATTAATATTGTTTTCAATTGCAAAAATTGAATCTAAAAATATTCTTTCAAGCTTCGCTCGCAACGTAATTGTTTTCTGTAATGTAATGTATTTAAATAATATGTTTTGTATATATGTATTGAATAAACTTTGAATACGTACATAATTTAGTGTTAGCATCTTTCATATGTATTTTCTTATTTTATGTGGCTCCATGTTGCATAAGTGTAAAACATATGTTGTACATGAAAGTTATACATGTTATATGTACAAAAAAAATATCTTCGGCATGCATTTTCTGCTATTCAAAAATACAGTTTGTGTGCTTGTTTTCCATTATTAGCTAATGTAAAGTTGCTGGTGTTGAAAAAATATTTCAAATAGTTTCTTCCAAATAAATGCTTTAGCACAGACATCTACCCCCTTTTTGCGTAATTTAAGAGGATAATAACGTCTTTGATACTACTACTACTACTAGTAGTAGTAGAAATAATAATAATAATAATAATGCCATTATTGTTCTTGTTATTATTTATTTATATATATATATATATATATATATATAAATGCCATTATTAATATTTTTGTTATTATTATTGGTACGTTTATCCTAGTACTTGCCCCCCCAGACAAAAATTCGTGGTTGCGCCTCTGACGAAAAATGTTTATATATCCTCTTTCAGTGCATCTGCTTGTTGGCATTCATAATATTTGATATCTTTAGGAATAGCTGGGCCCTGTAGGGGGAGGGGAGATTACCCACACCAACCTCCTTGGGCACGCCACTGATTGCTACCCCAGGTGTTGATGTTACCGTACGTCACTGTTTTTTTCTTTTTAATAAACTGCTCCAATACCCGGTATTGCTGAAATATTCACTTTAGAGAGAGACCTTTCATCTCTTCGTCCCTCGAACCGAACTAGCACTACACTGATGCTCCGGAAGTTCCGCTGTCGTCAATGTCTTCAGCTTCGAACCCGAACTGGAACTAGGAGTAGACTTCGTTACTTTACGGTATTTAGTCCTTTTCATTTTTCAATCACTAGATCTTATAAAGCCACCAATGGACACTGACTGATCACTAATCGACTGTATGAACTGTCACAATTACCTTTGAACTCTCATTAACCGATTCTGTTGTACATATCAACCTGAAAATTGAAGCAGCGTATTTTAACCTCATTATATTCTAGAACGTTCCGCAGATAAAAGATTCGTTAATATTGCCAGTAATTAAACTCCTTCTCTTATTCAAGAACGTTCCCTCTCTAGCTTTCCAGAGATTAAAAAATTGCAATGAACCGCCCTACGTGTGGCGCTACGTTTACAGCTTCCAAATGCTGACAAGTCTTTACATAGTGCTGCGACAACACCGAAAGCGCAAGAAAAGTTTTAATGCAATATTATCAACAACAGGGTTATAGAACATATTCCGTATTACCTTGGTAAGTATTTCTCTCCTTATATTATCGGCACATTATTCAAGAAAACAAAAACCTAATTTTATGTAGTGTAAACTGAAAAACTTTAAGAGGGGTTCCAGCGCAATGATCCAACCTTGGATACGCACTATTAACAATAACAGGGTTATTGAACATTCTCCGTCTTGCATCGATAATTATTTATCTCCTTATTATCGTCACATTATTCAAGAAGCTAAAAACCTAATTTTATGTAGTGTAATCTGAAAAATATCCTGGTGGGGGGGGGGGGCTCGAGCCACCTGATCTCCATCTTGGATACGCGTTATTGACAATAACAGGGTTATAGAACATTCTGTGTCTTGTCTCGATAATTATTTCTCTCAAATTATCATCACATTTTTCAAGAAGCCATGAACCGAATTTTATGTAGTGTAAACTGAAAAATTTCCTGAAGGGGGTGCTGGAGCTCCCTGATTTCCACCTTGGATACGTGCTTTACTCGACAATTATTTATCTCCTTAAATTATCGTCACATTATTTTATTTCACACCACAAGAAACAAAAAAACCTCATTTTATCTAGTGTAAACCGAAAACTTTCGGCGGGGGGCTCGAGCCCCCTTAGCCCCCTTGGATACGTGCCTGCTGCAAGTGTCCCTTCATCAATTTAAACTAATCATCACTCATTCTGTTCGTCGCGATTAGCCAAAAGTGGAAGAAGATGCTAAATAACAAAAACACAAATACAAATTTATCCTCATCGTGGCGATCAACTGGAGAATCTGAAAAGTAACGTAAAAATATTAAAGGGAAATTCCAGGACATTCAGTAAAAAGTCATATCAATATATGCTCGGACAAGAACTTTCCTTAGAATTAGACATTTAAAATAAATACAATAGGTTAGCTGGAAAGAAAAGCTGGCAGTGGACTATAGCCTACAGGGACAAGATATCACGCAAATAATGTCTGAAAAAGAAACTATGCATTGTATCGGAATACATGTATTCTTCTATCGCGTATTTCATCTCTTGTTGTAAAATTAAATTAACAGCTTTGGTGTATAATATCAAAAGATGAATGAAAATTCAGCTTTTCATGGGCCATCTGCTACATTCTCTGTATAGCTTTCTTCCGCTCGTGTCCGCTTGGTGACGTCACAAGCTCTAGCCAATAACGTACAAGTTGTGGAGTGTCCCCCTATGACACTTTACATTATAACGAAACTACGTTCACCATTCCAGGTTCTGTTTCCACAGACTCTTGTCTAGCAACAGTAGCTTGCTTCTTCTTCCTCTAGGAGGCAGCACTACAAATCGTTCTTGCATGTAACAGCTCTGGTAACAGTTCATTGAAGACCCATGGTGCCTGTCTAATGCAAATGATGATTTAGGTAAACTAAAGCCAGTCAAGGAGATTAAAGGAGCCAGAACGTAATAAAACAATATATGAACTAGAATTAACCAGTCTAGTTCAAGCATTAGAGAAGTTCAAATTTTTTTGCAATGTAAAAAATTTACCATTAGAGTAGATAATATGGCCTTATTTCACATGTTGAAGAGAGCGAAGAAATATAGTAAATTTGCAAGGTGGGTTGAACTTATTTCTTAGTTTAGTTTTGATTTACATCATATTCCATCATCCAGTAATTTAATCGCAGATTTTCTTTCAAGAATGTATGATCATTCTCAGTACGATACTGATGATTTAGATAAATCTGAAATTGATTCTGTTTGTTTAAATGTATGGGGTTTTCCCACATTGTTAAATTCCATTTTGTCTGAGCAAGATAAAGATTGACTGACTGACTCTATAGCCTTCTTAAACCCGAAGGTTCATGGCTGCAGCAACACAGGTCCTCCATCTTTCCCTATCTTGAGCAAGTTCTATATACTCTTTTCCATCCCTACCGATTTCCCTTAGGTCCATCTCAACATTGTCCCTCCATCTTCGTCTTGGCCTTCCTACAGGTCTCTTACCATCAGGTTTCCCAACAAGAATCATGTAAACTCCTCTTTCTTCTCCCATTCGTGCCACATGGCCTGCCCACCTAAGTCTTCTTGATTTAATTATTCTGATAATATCTGGACATGAATACAAATTATGTAGTTCTAAATTATGTAACCTTCTCCACTCACCTGTCTCCTCATCCCTTTTAGGTCCAAATATTTTCCTAAGGATCTTATTTTCAAATACTCTCAATTTATGATCCTCTTTCAATGTAAGGGACCAAGTTTCACATCCATATAATACTACAGGCAAAATTACTGTTTTGTATATTTTAACTTTTAGTTTCTTGGATATTAAACGAGAAGACAAATGTTTATGAAGAGAGAAGTAACATGCATTTCCTGAATTAAACCTACTTTTTATTTCCTCCTTAATATAATTTTCATTTGTTAATATTACTCCTAAGTATTTGAATTTGGAAACTGGTTCAAACGAGTTGTTATCAATAATTAGATTTTGATTATTACCTAACACTTGGTTTCGGCCTGTAAGCATATATTTAGTTTTCTCTTTGTTAACTTCCAAACCTATCTCTTTAGCAGTTTTAGCATTATTCTTAATTGTATTCACATCATCCCCCAGTAAGTCTACATCATCTGCATATGCTAACAACTGAGTCACACCATTTAATTTTAGTCCTTCTTTAGTTTCTTTTACCTTCCTAACAGCATATTCTAAGGCAAAATTAAAGAGCAATGGAGATAATGCATCTCCTTGTTTTAACCCATCATGAATTGTAAATTTGTCAGACATATTAATACCCACACGAATATTACTTTCTGTTTCACTAGTGCATATTTTTATCATACTAACAAGCTTCTTAGGTATTCCAAACTCTACTAATATATTATATAATTTATCTCTTTTGACAGAATCATATGCTTTTTTGAAATCAATGAATAGCTGATGGACATTTTGATTATATTCCCACTTTTTTTCAAGTGTCTGTCTGATGTGAAAAATTTGATCTGTAGTTGATCTGTTACGTTTAAATCCACATTGATAATCACCTATAATTTCATTAGCATATGGGGTTAGTCTTGTTAAAAGAATGTTAGATAATATTTTATATGTTGTTGAGAGTAGAGAAATTCCACGGTAATTATTGCAGTTCATTTTATCACCTTTTTTAAACACAGGAACAATTATGGATTCTTTCCACTGTTGAGGAATTTCTTCTTTATTCCATATTAAACAAATTAATTTATGAATTTGACATAATAATGAATTTCCACCATATTTAATTAACTCAGCTGGTATTAAATCAATGCCAGGTGCTTTGTTATTCTTTAGCCTTTTAATAGCATCTCTAACTTCAGTCAAGTTAGGTTCTGGAACTAAAGGTTCTGCTGTGTGGACTTCATTTACTTCTAATTTATCTCCTACATGGACATTTAAAAGGTCATTAAAGTAGTTCTTCCATCTATTTAGAATATCGCTTGGGTCAGCTAGAAAATCACCATCTTTATCTTTTATCAAGTTTACTTTAGGTTGCCATCCCTTTCTAAATTCATTTACACCTTTATATAAATCTCTGATATTTTTATTTTTGCTGTTTCTTTCAATTTCGTTAATTTTGCTTTTCAAGTAATCTCTTTTTTTACTTCTAAACGTGCGGTTAACTTCTTGCTTTATTCTATTATAATTGTTTAGATTTGTATCATGAGAGTTATTTAACCACCTAAGTCTAGCCTGATTTCTTATTTCTATTAGATTATGACATTCATTATCAAACCATGGCTTACTTTTTCTCGGTTTATGGTATCCTATACTTTCTTTAGCTGCTGATTCTATTGCATTACGTATGTGCTCCCAATTCTTATTTACGTCTGTTTCATTTATATTTTCATCATCATTTAAATCCTGCAAAACATCAAATCTATTTGACAGTTTAATTTGGTAATCTTTCTTAATTCTTTCACCAGTAAACTTTCCTGTATCATATTTTATAACTTTTAGATTTTGTTGCTTATGATTTATCACTGAGAGTCTTTCTCTTAATTTAGCAATTACTAAATAATGGTCACTGGCACAGTCAGCACCTCTATGTGTACGAACGTCAATTATACTAGTATGCCTTCTCTTATCAATGAGAATATGATCTATCTGATTATGAGTTTTACCATCTGGAGAAGACCAGGTATATTTATGGATATCTTTATGTTTAAAAGTGGTACTTTTCACAATTAAATTCTTTGAGGTTGCAAAAGTAATCAATCTTATACCATTGAGCAAGATAAAGATGATGAGATAAATGTCATAAAGAACAAAATCAAGGCCTATGAACAAGTTCCTAATCATTGTGTGGGTAATGGAATTGTTTACAAGAAAACTAGAAATAAATGACAGCCATTCAAAGTACTAGTTCCCAAACACTTAACTGAACCGTTAATTCAATATTATCACACCAATGCTATAGGTAGAGAACATTCAAATTGGTCCAAAACTTTGAGAAAACTTCAAAGAAATTTTGCTTGGGAAAATATGGTCCATGTTGTAAATGATAGAGTAACAAGTTGTAAATTGTGTCAATTAGCTACGGAAAGATATTAAAATTCCAATGGGTGTTTTGTCATCAGAAATCATAAAGCATCCCTTACAGAGAGTGAGTTGTGATATTTTGGGACTTTTGCCAAATTCAAATGGTTTCAAGTATGTATTTGTAGTAGTAGATAATGCTAGTAGATATGTTTGGTATCAAGCATTACGACAAGTTTCGTCGAAAAACAAATTCAACATTTGCAAAGATATTGTTCTAATTTTGGAAATTTTTCTCACTTTTTTATTCATATAACGCTAGTTATTATACTTCTGACTTATTCAGTGAATTTCTATATGGTATTGGTTGCCAACATATTACAATTAGTCCATGGAATACAAAAGCAAACTTGTGTGAAAGAATGATTAGAAATCTGAAACAAGCCTTAAGATGTTTATGTTCCACCAACCAATCGACGTGGTCAAAATATTTGTATTATTTACAGTATTGTTTCAGTAACACTCATCATCAATCAATAGATTGTACCCATCAATAGATTGCACCCCTGAAGAACTCTTCTTAGGAAGGAAACGTTTTGATCCATTGTTGCAAAATTGACAATTGACTGATAATAAAATGTTAGATTTTATCCAAGGTAATCAAATAAAATGGTCTCGTGCATTAGAAAAAAAATGAGTGAGTGGCATAAACGTGAAAAAGTTACAACAAAAAAAATACGGTAATGTGACGTATGAAATCTATGATAAAGTAGTTGTAAGGACTCATCGTAAAGCATCATTGCTGGATGGTATTACAAGGTCATTAAGTATGTTGTATGAGGGTCCATCAAATTAATTGATCGGCGAAAGGTACACAACCTCACCCTTGTCTATAGGGCAATCAGTTCAAAGGAACCGGCTTATCTCTCGAGCAGATTCTCAATGCTTTCCGAATCACACAGCCTTGACACCAGATCGCGAGGGAGAACTCAACTACTCATCCCCCTTCATAACTCAAATTTTTATTCAAAATCTTTCACCGTTTCTACTTCTCGTCTTTGGAACTCACTGCCCCTCGAAATCCGGAACTCATCTTCAGCATATGTCTTTAAGACGCAATTAAAACATTTTCTATTGGGTACAAATAGTTAGCACATTATATTTTAGTGATAAATTGAATACAGTTAAGCGCAGAAAAACACTGAAAACCGTTATTCACCTTAATATTTCAAATCCCTGACTACTGTCATGAATATCTGATTGTGTGTGTGTGTGTGTGTGTGCGTGTGTGTGTGTGTGTATGTTTGTGTTTTGTTGTATGCTCGTGAGTATAGGTTAGGTTTTTATTCCCGTATGTATTTTTTTCTTATCCTTTTTTTTTGTAATTTTTTCTTTGTAATTTTACATTTCTCTTTCTTTATTTTAATATTTCCCTTTCTATGTAATGGTTTAAATGTTGTTGTAAACATGGTTAAGTGGTAGAGAAGGCTACAAAGCCTTAACTTCGCCATGATAAACAAGACGCAATAAATAAATAAATAAATAAATAATCAAGAAGTTTTTAACCCCAGTTTCTGTATTGTTAGAGAAGGTTGAAAATCCATCTATTGAAAAACGTTGTCAAATTGATCAGATAAAACTGTATAGTGTCTCCAGGAAGTGAGTCAGTTTTTAAACAATGGTGTGATTTCATGTTCATAATCATCATATATATTCTTGAATGTGTGTTGGAAAATGTGAGTTGAGATACTGTTGCTTGTTTTGTATTAACAGGAATTCATCAATCGTACAGAAATGTCGACAATCAACATCTAATGAAAAAGGAGTCCTAAGGAAATTGAAGGATACTTGTGAGAAGCAACTATAGTATCTAACTGTGTTACTTTGCATATTGTAATAGATCTATATTGTTGTGTATATATATATATATATATATATATATATAATGTCAAAATCCTCCACAGGTAATGTTCAAGTAATGGGGGAGGGCAGTTTATGGTCTGTGTAAGATTTTGGTTTCTCTCCCTCCGAATGAAAGAAAGGTATCGTTAAGGTAAAAGCCAATCGATGGCACTGATCAGAGGTTACGTCATTCAGTTTGCTGGTTGGATGTAAGAATCCTGAACCGAGACACTCCACTTTTAGCTGGCACACGTTCAAAATCACAATCCAACAGGGCACTCGACGTGACGGGAGTGGTCAACAGGGGACTTAGACGCACGTAGTGGTGATGGTTTATTTTTTCTTTCGTAGATAATTAGTTTAATATTATTTAATTTAATTTGTAGGGTTCGTAGTATTATATTAATTTGCTTGTGGATCTTTACCGAGTGATCGTCTAAAAAAAGGGGGGTAGGGAATTTAACATAGAAATATTATTTTTGGCAATCAAATACAACATGGATGAATAATGATTCCAATTAAATAGTTAGCAAAAGAAGAGACATTCAATTATTAGTTGAGGATAACTATTTAAAATTATCTTGTTATAAATATATACTCGTATTAATGTTATTGTTGAGGTCTTAATTGTTAATGACAGTTTATGTGTATATATATAATATTATTGTTCTAATACCAGATTTAAATTTTGTTAAATAAACTGTCATCCTTTCCTATTCAGTGAATTTTATATTCTGTAATTAAAATACTTGATTTAATGTGTACCACGTACCAATGGGGGTCTAGTATGCAGGTTCATAGCTATCTTTCGTCGGTCAATCGGAAGGGTTTCTTTAATCCCAATTAAAAACAAATAATCTTAAATCCGAACCAGAGCAAGAAAGAAAGGGCTATAAAAGACAGAGCATGGTTCGATAGAACTATGTCAATTAATATTTATTGTTATAATTGGTAGCACTGGAATAGGGATAATGTCAGAATTTCAAAGAAGTAATCCATTTGTTACGCTAAGTCAGATAGGGGCTCCTGATTAGCAACCCGGGATAAGACCTCAAATGTCGTTCACATTTCAAAGACCATTTGCAATAGGGGAAGATCCATTAGATTTCACTTGTTTAGATAGTGGTAGAATAGAACAAGTAGAATGTTGCAATAAGGAAACTCAAGTAAAAACTGTAACTGATTTAATTGATCTTGAGTAGTACACCTTTGAATGTTAATCGTGAAAGTAATGCTTAGGAAACATGCCATGTGTATTTGAAGGAAATGCATTGCAAAAGTGTCAAATAAAATAGCTCATGACACAATGAATAATATGATAATACGTCTTCCACTAACGAATAATCTAAACGCCAGGTTAATTTTTGTATTTCTCTTTAAATTTTAACAAATTATTGACTTGAATCTATTTCCATTGAGTAATATACTGATTGTAGTAATGCCGAAAGTTAATAATCAATTGATAGAAATTTGGTTACAATTTATTAATGAAGGAAAAACGTGGGGTAACATGGTTGAATAAATGTTAGATAGATATGTGACATCATTAGGTAGGAATGAATTGCTCCAAGAATTCGTACTTTGTAAACAAAAGGAAGATGAGGATGCACTTCAATTTTTGAAGGACATTAAATGTGCTGCCCAACTGTTGCGTGTCAACTGGAGTGAACCGGAACTTGTTAGATTATTAGTCTACAGATTCGTTCCTAACATTAGTGAAAAATTCCTGTTTACTGAAATTCCAGATTCGTTGAGTAAACTTAAGTTAACATTAGAAAAGAAGCAATGGCATCAGTATGTGAAACGTGATATTTTTGGACAAGAAAAAGTACAAACAGAGAGTACAAAGTGTTAAGTTTCCCAGTAAAGTGTCATTTCGCAGGACACCAGTTTCGTCAAGATTTAATGAACCAAGGAAAGAAAATGTTTGGCGTAATTACAATCAAACTTTGAATTCAGCTTTACCAGTAGTGAAAAGAACTGATGGCAATAATCAAGATGTAATTGCAGTATTTGCTGATAGTGAAATCAATAATAAGCATGTCAGTGCATGTTTATATACGGTAAGTACTTACAACTTGATTAACAAACGTTTGTATAATGAACTGCGACAAGGCTGTCATGTAAAAGAGAGATTTCAAGAAGTGACAATAACATTGGCTGCAGGACGTAGCTTAAAATTGAACAAAGTAGTTGACTTGAGTTTGAAACTGTGTAACATGTCATGGCCCATTAGTGCATTTGTGTGTGAAGACTTTCGCAAGGAAGTAACACCCGAAGACAACCTTGGCGTTCCAGAGCAACAGCTGGTAGCTACAACATGATTGCGGCAGAAGACATGTCGATGCCTGACAATCCGTCTGTCTGTCTACATGAACGAGAACACCAACAATGTCCAGGAACATCCCATGAATACACGGAAGAACTAGGTATGTTAATAAATTCATATCCTGAAGTATTTTCTCATAGAGTTGGTGTACTTAATGGATTTTGAATACACGATTCATCTGAAAGACAAAACAAAATACCAGTGCGCGAACAACCTTATGTACAGTCACGCGAAAAACAAAAAGATATTTGTCAGAAGCTGTTTCAAGTTATCATACGTCTCCTTCATGTTAACAGTATGAGCAATTGGTACTGATGGGAATTTGTTTCCATTATGGAGAAGTACAGTTTTCATACTAACTTTGCTGGAATCGATGAAAAGACGCCGATCGTGTGAACTGTATTCATGGCCAAGACAATCCATAACGGATGAGATGTCATTACAAAAAACATTTCACCTTCGTGGGAGAAATATTCTGAGAAAATAGTATGGCGGTCACGAAAAAAACACACTTTCGTATCGCAAGCGAGGAAATTCCAACCTTTCAGTCGCGAAGCTAAAGGTTCAGACTGTTGCTTAGACAAATTTAAATCCCGCGTAAGATCGTTCAGATAATTGTGACAATTGTGACAATAAGTGTGGCTCCATTAATGAACCGGAAACTTTAAGTGTTGGGTCGGCAGTTTCTTCACCTCTTGCACTTCCTTCCCTGTGTTGGTCACGACAATCATCTTCACTCACAGTCACATACTCAGGAGGCTTTGGTACCGGCAATTCTTCATTGTAACATACAGGTTTCATGGCTGATAGTACATTTGGGTACTGAACAGTTTTCCTTGTTTTCGACGTGATTCCAGCTATTTTGGTCAGGCAGAAATAACAGTCTGTTGTGTGATCTGTTGGTTCCCTCCAAACCATGGGAACAGCAAACGACATGTGACGTGATCCTTTTAACCAGCTTGTCAGAAGTGTAACACAGGTCAAACAGCATATGGGGGGCCCATGTTTTGTCTTGATCCCCAACTTTACACTCAAAATAAAGTTAATAGCACTTCTTTATAAGAGGGGTAATTCGTCGCTTTTGTGACTTAAATGTCAACTCTCCACATATATAACAAAACGAATTGGGGCTATTTACGCAGATACGAGGCATTTTCTTATGCACTAACACTACACACTACTTCTGAAACTTCGAATCACAACCTAATCAAAGGCAGTCACTTCCCACTCTGTCAGAACTCACAATGCTGAGACGCACGTGACAACAAACAACACTGCAATTCTATGCATTTGGGCATTACCCATCGACAGTGTTGCCACGCCTCTCTTATTCACTATTTGGTTTGTTGCAATGGGAGGAAGGTCCCTGGCCTTAGGAACGTGCTGGTCATTCTATGGTCATATAATGACTGTTATTCAACAATATCTGTAGAGTATATATAGGTTGAGTCACAGCCCAATAGGCAGAATTTTCATGAATGGCATTAGGTACAGGTTAGTGTGTAACAAGAGAACTGAGCCCAATAGGAAACAACTGATTTCATTTTCGAATTCAGCACCATCGACTTACCTTAGAACACCATTCACATTCCTTGTAACACATTTCATGTTGACCAGTGTTATTTTTGCCAGCGAAACGGCTGGTATTTATAGTCGCGGGATTGCGCAATTCTATTCCCTGAACAAAAGATTTGGAAAGTTATTTTTTAGCCTAAACAATTACTCCTTCCAGAAAAGCATATCAAGAAACACAATGCAGCAAAATTTACTTACAAAACCGCGCAGCGCCGACCCATTGTTGATAAGAAAGAAAAGAATGCAATCTTCAACTTGCTTTGCGTTCTTTTTCGCTTGGCAGAAACTGCGTTACAATTTTAACAAGGAACGAAATATGCATACAAAAAGATTAGAACTCCTAAAGAAGTTATACGAGGGCTGTCTAAAAATTGCAACGCCAAGGGGGCTTTGACGTCACTTGGGGTTATGCTCAGGGTGGTTCATGGATACTTCAATAATACATTTTTCTAATGTTTATTTTCTCTCTAATTTACACAAGGTTCCGTAAGTTCTGATATATAAGACCAGTAATGCGCATGTAGCATAATGCCCGACCTCTAAGACACTATGTTCTAAAATACTAAGTTATAAGATCTAAGTTCTAAGTTCTAATCCTATAAGTAACTGAATGGAGATAATCTAAGGCGCCATACTATAGAAGAATATAGTAAAGCCCTTTTTACCTAAGATTGACAGAAACGACACCATGAGCGTCAGGCAGCAATTCCCCTGGTACAGGATCCTGTTTTCCTAAAAGGTTTTTTTTTTAATACCATTTCAGTCAGCGTGTCTCGATACTTGCCCTAACCTTCAAGAGACATTCTCTATTCCAGTGGCCATTTTCGCATAAGTCCATTTCCTACTGTCTTGCCCTTCAGAGGACAAGCTATCAGGGCGATCATTATCTCATGTACGTGGAGGGGTTGGGGGGACCACATGTGCATGTGGAGACCTTGGTTGAGGACACTAGCGATTGCTATCTGAACTTGTCTCCCCTAATGACAGGTTATCTCCCTCTTGCGTTTGCTAGGCCACATCCTGTTATTTAACTGTGTTGTTTACCAGAATAAGGGAAAGATGGTATATTTCCTTTGACTTTTCCTAGAGGAAGTATCGGACTCGCTATTTCTGTGGCTTGTTTGGCAGAAGCCTGCACAATAAGGATTTTACTTAATGCAACTAATTGTTTGAGACTGGTGTCACTATTGCCAATACAATAAAGAATTTTGCCCGTTACATAACTCCCCACCTTATCTTAGATGGTCTCCATCTAATGTCAGTTACGTCCTAAATTTCAGCGGCCCTCGTATATGGCAAAAGTTTTAAAATCATATAATAAAATAATATAATAATAAAAGGATTTTAAGAATTGAAAATAAAATTGAAATAATAATGAAACTGAATAACAAAACAAACTGATAATGTAAAAATAAAATACCAGAATAATAACAAATTAATATTGATACTATTGAATCATATAGAGGGCATATCGTTTAAATTTATGCACTACATAATTCTAACTATTTTCCTCAAGTCCTAACTGTTTAACTATAATTAAAATGTAGGTTCTCATTGATCCTAACTAAATATCAAAATACTCATCAATACATTTAATCTATGAGGATCTTAAGATCCTAGTTACTTAACCTAGATAGTTATGAATTACACATTCAGCGTCTGTGTAATGTTACAGTATACTTCTTACATATTGAACATTGTATATAAGTGTTTCTTCTTTTGTTGCAATTATTGATTTTGTCTACATGATAGTCGTAAGTTTCACATATAAGTGTGTGTACTCCTTCTACATTGCACATAGGAGTTAAGAAATGTTTATACATTATGTATTTTGTTGATTACAATTTTACTCATCGCTTATTTCCTGAAGAAGTCCGTTTTCCTTATATGTCAATAAATTGAATTCTGGATGTCGCTGCATGGAAAGTTCCAACTGGAGACTGCATTCAGCGGAATTGAAATATGTTGGGGTCACACAACAGGTTGTCACTGGGGATTGAAGTATGCCTGGGTCAATCTGAAGTTGTCTGGATACAACTGGGAATATTTTGGGGCGAATCTCATTTCACCGGGGGTAATACTGACGTCAATATTACTGGGTAGAGCATAGGCGTAGCTACGGGGTGTGCCGGGTGTGCCTAGGCACACCCTAATGGGCTGCTTTATCAAAGAGAATTAAAGACATATTTCAATAAGAGAGAAAATAAGCTGCAGTTTGTAAGAAGTTGAAAATGTCATTACTTGGTACAAACGTGTGCATTATCGCTGATGAAACGGGTGTCTATAGATTTTCGATTTTTGATGTCATTGGAGAAAGAAGATATTTACTGCAATCTACTCTGTACTGCAGCGCCTTTCTTCTATACCTGTCACAAGCTGCACGTGTGAGAGAGCTTTCTCCAAGCTTTCCCAAGTTAAAACTAAATTAAGAGCAACTCAGAAGCAGGATAGATTGGAAGCCCTGCTCTTGCTATTTGTGGAACAGGAAAAAGCTTAGTGTATTGATGTAAATGAAGTTTTTGATGCGTTTAAGAACATTGTACCTTTTGATAGACGTCTCTTGTTATAGATGACGTGTATTTTGATGTATTTGTTTCTAACATTTATGAACATTTTGTGTGTATGTAATTTCTATGCAATTTGATTTTTTTCTAACTAACTCTCTAGCCTTCTCGAACCCGAAGGTTAATGGCTGCAGCAACACAGGCCTTCCATCTGTCCCTATCTTGAGCAAGATCTATATACTCCTTTCCATCCCTACTGATTTCCTTTAGGTCCATATCAACGTTGTCCCTCCATCTTCGTCTTGGCCTTCCTACAGGTCTCTTACCATCGGATTTCCCAACAAGAATCCTGTGAACTCCTCTTTCCTCTCCCATTCGTGCCACATGGCCTGCCCACCTAAGTCTTCTTGATTTAATTATTCTAATAATATCTGGACATGAATACAAATTATGTAGTTCTAAATAATGTAACCTTCACCCCTCACCTGTCTCCTCATCCCTTTTAGGTCCAAATATTTTCCTAAGTATCTTATTTTCAAATACTCTCAATTTCGTATGTTCCTCTTTCAATGTAAGGGACCAAGTTTCACATCTATATAATACTACAGGCAAAATTACTGTTTTGTATATTTTAACTTTTAGTTTCTTAGATATTAAACGAGAAGACAAAAGTTTATGAAGAGAGAAGTAACATGCATTTCCTGACTCCTAAGTATTTGAATTTGGAAACTGGTTCAAACGAGTTGTTATCAATAATTATATTTTGATTATTACCTAACATTTTTTTTCGACCTGTAAGCATATATTTAGTTTTCTCTTTGTTAACTTCCAAACCTATCTATTTAGCAGTTTTGAAAAATATTTTAGCAATATTCTTAATTGTATTTATATCATCCCCTAATAAGTCTACATCATCTGCATATGCTAACAACTGAGTCACACCATTTAATTTTAGTCCTTCGTTAGTTTCTTTTACCTTCCTAACAGCATATTCTAAGGCAAAATTAAAGAGCAATGGAGATAATGCATCTCCTTGTTTTAACCCATCATGAATTGTAAATTTGTCAGACACATTAATACATCAATACTTTTTTTTCTACTCGTACACATATTCAGAAATTTTCAACACTGTCATTTAGTGAATTTATATTCCTTTACAAACATCAGTGCAGTTAAAGAGCCAAGTAATTGTGTTGCAAAATATGCTATTAAAAAGGTACAAAACCTCATTTTTTCTTTGTGCACACCCAAATATAAAGTTCTAGCTACGCCTATGGTGTAGAGTAAGTTCTCTCTGGCCGGGTCATTGGTTGTCCGACTCTGGAATATGGCAGCATCAACCACTCAAAAAATGGATTGGAAATGGAATCTGTAAGTGAGAAGAATCTATAAGCAAGTTGATTTTCCTTAGCCTTCCAAAATACATTCGTAGATAGGTGGGCCTTTCGGGGCCTCATATGAGGGTGGCCTTATAGCGGTTGCTCTCATGGCAACTGGAACATTAACATTTCTACGTTTTCTGACATTTATGCGATATATAATCCAGAAAATGAGACTGAACAAGACACAAGTTATTAAGAAGAGCCAAATATATATAGCAATTTGGAATCTGATTTGTTACCTTCTGGAAGTTCTATGGCAGTCGAGATTCTACAGATAGGGGTATCTTGTATATCTAGGGTACATTCATAGCTTGTTCGATTAGTCTGTGAGTAATCTACCCAATTAATAGGTAATATCCTCGAAATTTGGGCTTTCGTCGGGTTTGGAAGTATACATGAAAATTGAGCTTCATAACATGCATTAAAGATGCAAAGATTTCACTGACATCCTAATTGTATCACCAATGTTCCAAAAGGAGATTCTCGTTGAAAACTGAAAAGAATACTTTCACATTTTACATTAATTTCAACATTAGAAGGGATTAATAAAAGGTAAGTGGAAACATTAAACAGAATTGGAGAAATAATCCATGGATTTTCAATGCATTTCAAGGGACAGTATTTTACTTGATTAGGTACGTCGTTTTGAATATTTGAAAGTATGCATCGATTTTCGGGAGTGTACATATCTCTAATGGGAGTTATAAAACAGAGGGTGTTTTGAGAAAAATCACAAAGAGGTTTGTATAATTTTTTACCTTTGGTGTCATATACAACGTTAGAAATGGACAGAGGTGTAACGCAAGTCTTTTCGTAGTATTGAAAAGGTAACAGTCTAAAGTTATATGCGATATAATTTGCAGACTAGTGTACAAGTGGTACTTTAACAGCTACTAAAGCAGTTGTGGAACTGATAGTACACTCTACTATTGGGATATTATAATATTGTCCTAATTTACTCATAGGAATAGCTAGAGTATAGTTATAGTTACTTGTTCTTCGGACTACAGTCTTTAGGTGATCTTGCAATAATTGGAACGAAATTAATGCGGGATGTGGAATTTTTCTTTGGCAAGAGGAGATAAGAACATGAAATAATTCGGGCACGTCGTTCAGGGGTAAATCCTTAATAGTAACCCAATTTTGGGCCGGAAAGTATTGTATGCGGTCGTAAATTTCATTAATGTCTGTGTCTTTTAAGAATAAAGTCCTTATATGTGTTTTAGTGGCTCTAAAATAACTCCATCCTTGTACTGCTGGGCCAGTTAAAATGGAAGTATTCCCTAGAAGCGGGTAATTTTTCCCAATCTAGATAGATTGAAGTGATGGGAGTATACTGCAATCGATATATCAAGGGAACTGAAGTTTCATATAGAATGGGAGAGTCCACTTGATTTTTATATAGGCTAGAAGATATAAAAGTTCTCATGGTTAGTCCATTAATAGTGGTGGCGAGATACATCATAAGGAATAAATGTACGGTCAGTCATGCTGTCATGGTTAAATGTGCTGGAACGCGTCCAGGATTGTGTGTACGTGGAGCAGGTTTAGTTATTGGCCTATTCCTAGTTGGAATATGGAGTCTAGGAGCTTCGTCGTTCATGAAAAAGATAGGATTAGGATGAGAGTGATTGATTCGATTAAACATTGGAGTTGCATTGCAGCAACATTTTTCTTGTACTGTTTCCCTACCCAATACAGGATTATCCCAAACAACATAAGAATTAGTGAGACTATTATATAGGTAAGAATATCTTCTAATGTATCTAGTCCAAAACTTAAGGCTTCAACATTGTTAATTTGATTAAGAGCAACCATTTGAGTGGTTAACAGTCGAAATTTATATATAGTCCATGCAATCAAAATAGTGAGACCTATGTTCCATATTATTATAAGTGAAGTTTTTACATGATTGTTTCCAGGATAAGGAAGTTTTGGCAAGTCTTCTAAGTTGTCTAAATTACTTATGTCATTAGTCATGGGTTCAGTTTGAGTTGTAATCTTTAAGAAAGGAATCTTTTCTGGCCACGCTGTATCTAAACAATCGTTAAAGTGTTTAAATTCAGCAGCTTTTGTCCCGGCAAATAATACATCGATCTTCATGGTTGGAATTTTTCCCCATGAGGCAGGTAATATGTGATAGAATTTAATATCGTCGCTTGTTTTACTTGAACAAGGAAAAGTTCGGGGGATGAGCAGTGGCAAGGCAATGTTATTTCTAATGCTCCTGGTTCGTTAGCATATGTATGGAGATTAAACGTCTCGTTATGACACTCGCCTGTTATCACTAAAGGCGGATTCGTTATGACATAATGGTCTGGAGCTATTTCAGTAATGATAACATTATTTCCGTCATAGCACTGAAACATGCAGTGTCCTGCTAGTTCTTTTATCGTGGCACCTTGTCGTATTTTTTGTGCACAAGTTTCCTAATGTTGCATCGTGACCATAACGTGGGATATAACACATTGGTGAATTGTGTGGATCACATGTGGATAAAAAGGTTCCTGATAAAAGTCGAATAGATTGAGAACTTGTTGCTGAAAACATAGGTGGGTGTATTATATTGCAAGTATTATTTTCCCATCGAAAAGGGACTGCTAGAAATTCTTCTAATATTACATTTTCACCAATTCTCGTAATGGGGATTTCAGATTAATTGCCACTTGCGTTGTTGTGAATAAACAGTGGGCCAAGGGCATGGTGTAATACTTCATTAATTGAGAAATTGGAACTGCTAATTGGTAACCCTTTTTCCCTAAGGAATATTGTAAACGTTTTAAATCTCTTCTCAAAACTTGAGGTGTGATTAAAATTAAGGGAATTTTATTAGCAAAACATGAGGTTCTTATTTCTCTTAATTCTGAATTTCTGGAGTTACTTAGAATTATTTGGTGTAAAATAACTGACTGTAAGGCAAGACGATAGAATTTATATGTGGTAGCATTTTCATTTTTAATTAATTCTGAAGATACATCCATAATTCTAGTTCGTAGGAGATTTATTTGTTTTTCCATGGTTACTAGTGTATCATTTGTCTGACTAATGGACTCACGAATCTGAGTTCTTATGACATGTAGTTGCTGGTGTTCTCCTTTTAGGCTTGAAGTGATTTTATGAAGTTCTGTACTAAGTGTTCGTTCGTTTACTAAGAGTTGTTGGAATTGTTGTTCACTGACAATTCCACAACACCAACTTGCAAAGTTTCCAATGAAATTGATACCTAAGCCTCTCTTAACTCTTTCAAAGTCATCTGTAGGAGTGTTGAATACTATTCCTGTGGTATTTAGATGCGTTAACATTAAAGATTGATAATCACTCACTTATTGAATACCTGCATATCATGATATGCGTCTACCTGATTGATCTGTACCCCTTTGGTAAGATCCAGTATTGCTGGGTTGATTACCATAGGTGGTGTGAGATCTTCGGTGTATGTCAGAGGGACACTCCCCTCGTATAGTGTCACCTGCGGGAGCTGTTTCCAGTATGCTCCAGGCATCAATTTTATGGTCGGGCTAGACCACGTCCAGTCCAAAATGAAAAGTAACAGAAGGAGTGACATCATGGACATTTCTGGAACTAAAATACGTATTAGTGGCACAATTCTCACTAATAATCACTCTCCTTAACAGGTATTGCTTTCTCTCGAAGCAAAGAAGAAACAAATCTCTGAGAAAAATTGATTAACATAACTATATATATAAAATAACACAAGAATGCAAATAAACAGTAACACATGTAAATGGAATAATAAACTTAACCTAAAGAATTTACATTTGAATGGAGGCATATGAAAAGTTTACTCCTCATATAGGCCTAGACGGGCCTCGAGATATAAGGGCCAATAATGGAATATACCATCCTTCAAATCGAAGTGTGTGTGTAGGGTCAAAAGGTCACCTGCATTCTTAATGATTCGGCGAATACCTCCTCCGAAAGACTGTGTAAAGTCTCGAAGCCAGTCCTCACGCCAGGAGAGAATGGGAAGGCGTGCTAATGCAAGTCTCAAAAACATGATGAGGTCAGAAATGACAAAAACGTAGGAGGGGGTTCCTCGAGGCAAGACTACATCTAACACGTTAAATCCTGCGTGAATGTAGGGGTTGCGGGGTGCAACAAACATCATGGGAAAATCAAAGACCAGGAAATTGTAGAGGAGGGCCTCTACTTCATCATCGTAGGTGGATGGAACAAATAAAAGTTGGATATCCACCGCATCTGTCATTCGTACTGGTTGTGGTGATGGAAAAATATCTGACAGGTCAAAATCAAAGGCGGAAGGAGATGAGGTAAATGGAATACTCTCGTCCAAAGGCACATCAATATCAAGTAAATCATTCCCTACTGGAGAATGAAGAAAGGGAATTGTAGAGAGACTGGAAATACTTACTTCATCTGCTTCATCCATCTCTACATCCATTGTGGAGTTACCTTGGTTAATAAGCAAAAAAGTCCAAGGTCTTATCAGCGATACGAAAGTCGCAATCAAACTTCCAGTTCAATGAGTATTTCGCATAACATGTAGCTACAAAATCACGTAACTTTAAAAACGATGAAAACAAAAAGTCCTCTTTTTCTGTCAAAGTAGCGTCGCAGGCTTAGACGTATTTAATGAACAACAAAAGTTCACTTTGAAGTGCGTCCTCACATGCATAAGAGGCAATATTGCCTACTTCTGGCAAGGTAAAAACATCATAACCCAACCTGGTTATCCAAGTATCTACGTTAATGGCCATTACCTGAACAAGTGGGGTATATAGTTTCAAATTCTAACACTTAAAAGGATTACTTATTGAATATAGAATCTGTCGCCACAGAGGCGTTACTTATCAACTCAATCGCGATATACAAAATAAACACTATGCTGGAAATATAGGTATGCTTGGTAAATGAAAAGAACTTTATGGAATGTATAGGTCTATACAAAAATTGGTAGTAGGTATTGTCAGAAATGGAGACACCACTTAAGAAGTAGCCCTCTGCAAGAATTCATCCAGGTCTTTCAGGAACTGTATTACTTCGTCATTTGTTTTAGAGTCGGCATGAATAGGAAATTATCTGTAAATGCCTGCTTTAATGTGCATGCGCACAAAGTTGCGAACAATTTCTGTGCAATCGTCAAAAAATTTCGTCGCTGTTTGTGTCTTGTACATAAGCAACAAATACTGGTTGATTTTCTTAATTTTATGGGTTTCGAGCACTTTAGAAACTGGCACATTTAATTGGGTCGCTAATTCCTCAACAACCGACTGAAATTGGGGTCCATCGGAAGTAGTTAGCAATGCAACATCGTCTACAATAATTTTACCGTGAGACATGAGGAGAGTCAAAATAAGCCAAAATACATTACATCTAATTTACTAACACACAAGTAGAGTGTAAGAAATAATCGATTATAATCTCGAAGCTAGTATCATACAGCAAGATTGGAGTTTGCTAATAATAAATAATAAAAAAAATGGCTAAAGAAAGCGATAGTTCGTCATCTGTCGTAAAAAAAACGTTGGTCAGTTGGGTTTTGAAAAAAAATTGAAATGTAGGATGCAAGGCTATGTACTTGTATCGTGTAGCAAGGCGCCAAAATGGATATTATCCCACGAGGAGGATATTCAACTGAAAGAAAAAAAGAAGCCGAGTTTAGCGAGGTAAATAAAAGTCCTGCTGCTAATAGCCGATCAGGCAATGGAAGGAAAAATCACATTCATACCTTCGGTTTTCTAATGCCGTGTGTTATAGAATATTCAAAAATGTAATTCCTGAAAATAAAAAAAAAACGTAATGTATTCATTTGCAGAAACGAGGAGGATAAAGAAAACAATTGCATGTATTTTCGCTTGGGTGTTTTATAGCGTTGAAATTGACGAAGTCTTCACGGTTCCTGCCGGAAGTAGATACGATTAGTTCGGTCGCTGCAGTCTTCCGAGCATTATCAAAGGGAGGAGGAAAATTAGCCTGGCTCTGTTATGAGTTCAAGATTGAACGAAGGGTTTCGGGTTGGAATTTTAGCTAGCTTAGCGTTCTTTCTTTTCTCATATACAGGGCTATTCAGCGAAAAATGAACAATTTTCAAGATTTATAGATTTCATGATAGGGCTTGAAATTTGAAAGTTATGACATCTACCACGTAAGCTTTAAGAATCTGATGCGTATTTACACATCGAGTTACCTTTTTAATCCTTTTATGTCACTTAAGCTATATCTCGTGACCAACATTTCTTCATTCGAGCTAGATTAACTCGTAAGACCTTTTTACCTTTGACTTTCTCTACGTCGTATACACTTCTACCTCTAATATGAATCATGCGGTACGGACCGTCATATTTTCGTCTTAGCTTATCTGAAAGACCTTTTTTCTTTGCTGGCATGTGTATCATGACCAGATCGTCGATTGCATAAGCTGGTTTTTGTCAATTAGCGTCGAAACGTAGTTTCCCTTGTTGATGGCGTTTATCCTGCCTTTCTTTAGTTATTTCCTGCATTGATAGTGTTTCCGAAAGCTATCGGAAAATTGGTCTGTGGGGTTTGCATTTAAGCCAACTTCTAGAGGAAATTTGGGCTTTTCATAGGGCGAAAAACCTATTCCTTCTAATGGACTGCAATTATAAGCATACACACAAAGATCGAGGTATGAGACCCAATCTTTTTGGTTTTTGGAGATATACTTACTTATCATTGTGGCCATAGTATGATTTAACTATTCTACCTTCCCGTTAGTTTGAGGGTGGTAACCACTTGTATTCAAATGTTTAATTTTTAGTTCTGCAAGCACATTTTCGACCAGGGCCGCTTGATATACAGATCCTCGATCTGTTAGTATAGACCGAATGGGGCCGAAAACTGTAAAGATTTTGTGAACAAAGAATTTGGCGACTTGTTTAG
This sequence comes from Lepisma saccharinum, assembly GCF_977018435.1. Classification (NCBI taxonomy): domain Eukaryota; kingdom Metazoa; phylum Arthropoda; class Insecta; order Zygentoma; family Lepismatidae; genus Lepisma; species Lepisma saccharinum. The sequence continues at coordinate 32,649,773 of NC_139247.1, forward strand.
CAGAAATGCTTTTCAGTGGTTGGGCCACGACCCATGAAGATAACAAATCAATACCAAATATTATATACTTTTACCCACAAGAAGAAGTGATCGGGCCAAAGGTATCAGAGGACCATCGCCCACCTACACTGCCCAGGGAGAGAGGGTGTAAAAATCCTTGTCGTTTTCCTGTGGGCGTATTCTTTTCTTGGCAAATTGGGCAAGATCGGACGTAATGAAGTACATCCTTACGAGCAGTTTTCCATTAATAACGCTCAAATACCTTTTGAAGACTTTTGCTCTGTCCTGTATGACCTCCAGTGTATGGACTGTCATGTATATCTGACAAAACATCTGCTATCATATTGGTGGGAATAACTAGCAATTTCCGATTCTTATTTAACCTATATAGGACTCCTTGATCTAATGTATAGTATCTGACGCTAAGGTGGTTTGGATCGCGCTCTTTGAGTGAAATAAGTGTACGTATTGCGGGGTCTGTTAATTGTCTTTTCCTGATTTCTGCTTGTCGCTCATTGGGTTCTGAGTTCGATGAAACAAAAGTGGAATAATTGGGATGTTCATCATCATCCAGCAATTCTACCATGTCTCCATGATCAACGTAATCTCTTTCTTCATCAGAGAGCTCGGTCACTGGCGACCGGCTGAGGCAATCTGGGACGCAGTGTAAACGTCCTGGCTTGTGTTTTATTTGAAAACTAATCTCCGAATGTCGTAGAGCCCAACGCGATAAACGCCCTGACAAATCTCGGCTACGCTGGAGCCAACATGCACCTGAATTATCGACCACGGTGGTGAAAAATGTGTCAGTCAAATACTGACGAAAATGCAAAACTGAGAAAACTAAACAATACACTTCCTTTTCGTAAATACTATAATGTACTTGAGCAGCTGTGAATAATCGTGAGCAATACGAAATTGGTTGTACCATAGTTTCCTTACTGTTATTAGGGTCAGGTATGCGATGACAAAGGACTGATCCAAAGCCTATTTTACTAGCGTCACAGTGCAATTCTATGGGGAGTTTGGGGTCAAAATGACTTAGCACAGGGGCGGATGATAGGCACTGCTTTAACTTATTAAAAGCGGCCAACTGGGTTTCACCCATGCGGAATGGGGCTCCTTTTTTAGTCAGGTCAGTTAGGGATTTCCTATCAAACTGAAAGAGGGAACGAATAGCCTGAAAAATCCGCAACATCCAAGGAAGCTACGTATCCCTTTCAACGTAGTTGGAGGTGGAAGATCTAAAATGGCAGAAACCTTTTTAGGGTTTACTCCCACTCCATTTCTACCAATAATATGGCCAAGGATTTCAGCCTCTGTATATCCTATCCGGCATTTTGAAGGTTTCGCCTTGAGGTTCGATTTCTGTACTGCGAGTAAAGTTTTCTCTAACCTTTCTGAATGTTGAGGCCAGTCGAGGCTGAAAACAACTATATCGTCCAGAAAAACGCATAGACTGTTCCATTTGAGTCCTGCAAATACTTTATCTACGCATCGTTGAAATGCAGTAGGGGCGTTTGCGAGACCGAAAGGTAACCTACAAAACTCAAACGTACCTTCACTGGATACGAACGCGGTTTTGTGTCTGTCCTCTTCAGCGATTGAAAGTTGCCAATACGCACTGAAAAGGTCTAAATGAGAAATATACTGGACTCCACTAAGATAATGAATAATATCTTGAATTGTAGGGAGATTCCAAACCTGGACAATAATTTTCTCATTTAATTGTTGATAGTCAATACACATGCGTACAGAATTGTCTCGCTTACCTACCAACAGGATAGGGGCACCGTAAGCGGACTCACTTTCCCGTATAATCCCAAGATCAAGCATTCTATGGATTTCTTGTTTTATAAATTCCCGTTGATTGGGGGACACTCTGTAAGGGGTTCTTCGTACCGGTATGTCATCCTTCAGTGGAATCTTTACTTCGAAAACATTTGTAATTCCCAGTTCTTCAGGTGTTGTTGCAAAACAAGATCTATACTTTTGCAAAAGTTCTATTACTTGTTGCCGTTGTAAAGGTGACAATTCAGGTGAAATATCCACGTCTGTTTTGATATCGAACTTTTTCTCACTTTTCTTCAAGGTACTTTTAAACTGTTCGATATTTATAGCATCTATTTCCTGTAAACTTGAATTTACGGCATTGGAAGAAATATCGACAGGTTCATGTAAAAGTCCAAGAACGTAATTTGCTTGAAGGACTACCGCGAAGTGATTCATATTTATGACTGGAACATAAAGGTAGTAGTAGTATTAATCAGGAGTCTCGGCATAAGACAACGATTTTGGTCATCATGAGCTTCTAGAATGAAATCTCTATTTGGTGGAACAAATTTGGAAAAAGAAATTGCTAATTCTGCATACTGGTGGGGTTCTAAAGTTACCGTATGCAAAGAGATGGTCTTTAATTTACGTTACTCTGGGGATCTTTCTTCCCCTTCCTCGCCGCGTGAAGACGGAAGTTGCTCGGGGAGCGGTTTATCAGTTGCGTCACTGGTATCAGGCGATGCAATATGTTCGCTGTTGGGAAAGGTTTTATCTGCGGTTCTGCCTCGAGCTGTTTCCTGTTTTTCCCCAACATGTTTTGTGGAAGAAGATTGATGCAAAGTTCCCTCGTTGCTAGTTTTATTAAAATGAACAAATATAAGAGGCTTTTGTAAAATATGTGGAATAATGATGGTTTCTTTTAGTCTGTGCTCTGAACCGTGAAGTTCATGATTCAGAACCGTATTTCCTTCCAAAACTTTATTGAAACCGTTTGCCTTATAGCTTTTTCTCAAACTGAAGGCCAGAGTTCGATTCTCTGACTGAACCCTATTTCTATTGTCGTCATTTGGCGTTTCTTGCATCATTGAGCATTTATTATGTTTTTTCTTCTCATATCTATTCCTAATCTCGTCCGAACATGTATGAACAGTTGCGTCAGTGACATACGGAACAAATGAATGTTTACGTCTACTTAAATGCAAGCCTGAGGGTGTCAAGTGTGTCACGAAGCGATTAAAGAAATCTGGTCCTAATATAATCCTGTTACGCAATGAAGCATTGGCACAAATTGCCAAGGGCATGGTAAATCTATGAGGACCGATCCAAAAATAAAATTCACATACAGGAGTATTTTTGCTAGCTACTCTTGAAAGAGTGGATAACGTAACAGATCCTGTTTTCCTTGCTGTAATAGAAAAATTTGGGGGAAGCATACCAATGAATAAAAGACTACAAGTGCTGCCTGTGTCAACTAAGGCAGGAATTTCCTTCCGAAAAATGTTTATGCTAATCGTTGGACGATAATTTTGGTATTTATTTTGCTGTGAGAAGGAAGAACAATTGAATGCACAATGAGGCTGGTTATGCAGGGGTTTTATTCTACTTGGGCGTAAGCGACCCCTGAGACGCTCTCCCCTTACACGTTTGGGTTTCCTTGGTATGGAGATGGAGTTCTAGGCTCGCGCTGAGGAGTTTCTCTCTGTTTTCTCTCAAAATTTTGGTCGTAGCGGCCTCGGAAATTTTGTCCCCTTATAGAAAAAGTCCCTCTTCCACGTCCTGTGGAATAAGAGCCTCGTTTAGGGCATGCTCTAGCAAAATGGTATCGCGAACCACAAGTGTAGCAAAGTTTTTCATTGTCCCTGTTACTGTTTGCGCGGCCCCTGTAAGATGAACGTCCTCTATTATTTGTGTTTCCATGGAAAGAACTTGCATTGGGGGTAGAACCATTTTGTGAACCATTACCGGAACTAGACTGATCCATAGTGTGAACATAACGTGTTTGCTGTCCATTTCTGCCTGTTACATGTCCCTGTTTCTCTGTGTGCCCACGCACAACTTGGACGTAAGTTTTTGATGCAATTTTGCCTGTCGTTTTGCACGTTCTAACAGTCGTAAATTAGCAAGCAAGTCATCCAACGTTTTGGATTTCATAGTTATGAGTTTTTCTGTGTGCTTGGCTTCTAACCCGTTACACATGAAGTTTATTTTACCTTCATCCGTCATGTTGGGATCTGCTTTCTGACATAACTTGAGAATGTCGTAAAAGTAATTTTTAATAGACTCGGTATGTTGCTTTTTCCGTGCTGCTAAATCAAGATATGCCTGGCCAACAGGTAATAGCGGCTGAAATGCTTTGGTAAGAGTTTCCTCAATCTGCGCAAATCCCGCTACGTTTTCTAGCATGGTCCGGTTTAAATCCCAGTATGCAAGAGCACTTTTCTTTAGATATGCCGGTAAAAACATTACTTTCTGTGCTTCGGTTCATCCCAAAATGTTAGCTACTCTATTGTAAGTGTTAAAGAATTCGGTAATACTTTCACCTGGATCTGCGTTAAAATTGTCTGGTTGGATAGAAGGAACTCGTGCATAACTGGGTGTTGTAGTGGCAGCTTCACCACTACCGCTTTGTGTATGGTCTGGCATTGTACCTGCGTTATCGCGATCTTCAGGGAGAGGTGTTCGTAATGCTTCTGCGGAACACCCAGGGAGAGGGCACGTTATACGGGCACTAAGAAGGGGTTTTGTGTCACCGGATGCCTGTTGGCGTGTTAAAACCATGAAAGGGGAAAGTCAACCAAACACAAAAGTGGATACTCAAGAGTCGAAGCAACGACCAGATCGAAACGAATGGAATCCATACGATAGAACATAACGACAATACAACCAATCTAATGGACAAAACCTAATCGCCCAGAGACAAAACAACAAAAGGACCCACAACAGAGAGACAACACACCCATGTGTATGAAATACCACATAACAACAAAAAGAACCAAATAGGTACCAGAATACTACCCTCCGCCTTACTATGGCAGAGAAAGCCGCACCTCCACCACGTATGCAAGGCCAAGGGGGCTTTGACGTCACTTGGGGTTATGCTCAGGGTGGTTCATGGATACTTCAATAATACATTTTTCTAATGTTTATTTTCTCTCTAATTTACACAAGGTTCCGTAAGTTCTGATATATAAGACCAGTAATGCGCATGTAGCATAATGTCCGACCTCTAAGACACTATGTTCTAAAATACTAAGTTATAAGATCTAAGTTCTAAGTTCTAATCCTATAAGTAACTGAATGGAGATAATCTAAGGCGCCATACTATAGAAGAATATAGTAAAGCCCTTTTTACCTAAGATTGGCAGAAACGACACCATCAGCGTCAGGCAGCAATTCCCCTGGTACAGGATCCTGTTTTCCTAAAAGGGTTTTTTTTAATACCATTTCAGTCAGCGTGTCTCGATACTTGCCCTAACCTTCAAGAGACATTCTCTATTCCAGTGGCCATTTTCGCATAAGTCCATTTCCTACTGTCTTGCCCTTCAGAGGACAAGCTATCAGGGCGATCATTATCTCATGCACGTGGAGGGGTTGGGGGGACCACATGTGCATGTGGAGACCTTGGTTGAGGACACTAGCGATTGCTATCTGACCTCGTCTCCTCTAATGACAGATTATCTCACTCTTGCGTTTGCTAGGCCACATCCTGTTATTTAACTGTGTTGTTTACCAGAATAAGGGAAAGATGGTATCTTTCCTTTGACTTTTCCTAGAGGAAGTATCGGACTCGCTATCTCTGTGGCTTGTTTGGCAGAAGCCTGCACAATAAGGATTTTACTTAATGCAACTAATTATTTGAGACTGGTGTCACTATTGCCAATACAATAAAGAATTTTGCCCGTTACAAAATAAAATAGAAAATCACGAAAATTTACCAAAATTTCTTAACCGTAACACTATTCAGTGAATTTTATATTCTGTAATTAAAATACTTGATTTAATGTGTACCACGTACCAATGGGGGTCTAGTATGTAGGTCCATAGCTATCTGTCGTCGGTCAATCGGAAGGGTATATTTAACCCGATTTAAAAAATAATATATTAAATCCGAACCGGAGCAAGAAAGAAAGTACTATAGGGTTTACGCATTACAAACACGCAGTTCGCTCACTATTCGGTTTCGGTTCAGCTATTACATAGCTATTGATTGTGGTCACCATAGCAACGACAACATTCTAAATATTATATTAGAAATTGAACTGTTTAATGTTAATCAATAATTTTAATTATCATGTAATCATATTGCGAGGATCCCTAGGACCGTCAGAAGTCCAAGCAGTTAATTTTATATTGCATGTCAAGCCTGAATTACTCCTTACTCCAATCTGGGTATTATATTTCTTCAGGATTTGTTTACTTTCGTATTTTCAATTTTTATTTTACGTATCTTTCTGACTCTTTAAGCTAATCACGACGGTGAGAATGGGACCCTAAGAAAGAAACACCAATGTCCAAGACGGGACTCAAACTTTGGATTTTCAGCTACCATCTAGATTTGGCCAAATAACACACTCGTCCACTTAGGCAGTTACAATGACTGTATGTACTTTACATTGGCAGTTGAATATACAGGGTGTCCCAAAATGTTTATACACTACAAAAGAAATCTCAAAATTAAGTCTCCATAGCATTTTCAATTCGACAAGTTAGATTCCAAAAAGAGTCCATGCTTCCAATGCAAATGATCCGGACCGAACTTTGTATTGTGAGTGTTACTTGGAAAGATGTGCCTAACAGATAAATTGTTCACCTCGCACCACCAGACGTTATGTATGTGGATGCATAAAATATAAAGTTTAAACCACAAAATAGGCAAGAGTCCACGACTTTGAAAGCAGTCATTCAAAGGGAATATCCACAAACACCGAACGAAATGATGATTCTTGGTGTCAGTATTCTATGGCTTTGCACACTCTACCCCGGGAATTTGTAGAGCAAGGCCGCGCATAAAGGCTGATTAGAGGGGAAAGCGAGTGTTCGGGGCGAAGCAGTACACACTGATACGATGGCTGGTAACTGCAGTCGCTCGTCCCCCTCCACACAATACCTTTCTCTTCCACGCGTTCACTGCCTTGAGACAAACTTTTAATCTTACAAACTATTTATTATTCATGGCTGGTTTGGTGTTTTAAGCCAACTTTATGCACATTAAGTCTAATCGAGAATGAACCTACAGTTTAAAGTGGAATCCTAACCACAATGTGCCTCTACTGGGTATCGAACCCCGGACCCCTTGATTACAAGGCGACGACGCTACCTCTGCGCCATCGGGGAGGCTCTGTTTATTATTCATGTGGAAAGATGATGGCAGTGTATATAACAAGTTTTTAGCCTTTTGAAAACGTCATGACTTTTAAACTGTCCCTCAGAAAGGTTTTAGTGACTCCTTGTCTAATTGGTGTGGTGCGTCTGTCCTGTGCAGGTCCCTTTGCTACCTTGCCCTTCTATCTTCCCTCAAATGACTTTTACACCCCTTTCTTTCAGTTTATACGTGACTGGGTAATCCAGCAGAAGCAAACTTCAGCACTGGCAGAAGAGGCGTCATTTTGATATTTCACGACCACAGAAAACGTCTCCATCAAAGTTACATCGATTCAGCCACGACACAACTCTACGAAAACTCTACCCTGTGCCAAACCTTTCAGAAACACAACCATTATGTCCCAATGTTGTTTGCATAGGCGTAGCTAGAACTTTATATTTGGGTGTGCACAAAGAAAAAATGAGGTGTTGTACCTTTTTAGTAGCATATTTTGCAACACAATCACTTGGCTCTTTAACTGCACTGATGTTTGTAAAGGAATTTAAATTCACTAAATGACAGTGTTGAAAATTTCTGAATATTTGTAGTAGAAATAATCAAATTGCATAGAAATTACACACACACATAATGTTCATAAATGTTACAAACAAATACATCAAAATACACGTCATCTATAACAAGAGACGTCTGTCAAATGGTACAATGTTCTTAAACTCATCAATAACTTCATTTACATCAATAGACGAAGCTTTTTCCTGTTCCACAAATAGCAAGAGCAGGGCTTCCAATCTATCCTGCTTCTGAGTTGCTCTTAATTTAGTATTAACTTGGGTAAGCTTGGAGAAAGCTCTCTCTCACACGTGCAGCTTGTGACAGGTATAGAAGAAAGGCGCTGTAGTACAGAGTAGAATGCAGTAAATATCTTCTTTCTCCAATGACATCAAAAATCTATAGACACCCGTTTCATCAGCTATAATGCACACGTTTGTACCAAGTAATGACATTTTCAACTTCTTATAAACTGCCGCTTATTTTCTCTCTTATTGAAATATCTGTCTTTAATTCTCTTTGATACGCCTATGGTTGTTTGTGAACAACAGTAACTTTGGCAACATTGCAAAAGAAGAAAAAAGCATACAGTAACAAAAGTTTTATATTAAAGCAGTCAAGCAGTTCATTGTTTCATAAGGATATATAACTTCATAACAAAAAACTCAAACTAAACCAAAACAATGCCACACATATCAGGTCCATGTGGTAGAGCATGTTCAACAATGGTTACAACCCTAAACAAATAGTATGTTTTGTTGGGCAAAATAAAGACGAAAGACACTTTTTTTTACAACACAGTAATTTTTTATTGTTCTCACATGGAAACAAAACCACAATTGCTGGCAACATAAGTAGGCTATATTTTAACCACAAAAAAATAATAAACAAGATGTTGTTCACAAACAACACCAGTGCCGAAAGAGTATTAGTTTGTCCACTTGAATAACCTTGTATTGTGCGAACAGCACGCCTCCCCCCTTTCAAACAGATTCTAGAGGCATAAGAGGTGGTGTTTCAATTCAACCAAATTGCCGCGATCACCCACAGGTAGGAAGAAAAACTAATAACCATAACTAAAAATCAATAACAAATCAAACAACCGAAACGACCCCTTCCCCCATTTTTTGTGAAGATATATAGAATTGGTAGCTAAACTATAAAATTTTGTCCACCCAAAATTTCCATGACTAAAACCGTCATGAATCCTCCTTGTGGGCACCTCTGCCTAGATGTTAACAAACTGATTTGCATAATAAATCAATATAAACGTATACACGGTGGTTCGGGTCATTCTGTATGCCCAGCTGAGATGGTTCCAGAGCGGACCTCTGGAGTTCCCGTGATGCTGAGGGAAATTAACATTATTTTGTTGAGTGACTCACACCCCGCAGTTGTTGAAACGTAACATATGTTTATAAATATTTTTCATATATTAAGTATTTTCAAGGTGTTTAAAGTGTCCGTGAAGGTGGAGGAAAACATCGTAAATAAATACTAAACTATTTTTCAATCTCAAAACTAAACATTACTCGTCTGTAGTGCATTTTGTTAAGGGCATGAAGGAAGGGTTTCCGCGAGGCCTTCCCTCTGCGGCGGCTGAGGTCACTGTTGCCAACTTAGCTCTTTTGGAGCCCGGTCTGGCTCTTTCATGCACTCGTTTGACTGTGAACTGGGGCGCCCACCACCATACCTAAACTACAGCGCCTAGAATAACGTAGTGTGGAAAACGGCATGCTTTTGCGCTCTCAGGCTGGTTCCACTCGAAAATGATCCGCTAGAGGCGCTGGTGTTGACCCCGGTGCTTGGTGTTCGACTGCTTATAATGGAGGTAAATGGAGTTTTCGCTGCAACGTCTGATTCTTTTATATGAAGCATTTCTATGAATGTGATAATTGCTATGATATTTGGTGCAGTGGTCGCGAAGATATTAACGAACATTCTAGACAGTCGACCACCTCCTGTTATCGTCATACTTTCGGTAATAATACGGGAGAAAAAATACGCGTGGAATGCTCTTGGCAACTAAATTTTTGTGTATGAATTAGGTTCATTATTATTATCATCATCATCATTTCTTTTAAAGATATACACACTGAAGCATTTGTATTTTGGATATTTACTGTCCCTTTTCTTCCGCTTTAAACTAATCGCGGCGATGATGATAATGATGATTGCATGAAACGACAAAGGGAACCCCACAAAACTTTCTTAGTGCCATCGACATGAGTGTAAGGAAACTTTCAAACCAATGGGACAAGCGACACGGGATGTTCATACTGTCACACTAGTGACACACACTTCCAGACTGTAAAATAGCATTCATTGCACATGAGAGTCCAAACAGCAAACGACACGTTCATATGGCGTATTCGCGTGCTGCTTGTTACTTCGGTCGGAAAGCTCCTTAAAGGAAGGGTGCTGAGACCGAAGCGACGCGCTACAGGGGGAGTTCCCAACTAAGTGACAAGCGACATGGTGCCTTCAGTCTATTAGCAAGCGTTGCTTGCAAACAACAGATAGGCGACACGATAAACCGCACATTACAACAACAGATCTAGGCGACACGATAAGCCACACGTGTCGCTTTGTCGCTTCTCCGTTCGATCAAACTGGGCCATTTCCTCAATAGCTTGCAACATGTTGCCTTGGTTTGTTGTTCGCGCATACGCGATGCAATGAATGTCTTGCTTTAGTGAGATTGCGCACCAAAGCGACAAGCGGCACGCGACACTTATCGCTTGAGGATTTCACCAACCGAACGCTGGCCTGTGCTTCCCGTCATGCCGCTACGATGTGAAATGTTGCTCTTGATTGGCTCCTTTCCAAGCAACATGTGTCACTTCGGTATGAAAGTTGCCTTGGACCGAATGACCCGTGTCGCTTTGGTGTGAAATCCTCGTATCGTTTGTCGCGTGTCGCTTTGGTGTAAAATCTCCTTGAGGAATCCGTGCAGTCAGAGCTTTTGTCCCTACGGTTCGAAAGGCTGCATTGATTTCCGACTGCTCACTTTCAAGCTACATTTGTGGTTTGTCGCCTCGGTATGAAATATCTCTCAGGATACTATTTATATTCTAATAACATAGAAAAATAAACTCTAATACACAGTCCAAGACCTGACGTCCGGAATCACATTGCGATGTTTCTTCTTGTGTTACGCATGCTATTTATTTATTCATTTTATTTTACTTTTCTTTCCAAATTAATGCCATTTCGTGACTGCAAATCACTCCACAAATATAACTGTTTCCATCAATTCACTTACCGCCTTTCTAGAAAAACAAATCTACACAATATATTCCAAAAACTAACTAAGCCGCATTACTTTCATAACAAAATTAGCACCTGGGTCGATCGCACTGCCATCTACTTGTCATCGTCTCGGGGAACCAGTTTCTTGGGTCGTTTTCCACACTACGTTATTCAAGGCGCTGTACCTAAACTATGTTGCCACCACTGGCTCCGGCGCACATAGACCAATTTTTGCCATAAATATACAGGCAACCTTGCTGAGGAGAGGAGTCGTGCGACGGAGAAATATGTACATTGGAGCACATACTTATAGCATTATTTTTATATCTTATATCGGGAATATCAAACATCCAGTGGCGTAGAAAAGTACACGGACGGAAAAAGGATAACGAAAAGGTTTTTGTACTTGGAAGAGTGGAAACTCCCATATGATTAGTCGTAAATTGAAGTTGAAGTTGATTCTCCATAATAAATACATGAGATTCTGTAAACACTTATTCATCATATTTTTACACATCGTATCCCGCTTAATAACGAACTTTAAAATACGCTTCCAATCGCAACATGGGGAGAAATTCATGTTCTCGAATATTGTTCAGTTTTTGTTTTTTAAATATCAGTACCCATTCCGACGATATTAAAAATAAATGTAGCTTCAACTGGTGCGAAATTGTCACTGCTTCCCTTAAATGCTGAAAATAAATAGTGCCGTCCCAGTCCCCTGACTTTACGTAAGCGTGAGGCTACACTTTGTCTCTGGAATCTGTGGAGCAAGGTTGCACATAACGCTACAGCGGGAAGAAAGTGGGTGAGCGGGTGTAAGCTGCTGCCGCGTTTCCCCCTACATGCACTTACGTTCCCTCTCACGAATTCATTGAACAAGCCCTTTGAAGTCAGTACGTGCGCAGAGAACTTGTTTTCGTTCTCTTGTTCCAAAGATTCCCGATACAGAGTGAAGTATCACGAAGGATGCGCTTACAGAGGGAATTTTTAAGTGGTTTGTTTTAGTCAATTCTATTTGTTTCCAGTGTACTTCTAACAAACATACGAGCAACACAGGCACAATTTAAATCATTAACGGAGCATGTATCATGCTACTTATCGTAGTGGACATTATCGTCACAAAAATTAAAGCATCATATGTATATGGAAATACAAGGTTTGTAACACATGATAAATTATTGCGTCAATTTTGATGAAAAATGCACATATCGCTATGATAACAGCCCCGTCACGTATTGATTTAGTACACCATATTATACGCAAGACACGCAAGACACGCAACAAATTATTCCGAGGTAATTATATCCGCTATTAGAACACAAAAATCTTGAAAATCAATATTTATGGGAAACAACGGAAGCTGTACTTTGAAAGTATTGCGTGTACATAATATATTTATGTTAGTAATATATATCATGCTTAGACGTAAATGTTTTGACAGCAGGGTTCAGTATTCGCTTCAGGTTCATCCAACAACGGGGCATAAATCCACTAAGGAAGGATTTTGTTAGACATAAATCCGTGAGTTTTACAATCTTAATGAAATGAGAACTTTAAATTATATACAAGATAGATGGGAGGCAAAAATATCGCGACAGTAAGTTCGAAATTCTATATATTATTTTTATCAATTGAAATGTTCTTTGTTAGTATCCATCATTTTCATCATATTATATCTCATCTTCATCTTCGCGATTAGCCAAAAGTGGCAGAGAATCGACGTAACATAGACTAATCAAGAAAAATATTAAATATTAACATTGGTTGCCAAGCAGCAACATGGGGACATTGATGTTCCCAAGGTACAATATTCCGGAGCTAAATAGCCCCCATTAGGATCTCCGGGAGAGGATTGCTTTGCGAGGTCCCTGGACTATGGATAGGGAGTACAGTAGAAAAAAAGGATATTAAAATAAGCACCTCGAATGTTCTGAGCCTTTACCGGCCTGGGCCATTTCAGTCCACATTATATGAGATACTTAAGTATTAATTAGACATAGTAACTGTTTAGGAAGTTAGGTAGTCAGGAGAAGGTAATTGTAAAACTAAAAATTATATATATTTTTTATACTGCGGTACTGAAAATCATAATTGTGGAACAGGTATCTTCATAAATAATATAATTATCTCGGGTCATAAAACGTTAGAATTTATTTATGATAGGATATCATATGCAGTTTTACAAGGTAGGTGGTGCAAAAATTATTTTAATATACTTCCATGTCCCAACGAAAGAAAAATATGGTAATACTAAATATATTTTTTATGCAGATTTAGAACAGGTCTTTGATCAATAATTTTCACAGTATGATATGAAAGTTCTGTTAGGTGACTGTAATGCACAGAGTGTTAAAGATGAAACTTTTAAACACACTTTTTGGTAAAGAAAGTCTTCATGATTTAAGTAATGATTACAGCGCCTTGAATAACGTAGTGTGGAAAACGGCACAGTTCTGCGCGCTCTGGCTGGTTCCACTCGAAAATGATCCGCTAGAGGCGCTGGTGTTGAATCCGGTGCTTGGTATTCGTCTGCTTATAATGGAAGTAAATGGAGTTTTCGCTGCAATGTCTGATTCTTTTACATGAAGCATTTCTATGAATGTGATAATTGCTATGATATTTGTTACAGTGGTCGCGAAGATATTAACGAACATTCTAGACAGTCGACCACGTCCTGTTATCGTCATACTTTCGTTAATAATACGGGAGAAAAAATACGCGTGGAATGCTCTTGGCAACTAAATTTTTGTGTATGAATTAGATTCATTATTATTATCATCATCATCATTTATTTTAAAGATATACACACTGAACCATTTGTATTTTTGATATTTACTGTCTCCTTTCTTCTGCTTTAAACTAATCGCGGCGATGATGATGATTCCATGAAACGACAAGGGGAACCCCACAAAACTTTCTTAGTGCCATTGACATGAGTGTAAGGAAACTTTCAAACCAATGGGACAAGCGACACGGGATGTCCACACTGTCCCACTAGTGACACACACTTCCAGACTGTAAAATAGCATTCATTGCACATGAGGGTCCAAACAGCAAACGATACGTTCATATGGCTTATTCGCGTGCTACTTATTACTTTGGTCGGAAAGCTCCTTAAAGGAAGGGTGCTCAGACCGAAGCGACGCGCTTCAGGGGGAGTTCCCAACTAAGTGACAAGCGACATGGTGCCTTCAGTCTATTGGCAAGCGTTCGCTGCTAATTGTGCGAACAACAGATAGGCGATACGAAAAACCGCACATTACAACAACAGACCTAGGCGACACGATAAAGTCACACGTGTCGCTTTGTCGCTTGTGTGTCGCTCAAACTGGGCCATTTCGTCAATAGCTTGCAACATGTTGCCGTGGTTTGTTGTTCGCGCATGCGCGATGAAATGAGTGTCTTGCTTTAGGGAGATTGCACACCAAGGCGACAATGGGCACGCGACACTTGTCGCTTGAGGATTTCGCCAACCAAACGCTGGCGTGTACTTCCCGTCATGCCGCTACGATGTGAAATGTTGCTCTTGATTGGCTCGTTTCCAAGCAACATGTGTCGCTTCGGTGCGAAGAAAGTTGCCTTGGACCGAAGGACCCGTATCGCTTTGGTGTGAAATCCTCGTATCGTTTGTCGCGTGTCGCTTTGGTGTAAAATCTCCTTGAGGAAACGGTGCAGTCAGAGCTTGTGTCCCTACGATTCGAAAGGCTGTATTGTTTACGGACTGCTCGCTTCCAAGCGACACTTGTGGTTTGTCGCCTCGGTATGAACCATTTCTCAGGATACTATTTATATTCTAATAACATAGAAAAATAAAACTCTAGTACACGATCCAACACCTGTCATCCGGAATCACTTTGCGATGTTTCTTCTTGTGTTACGCATGCTATTTATTTATTCATTTTATTTTACTTTTCTTTCCAAATTAATGTCATTTCGTGACTGCAAATCACTCCACAAATATAACTGTTTCCATCAATTCACGTACCGCCTTTCAAGACAAATAAATCTACATAATATATTCCAAAAACTAACAAAGCCGCATTACTTTCATAAGAAAATTAGCACCGACATTGATCGCACTGCCATCTATGTTTCTCATCCGTCTGGGGAACCAGTTTCTTGGGTCGTTTTCCACACTACGTTATTCAAGGCGCTGTAGTAATGATAATGGAATAACGTTAATTACTTATGCAATCTCAAAGACCTTAATTGTGAAAAGTACCACTTTTAAACATAAAGATATCCATAAATACGTATACCTGGTCTTCTCCAGATGGCAGAACTCATAATATGCTAGATCATATTCTAATTGAGGGGCCTCTCCCATGGCGCAGAAGTAGCGTCATTGTCTTGTAATCGAGGGGTCCTGAGTTCGATACCCGGTGGAGGCACAAGTGGTTCGGATCCCACTTTAAACTGTAGGTCAAGTCCCGATTAGCCATACTGTGCATAAAGTGGACTTAAAACACCAACTCAACTCAACAACCCTTATTCTAATTGATTAAATAAGGCATAATATTATAATTCGTTCACATAGAGGCGCTGACTGTGCCAGTGACCATTATTCAGTAATTGCTAAATTTAGAGAAAGAGTCTCAGTGGTAAATCATAAGCAACAAAATCTAAAAGTTCTAAAATTTAACAGGAACATTTGCTGATGAAAAAATTAAGAAAGATTACCAAATTAAACTGCCAAATAGATTTGAAATTTTGCATGATTTTAATGATGATGAAAATACAAATGAAACAGAAGTAAATGAGGATTGGGAGGATATAATTACGTAATGCAGTAGAATCAACAACTAAAGAAAGTATAGGATACCATAAAGCAAGAAAGAGTAAGCCGTTATTTGATAACGAATGTTATAATCTAATGGAAATGAGAAATCAGGCTAGAGTTACGGGATTAAATAATTCCGATGATTCGTAATTAAACAATTATGATAGAATATGAGAAGTTAACCGAACGTTTAGAAGTAAAAAGTACTTAACGAAATTTATACAAACAGCAAAAATAAGAATATCAGATATATATATATATATAAAGGTGCAAATGAATTTAAAAAACGTGGCAAACTAAAGTAAACTTGATAATAGATAAACTCTTCTTGGCTGATCCAAGCGATATAATAGATGGGAGAACTACTTTAATGACCATTCAAAAGTTCATGTAGGAGATAAATCAGAATTAAATGAAGTACACACAACAGACCCTTTAGTTCCAGAACCTTACGTGGTTGAAATTATAGTCACTATTAAAAGGATAAAGAATAACAAAGCACCTGGCATTGGTTTAATACCGGCTGAGTTAATTATGGTGAGAATTCGTTAAATTGTTAAGTTCATAAATTAATTTATATAATATGGAATAAAGAAGAAATATTTTAAAAGGTGATGAAACTACCTGTAATAATTACCGTGGAATTTCTCTCCTCTCAACATAAAATATTATCTGACATTCTTTCAACAATACTAAAACTATATGCAAATGAACTTATAGGTTATTATTTATTATTATTTATACGTGAATTTAAACGTAACAGATCGACTATCGATCATTTTTTAAAATCATGCAGACATTTGAAAAAAGTGGGAATGTGATCGAAATGCTTATCAGGTATTGACTACTTTTAAGAAAAACATATTTTTCTGTTAAAGGAGATAAATTATACTATAATATATTAGTCAGGTTTGGAAAACCTAAGATGCTTGTTAATATGATAAAAATATGCAATAATGAAATAGATAGTGAAATTCGAGTGAGTATTAATATACCTGACAAACGTACAATTCATGATGGGTTAAAACAGGGAGATGCATAATCTCCATTGCTCTTTAATTCTGCCTTAACATGTGCTGTAAGGAAGGTAAAAGAAACTAATGAAGGACTAAAATTAAATGGTGCGACTCAGTTGTTACATGTGTAGATGATGCACATTTAACAATAATGCTAAAATATTTTTAAAAGCAGCTGAAGATATTGGTTTTGAAGTTAGCAAAGACAAAACTAAACATATTCTTACAGGTTGAAACCAAGTGTTAAGTTATACGTAACGATCTGTAGAATACTTGAAAATGTAAAGTACAAAGAACTCCAAATCCCAGACATTTAGCCATCGCCTTTCCAGACAGGAAATAGCTAGGAACAGCTAAGGAATGTCTTGTCAGACATTGCCGAGCATCGTTGAGCTTCCTTGATCGCCATCGTTGCAAACAGGTGCAAACAACCCCAATCAAAGAAGAGACTACAGGTAACTGAGTGGACATTATTGAGTAAATTCGATTGGAATAAATGTCTGGGAGGACGGGGTCAATGGTCAGTCAGATATAGTCAGTTTTAGTACGAGCTTTGGGGCAGTGCTAAACTATCAGTCAGCGAATGAAGAAGTACGAGCTAAAAGTCTAGGAGAAGGAAGTGAAGTCTGGGCTTCCAGACTGGCACCATAAACGGACACCTTGTTTTAAGCATCTCGAGAAAACATCTCCACACAGTGAAAGAAAGCAGAAGTTTCTGTTCAGTGAGACCTTTGCTTTATCATTCCTGGCTCAAGCGTACCAACCGAAGATGCCACACGCTCCAGCGAAAGAACTTAACGATTGTCTCGAAATCTTTGAGAAAGAAGTGCGAAGTGAACTTTCTTCATTCAAGGATGCATTTGAAAGTGAAATAAGACATAACATCACCAGTGCTCCTCCTAACTCGGAAGCTATATTGTAGTTGCAGGTTGAACTTACCAAGCTGGAGACCAGAATGGAAAAAAAGTTCAAGCACCAACGAGAATAGTTCCTCTCCCTGCTGGCTAAAATGGAGCCACAAGAGGAGAAGCTCGATGACATGGAGCAGTACTTGCGTAGGAATGTTACTTATCCATGGCGTTCAAGAAACCATAAATGAAAACGTGGAGGATAAAGTTCTGGATATGCTAAACAAGACACTGAATTTGAACGTCCGAAGCGAGGAAACTGCCCGCTGTCACCGGCTGGGAAAACAGAATCACTCCGTGGCCGACGCCTTACAAGGGGGGGAGACATGTTTAATAGCAAAGTTCTTCACATACAAAATTCGCCACATGGTTTGGTCCTCCAAGAGGATGCTAAGGGACGCCGAGTGCTAATATTTAATCACGGAGTCCCTCACAGCCTCTCGCAAAGAGATCCTGCCATTTGCTAAAGACAGATTTGGCCGTCGCTCTTGCTACACAGAGGATGGGCGTATCATCGTACGCACCGAAGAATGGCAGGAAACATACCATCTTCTCGCATATATATTCTACATATTCTTTTATATACAGGGTGTCGCAAAACTCTTTCAACAACGCTTGGGAGCTGGTAGATATCATAAAAACAAGTACCTTTTCCCTATAAAGTTTACCTCGAAAGCGCTTAGTTTCTGTGCTATAAGCGCTTAAAGTATATCCTGTACGTATGCAACCCAACACAGAAAACGCTTGCTCTGACATAACTAGCAGCGGCGCGTGGCAGGGTTGCCACTAGCGTTCCTCGTTAAGAGAGACGACTTAAAAACAACAACTTGGGAGTCTTGCCTGAGCAAAATCCAAAACATTAATGATACTTGCGATGTTGTAAGAAGGATTCACAGTATTTATAAACTGACCAAAACAAATAATGGGCAGACTGAAATTCAAGATTACTCATTCTAAAATATCTCCATAATTGATTGATTGATTTGGTTTATTTTAATTCGCTTTTCTGCCACCTTTGGCTAATCGCGAAGATGAGGATGATATGACGAAATAACAAATGACACCAATGTCTAGACCAGGATTTAAACCCGAGACACCTGGCGCCGTAGCGAGCTGTGCTAACCACATCACCACGGAGTGTTTCGTACATCATGCAATATCAACAATTGCAAGGGACACGTGATATAGGAGAAATCCACGAACGAACAAATGTAAGCATGATGTGTTTGCTGCCTCTTTTCGAACACGCAGACTGTAATGTAGAAATTTTCAGCGAAAAATGCAGGCTCGACCAGGACTCGAACCCGGGTTATTGCAATTTATTTGAAAATTATTCCTATCTGTAATAGCGTTATTGCTAATCGTGTTTGTCTCATAAGGAAATAATTGCGAGGCTCTTTTAATTTAATGATTGATTGATTCATTGCTTGATTGATTTGATTTATTTTACTTAACTGTTTGTGCCACTTTTGGCTAATTTACGAAGATGGTGATGAGTGATGATATGATTAAATTGATGAATGGACATTCACAAACATACATGCCCAAGCTGGGATTCGAACCCAAGACCCCTAGCTTATTTTAGAAAACAGTGGCAACCTATAAATTTTACCGACAACTGATATGCATGTAAGAAAAATTATGTGTTTTAAAAATTGGTATGAAGAAAATTCCAAGGATTATTTGCAATACTAGGAACATGCGAATTAAAAATTTTCTCTCCTGCCCCCCGCTCTCTCTCTCTCTCTCTCTCTCTCTCTCTCTCTCCCCCTCCCCACTCAAACTGGTTAATCTTGAATGCTCTATTAAAGAAGTTGCAGGAAGAAATTAATATTTCATTGAAAGGAATTATATTGAGTTCGGTGCATACTTACTGCCTGTTCTAATTTGTTCTGCACTTCACGATATCGTTTGACATTGGTACATCAAGAGAAATCCTCGTAATTTACATTCTTTTAATGTGTGCGAATTAGTTTTCTCATTTTGTGTATTTGCTTAGCATTCTTATCATGGAACGTGAAAAAAAAATAATCAAAAGGAAACCATTGAGTACACGTCATAAATTGTACATATTTATCATTCATTGTAGCAACTTGATATCAACATTGAAATGTAAGAGTAATATTTTCGGAAGGCACCAAAATGTCAACTTTTAGTTCACCGTGGAAACAACGTTTTGTAGCAAACGAGTGAGGTTCTGACATCTAGATGAATTTCCGGAATAATTCGTGTGACTTTATATTATTCTCATTGTACGTAATTTTCCTACACTTTCGGGCAAATAGTAAATACGAGGACATAAGATTCAGTGACATTTTTGTCCAGGTCGGAACTCGTGTCCGGAACATTCGGTAGAGAGGGATCATGTCTTGATCACTAAACGTACTCAGTGGCTCAAGAATATTCATCTGCCGGAGATTTTTGTTTCTTTTCAGCCTGCTTTTTATAACGAACTCGATTTGCAATAGCGCTAGTTCACTTTATTTCTAATAAATAAATTGTAATAACATTACAGTCTGCGTGTTCGAAACGAGGCAGCAAACACATCATGCTTACATTTGTTCGTTCGTGGATTTCCCCTATCTCACGTATCCCTTGCAATTGTTGATATTGCATGATATACGAAACACTCCGTGGTGATGTGGTTAGCACAGCTCGCTACGGCGCCAGGTGTCTCGGGTTTAAATCCTGGTCTAGACATTGGTGTCATTTGTTATTTCGTCATATCATCCTCATCTTCGCGATTAGCCAAAGGTGGCAGAAAAACGAATTAAAATAAACCAAATCAATCAATCAATTATGGAGATATTTTAGAATGAGTAATCTTGAATTTCAGTCTGCCCATTATTTGTTTTGGTCAGTTTATAAATACTGTGAATCCTTCTTACAACATCGCAAGTATCATTAATGTTTTGGATTTTGCTCAGGCAAGACTCCCAAGTTGTTGTTTTTAAGTCGTCTCTCTTAACGAGGAACGCTAGTGGCAACCCTGCCACGCGCCCCTGCTAGTTATGTCAGGGCAAGCGTTTTCTGTGTTGGGTTGCATACGTACAGGATATACTTTAAGCGCTTATAGCACAGAAACTAAGCGGTTTCGAGGTAAACTTTATAGGGAAAAGTTGCTTGTTTTTATGATATCTACCAGCTCCCAAGCGTTGTTGAAAGAGTTTTGCGACACCCTGTATATACACTTTTCCTTATCCTATAAGAGTGACGTAATGAAGAAAATGCGTGTAATCTAATCGTGTTACCTAAGTGTCCAAATATCAACCTCCCCGACCTGTCATTTGTTCCACGTAACAAGGTAAGCCTTTAATCTTTAATAGCAAGTATTCAATAGTTGGTAAGCATCACTGCATTCCTTGAAAGGGCTCAAATGTGAGGACGGTTGCGGTTAACCCCCGAGGCAATGACCAGCTGCTGGGAAGGGGAGGGCCAAGCAACGACTCATTTTTCCGTGTCGCTCTCTCGAATGCGCGAATGTCAGATCGCTATAGTTCCGAAAATGGACGGGCTGCGGCTTGTTGTAAATGAGGGAGACTTCAATTTGATTGTCATTACAGAAAGCTGGATAAAGGACGGAACACCTCTATCTCTTATTAGTATACAGGGTTATGAAGGGGTAACAAAAAATAGAACAAAGACAAACTGTGGCGGAATTGTAGTTTTTCATAAATCTAACTTAACTGTTCGAACAATAGAGACGAAAGTAAATACTGAAGGCATCGAAACATTAACTTTGATTCTAAAGTACATGAATAAACAGTTTTCTGTATGTTCCATATACAGACCGCCCAATGTCCCATACACAAAACTTACATTGTTCGAAGAATTAATATCCGAAATATACCCACTAGTTGATAATCTCTTCCTGTTGGGAGATGTAAACTGTGATTATATCACCCCAAATAAACCAGAAACACGTATTTTAAGATTGAATTTTGAATCATTTGAACTAACGCAAATAGTTAATAAGCCAACCCGTATCATCGAAAAAAGTAAAACGCTGCTTGACATCATAGCCGTTGACAACACAGAATTACTTTTTAAAACTGACGTCACTGTCCCTATCGGTAAATCAGACCACTGCGTTGCGTACGCTGATTTCTTGTTGCAGAAACCGGAACCTCACGCGAGTTACGTTCATTCTAGAAAGTTTAATAACTACCTTCACCGAACAAATGTTTGCAAAAGATATAACTGATGTAGATTGGTCAAAGCTTTACTCACTTGATGACGTTAATGACAAAGTGAAGATTTTGACCTCAAATATACAAAATGTTTTTGACACGCTCGCACCTCTAAAAATCGTAAAACACAATAAGAAAAATGCACCGTGGATCACCAGTAATGTTAAATTGTT
Source organism: Lepisma saccharinum (assembly GCF_977018435.1). Taxonomy (NCBI): domain Eukaryota; kingdom Metazoa; phylum Arthropoda; class Insecta; order Zygentoma; family Lepismatidae; genus Lepisma; species Lepisma saccharinum. The sequence goes on from NC_139247.1 coordinate 32,671,743, forward strand.
GATGCGAATCAGAGATAACGCGCTACGAAAGTTCAAACGTTCGAACAATCCAAGCGACTGGCAACGATATAAAGAACTCCAGAACTTTACAGCAACTGTCGTGAGACAGGAAAATAAATCTTAATTATCTTACCTTCAAGTTTGGCCGGAAAAATTTAAACCGGAGAGAAACATGGAATGAGTTGAAACAATTGGGTATTGTTTACAATAAAAAGTCTCACGATAATACATTCTCGCTCGTAAGTACCACTGACGATTCAGATGCTGTTAATGACCATTTTGGTAAAATTTACAATGAATCTGATATTCCTCCTCCACTTAAGGATCAGCAAATAAAGGATTTCGAGAACCAATCCTGTTCCATCGCTGAACTTAACTTAGGTAACTGGAAAAGATGTACATAAAGGTATTTATAGCATACGTTCAAATAGTTTCGGAGTAGATAGTATCAGCACTAAAACGCTCAAACCTTTTGTGGCTTATGTATTATCTCCGCTAAGGCATATCTCCTGAAAAATGGAAAGAAGCACGAATCACCACTACTTACATTGACATTAGGCCTATCAGTCTTTTGCCTCTGCTATCTAGAGTGCTCGAGAAAATAGTGCATAACGCTAAAAGCAGGCGTACCACAAGGATCGATATAAGGCCCCTCCTCTTCACCCTTTACACTGTAGATTTGCAGCAAGTCATAAAAGTTTTCACGCAGTGTAGGAAAGCTTATGGAATGCAAGCTAAGACTCATCCAAGAATTAATCTACCCATTCTTCGACTATTCGATAATGTTTACGGCCCTCAACTCTGGCAAAGGCTCAGTAAAAAAATACAAATGGTGCAAAATGCGTGCTTCCGCTATATTTTTCAAGCGAAAAGATCTGACCATATTCTTTCATTTTTAAAATAAAAATCAGGTTCTTACCATGGCAAACAGAAGGAAGTTGAACTACCTCTGTTTCATCCGCCGCATACTGACAGAAGGTAAACCGCAGTACCTGTTCGAGAAAATGCATTCCCGTGGGGAAATCCATAAATATATTACCCGCAAGCGGAACAATTTTGATTTTTCCAATCATTCTATTGCGGTCTGCAAATCATCTTTCTGCTTTTGGGTCCCAAATCATGGAATGCATTGCCTGCGAACATCGCAAGTATAAACAACACACTAAACTTCAAAGGTAAAGTAAAAGATCTGCTGTTAATGGCAGAGTCTGAGCACATACTGAAGGTATCAAGTCACTCACTATATGGAATTGTATTATTATTACTATTGTCTTTTGTATTTGCAGTTACACTTTTTTTGTAGGCAAACAATTTCTGTGTATTTTCTTATTGTTTTCATGTATCTGTGTATTATTTTACATTTAGCAGTTTATCTCATCTTATATGTATTACCATATTGACAAGGGTTAAATGGCAGAGCAGCCCTTGGCGAGTTGCTCAATGGACAAGATTGAATGATTAGTGAGCTACATTACCCAGCATCTCCACCATGTATCATACCCTTCGGCATGTGGGATCAAACTGGGTGATCTAACTGACTAATCATTCATCCTCGTCTATTGAACAATTCGCTTTCATGGTAGGCTTGGTGGTAAGGTGCGAGAGGTAACTACCACACACTTAATGGCAAAACACAACACTTGAGTATTAAACCCCTACACACCGGATCAGCATGGCGTACGGAAATACCTGTCTCTCAATGTGTGGAAATGCTCCTTCGAGATGTTTGACCACGGCCTGCTTAAAACGAGATGTCCGTTTATGGTGCCAATCTGGTCGCCCAGACTTCATCCCTACTCCAAGACTTTTCGGTCTTACTTCTGCATCCTCTGACTTCTAGCACTGCCTTAATGCTCGTACTAAAACTGACTGTATCTGACAGACTTTATCTGACTGACTCTATTTTACTTTTTTGGCTGGGTCGTTCTCAGGCTCCCGCCTGTCGCATTTGATGTATTCATTCTACTAGAATTTAAAACCAGATAAAAACAGAATATTTTAATATTAATAACCACAAAAATGAGCCTTTTCCATATTTTTTCTCACTTCTATTTATTACATTTTGCGTATCAACCCATGGTACGCGATGCTCCTTCAGGTGCGAGGCCACTAGCAGTCGTCTTCCTTGCCCACGACTTGCTACGCCACTGGTGAAAGTATAATACTCTGATGTAATACAAGTTAATATATCTTTTTCATATGATCAATAAAGAACTCAAATTTGGAAAGCAATTTATACATTTTAAATGTGTTCTTGGTTGAAGTTCACTCAACATATTCTGAAAAGGTAAAGCTTTGTGATTTTTCAGTAAATGACTTTTACTTATATTCCAGGGATATTAACCAAACTGATGAAGCTACTTCTTGAGAGCCTGTTTTTCCTTGTAATACTTCGGGGTGGATGTTGTTTATATCTGCAATCGATGGAGTCTAATATAGACAATCAACCTTTTGCTCCAGATAACCTTAATGTTCTTCTGAAATACTATGTACATTTATTTCCAAGGAACGCATTCATTTCAATATTGAGCTCCAATAAAAATCTTCAACAAGTTGAAGTGTTTGTTGCAAATGCTCAAATGCATTTCTCAATGACGATATTTCAAGAGAGAATAATTGACGAGGAAAGATCTACTGACAAGGGAAAGGCAGAAGGCTGGAAACCATGCCCATCTTACTTAAGTAACATAGCAGTACTATTTGCTGAAGATGAGGCTTCTCTACGTAAATTCTTGTCTTGCGTGAAAGAAAATGTTTATCTTAGAGACAGAAAACTTGTTGCTGTGGTTTCACCCGCAAATGAATTAGTAAAAAAACAAGAAATTCTCGCCGTCGTTGCATGGGAATACAAACTGCTGAATGTTTTCGTTACTAGTGTAAAAAGCGACTGCTCTTCAAGATCTTTCAATCATCAGCCTTGCCTCAAAACAACGACTTACAATCCGTTTAGAAAGACCCTCAGTTCTTTCGAGATATTTGAAGTCCCAGATGATGTGAGCGGTCTTCCTGAAGACAAGTGTACAAATCTGAACGGACATGTGATGGTTATCACCAGTTTTCCCAGTATGCCATTTGAAGATGTGAGATTAAAGACGGGATCTACAGTGGAGTACCAAGGTATCGGAGGGAAAATGTTTCAAGCAGTCGTGACGAGCATGAACTTCACTGCAGACCATATGATAAAATACGATAATATAAACGTAGGGATAGAGCTTGAAAATGGCTCGTGGTTTGGAATTCTTGGAGACATTATAAACGGGAAAGCTGATTTGTGTCTGAACTCTTTGTTTCATACTGAGGCAAGAAGCAAAGTGGTTGATTTCACAGTTCCAATAATGATTACGGAAGTGGTCTTCGTTGTGCCAAAGGCAGAACCTCTACCATCGTGGCTTGCTTTATTTACATCTTTCCAATCTCTTACTTGGATGGCGATCGGTTTTACATTTCTAACCATATGGATTATATACGCATTTTTCCAATCTGATGGAAATAATTCCTGGCACCTGATACAATCCGGCGGTGGAGCATGTTTCACCCTTCTAGCCATTCTTGTCTCCCAGTCACTTCATAGAGAACCAAGAAGGAAGATTTTAAAAACAATATTCATACTTGTCGTTTACTTTACTCTTATTCTGAGCACATTATACCAAGCATCTTTTTTCAAGAAGACCACAGTTCAAGAATTCTACCCTAATATGGATACCATCAAAGAAGTAGGAGAATCCACTCTCCATGTTACAACCTACGCGCAATCTTTGAAATTTTTTTTGTCCCAATCAGCAAATGTGTATCTTTTGAATATGAACAAGAGGTTGGTAGAGTTTCCTGGGTTCACGCAAGTTTTCAATCAGATTGCTGATGTGAAAAATGTTGCCACTTTCGGAAGTAAACCTTATTTGAACTACCGAAGCATTCTCGCCCTGGGAGAAACAAGAGATAGTTTTCTTCATTTTGTAAAGGAACCGATTTCCTTCGGAACCAAAGCATTCTTTGTACCTATAGGTTTTCCATGTTTATCGAAAATGAATTTCTTCATTCAGAATATGGTTCAATCTGGTCTAACCGAGAAGTGGTACGATGACTTATTCACTAGTAAACCTACAGGAAGTTCACAAAATGTTCGCATCTCTCTAAACCATCTTCAAGGTACTTTTGTTGTTCTTGGTGTGGGTCTTAGTGCATCTTTGGTTGCAATTTGTGGTGAAATACTTGTACAATGGGTTGTGATTTTGATAGAGAGGTTAAGCAGGTAGGATAGCTAATTAAATAGCAATGTAAAAACTGTTGGGCGTTGGAAACAAACCTCGAGCTTGAATATGTAGAAACACTTGCATTTATGTGAACCATTGTGTTTTTGTCCAAATGTCGAGTCTAGGATATATCTTGAAACCTATATCCTAAGAAGTAATTATTCGAATGCTTTGATTTGATATTTTAAGTCCACTTATGCACACTAACATTTATTACACATACACTACACCCTTTTACAGAACACCACCCTCAAAGCAATGACCTTGGGCAGTGAAGAACAACATCTGTTACAGCCTGACAAGTTAAGTCCCAATATGCGCAGATCGCTGCAGAGCACTTCCTCTTACGTCATCCTCCCCACCACTCTTCTACGTACTGATCTGGCCTTGAGACTACGAGTGGTGCCAACTCAGCAAAATTAAGCTAAAACAAATACGACAAACTACTTTTACTGTGTAGATTGTCGGTGCCGGTTCATATCAGTTTATCAGCGGTTCATTTGATTTAATCCGGTCTTTGAAAAATGCGAGCGGTGAACGGATTGTAAACTGTAGTATTACGCACGCGCGTTAACGTTTATAACGAAGAGAAACTACTGGGCGAGTGACTCCATTTTCTGAATACGACATCGACCAGTAGCCTGTTTTTCTTTTAAGCCGAGTGAGGTGGAGGTCATTTTGTTTATCGTACAACAATCACTACGCGAAGGCAATCTGATAACACGCTTGCCTGTGTTATTTTTTAAAGCACTGAAATGTTCTTCATCTTTACTCTTGGCTGCATATTTTTGAAATGCCAAAGCCAAATCATGCCGGGTCCAACGAAATCCACAATCTGCTCTGGAAAGCCCCTTAGAGGACAGACCAGAGAAATTGTTTACAATGTTGCAACATATTTGCGAAATCAGAAGGAGTTAAATTAACATAAGTATAATGTTGTCGAGTCCACAAGCGCCGCCACGGGAGTATCTAAATCGTTGGTTTCTCAAGTTTTTAAAGAATTGGATTGGATTGATTTGTTGTTTTAAGTCCACTTTATGCACAGTAAGGCCAATCGGGACTGGACGTACAGTTTAAAGTAGGATCCGAACCAATATGTGCCTGCACCGGGAATCGAACCCGGGATCAATTGATTACACGGCGACGAAGCTACCACTGCCCCATCGGGGAGTTAAAGTTTTAAAGGAAGGAAAAGAATCGTTGGCGAAAGGTGAGCTGAAGTTCTGTACTCCGACAGGTAGAAAACGGCCCAGAAAAAAGCGAATACAAATTTCGTTCAAAATCCTCAGACCATTCCGCTCCCTCCAGGTTGCAACACTTCCAACCAACTTCGCTGCGGAGAATGGAGAGGGAAAATGTGGTGTGAGCTGCTAACAGCTATTTGCAGCGTCTTGTTTTTAAAATTGTCAAGTTATACCTTTCATACCAATTGTCAAAACAGCACTGGAGGCCATCTTTGGTCACCTCCTTCAGAGCGGGGGTCGCATACGTCTTGACTTCGTCACTTGACGAGAATTTCCGCCCTTTGAGCAACTATTTCATCTTCGGAAATAGGTAGTAATCAGCTGGGGCCAGATCCGGGGAATATGGAGGCTGCGAAAGAATATGAATGTTGTTCTTTTTGAGGTATCCGTTCACCTTGAGCGACCGGTGTGCGGGGACATTGTCGTGGTGGAGGAGACAGTTCTTTTTTGACACAAATGAGCATCAGACAACTTTCGCCTAACGTATTTACCTTGAGAGCTTCACGAACGAACGTCTGCTACACATACCACACCAACCTCTGTGCAAGCGCAGGTTAGTCATTGAAGATAAAACGCCGTGGTGGCCAAAGTTTAGTTTATTTTTTACTCTACTGGTATATTTATATATATAAATACAGTATATATCCATATGCATTCAAGGGAACTGGCATTTCTCTTAATATTACACCGAAAATTATACGGTGGCTTCTATTGAGAAAACCGTATGAGTTATGTTCCACTAATGGATGTAATATTTCTCTACAATCGCACCTTATCTCTTTTCCATCGCTTATATAATCACACACCAAAGACGAATGGTAATTCATTTTGCGACACATAGTAAACATCACACTCAATCCCACACGGCAATTAATACTAGACAGAATTGGAATTGAATAAGACTTAATGTCTCCTTTCAAATTTACCAGCGAGTTGTGTTTCCATGTAACAACGTTTACCGCTGTTTAAGTCAACTTTCCTCATGTATTATTTGTAGGACTGATCAGATACCACTTTGAGCCGATACCAATGGCGCTACTAGGCTAGTTCCAAGTCATACTAACTCATAATATCACATTTCTTTAATGACATGAAATAACTCAGAAATTATTCTCAGGCAGCATTATAACACTTTAAAATGTGTGACATTTGGAATTATTTTATGTGAACTTCTCTGTAGACCTAGAGAAAATAGGTTTTTGAAATAGTGTAAGACTTTCTAATGTGTTTCAGTTACAAGAGATAGAATAAACGGTGGATTGTGTCTCTTCTTGAGTTCCATGTAAACACTATGAGAGGGAGAAAAGCGATGTAAAAATATAATGCAAATACAGTTATTAAAATAACGCCTCTATGTGGTATGCTGAGAAGTTTGGGTGCAGTTTTCCCTTTTACCATGCCTTTAATCTTGTCAATCATCTGCTTCCCAGGAGAGTGGAGGTTTGTTCAGTAATTGTCCGAAAGATTAAATGTTCGGAACTTCTTCCAATCTGCCACAAGGAAGGGTGAACGAACTTTTGAAAAGGACAAATGTTGCTCTTGGCCTTGGTTCTAGTGACTCACAAACAATGGTATGGGAAGGTATTGGTGGGGAAATTTCAACCGATACTTGCCGATAACGATACCACTGACATCGGTATCAATTCAGCCCTAACTATTTGTACATTCACCATTAATATATGTGAAAGAAAATATCAGGAGAGAAACTGAAGCAATTTCGGAAGAGAAACTACTGATACGTGTTTAGTGAAAATTTGCTATAAATACACCGAAGATGTGTGGATGCAGGAGGACATCATTTCCAGCAGCTCTTGTAACAAGGTACGTGCTCATTTTAATTGTAACTGTCAATCGTACGAGCGTATTTCATTGCATAGCTGGCGGTTCCAATCACGCGGATGTTGAATCCAGTTTGCCGGCAGACACGTTCTTATTTCCCGGCGAGCTATACTCTGTCCCAGCTAACTGTGGAGCAAGGTTGCGCAAAATGTCAAAGAAGCGAAGGAAATCGAGTGGCCAAAGCGAAGCAAGACACGCTTGCTGGGAAGGCTGGTAACTGCAGTCTCTTTCCCCCCCTCCACGCAATTCCGTTCCTTTTACGTGTTCATTGGTGGAGCCGTCTCGCGTCACTAATTGCGCAGAGACTTGTTTTCGTTTCCCTGCTCCACGGTTAGCTGGAACAGATTTTAGCCGGCGCTCCACAGCCACTTGGAGCGTGCGAATCGCTGTATAATGAACTTAAGAACTGGTATCTGTTCATTCTCAATCGCAACGTTTTGACGACCAGGTTTCCTCGGTGATTGTGAGCTGGATGGGCGAGGAAGCCGACGAAACTTGTACGAGTGGCTACTTAAAACACATGGCCTGAATGGTCAGTCCCTTCGCTGGAAATAGCGTTGACAGGAGAAAACTGCTTGCTGCTTTCTGTTTCTGTGTCACGCTTGGTAGATGCAGTGTTGCTGCCTCAAGGGAAATTACCTTGGTGAAGAGAAATCCAGGTCAGATTTCCGGAAAAAAGGGAAAGTCTTAATAAACATATCGACATTTCTGGAAAATTTCAAGTTTTCGAACTGCTGCTTTTTTTTCTTGCATGCCTGCATTAGTATTTCATTTCCATTATATCTAATTCATTTATACTAAATTATTCAGAAAGACCTCTCTCCTTCCGTCATGGCAGAGTTGTTAAAGGTCCAGGAATTTTAAATAAATTCAATTCTGGTCCAAGAGAGGAAATCAGCAAGTGTATATGTGTTCTGGACAGTAAGGAATCTTTTTATTTGTAAAGTATTTCTATTCGGTCAAGGAACATTTTTCTAGATAAATTTAAATACGGCGCAGGAACCTTTTCTCCTGATGAATTTAAATGTAGTTCATTTGTTTTATCAATTTAAATACGGTCCAGGAACCTTTCTTCCGGATCAATCTCTTACCCTGCCCCCGTGTAAGGGCAACAATGTTTTTTTTCCTTATTGAAATATTTATTAATATGTTAATTAATTGGGTAATCAAGTGTACAAACATATATATGTGTGGGATTAGTGTAAATCAATGTATTATGCATTTTTAGATTCATATTTTTCCATGTATAAATACCATGTAGCTCTATGTTCTTTCTTCGTGTTTCGAACGTTCAAAAGAAAGTCGGGTAGTTTAGCTGTTAAAGATTAAATATTTTGAAAGAAGAGCTGTTGGCAACAGACGCCAACAAAACGTATATAAACTCCCAGATGAGAGTGGGGGAGGTCTGCTGTTGGAACTGAGACTTGGAAGGTAGAGGCTGTTTTTGCTTCGGTCAGCTAGGACCGGAGGGCAGGTCTCCTGAAACGGATGCTGTAAGAGTTTGGATTTCCTGGCAAGCTAGTGCCTTGGTGTTCAGTTTACAGGTAAAAAGGTAATTTGTACTGGATGTTATTTTGAAGTAATTACGGTGCGCCGGGCAGCCTAGTGCCTTGTCACTGTGGAGGTTGAGAAATGTACACGTCGGGCGACCTCGCGCCTGTTAAGACGTTTCTTGGAGTAACGCGAGTCTAACTTGTGACAAGCGTACTCAGTGTAAAGCATCCAGGTACAAACAATAGAGATTTCCAACTTCAAAATTAGAGTTTTGGCCCGATAATTAAAGAAATGAACGTTCGGATACGACATGTATACACTTCAAATTTTACTTTAATTAAACTATAGAAAATATCCAAAATTTCAGTTTTTAATTTCACAGATGCTGGACAAGATAATTTATCCCCGTATAGCAATAAGGTTTCGCAAAGGTTATCCGTTGCCTCTTGTAGTTAATTATATAATTATGTTGACTTGTAGCAACCCACGTGCATTGTCGTACAAAGAAAGATACCCCTAGACAAATCTGAGCCGAGTACGAAGTGCACAGACCCTCGAGTGCGGAGGTAAAGTGTGTGTGTGTGGGGGGGGGGGGGCAGACTAGTAACACATTTATATACTGCCCAGGAACCTTTTCCCGGATTAATTTAAATACGGTTAAGGAAACTTTTTTCAATGAAACAATACGTAACTTGTACCGAATTTAAATTGTGTGAGAGAGAAAAGGTTCCGGTCCTGCAGGGGAATCCAATAGAATCCATTGGCATTTATGGTTCTTGGACCTCACAACCATGCCAAAATGCAGAGTATATTATTCAAACTCTTTCGAAACATGGATTAATACAAGTTCAGACACATTGGTATATTATTTTTTCCAGTACTAGAGCAATGTATGGGTCTGCAACGATCACTTCGGAATAATCTTATGTAATTTTATTTACTTCATTGGTTCATAAATAGAACAGTTGTAGAAATCACGAAGGGGAAAATATTTCTTCTGTGGATTTACGCATCACAAAGATGTAGTTCACTCTTAACTATTCGGTTTCCGTTCAGCTATTACATGGCTATTGATTTTAGTCACCATAGCAACGACAATATTCTAAATATTACATGATTTATACAGCGCTGAGCGGAAATCAATAACACAAAACATAATATAGCTTATTGATTTCCGCGTTAAGCTATGGTAACCAGTTTTTTTTTCGAGTATACCTCCGATTTTTGTATCGTCGTGAGAACAAAAGGTGACAGCTTTTTACTATTGTAAACTTTCGTTTTCTTTGAAATTCTTTAATTATAAAACGGGTAGTCCGATAGTGATAAAATTTTAATACGATGTAGGCAGAAAGGTTGTAAATACAATTCTTAATTTTTCAGTTGACCGTTCATATCAATTTTGTGAAACAACCTTTTCTTTGTATTGAGTAGACCTATAAATATAAGATTAGTATTGTTTTGAAGCTTTTTGCACCTGTTTTTAATATCCATTATCATTATCAATTCATATTAAGAACCCGGTTTTATGCAGGTTTTTATTCAACGGAGTAAATGATGTGTATTGAACGTGCGACACCGCACGCACTGACTCGCAGTGATATCCTACAGTTTCCTCTTTACCAGAAAATGGTTGCACTGTCATTTTAACGAGTGTTTCTTTAGAATTAGTCACACCTCAAACAGCTATGTCAAGTCAATTCTTAAATAGAGGTATAATTTAGGAAGAACTCGTCTCATATGACAGTTCATTATTCATCACTGTCCTTTTTTTATTTCTATCAGACAGACAGATTGGCTATTCGACACAAGTTACCTTACAGCTAGTAATTGATGGAACATTCAGTAAACAATGTTTCATTATAGAAACTGAATGTTTTCTTAAAGATTTATAAATCATAATAAAACTGATTATTACTTTTTACGATCAGACCAACTGACAAAGTAATCGATCCAATAAATTTTAGCTGCGACGCCAAGGGTCTCGGGTTCGAATCCTGCTAGGGCATGGTTGTTTGTGAATGTCCATTCATCAATTTAATCATTTCATCACTCATCCCATCTTCGAAAATTAGCCAAGAGGCACAAAACGCCAAGTAAAATAAACTAAATCAATCAATCAATTTTAGCTCTGGAAGTTTCAGTGAGACTATCCATTTGTCATTGTCCACTTTTCTCTCACAATTGTAACTATAGCAGAGAAGTAGTACATCGGTAACTTCTGCAGCCAAGCTCAAATGAACTAAAATACAATATTGTAAGAGGGGTATAAGGGATGACCTTCCACGTAGTACACCCTGGACTGCAGACTAACGAGGCTCTGGAGACTGTCCCCATGGCCAGTATAATTCTGTGTCGTCCTGTGTTTTGTCCTTATTTGTGCTGAGCGCCATTATTAGCCTCAGCTTTTGACCAACGTAAGGAAACTTTAGTTTTCAGACACGCTTTTATTTTTGTTATGATAAGGGCTGGACCCCGTATAATGTGACGGGTGCAAAATAGCCTCAGTGCTGACGCACCCCCCAAAAAATAATTCAAATCAAATCAAATATTGTAAGAGAAATTAAAGGGAATATGCTGTCACGCAAATTTGTAACCTTCCTTTGCAGTTGTAGAGCTCAAAATAAATATATAAAAAACTATGTTCCCTGATTGCACGTCAGGGGAGTTGCGAAGGGGTGCTTGCTCACCCCTCAATTTCTCTTCCACGCCCCCCTTCATTAACCCATTTTCAAAATCTATTTTCATAAGAACACATTACTAACTCTTGCATTGTCATGATGAATTACTTTATCACTTAGTAAAACTATGTCGTCAAATTGGGCGTGGAAAGTTTAGTGTTGAAGTGAGACTGCTATTATTGTATACAACAGATACGTTATTTCAATAATCTGAAAGAGAAGCCCGCTTTTACTTTCCTGTACGTGCACAGTCTCGATCAGTGGCTGTTGTTTCTCTTTCTTAAAGGTGTTAAACTAAAAAATAATGTTAATTAAAAACTTTTCCCCAATACACCCAATTTTTGTGGATTTGATCACATCGGATTGACTGGCAGTATCAAAGCATTCTGTTTTTTTATTTAATTTTCAGATTATTAGCCTAAGAATTGATTTATTGAATTAGATTATTTTACGTCATTTTTCTGCTACTTTTGGCTAATCGCGACGATGAGGATAGTGATGAATTTGATGAAAGGACACAAACACAGAACACCTATGCCCAGGCCGGGATTCGAAGCAGGGAATCCTAGAGTTAAACGTAGATGAAACCTGCCATTGAAGTGACATGCTGATTTGACCATGAAGAAAATACATCTGCTGTAGAGCCTAAATGACGAACTGTACGAGCTACACCATCCACACCGAATAATTCAATCCTCTTCCCAACTCAGCACCTTTATACAGAACGGCACCTGCTCCACTCTCCACGTTCTTATTACATAAAATCTCTCCCACGGTCGTTTTCAACGGCTGAGGACGATGGAGGGAAGATGCCTGCTTTTATTATCAAGTAGTTCTGCTTTCCTTGGTGTAATGGTACACGTAAATTATGTCACATTTCTCCAGTGTTGGTGAGAAGGCAGGAAAGGTTCTGGCATCTGTCATTTAGTCCATTGAAGTCTGACTTTTCAATAAAAAAGCACGAATTAGCCGCCCATGCAACAGTGTCTTTCCAGATCCATGAGTTGCTCGTGGATGATTTTTGAAAGGGTATTATTTTGCATTCTTTTATTTCTGCTCTGCAAGCTCACTCTTAAGAGAATTCCTTGTTTCCTTGGCACGTTCTTGAGTTCTATCATTCTAACGTATTGAGACACACTTTTACTGAGCGTATGAACCTCGTAAGGTACGGGGATCGAACCTGGAGCCCTTTAGATGAATGTAATTCTTACCATTGGGGGTTAGCGGTAGCCCGGAAGCTCTCGCTTGGCTGCATCTGCTAACTGCAGGAGGTACCTGAATAAACTTAAATTTACAGAACCCTTTAAAGAATGGCAACTCTCTTGTATCTGGTTTAAAATAACCTTAAGTCTGTAAAGGCATTAGAAAAGCATATTACCTGTCTCTCACTTGAAGCGTGGATCGAAGAGTTTCTAAATTAACTCTCACTCGCTTGCTGAAGTTCGCCTCTTAAATTGTCTCTCAGCTTTGCTGCACTTCACACCCAAACTCACTCTCCTCTCTCCAAAACTCAAGAACCCTCTTTTCTTACTCCCGAACAACTTTCCTGTTCTCTTCCTTTCCTAACCCCAGGACCAACTGTCTCGAGCAACATGCAACTTGCATCCACCCTAATCAAAACTCCTCCTCTTTTTCCCCCTCATCCCATTTTCCTCTGAAAATACTGGCGAATACTTTTCGCTGAGCTGGCGCTGAAGTTAACACATTCCTTATATTTCCTGCCAGGCTACCTAGCTAGAGGTAACTTGAATCTGAAAATGAGGGATATGTAACGCTAACAATCTGTTCTGCAAATCGCTCTGGTCTTTGTTTATTCACCCATGGCACCTTGGTGCTTCTCTTTATGTCATCATATTCGGTTACGTAGTGTGCTCTCATTCAATCTCTAATTGTGTATTTCCTGCACCAAAATACACTATTGAGGAGACAAACAAGACCGCGTTGTGTTCATCTATCCCAAGATGTACAATACCAACATAAGCGTCATTTAATATGTCCCTGGTAACGATACATTCATTCATTCACACATACACACACACAGTCTAGGGGTGGCGGGCGCAGACCCTCTGATATGGGGGTGCAAAAGCCGTGATGAAAGTTCAATCGGAGAAAGAAAAGCCTCATTTCATCTCACTGTTTTATTGCATTGGATGGGTATGGAATAGAGGCGTATATAGTCTCCTGACCCTCCGAAAATCACTGTATTAGAAGAATTCAAACTTTGTGGTACTAATGTTCTTTGCTGTGTACAGTGATTTCGCACAGCAGATTGAAAACAACTACACATAATTTATTCATTTCTAACAGTGACGGCAATTAGGGGAGCGTGTGGGGCAGTTGTCCCCCACGCTTTTAACCCGCACTATGTCATCTCAATGCTAAGCCTTGTCTACAAAGAAAAAGCAAACTGTCCTTCTCCCCCCCCCTCCATACTGTTGTAACCCCACCAATACTGATTTCTAATGAATGGGCAAGTTATTCTACAAACGCATACATATAACGTAACTATACGACGCACGGTTTTAGATGCGATATCGGGCGGAGTTATGGAGAGCGTGTCCTTGACGACCAGCCAATAGCAGGAGTGCAACGTTGTACAGTTAGGAAACCGCGGCGAGCAAGTTAAGCGCCGTGTTCTGTAATTTTTTTTTGCGCGCAATTAGTTCTTTATAAAACTCGCCACTTTAAGGTTATCATTGCATGGGACACGACATTATGACCTGACTGTCCAAGTCCCATGCATTTCCGTCGCATACAGCCGGAGATATCGTTTCTCGAAGAAACAAGGGAAACAGCGCGTCTCTACACACACACAATGACCCTTCGTTTTCCTTCAGTGTTCCGTCTGTTTTTTTTTTTGTTTTTTATTTGCCACCTTGTTAACCCCCTGAGTTGTGTCTTGGTAAAGCTATGGGTGTCAAATTCGGCTGAATATGAACATTGTCGTGGGCGTGTACGAACATTGCGAGTCTGAGTCACTTTCAGTTCAGCGTTTTCGTAACGAGCGGTGTAAGATAATTGTACTCGTGCGCCACAAAGAACAGTTGTGAGACGATTCAATATGGCCCTTATTGATTGATTAAATGTTGGTTTATTTTACTTCGCTTTTCTGCTAACTTTGGCTAATCGCAAAGATGAGGATGGATGATGATATGATGAAATTGATGAAGGGACACTTACAAACACCTATGTCCGGACCGGGATTCGAACCCGGGACCCCTGGCGTCGTAGCGCGCTGTGAAGTCCAGCCCTTATGTTCGATAGTTATGCAATAATGTGTGTTCGCGAGTGTTACTTAATAATTTCGCGCCGGCCCTCATGGTGGAGTGGTTAGCATATCGCGCTACGACGCCAGGGATCCCGGGTTCAAATCCCGGCCTGGACATGGATTTTGTGAATGGCCATCCATCAATTTCATCATATCATCACTCATTCCCATCTTCGCAATTAGCCAAAAGTGACAGAAAAGTTAAATAAAATAAATTAAATCAAATCAAATTAATAATGTCGCTCTCGAAGCCTATTACAAGTAGTACAGGACGGCTAAAGCGTGTGGTGTCTGTGTGCATACTGTGTTGCGTATTATAAAACAGGGTAACGTATCTACCACAGAAATCGGTGAACACTATATTAAAATCTTCTGGGAAACATGCCAGAAAACAGAAACGAGAGTGATGATGATGACCTTGCAGTTCCTCTATAATAAATACCTTCAAACTTCTTTCAGGTACGAGTTTCTCTTATATGCTGCAACGCCCGACCCTGTGGCCGAGTGGTTAGCACATCGCGCTGCGACGCCAAGGGTCCCGGGTTCGAATCCCGGTCGGGTATGGTTGTTTGTGAATGTCCATTTTCATCCATTTCATCATTTCATCACTCATCCCCATCTTCGCAAATTAGCCAAGAGGCACAAAACGCGAAGTAAAATAAACTAAATCAATCAATCAATCAATTATATGCTGCAAGGGATATGATATAATCCTGTGTAGAATTCTTTACTATATATTTCATTGTACTCAAATATCAAGTGCATGCATTATATATAAAAAGCTGAATATTGGACACGGCGAAATCTCTGCGTTTCTTTCCGCTAGCAGTTGGTTTGGCAACACCGCGACAGCACTGGCTGCGTATTGGCTGAACTCATGTTCCTTCTAAAAGCGTACGCCGTATAACGAATTGTGTGAATGTTAATGACAAAAAGAAACTGCTAGAGAATGAGGTGGCATAGTTCAATTGTAAAGGAAAAAATGCACCTTCCTCCTCTCCGTATAGTGGCTTGGAACTTTCGTCGACTTGAAAATACTTCATTTTTAATGAACATAATATTGTTTACTAACTGTGACAAGATTCCTCTGCACTAAAATTCTAAATAAGAGTATTAGGGAGGGAGGTAACTGGTCTCTCTTGACCCCCCCCCCGCCCGTCCGCACGACAATGGGCGTCATGGAGAAGCGTAAGAGTGTTTGCGCACCCCTTGATTTTCTTCCGCATCACCTTCAGACATTTAGCAACCCCTTTTGAAAGCGATGTTTTACATGTGTTGTCATATTGAGCGTCGAATATTAAACACTGACCTGACACCACCGTTACTACATACAATAGGGAAGCATTGATCTTGCTCTCAAAGAGAAGCCGCATTTACTTCCTTGCACTGGCGGAAATTTCCATAAAGTTCAGCGGCAGTTGTATTTTTTCAACATTGTTGTTAAGAATTGTTTCTTCGAGTGATTTGTTTAAGGATTTCAATAATTGTTTGGTTGGTTAAGTCCACTTTATGGCTAATTGGGACTGGACCTACAGTTTAAAGTGGTATCTGAATTAATGTGCAATGTTCCGCCACCATATATCAAACCCGCGATCCCTGCTTGCAAGGTGACGACGTTCCCATTACGCCATCGGGGAGGTAGGTTTTCGTTAATTTCCCATAGCTCAATATGATAAATGGTTTTATTTATCATATATACGAAATAAAAGTTGATTGCTATTGGTGGCTAAAGGTGTATTTTTTTATTTCCTCTTTCATATCATTTTCATTTGTTAGTATTATAATACATCAATAGGAAAAGGGGGAAATACCGAAGTAGCCAAAGCCAAACCTCCACCCGAATACATTCAGGGGTATGGGCTACTGCCCTCGTGACTTTCAAATAAACCAGGGTGTCATATCTGCGGAATTTTACGGTTCCTCCGTATTATTTTTATTTTTATTTCATAATTCAGTACAAGACAATGATAATACAAGACAATACAATATACTAGATCCGATGTTGGTGAAACCAGTATCATATATTGACTATTGTTAGTAGTTGAGTTGGTTAAGGGAAGTATGAAATGGGAGTATATTAGAATATTTAATGGTGATCTAGTAGAAGTTGATGAAACAAATAAGAAAGTGTATCTCTGGAAGCCAGCATAAAAGGAAAGAAAAGGAAGAGAAGAAAATAATAAAATAATAAGAAGAAGAAAATTAAAAAAAAATAATAAATGAAAATATGCTAACTGGAAATAATCATCATTAGGATCGTGATGGTTATTATTGGTTACTGTTCAATATTAGTTGTTACTGCAGTCTTCAGGATAGTAGCCCTGGGGAGCTTCAAGAAGTTTGGTTAAGTGTTAATTAATTTGGTGTGGGATGTATAAAAGGTGCACGGTGAACAAGTGGTTAAATTTATAATTTAGTCAAATTAAGTGTGTTAGTTGTATGTTATCATATCAGATGTTGGTTATTGAAGTTAGCGAAAGAATAAATGGTAGGTTACATATGGTACTAAAGGTACTTCATGCTTTCTTTATTTTCAACATCTCACCTCATACATTTCATTCCACACCATCCCAGCAGACCTACAGGATTAGTCCTGGCACCGCCGCTGACACACACACACACACACACACACACATGTGTATTTGAAGGGATTGATGCAACAACATGACAATCCACACTTTTGGTAAAGTATTTTCTTTCTGCTTACATGGTGTGTTGCTACAGTATCTAACTATTTCAGGTGATATTTCCGTAAATTCCTATGTGATAGCTGCACTATGCAGACTGTCATGATGTTTCCCAAATGATTTTCTCTCTCTCTCTCTCTCTCTCTTTTAGAAGAACGTAACAAGGCACTATGTAAAGCGACGTCAATTTACAAAGTGGCACTTTGTGTGACGTTGGACGTCAGCATTTTCTTGCTAATTCTATATATGATTCCCGTTCTCTTGTAGACGTTCCGTTTCAGAGGCGTGTCCCGGTCGTCCCGTCTATGTTATTTAAAAAGCACTATTTGTTCCGTTTTATTAAAGTCTAGTAGTTATCATGAAAACAAAATCTACGTTGAGAGATTTTTTTTGCTTATAGAAAAAAGTAGATGAGAATTTTGAATTAGCGCCATCACCGTGGCAAAAGCTAGACTGAGTTTCAAGCACTCCATAACAATCAAAATGTTCCATTGTTGTTGGAAGTTTACTGTGTACCTAAGTTAGCTCACATCGCGAATTGTATTGCTTTCTATGTTCCGTTATTTGTAGAGCAATGAATATACATGACCGAGAAGCGTGCGTGTGGTTTCAGTAAGGACCTGCAACTAGAATTTAAATTCCCGCATCTTGACACAAACTTAAAAGAAAAAAATCGATTTGTGTGTCAGATTATTATTATTATTATTTTCAACGGTTGGTGAAGAATAACGTTGTTCTCAAGAAGATTGGTTCTCATAAATACTTCTGGAAATTCTCTACTTCGGCGTAGGATTAACATCAAAGGCAGTATACAGCATTCGATCAAATGGTGCAGGAGTGGACAACATTACGTGCAAAATGCTTAAACTGCCCTTCCCTTCATACTTCCGGCACTCGCTCATACTATAATTTTTTCTCTGAAAACCAGCCAATTTCCAAATGCATGGAAAGATGCTCGAGTTATTCCGCTCCCCAAAAAGTAGACGTTAACCTCTCTAAGCGATTTAAGACCAATCAGCATTCTATCAATATTTTCAAAAGTCACAGAAAAGATAGTATCTATACAATTAAAAGAGTACATTGCAAAATATAAAATCTTACCTGATTCTCAATCAGGTTTCCGTACTTCTTATAGTACAACCACGGCATTATTATCTGTCACGGACAATATTTTACGTTCGATTAACGATAAAAAAAACTAACTATACTAGTATTATTAGACCTTTCTAAAGCTTTCGATCTTGTCAATCATAACCTTCTCCTAGCAATAATGAAATACTAAGTTTTTCGAAGCCTGTAATAAACTGGTTCCAATCATATCTGCACGAAAGAAGACAAAGGGTTTTTTACCCTGCCGTCACCGGATCATCACCGATAACATTAAATGGAGGAGTCCCGCAAGGTTCCATTCTGGCCCCCCTTTTATACACCTTATACGTCGCTGATATATCAAAGACCATCGGCCATTGTAATATACATTGTTACGCGGATGATCCGCAGTTGGTGATATCGTCATCACCATCGGATTTGTTAAACAAGATAGATAATCTAAACAATGATTTACATACCCTTAACAAGTGGCTCACTGCAAATGGGCTCGCAATTAGCCAGAATAAATGCGTATACACAATTTTAGGCTAATATTATCTTGAAAATGTAAATTATGATACAATTAACATCAAAATTAAAAACCAAAACATAATTTATGCATCAACGGTTAAAAACCTAGGCCTTACTTTTCACCCCAATTTTTCCTGGGCAGGGCATATCTCAGCGCAATGCACAAAAGCACTAACAATAATGAGATCACTCTACAGGAGGAGAGACTTTTTCACTAGAGAAACGAAATTATATCTCATCGAGACTCTAATATATCCTATTTTCGATTACTGTGATGTGGTGTACGGCACGAATTTACAACGTAAAATATCGAACAGAATACAAAAAATACAGAATTCTTGCATTCGTTACGTTCTCTCGATCAGGAGAAATCAGCACATCCTACCCTTGCTCAATATATACAAAATCCTTAACATGTCTAGGCGACGCCTTCTACATCAGTGTTCTACAATATATAAAGTATTAAAATTGCAAACACCTAGCTATCTCAACGAGAAACTGGCATTTAGAAATTCCATACATCCATACAATACTAGAGGTCGGCGAAAAATCGACGTTCCCCGCCACACTGCTGTCAGTTTCGAAGGCTCCTTCTCCCTCTGGTCTGCAAAGGTTTGGAACGCTCTTCCCGATTATGTTTCTTTTGCTACAACAGCCAAAAACTTCAAAGAACAAGTCGTATTATTTTTATTGCAAAGACAACAATTGAGCATTAGCTCGTACGGCTAAGCAACAGGAATCAAGTAAAGTAAAACCATGTATTTTGCAAACACTTATCTGACACAACGAATATTTCATCCTGTGTGCATGCTATTTTAGTATCGATCTGGAAATTGCGTATGTACACGTGTGTATGTGTGTGTGTGTATGTGTGTGTTAATGTATCTGTCATTGTATTCTTTTATAATTTTATTATTTTTCATTTATGTCAAATTCATTCATGTCATGTTATATATTTGATTTCAGTATTATAAATATATGCATTGTAACTTTCATTCACCAGAGTTAGGTGGTAGAACTGCCCAAGGCTGAATCTCGCTCTGTAGTATATAAAAAAAACTTTTCAATTCAATTCAATTCAATGATCAAAAGGGACCAGAAACACTTAGTAAATGCATTATAATTAGGTCTAACAGACTTTTCAGGAAATTGGATGGAGGTTAAACTGGCCTTCTTGGGATGTCCCGTTTCTTGGTCCAAATTTTATGGTAACCCTACTTGTCATGCTATTGTGCTTCTAAATTTCTTGGTACAAAATTATTTGTGGTATCAAATAAATAACTAATTAATCTGAAGTTCATCACATATCTTAGCAAAGTAACAACAAATATCAGAAGCAGATGAGATTAGAAATAATCTTATTGCTGTAATAGTTATTAAAGTTATTTAGAGAACTTGACCTATCAATTTGTTGCTGCGAGACTTTCAGTTAGTCTATTATATGAGGGCAATATAAAATAGGGCAATGTTCGACAATATAAAAAAATGTTTTTAGAAAATAATTAGATTTGAGAAAAGTGACACCTAAAACCTACTTTCGTTTGAGTCAGAGAAAAGATATAATACACGCATATTTAAAAAATTATGAAGCCTGCCGAACATTAAATGAATAATAAAAATTATGAAATTTCTCAAGTTATAAATTGCTCTACTGAAAAAAATACCGCATGTGGCTGCACCATGCACTACAAATATACGTACATACTATGTGTGTGTATATATATATATATATATATATATATATACAACGTAAAGAATGAAGATGCCTTGTACAAAAAACACATGGAATTTTGTGGTTATTGAGATATCATAAACTGGGATGGCGGTGGGGAGGGGGAGCACGTAAACAAAATGTATCCTATATACGAGCACATCCCTTTGCTTTTCTTTTATTTAAATATTTTGTATTTGTATTTTTGTTTTATAGCGTTAATTTTCTGCCACTTTTGTCTAATCACATGAAAAGAAATTAGCCCTGTCGGCTGTCGAATTTCAATCGTTTCTACAATGTGGTGGAGGAGCAACTTGACAGGGCTAGTTTCTTTTCATCAATTTCATATCACTCATTGTAACCATTTTCCAGTAATTTGTGTTCAAATATGGCGGACAGGAATGTGTCCAGATCAAACAACCACGATCTAGCGAATTTACGGTAACTTGAAAAAACACCAAAGTTTAGGCTATCTTTCTCACTCTATACCTGTCGCGTTCCTTGGCGGACGGTAGACTTATATCATATTAATAAATAGTTCTCTGGCTGTACGAAGATGTTTTCGAAATCTAGCTACGTGCGCTGAGAAAAAAGTAATGCCCGCGCAAAGCAAACCTTGTATAATTTTAATTAACTTCTTCACATCAGTAGCGGCTCGTGCCTAAAATAACAGGTGAAGAAGTATATTTATAGGCAATGAAAACAAATAGTAAGTGCCAGTGCCCCCCCCCCCCAATTTAAAACGCCTTTTTTGTCTTCATCCGTCCATCTGGAAAATGGTGTCTGCAACAAATTACACACTAAGTCATTTACTGGGTTCATTGTAGAAACCACAGCTCAACACATGAACACAACACACGATAGGAAACGCGAAACACACACGCGGAACAAGATCTCGCGAGAACGCGAAGATTTTGCCACAAGCACTGGATGCGATGTTTTCTCCGACGAGAGAACTGATTCACGTAGAGGGCGACACCATGTTCAAGGCCAACGCTAGGTGACGTCACCGTTGCCATGACAACCGGCTAAGTCTTCCGCAACCTAGCGGTGTTTGCTCTTGGGTTGGGACGAACTCAATACGTGCGTAGCGCCGAGCGGCGTGTTATTTGAGTATTATCGTGTGCGTTCTGCTGGGAAATAGTTTAATTTAATAAGCAAATGAAAAATGTCAATATTAATTTGAAAATTAGGTGAAAACATCTGCACTTGTTGCACTTGGCCAGCCGCCACTGCTTCACATTGCATTATTTTTTTCCGAATCATTCTATATTTCTTTACAATTTCACGTGGCCGTTACGGGGAGAAAAAGGGGTTATAAGAAACCATACTCTCTAGTCAAAATAAGTAAGCGAAATTGTAACGACCCTGCGTGGTCATCACATTTAGCGATCCTGCGTGATAGCCATATTCTTTAATATATAATTATTAATGCTTGAGAAATGGCCTGCGAGGCTTACGCTTTTGTTATCTAATTTTGAGTGCATTGTTGTTAAGCATGAAACATATTTTGTTGTGGCACACACGTTTTGGTTAAAGAAAGTATGCTAAACGGCTCTGCGTGGTTTACGCATTCAGTTATCTTTTGTGCAGTAATTGTTGTTTAATAAGTAACTTGCATTGTCGAATCTCTTTGTCTTGTAGATTCTTTAATGTAACGTGTTTAGTTTAGAACACAAGTGTTAAGTTTATATCGCCACATGCTAGTGGTTTTTACAATGCTAAACTTGATAATTTATAACGCATGAGTTGCATATCGTGAATTGAAGGGAGTTTGCAACGCTGCAGCCGGCTTAGTTCCGATCTTCTCCACCCGCCTCAGTGCTGCCACCCAAACAGTATATAAACAATGCAGCGAGGCCCGGAGCTCAGTCGACTGCCAGATGCCGACTGCAAAAGACCTGGTTCCCCTACCGGGATCCAATAGCTTCCTTGATAAGGAAGGAGGAGGATAAGAAAAGCAGATTTTCTACCTACCTGGTCTGCTCCATAAGAGCTTGGTGTGCTAACCTTGGGTAGTGGCGGCCCAAGCCCAATTCTCCTGGGTGCTTCCAGACCTTGCCGTCTCTTGCTACTGATTGGACATACCAAGGGACCGAACTGTCCCCTTGTCGTAGCTGGATTGACTTTGCGGCGTCCTTTCATACCAACACTTTTGTGTAACCGCGGGCCCCTTGGCCCGTCCCTCGCATTTGATTGGACGCTTTCGCATGTTGTCCCCAGACGGCGTGGCATGTGATGACTACCAAGGTTCCTATTGGTTACCTGCACTAGTTGGTTCCCCCTAAATTAGATGAGGATACTAATACTGCCCAGGTACCTCACTGAGAGGAATTAAGAGCGTATCTGCTAAACTGGTTATTTACATGCGTGTATAAATATAAATAAACTTTTACAAGTTGACCTTTGACCTTTCCATACTAAACCCCGCAAGCCCTGAGATACTTCCCTACCCCCTCAAGGCATTCTCTCTCTCTCTCTTTCTCTCTCACTCTCTCTCTCTTCGAGTCCATGTCTTCGGCTGGGTACAAGCTAGCATATATGGGTACACCATTGCACCGCTTCGTGGTGTAGTGTGCAGTGCTCCGGCGCGGACGTTGCAAAAGTTTTTTGGCGCCCAACGTGGGGCCCGATTTGCAAAAAAAAAAAAAAAAAAAAAGACATAGGGCTCGACTTGTAAAACGTGGGGTCGGATTGGTTACATAGTGAAGCCGTATATGGACTAGAAGTGGCTCACTGGTTGAAGTGCAAGTGCTAGTGACAGTGTTCGTCTATTGAATTCACGAAGGTAGTGAAGGTAAAGTGGTTTGGGATAACCATACAGAATTCACGAAGGTATAGTGTTGTGACAAAATGGAAAAAGAAACGTCCGGAATGAGTCTACGGAGCAGAGGGAGAAAAACAATGGAAGGTGAGACTGGGTTCGCATGCTGTGATGATCCTGGAGCCGAGATGGAGTCCTTCCAGTGTTTCCAGTGTCTCAAGAATTTCCATTGGAGATGTGAGGGGTAAGAAGAGACCTCAGAGACTGATACTGAGGCAAAGTTCAAAACATGCTCATCAGCACCCTTGGTAGCGTCTCTGCTTGAACCAAGTCTTCCGAGTAAGACCCATTCAGACCACTGGCTGCTGGAGTGGTTGATGAAAGATAAAGAGGAGCGTAAGAAAGAAAAGAAAGAGGAAGAAGAGCGTAAGAAAGAAAAGAAAGAGGAAGAAGAGCGTAGACAAGCTGATGAAAAGCAAAGGAAAAGGGAAACTGCTCAATTAGAGAAAACTCGGAAGAAAGAGTTGATAGAGCTGAGACAGGTGGTCGAATCCATGGAGGAGAGGAGACTCCTTGAGAAGGAAGAGGAGACAATCCGTATTAAAGAAGAGAAAGCAGAAGAAGAAGCTAAAAGGGCCAGAGAGAAAGCAGAAGAAGAAGCTAAAAGAAAAGAAGAGGTACAGCAGTTTAGGACTCTGATAAAGTCTCTTGAAGAGAAAAGAGAGGTGGAGAAGAGAGAAGCTGAAGAGAAAAGAGATATTGAAAAGCGAGAAGCTGAAGAGAAAAGGAGTTTGAAGTTCTCCGTGTCCTGGTGGAAAGTCAGGAAGAAAAGAGAAAGAAAGAAAAAGAAGCAGAGGAAGAAAGAAGACAGCTAGAAGCCGAGAAAGGTAGAGAGGAGTTGCGAACGCTTTTCTCTCAACTTAAGGTTGACCAACGAGAAAGTGTTAGAGATGAGTTGGAGAAAATCCGGATCTCTTGCCAACAGGAGGTAGTAAAGGTAGTAGAAGAACAACTAGAGCCCTTAGCTGAGTGGCGTGGAGAGATGGAACGAGAGCATGAGCAGATGAAGAGGAATCTAGATACCTGCTTAGAACTGGTCCAATCTAGAGGGGAAGCTACTAGGAAAGAAACTGAAAGTGACTATCCCGAGAGGGTTAAACAGATAGAGGTCTCTGTTGAAGCAATGAGTTCAGTGGTAAAAACCCTTGGTGAAAGGACCGAGCAGGTGGAAAAATCTGTACGAGAGCAGAAGGAGGCTGCCGATGCATTGACACGGAATCTCCGTGAAGAAGTTGTAACACCTGCTGGAGAAAAAGTGAGCTCTCTTCGTGAAGAGACCAAGAGACTGGAAGTGTCCCTTCGAAGAGAGATCCATGAACAAACTGGAACTATAAATAGAGTAGTAGGTGAGCTGCAGGATAAGTTCCAAAGACTGCAGTTGCAACCCGAAGCCACTTCAGATGTACTCCCGGATTCTATTGAACAAAACAAAGTAACTGGCTTCATTTAAAGAAAACAAAATGGGAAACTGTTCCAGGAAACAAAACGTATGACAACCAGTGGCGTAGCGTTATAGTACGCCCGTACGCCCGACGTTCCCAGATTTAAAATTTCAAAAATGCGTAAATGCTGTAAATATAAAGTAAAACGTGACTAATTTCATATATGTTTGACCTTCATGGCATTATAATAGCTATTTTTCGCGATCCACTTACAACGCTCCACTAACAACACTCGTTCTAGCATTTTTTTCAACGCCTTTACTGGCCGGACGCCGAGAGGGTTCGGCGTAAAGAACTCTATATTCCTTGCTGCCTTTCTGGAGGGAAAGCTTCGATTTGTACAGCACGCGCGTAAATGCTCTCTCGTACGCCAGCGTACGGAGCAGAGGGCTACGCTACGTGATTGGTTCATGTGACCCTTCCTGCCTTCTGAAGCAGACGACAGCGGTAGAATTCCTACCCGGTTCTTCGCGCTCGTGCCAATCGTTCTATGTGATGCTCCAATACGCAATATTGACTGACCTAACTTTTCCAAACTCAAATATACCACTTCTTAATGGCCACTCCATTGTATAATTTATCGCACGAACAGTGATGTGCACTAAAAACTGAAAGATCAACACAGATTTTGTCAAATAAGTTGGTGAAGTCCTCGTGGTAGAGGACTGTGGCTGCTCTACCACTTAACCCGCAAAACTATTATTTTTATTATTATTATTATATCGTTAGTATCTAACTGATATTGTGTCAAAGGAAGTGTTTAGCATTCTTGAATTTGAAAACACTTTATATCGAATGATCTCTGGACAAAATTATTTTAAAATGTTTATCAACATTCTCAAGATGAAATAAACAGTTGTCTGAATTACTAATCGGCACTGTTACGTCAGTTGATCAATATCATCACTCATATTCGTATTCGCGATTAACCAAAAGTGGTAGAAAAGCAAAGTAAAATAAACCAAATCAATCAGTAGTTGGATCATCCACAACAATGACGTCTACTGTTGTGCAGAGGCACTTGTGATTCAGGTAGGTTTTTAATGACTTGCGTCATGCAGAAAGATGTAAAAAAAGGTATAAAACACCAGAGTTCAAAACATTTGTGGCACAGTGAGGCATCTAATTATCTAGCTAAAACATGCATGGATGATGTTTTATTGAAAACCCAGCTGGCTTCAGGCAAATAAACAATCCCTGTGGCGACTAATACCATAAGTAAATTATTAAGCAAGAAAGGGCCGACCCTTCCTTCGGACTTGGCGTTCCCACCTGAAATGTCCATGCTACGCCACTGATGACAACTGATGACCACTTTCTCCTCAGGGTTAAATAAGACGTAGAACAGCAAAGGGAAAAGGTGAAAGAAATACAATGCAATTCGGGAGAAGGGGACGTGGGGAACAGGACGAAAGAATACGTGTTTGTGAAACTCACTTTATTTCCCTACCTTCATTTTTTAGTATTTGACAACTGCCCACCAATAACGGCGCCAGTCTGAACTAAGTGGGGCTACAGGTTTCGGTTTTAAATTATCCGGGGACGGGGGGAGGGGGTAACTAACGTGGACGCAACGTTGGCCTGATTTTTGGTGGGAAGAAGGGGCAGAATCGAAAAGTTTTCCATCCCACAAAAAAAATTTCTAGGTGAACTTTGCTAAAACGTGATGCGTTGGGATTACGCCACAGTTATACCAGTGTTGCCACATGAAGGAAAATTTCCTCTTTGCAGGGAAATTCAGACTGAAATTTTAGCCGAAAGGGAAAAGGGAATTTCGATTAAGAATACCACAATTTCAGAGTAATTTTTAGACATCTGACTACATTATTACAGTTTATGTTAAGTTCCAATTTCATATTCACATTTTCATTTTTTCTGTTCTTTTTTCTGCTCCCTTGAATATAGCCTGTATATATTTATATTTCTGTTAAGTACCTCGCTTTTCTGCATCTTCGGATAATAGTAACGATGAGGATTAATGATTAAATGGATTCCTGATCAGCATCCAAATCTGGGACATCTGGTCAGGAAGCGATGAAAGTGACATGTATGTGAAAAGTTTAACATTTTTTATTCACAAGGACATGGACCAACGGAAATACTACTACTACTGCTTCCACGACCAGCACCACCACTAATAATAATAATAATTACAGCAACTTCTACTTTCACTACTACTAATTATTATTATTATTGTATGATTTGCTTTGTTGAAGGTCCAAAAGGGAATTTTGCCCCTTGGAAAGGGAAATTGTCTTCACATATTGTGGCAACACTGGTTTGTACCATTACAAGCAAATCAAAATGGCGGACGAGTAGAGGTCGTTGCAGCAAGAGCTCTCGTTTTTTCCTCCAGTCTCGCTGGCGAATACTCATCTCATACATCACTACAAGAAGAAACAGGTGCCAGCATAGGAAAACATCACTTCCAGAACCTCAGTGGTGATCAAACAGCACACAAATTTACTAAATCGTACATAATTATGCAGAAAGCTTCCATGAACGTAGTTGCCAGCCACGTGGAAACGTGGAGAAGATGCTTCGGGCCTTCAAGAGCCGGCTTCGGGACGTCGCCGGACAGCAACCATCCGCTGGAAGCAGGAACAAGGGATCACAACGGGTGTTGCAGGATCTCAGCGCTGTCTTCCTCGAATTTATCGGGAGACGGAGGACACACTGAAGTCGGTCAGGCTGGATAACCAGGAAATCCAGAAATCCACAGAAAGAAACTCGACAATGATCGACGACATGGAAATGTATTCCAGGAGAAACTGCCTGCTGTTACACGGCATTCCTGAGACGGCCAACGAGGACACGGACGAACTTGTCCTCCAGACGATCCACAATAATCTCCACCCTGGACCACATCGAGCGCTCCCACCGCATCGGCCCCCGGAGGAGAACAGTGGCGGACGCGGTCAAAACTGGGAAGAGGCCCAACATCTTCCGGCTTTGCAGCTATAGAACCAGGGACGCCATCTGGAAGAACAAGAAGGCGCTGAAGGGAACGAGGTTCTCATCACGAAATCCCTGACTGCAGCCAGGCAGCAAGTGCTGAAGAAGGCCAAGGAGCAGCATGGCCCCAGGAACATGTGGACTCAGGATGGCAGAATCGTCATACTGAAGAACAATCAGAAGATCTCCGTCACCACGCTGGAGGAACTGGACAAAGTGGAGTGAACTCGAGGGGAAAAAGAGTACGTGCAGGGAATAAGCAGCCACTCAGAACGTTTATTTTGCTTACTGAGGGCGCATCAAATTCCGTATGTTAGTTATTGGTATTAATGTTTTTAGCTTTTCAAGAAGAGCGGGCATCTTACACTTTTTCTGAGGAAGGTTTTGTTGTCATTGCCTTTTTAAAATGTTGTGTACGTCCTGTGCAGGTCTCTCTCTCTCTGTCTCTCTCTTTCTATATATATATATATATATATATATATATATATATATATATATATATATATATATATATATATATATATATATATATCGCTTCACAGCTCTCTCTCCTGAGACAGGTAATTTAAATGCAACTTTGTTCCTTCAAGCTTAGATGGTTCTTGAGATACCGAGAGCTAACACCTATAAGATATTATTTTGCTTTGCTGATTAATATCCTGAACAGTCTCCCTAAAATAAACCTCTCATTTGTTTGATTTGAATTATTTTACATTGTTTTTTCTGAAACGATCGACAATTTGCGACGACAAGAATGAACGGCGAATAGATGGAATGGATGGAGGCATAGGCGAGAGAGACTCGTTAACCTGCAAGAACGTAGATCCACTGCCCACCCAAATATCTTACATCGGAGATGTTCATGATCATTTAGAGTAGAGGAAGATTCTCATGTGCATGAATCATGCAGTCACTTAACTAGATTCCCCTTCCCAATTCCCCTTTATTTAAATATTAAAGAGAAGGGGAGATAGAAACAATAGGAGACAGGGGAAGACAAACAAAGGAAAACAGATAATACAAATTGGATAGAAGATGAAATAAATTAACAGACAGAGAAACAGAATGAGAAGAGACAGAAAGAGAGAGGCAGGAAGAGGAGAATAAGAAAGAGGTAGAAAGAGAGAGAGAAAGAAATAAAGAGAGCAAGAGAAGAGGGAGAAGAAGAGGCAAAGAGCAGAGGAAAAAAGAGAGACTGGAAGAAGAGATAGAACAAAAGAAGATAGAAAGAAAAGAGCGAGAAGCAGGAAGGGAAGGAGAGAAAGAAGATAAAGAAACAGGAAAAGAAGAAAAAAGCAACAGAGCAGCAGGAAGAGCAGAGAAGAAAACAGATTAGAGAAATAAAAGAAGAAAAAGTGAGAGATAGGAATGAAGATTTAGATAAACAACTAAAATAAAATAGAAACAAAGGAATGTTAGAGAGAAAGAGAATACGAGAGGAAAGAAGAAAGATTCTCAGCGCCATAACCACCATCTTCATGGACTCTTGACCCTGAGCGAAAGAAAAATCTCTGTTCACCCCACTTCTTAGTTGCAGGGTGCCAAATCGTCAGTGTCAAGAGGGACCACATTGCCACGGTTGCCAGATCTCCTGGTTTTACGGGGAAAATCCCTGTTTTTAAAGAGTGAATGAAAAATGCTTTATGGACGCCTATTTTCCCCGCTTCTATTTTACCGTTTCTTTTCGAAGTTGGCAACACTGCTCTATTGTTAGAACTCAAAACAAATGGCGATACAGCTCTCAGTCGTACTTTCTTGTAGCTCTGTTACAAAATAAGCGAGTGTTTATTGTCGATCTGAAGAAGTTTGGCTACAATGGAAGAGTGACATTGCTGACGTAAATTAAAAACCAAGCCACGTTGATTCTTCTGTTCATTGAGGATCTGCAATTATACTACAAGGGTCGTTCAAGGTTGACCGGGATTTTCGTACGTAAAAAATCGATGAATAGCCGGATCATGATGAAACGTGCGGGTGACGTAATGTATTCCTTCGCGAGTAACTAGCGCCCGGCATGACGTATTTCGCGCATGCACAGCAGTTGCAGCGAACATGGCGGCAAGCAGTGTGTCTGTGGCTGTGGAGCAGCAGCATGTAATCAAATTTCTCGTGAAGGAGAAAGTGAAACCAGCTGAGATTTTCAGAAGATTGCAAGCACAGTATGGTGAAAAAACGATGTCGCGGACAAGAGTGTACGAATGGTGTGAGCAGTTTCGCGAAGGACGGGAGCTGGTGACAAATGAAGCGCATGGACACATTCGCCCGACTGCAGTCACACCAGTGAATATCGCACGTGTTGAGCAAATGATTCTTGAGAACCGGCGAGTAACAGTGCGGGATATTGCTGCTGAGGTGAATATCAGTGTCGGGAGTGTTGAGACAATCATTCACGACCACTTACGCTTCCGCAAAATCTGTGCAAGGTGGGTTCCCCGCCAGCTGACATTCGATCAGAAGTGGACACGCAGGACGGTCTGTGAACAGCTTCTGAATAGGTTTCGAGCAGAAGGTGATGAATTGTTGCAATCCATCATCACGTGTGATGAAACATGGTTGCACAATTCAACCCCAGAGACCAAAAGACGCAGCATGGAGTGGCGGCATAAAGGTTCCCCGCCCCCCAAGAAAAGCAAAACGCAGCCGTCCGCTGGAAAGATCATGGCAAGTGTCTTCTGGTACATGAAGGGCGTTATCCATGTGGATTTTCTGGACAAAGGGAGCACAATTAATGCCCAGTATTACTCCACATTGTTGAGTGGTGCTGTACGAAAGTCCATTCGCAAGAAAAACCTGGGATGTTGTCTGGAAATGTCATTCTTCTCCATGACAATGCCCGCCCTCACACGGCCAATGTGACAACAACAACTCTGGCAGACATGCGCTGGGAAGTTCTGCCCCATCCCCCCTACAGTCCTGATTTAGCCCCCAGTGATTATCATTTGTTTGCACCCCTTAAATACCATTTGGGAGGGAAGAAATTCACGACAGACGAAGCACTGCGGAGCGATGTCCTCCAGTAGTTACGACAACAACCAAGTTCTTTCTATGCCAAAGGAATTCGGGAGCTGCCAGAACGATGGCAACGGTGCTTCGGCGCGCACGGAGAATACCTTGAAAAACTGACATAGTTTGGTGTTTCTTCTGCTACCTATTTCCTCTGCAGAAATAAAAGTCCCGGTCAACCTTGAACGACCCTTGTAATAATTAGGTTTCAGTTACTTTAACTTTAAAGTTTAAATGTGAGCATGTACACAATAAATCATTAAAATTAGCTAAGTGTCTAAAACGTATGCTCTTCTTAACTTTATTATTTCTAATGTATTGTGTAATGTTGATTTCCAGAGTACGTTATTTGGAAATGTATTTATTGAAAAAACAAGATATTATTTATTATAATATAGCGACGGTACTAGAACAAAACCTAATATGGAAGTAACAGCTACTTTTTATGAATTGTAAATTTATCTAGCTAATTTTAAAAGTAAGTAGACGAAACATTAACACAGCTAAAGTTTTGCAACAAAAGTAACATTATCAATAGTTACTAGTAGTGTATATTAGCCGTTTCTACGCCACAGTTAGTAGGTATGCATTTGTAGCCTCTTTTTTTTATCAATTGAATATCAGTTTTTGACATATTTTGACAATTTTTTGTCGATGTTTTAGCGTTTAGCGATGTTTTAGTAAAATTTCCCTTTTTTCGCACTCGTTTCTAACTCACACTTAGTAGGTATTGTCTTTTAGCCTCTTCTTTTATTAATTGAATATCAGTTTTTGACATATTTTGACAATTTTTTGTCGATGTTTTAGTAAAATTTCCCATTTTTCCCACTTGTTTCTAAGTAACACTTTGTAGGTATGCTCTTTTAGCCTCTATTTTTATCAATTGAATATCAGTTTTTGACATATTTTGACAATTTTTTTGTCGATGTTTTAGCGTTTAGCGATGTTTTAGTAAAATTTTCAATTTTTCCTACCTCACACTTGTAGGTATTTCACGATCTTACGTGATATAACTTAACCTATCCTTTTTTCTTACTTGTTGTTTCAAAACAGTACTTTGTAGGTATCCCCTTTCTTTATCAATTGAATATCAGTTTTTGACATATTTTGACATTTTTTTGTCGATGTTTTAGCGTTTAGCGATGTACGTGATGAATCCGCAAACAGATTTTTCCTAAGTCTTACCGTTTCCAAGATAACACCACTTCCGGTCGCCATTTTGGATTTCCGAGCATAGGTTCTATTCATATTTTACTTACATATAAACGTACCTGATGAATCACCAAACAGATTTTTCCTAAGTCTTACCGTTTCCAAGATAACACCACTTCCGGTCGCCATTTTGGATTTTCGAGCATAGGTTCTATTCATATTTTACTTACATATAGGTGTACATGATGAATCACCAAACAGATTTTTCCTAAGTCTTACCGTTTCCAAGATAACACCACTTCCGGTCGCCATTTTGGATTTTCGAACATAGGTTCTATTCATATTTTACTTACATATAGGCGTACGTGATGAATCCGCAAACAGATTTTACCTAAGTCTTACCGTTTCCAAGATAACACCACTTCCGGTCGCCATATTGGATTTTCGAGCATAGTTTCTATTCATATTTTACTTACATATAGGCGTACGTGATGAATCCGCAAACAGATTTTTCCTAAGTCTTACTGTTTCCAAGATAACACCACTTCCGGTCGCCATTTTGGATTTTCGAGCATAGTTTCTATTCATATTTTACTTACATATAGGCGTACGTGATGAATCCGCAAACAGATTTTTCCTAAGTCTTACTGTTTCCAAGATAACCCCACTTCCGTTCACCATTTTGGATTTTCGAGCATAGGTTCTATTCATATTTTACTTACATATAGGTGTACATGATGAATCACCAAACAGATTTTTCCTAAGTCTTACCGTTTCCAAGATAACCCCACTTCCGGTCGCCATTTTTGATTTCCGAACATAGGTTCTATTCATACTTTTTCTCACGTATAGGCGTACATGATGAATCCGCAAACAGATTTTTCTCAAGTCTTACCGTTTCCAAGATAACCCCACTTCCGGTCGCCATTTTCGATTTCCGAGCATAGGTTAGTAGATCACAAATATGCCTTTGACTGCAACCCTGATTTTTCGACCCCTCAGAAAATCGCACCGAAACCTCAAAAACTCACTTTCTCTCCACGTTCCGCGTCTCATTTATTGCGCTGACGATGTTTCACGGCGCAGAAAAGCCGGTACGAGAAAATTCACTTACTCATCCTTGAAGTACGAATGCACCTTATCGTAATTTTTTTCTAAATGTTTATATATCGTGACCTTTGTAAACCTCTCGCGAACGATGTGCCACACACACACGCGCGCGCCTCTTATTATTTCTGTATTGTGACGCAAGCAACACCGGATGGGGGTGTTTTTCAATATATATATTTTTTGATAACTCTTAACATTTTCGAGATATTTGCAATTTAAGATTTCTTTTAACGCTATATAAAATAACATACCTGAAAATTGTATCGCTATATATACTAGACTTTTTGATTTTCTGTGATTTTGGAGAAAGCAATGGCATCCACCACCAGTTTCAATCGTAAAAATGATAAAACTGAATGTGTTACTTGTGGGAAGCAAATCTCAAGGAACAATTTATCGGTACATAGGGCAAGATGTAACGAAACAGCTTCGAGTTTAAATCGTTCGTTACCTTCTAAGCCTTGTGCTCGATGCGGAAAGATGATCAGCATTGCACATTTAAGTAAACACCTCAAAATTTGCAAACCATCGACCGAACAAGGAACATTGAAAAGAAAAATCGATGATCCAGGAACCGAAGCTCCCACTTCCAAGCAAATTAAATTATCCAATGAACGCAAACCAATTAGATCTGCATTTAACCGTCATATTCAGGATTTCTCTTTTACATCGGAACCAGGCTGCGACATTCTTAGTTTCTTGCGTGAAACGAAAACATCCGTGATAAATATTCTAAAAAATAAATTGGAAAATAATTCCATAAAAGTATACGTTGATCTATTTTCCGAATACGAAAAAGTCGATGGTACAACAAGAGTTTTTTATCATCGAACAAAAGACCAGGCTCTTCATTTGGCGGACGTCGATAATTTGGACGAATTTTATTCTGATCTTTCAAATGAGCTGGTTAAGAAATACGACGATTTCGAGGCTAAAGGATCGGGATGGTCTCTGTGTGGTAGTCCTCACACGTTAACTGTTTACGTGAACCGATTCTCGCCTCTTCGTGCATCCAGCTACGTTCCTCTTCCAGTGGATATTAAAAATAAAAAAGCCGTGCTGAACATTCAAAATATAGATGATAAATGTTTTCTTTGGTGTGTGTTGGCGGAACTTCACCCGATTCATTGGTCAAATCATCCAGAACGGGTTTATTATTACAAGCAGCATGAACCTGAACTGGAAAATGCAATGTCTGGCATCGAATACCCGGTGACCATTTCTGATATATCAAAATTCGAAACACGAGCACGAGATGCAGAAGGAAAACGCTTAATCATCAACGTGTATTCCTATACGTTGGATAAACATGTCGTGCATCCCGTCAGGATAAGCGATGTCGACGATGATGATGCTCGTGTGATTAATCTTCTTCTAATTTCAAACGACAGTGTTCACCATTACTGTCTCATTCGTTCACTATCACGTTTGGTCGGAAGTCAATCAACCAAGCATGCACACCACATCGAAGTTTGCCCAAGGTGTTTGACCACGTTCGACGATCAAAAACAACTCAATTATCGAAAATACACCGGACGTCAAATTGCTATCGATAAACTTGTTCAACATAAAATTTATTGCGGTGACAACAGACCGGTTCGAATGTTGATGCCCGAAAAGAACGAAGTGGAAGAATTTAGGATGCACAAGGCGTTGTTGGAACATCCGGCCATCATCGTTGCTGATTTCGAGGCGTTCCTCAAACCACTCTCATACTGCGATCCGGATCCCGAAGTTTCTTCCACCACATCTTACCAGCTTCACGAACCAAACAGTTTCGGTTACGTTGTCGTGCGACAGGATAAAATAGATGAACCGTACGTATACCGAGGACACGATGCAATCGAACGCTTCTTCGAAAAGATGATCGAGGAGGTTGGGAAAATTGGATGCATGCTGCAAACATCGAAACCGATGCTTCCGTTATCTGCTACCGAACTTCAAAATTACTATGACACTGTCAAGTGTCCTGTGTGTGATAACCACTTCACAGACGACAATCGTAAAGTGTTTCACCATTCGCATACGGACGGTCGCTTCATAAGCGGAATCTGTAATGCATGCAACCTCAAAATCCAAAAACCAAAATTCGTCCCCATATTCTTTCACAATGGCTCTAATTACAATAAATAACTAGCAAGGACAATGAATCTCTTTGGTTTCCGAAAGCAAACAATTGAGACTGTACACCGCACGGCAGATCATGAATTTCTACCTTCCATGTTATCTAAACTCAACGACCTGTTGATCAATACATTTTCGGAACGCTGCTCTTCTTGCTGGAACAGTGACGATTTCGGATTCGCGACGATCGACATGACGAGGAAACCCAACGACGGAAAATACAGAAACAAAATCAACGACTTTCTAAACGTTGCAACGTTGTGAGAAACGTTTCCATTGTTTGCTTTCGGAAACCAAGGAGATTCATTGTCCTTGCTAGTTATTTATTGTGTATGTGATAATTTGAGACAGTTAAAGTTTTTTTTATTTTAGTTATAGTTATTTAAGTTTTTTTTTATTTCATTTGTATTGCCTACAATTTTTACTAATTTCTAAACGATAGTGTCCCCAAGGCAACGTGTGGATTCCACAAGACAAAATACATCTTTTATCGTCATGCGGATCTAATGCTACTTTCCTAACTTTGTTTGTTGTAATCACGTGGTCTACACTTTGGATTCTTTGTTCTATACTTAGTATCGTCGATTGTGAGTAAAGGCAATCGACGTAATCGTGGAAGGTGAGTTTGTTCTCCATCGTATTCTTGCACACACCTTTTGCTTTCTTCGTGACGCTACTTTCTGTTCTCATGGCATACATTTTCGAACGCAAACCCGCGAACTCGACAATAATATCACCGTTACATTCATCTTTCAGTTTACCTAGGACTTTTTTGTTGAGGGAAGGAATCCCAAATCTGTTGGGTTGAGGATAAGGAGAAGTATCGAAATACTGAAGCATGGAAGGATTTTTTATGTCTTCATAGAGGTTAGGTGTTTGTATGCTGTAAATGAAGCTGTCGGTGTCCGTGTACAAAAGTGATATCTTATCATTGAAGAAGGGTTTCATCACGTCGTAATGAAATTCGAACATGTAAAGTTTCGACAAGTCGAGAACCGTTGCGCCAACGTAAATTGGTTTTCTGAATTTCATCAATTTTATATCTAGATTGAAAAGTGCCAAATTCTCATTGTAAATTTTTCTCGACTTGAATCTAGGATCGGCCACCCACTTCATGCATTTATTTTTATCCGAAACCAATTTCACGTCTACATGATTCCGCACGTTTTCCATCGTCTTGCCATACACCGCGTTATTCATCAATTTAAAAAAAATCTTTGTCTAAATCGGAAGTGGCAACCGTCCTATGTTGCGTGTTTGTTTCAATCTACGGTTTGAGCCACTCGGAATGTTTAAACCTGAGGACTCTTCTAATATTCGCTACCTTAACACCCTTCCCGATCAAGAATCGGAGATTCGTGTAATGAACAACGTATCTCTTTTCCCCTCTAGAGTCAATAAAAGCTTGCATTGATTAGAATGAGGCGAAGATTTGAACTCGGATACCGGTGGTAAATCGCTGAACAGATCGTGTAAATGGTCGGGGAATTCGATATCCACCTCTGCGAAGAAGCCATACTCACTATCATCGAAATTTTCTATATCTATTGATGCCCATTCGAATCCCCCGTAAGGAAGTTTCTGTACCATTGCATGTCCGTAGAGATTATTAACGTCGGCGTAGAAGATGTAATTTGATGCTCGATTTGAATCATAATCTTCTTTCATGTGCACGTTGTTGGCTTTTGCATATCTCTGTACACATTGTACCATCCCGCCCCGAATCCCCCTCTCGATGAAAAGTAACATGTCCACGTCCGATATCAGTTCCAGCTTGACCTTTGTCTGGAATAACATTGCCGACCACGCTAATCCCTGTAGGCTGTAGAAATACGCTGGATCTAATTTGTAAATATTCGTTGCCGTTTTCCTGAACGCTTGAAAAACATCCGCGAGTATCGTTACGTCTAATTTTAAGTAGGCATCGTGGTAGTCTCCGAGTGTCCTACATTCTAATTTCTCCCACATGAGTTGCGCGTGTTGGTATTCTTCGTCCGTGATTCCTTTCTCTCTGAGTCTGCTGTAAAATTCTCTTGGAGGTGGGAGAGCGTCGTCATTAAATTTAGAATTATCACTAACATATTCGTAAGGATAAATCCCTTTACGTCTAACGAGTTCTATGTCTACGTTGGGAAAACTAGCTTTTGTAATTTTGAATTGTTCGTCTAAAAGTTTGCTGGCAAGAGCGTTCAGGCTGGCAGAGAGAAATCTGTATGAATCCAGAAACCTCATCTCGATGGTATTTTTAGTCTCAGGAATCATAACTTTCTTACTTATAGAGATGTATCGTTCTTCGTTTTGAGCAAGAATATCTATTTTTTGAGCGTCGTATCCGAGTTTCCTAATTAAGGGATGAAAATCGTAATTAGAGCCATTGTGAAAGAATATGGGGACGAATTTTGGTTTTTGGATTTTGAGGTTGCATGCATTACAGATTCCGCTTATGAAGCGACCGTCCGTATGCGAATGGTGAAACACTTTACGATTGTCGTCTGTGAAGTGGTTATCACACACAGGACACTTGACAGTGTCATAGTAATTTTGAAGTTCGGTAGCAGATAACGGAAGCATCGGTTTCGATGTTTGCAGCATGCATCCAATTTTCCCAACCTCCTCGATCATCTTTTCGAAGAAGCGTTCGATTGCATCGTGTCCTCGGTATACGTACGGTTCATCTATTTTATCCTGTCGCACGACAACGTAACCGAAACTGTTTGGTTCGTGAAGCTGGTAAGATGTGGTGGAAGAAACTTCGGGATCCGGATCGCAGTATGAGAGTGGTTTGAGGAACGCCTCGAAATCAGCAACGATGATGGCCGGATGTTCCAACAACGCCTTGTGCATCCTAAATTCTTCCACTTCGTTCTTTTCGGGCATCAACATTCGAACCGGTCTGTTGTCACCGCAATAAATTTTATGTTGAACAAGTTTATCGATAGCAATTTGACGTCCGGTGTATTTTCGATAATTGAGTTGTTTTTGATCGTCGAACGTGGTCAAACACCTTGGGCAAACTTCGATGTGGTGTGCATGCTTGGTTGATTGACTTCCGACCAAACGTGATAGTGAACGAATGAGACAGTAATGGTGAACACTGTCGTTTGAAATTAGAAGAAGATTAATCACACGAGCATCATCATCGTCGACATCGCTTATCCTGACGGGATGCACGACATGTTTATCCAACGTATAGGAATACACGTTGATGATTAAGCGTTTTCCTTCTGCATCTCGTGCTCGTGTTTCGAATTTTGATATATCAGAAATGGTCACCGGGTATTCGATGCCAGACATTGCATTTTCCAGTTCAGGTTCATGCTGCTTGTAATAATAAACCCGTTCTGGATGATTTGACCAATGAATCGGGTGAAGTTCCGCCAACACACACCAAAGAAAACATTTATCATCTATATTTTGAATGTTCAGCACGGCTTTTTTATTTTTAATATCCACTGGAAGAGGAACGTAGCTGGATGCACGAAGAGGCGAGAATCGGTTCACGTAAACAGTTAACGTGTGAGGACTACCACACAGAGACCATCCCGATCCTTTAGCCTCGAAATCGTCGTGTTTCTTAACCAGCTCATTTGAAAGATCAGAATAAAATTCGTCCAAATTATCGACGTCCGCCAAATGAAGAGCCTGGTTTTTTGTTCGATGATAAAAAACTCTTGTTGTACCATCGACTTTTTCGTATTCGGAAAATAGATCAACGTATACTTTTATGGAATTATTTTCCAATTTATTTTTTAGAATATTTATCACGGATGTTTTCGTTTCACGCAAGAAACTAAGAATGTCGCAGCCTGGTTCCGATGTAAAAGAGAAATCCTGAATATGACGGTTAAATGCAGATCTAATTGGTTTGCGTTCATTGGATAATTTAATTTGCTTGGAAGTGGGAGCTTCGGTTCCTGGATCATCGATTTTTCTTTTCAATGTTCCTTGTTCGGTCGATGGTTTGCAAATTTTGAGGTGTTTACTTAAATGTGCAATGCTGATCATCTTTCCGCATCGAGCACAAGGCTTAGAAGGTAACGAACGATTTAAACTCGAAGCTGTTTCGTTACATCTTGCCCTATGTACCGATAAATTGTTCCTTGAGATTTGCTTCCCACAAGTAACACATTCAGTTTTATCATTTTTACGATTGAAACTGGTGGTGGATGCCATTGCTTTCTCCAAAATCACAGAAAATCAAAAAGTCTAGTATATATAGCGATACAATTTTCAGGTATGTTATTTTATATAGCGTTAAAAGAAATCTTAAATTGCAAATATCTCGAAAATGTTAAGAGTTATCAAAAAAAATATATATTGAAAAACACCCCCATCCGGTGTTGCTTGCGTCACAATACAGAAATAATAAGAGGCGCGCGCGTGTGTGTGTGGCACATCGTTCGCGAGAGGTTTACAAAGGTCACGATATATAAACATTTAGAAAAAAATTACGATAAGGTGCATTCGTACTTCAAGGATGAGTAAGTGAATTTTCTCGTACCGGCTTTTCTGCGCCGTGAAACATCGTCAGCGCAATAAATGAGACGCGGAACGTGGAGAGAAAGTGAGTTTTTGAGGTTTCGGTGCGATTTTCTGAGGGGTCGAAAAATCAGGGTTGCAGTCAAAGGCATATTTGTGATCTACTAACCTATGCTCGGAAATCGAAAATGGCGACCGGAAGTGGGGTTATCTTGGAAACGGTAAGACTTGAGAAAAATCTGTTTGCGGATTCATCATGTACGCCTATACGTGAGAAAAAGTATGAATAGAACCTATGTTCGGAAATCAAAAATGGCGACCGGAAGTGGGGTTATCTTGGAAACGGTAAGACTTAGGAAAAATCTGTTTGGTGATTCATCATGTACACCTATATGTAAGTAAAATATGAATAGAACCTATGCTCGAAAATCCAAAATGGTGAACGGAAGTGGGGTTATCTTGGAAACAGTAAGACTTAGGAAAAATCTGTTTGCGGATTCATCACGTACGCCTATATGTAAGTAAAATATGAATAGAAACTATGCTCGAAAATCCAAAATGGCGACCGGAAGTGGTGTTATCTTGGAAACAGTAAGACTTAGGAAAAATCTGTTTGCGGATTCATCACGTACGCCTATATGTAAGTAAAATATGAATAGAAACTATGCTCGAAAATCCAATATGGCGACCGGAAGTGGTGTTATCTTGGAAACGGTAAGACTTAGGTAAAATCTGTTTGCGGATTCATCACGTACGCCTATATGTAAGTAAAATATGAATAGAACCTATGTTCGAAAATCCAAAATGGCGACCGGAAGTGGTGTTATCTTGGAAACGGTAAGACTTAGGAAAAATCTGTTTGGTGATTCATCATGTACACCTATATGTAAGTAAAATATGAATAGAACCTATGCTCGAAAATCCAAAATGGCGACCGGAAGTGGTGTTATCTTGGAAACGGTAAGACTTAGGAAAAATCTGTTTGCGGATTCTTCACGTACGCCTATACGTAAGTAAAATATGAATAAAACCTATGCTCGGAAATCCAAAATAACGACCGGAAGTGGTGTTATCTTGGAAACGGTAAGACTTACGAAAAATCTGTTTGCGGATTCATCACGTACACCTATATGTAAGTAAAATATGAATAGAACCTATGCTCGAAAATCCAAAATGGCGACCGGAAGTGGGGTTATCTTGGAAACAGTAAGACTTAGGAAAAATCTGTTTGCGGATTCATCACGTACGCCTATATGTAAGTAAAATATGAATAGAACCTATGCTCGGAAATCCAAAATGGCGACCGGAAGTGGTGTTATCTTGGAAACGATAAGACTTAGGAAAAATCTGTTTGGTGATTCATCATGTACACCTATATGTAAGTAAAATATGAATAGAACCTATGCTTGAAAATCCAAAATGGCGACCGGAAGTGGTGTTATCTTGGAAACCGTAAGACATAGGAAAAATCTGTTTGCGGATTCATCACGTACGCCTATATGTAAGTAAAATATGAGTAGAACCTATGCTCGAAAATCCAAAATGGCGACCGGAAGTGGTGTTATCTTGGAAACGGTAAGACTTAGGAAAAATCTGTTTGGTGATTCATCATGTACACCTATATGTAAGTAAAATATGAATAGAACCTATGCTCGAAAATCCAAAATGGCGACCGGAAGTGGTGTTATCTTGGAAACGGTAAGACTTAGGAAAAATCTGTTTGGTGATTCATCAGGTACGTTTATATGTAAGTAAAATATGAATAGAACCTATGCTCGGAAATCCAAAATGGCGACCGGAAGTGGTGTTATCTTGGAAACGGTAAGACTTAGGAAAAATCTGTTTGCGGATTCATCACGTACATCGCTAAACGCTAAAACATCGACAAAAAAATGTCAAAATATGTCAAAAACTGATATTCAATTGATAAAGAAAGGGGATACCTACAAAGTACTGTTTTGAAACAACAAGTAAGAAAAAAGGATAGGTTAAGTTATATCACGTAAGATCGTGAAATACCTACAAGTGTGAGGTAGGAAAAATTGAAAATTTTACTAAAACATCGCTAAACGCTAAAACATCGACAAAAAAAATTGTCAAAATATGTCAAAAACTGATATTCAATTGATAAAAATA
This sequence comes from Lepisma saccharinum, assembly GCF_977018435.1. Classification (NCBI taxonomy): domain Eukaryota; kingdom Metazoa; phylum Arthropoda; class Insecta; order Zygentoma; family Lepismatidae; genus Lepisma; species Lepisma saccharinum. The sequence goes on from NC_139247.1 coordinate 32,713,759, forward strand.
GAGGCTTAATGAGCATACCTACAAAGTGTTACTTAGAAACAAGTGGGGAAAATGGGAAATTTTACTAAAACATCGCTAAGCGCTAAAACATCGACAAAAAATGTCAAAATATGTCAAAAACTGATATTCAATTAATAAAAAAAGAGGCTAAAAGACAATACCTACTAAGTGTGAGTTAGAAACGAGTGGGAAAAAGGGAAATTTTACTAAAACATCGCTAAACGCTAAAACATCGACAAAAAATTGTCAAAATATGTCAAAAACTGATATTCAATTGATAAAAAAAAGAGGCTACAAATGCATACCTACTAAGTGTGGCGTAGAAACGGCTAATATACACTACTGTTACTTTACTACATTTAAATTGTAAACATAAAAGTTTGTACCGTGTGGAGGAGAATATAAATTTGGCAATCCTTTTTCCAAATATGTCTTTTCTGGGTGCTAGGGTGATAAGATTTTCGCGGAATGGCCTAATGCAAGGAAACTACGCTTTGTTACAGGCTAAATTTAGAGCTCTACGCTCAATTGTAATTCGACATTTATAATTGCATTTGAATATTCTATTTTTACCATTTTGTATTTTGTAGTAATAATGTTAATTACGAAGACTTATATAACATAGCAGAAGCATAAGTAAAACACATACACGTGTTCATATATTTATTTAATTTAATTAATGATCATTGAAGTGAGTACTTTATTTGCAAAAAGTTCGAGCAGAAAGTAATTGTTACTGAAACAGAGTTACTTTCTAGAATGAATAACTCTAACCTAATACACTTCTGTGTGCTGCAACTCTGTTAATTGTTTAAGAAAATTTTCCGAACTCAGTTTCCTTGTCTCGGACAGTTGTCCCTATTTTTCATTTACAACATCTGGCAACCCTGCCCCGAGCGCTCACTTTTTCTTTATTTTGTCAATAGTTAAAGAATCTATTACCTTCCCACTGTGCCTGTTGAAGAGCTGAAGATTTTGGAATGCAAATACACATGTCAGAGGTAAGCAGTAAGTGACGTCATCTAATTGTTGTTAAAATCTTTATTTTCCTGGTATGATACAAATCTAGACTGAAAACCTCGTCAGGAATCATTGAAAGGAAGAAAATCCTTCTTACTCTTTAGAAGTTACCTGCAGAATATAATCGAAGATATGAATTAAATATGTTATTGAAATACAAATAAGATTGAAAGCATTCAACCAAAAATGAAACTTCCTTTGATGCTACCTAGGTATCATACTCGTATTCACAACACGTGTACGTACAGCGTCTCTAAAAAGTCTTAGGACAGCGACATTTTATACTAGGTAACCCAACTTACACATCGCGTTGGTGGATTGCCTATAGTGTTAGGCTCAATTTCAGGGTTGCCACATGCATAGCAGATATCTACTTGAAGAAAGTCGATTTTGCACTATTTTATTCTTGATGCGTCTACTACACCAAAGAAGTGAAAAAAGGAGATTTGAATGCTTCTCTAACACACGCATCGGTTTTGGCTTTCAGCGGCAGAGCCCATGCGTATTTTGAAAATGTGTCTATGACGGTCAGGAGGTATTTGTCACCCTTGTTGACCTTTTGCAAGTTCTTCAGATTACCGCTGCTCATTTCGACTCCAGGAGGCTGGAGTTGAGCATGGATTGCAAGGCCTGCATGTCGCTCCTCAACTTTTTGACCCTGACGTCGAGCATGAGAAGCTCGTCGCGTTTCGTGTGGGCAAAGATGTTGTTAGGCATTGCTACTATGCTTATTTATTATAGGGTAAGTGATTCGTCACTCGACGAAGAGGGGGGATGAGTTTGTCGTAATCACCCAGAAGCTCGACATGCAGGCAATCGTCGGCAGACACATCGTACTTGGTGGTGCTGTCCATCTTATCGTGCTTGATGCGATAAATATTCTTGCCGAAGGAAACCTTGATTTCACCCGCATTCTTCGGATTCACAATTATTTGAAGTTTGCCACTGATCGGAATTTTGTAGAAATTTAGGTTGTTGTTAAAAACGTAAAAAGTTTTTCCAGCGTCGTCTTCGTATTTCGTCCAAATGCTGTTCAGGTGAATGATTAACAATCTGTTGAGTTTGGACAACATGGACGGCAACAGGTCGAAGCTTGGCGATGCAGCCAGACTCAATGCTTCCATGACAGACTGCTTTTTGAACCCGAACAAGTTCATAGGCATGGTTATTATTATATATATATATATATGTGTGTTCGTGTGTGTGTGTTTGCGTAGAGCAAGGGTGCCAGAGCATTGTCTTAATTTGTAGAAGCATTGCTGGCTGTAGGGTTAATTGGCCCCCTTTCCCTTTCACAAATTAAAAATTGCATTTTCATTATGTACAGCTCTCTCTGTGTGTGTGAGACAGAGGTATGTATGTTTAAATCCATAGCATATGCAATTAGTTACTAAATACACAAAATAAGCAGCCAATAGGGAGTCAGCGACAAGGTTTGCCAACAGCCAATCAGGGGCACACGAGATAAGCAGCCAAACAGGGTCCAAAAGACATAGTTTGCCAGTAACCAATCAGGCTCGTTAGTAGCCAATCAAAAGTTAGGTGACGTGTGATCCAAGATCACATGATTGTCAACAGCCAGTCAGGGAGCAGGGGCGAAGCTGCCAGCAGCTAATAACATGAGTTCTGGCCACACCTCCCAGTCACATGATTTCCGGCCACACCCCTCATACCGAAAGTGGACGGCTAATTCTTCTATTGCACCTAGTGAGGTTAACATACATCGTAAAAGGCTATGGCCCTCAAAATATGCATAGTAAAAGGCTACACCGAGCTGGCAACACTGCGAGTGACGCCACTTCCGGTCACATGGTTGAAAGTAGGTCAAAGAATGTGTCCAGCTCCTACCAATACTCACTACTACGTCATAAGCAGGGTTGCCAGCTCCTTGATTTAGGTTTGCTTAAGGCATGAGAAAATTATGGTATTTTTTCGGGACCGAGTTGGCAACACTGAGAGCTACTCTTAAACGAAGCATCTTACCTACTCTACACCTACACAGGAGAAAGTTTACATCCTAAGCAGTAAGACTTAGACTAAATCTGTTTGCGAATTTAGAATGTACATCTATATGTGAGTAAAAGTATCAATACAACCTATGCTCGAATCCAAGATGGTGACAGGAAGTGGGTCCATCTCGGAAACCGTTATTAGACTTACCTGAAATACGTTTACGGATATATAATATATTCTCGGTTATGAGTAAAAGTCTCAATACAACCTATGCTCGGAAATCTAAAATGGCAACAGGAAGTGGGTCAATCTCGGAAACTGTTGGTTGTAGAAAGTTCGGGTTTTCTGCATTAGCATTTGTCTTGGAGTCCAAGTTTGGTGTTTATAAGATTTAAAGAGAGGGGTTTGGTCCAAATGTCGATATTATGGATTTGTTAATGACAATGAAGTCTGATTCGGGGCATCCATGATAGTCTGCTTCCTGAACCCGAACACATTCATAGGCATGTTTTTTTTTTATGCGCGCGAGTTGAAATAGCACAACAATAAGTTGCCATTGTTGAAAATGGGGATTTTCGCCAAATGCTATATATCCGATTAGTTAGCCACATCACAATAAGGTAAGGTGTCATCCATTTAGATTAGATTAAATCGTAATAGAGTACGATGTTAGTTTAGATTAGGGTGTGAAAGAGTAACATGAGTCGGTAACACTTCGAGCTCCATTTTCCAAACAGCGTAAAAGGGTACAATAAGCTGGCAAAACTGTTAAATATACGTCTTAAAAAGGCTATGAGTTGTGTACACTGTAAAATATACATCGTAAAAGGCTAGAAGTTAGCAACACTGCGAGCCCCACTGACCCCCATTTTCGGGCGCAGAGCCGGTCCACCTACACTACTAATAATGTTCACGCAATATCAACTAGACGATATATCATCACATTATTTGGCGATATACGAGGCGTATTCGTAAAGTAAGTACCGTTTGCAAATATTGCCGCTGTAGAGATGCAGTCGCAAACGTGTGAGTTCTCGCTGACGTCCTTCATCTGTTAGTTAGCCACAGGCGCACGTGGGAGCAGGTCATGTTTTTTTCTTCGTAGTTTTCTGAAGGTTTGAAATGTTCAAGAAAATCAATCGGCCCGCCGACTGCGAAGTCCGGTCTGTGATTTGTTTTCTCAATGCAAGAATGGTAGAATTCTTGACTAGAGGACAGACCACCAACAAAGATGCCTGCTGTGACACATTAATCCGGCTGCGTCGTGCAATTCAAAACAAAAGACGCGGAATGCTTAGCGAAGGCACTGTGTTACTTCACGACAATGCTCGTCCGCATACGGCCGAACAAACTCAAAATGTCATCACGTCATTCGGCTGGGAACAATTTGTCCATCCGCCAACAGCCCTGACTTGGCACCAAGTGACTACCATCTCTTTCTTCATCTGAAGAAGAAGTTTCTTGCTGATCAGCGTTTCGGCGAGGATGACGACGTCGAAGCAGCAGTGCATGGATGGCTTTCGTCACAGGCTGGAACATTCGATGATGATGGAATACAAAAACTAGTTCCACGCTACGACAAATGCTTGAACAATTGTGGAAACTACGTAGAAAAGTAGTTTAAGGTCTGTAGAATGCAATGCAAATGAAAAAGGTACGAAACTATTTTAATTTATTTTTTACACCCTTTCGGTACTTACTTTTGGAATACGCATATCGTAACACTATTTTGGCAATGTATATCATGTTAGCAATTAGTGTTGTTCACGGGACGAGACGGGACAGGCTTTTAAAAATTCGAGACGAGACGAGATTGGCCATGTGTCATGAGACAAACGAATATTTTCGAGACGAGACAGCATTTCCAGGAGACTTCCACGATATCAAAATTCCAATATCGTCCATCCCTAATGCTAACCATTGACTGATTTGGTTTATGCTCTTCTGCCACTTTTGGCTAATTGCAAAAATGAGGATGAGTGATGATATGACTAAATTGATTAATGGGCACTCACAAAAAGTACCTATGTCCAGGCCGGTATTCAAACACAGGACCTATAGAGTCGTAGCACTATGCGCTAACCACTCTGCCAAGGCGGCTGCTGGATGATAACCAATCAATGCTGCTATAGAAAGCAAACTATGAAATTATTCCTCTTAAAAATATCTTAGAAAAGTGGTTACTTTTCCTCCTTTCTGGCAAATTCATAACAAAACTACTCAAACGTTTGGAAAACTTTATAACAAAGTATGCATTTTAATGGAAATATCAAGGAACATGTATTTACAAAAATAAAATTGGAAAATATTTAGCAATTATGCACTATATTGAAAAAACTGAAAATCTGTATCTTACTTGTTACGTTTTGGTATTTAGACACACTAATAAAAAATTAACAAGCAGATAGATAAACAAATCTTCATTTATTAGCAAAATATTTTTTAAAACATTCAAGATATCGGAAACGAAATCCAATATAAAAGATGTACAAACTGCTCACATGAGGTTACATCATGGAAACTCATCTGACAAGTGCATCATACTTACTGGAAATACATTCAAATTGATACAAACTATGATTGGTCAAAACATCCATAAAACTATTCAAATCTCACTTGGAAATGAGCTTGTACTTATTTTAGATACATGTGCTCCATCAGAACATTCATAAACACATAAACAATGATGAAAGAAATGAAGAGCAAGGAAATATAATTAATGAGAGAATAAACATGCTTTAGTCTTTAAAATAACACAAATCTATTATCATATAAACAAACAAAACCAGGTTTTCTGAAAAAAAAAAATGTATTTTACTTGAAGTGCAACGTCTCAACATACAAATTCAATACAAAGGTTAAAAAAATGAAAATCTTTAATTTAGTTTTGAACATGTAAAACCTAATCAAAGAATCGCTGTCAGTTGTCACATAATTATAGGCACTATGACACAATCATAATTATAATAATGTAGGTATGATTAATACAGACAATTTAAGGAACAAAAATATTATATATTCATCTTTTATCACATGGTGCACAACTCAATATGAATACAGTGTGTGCAAGGCTATAGTCTTCACACATAAAATTAATGTGTCCAAAATAAAACTAAAAATGCAATTGTTTTAATTCCTCAACAGTCACACACACTCTCATATGCATTCAAATGCATTGATTAAACTAATGGATAGCTTGCTTGAGTTGCAATGCCACAATGATTGTCACGATTACGAGCCATCATTATATATCCCTCGTTTCCCCAGTCGGTGCTCCATGAGTTTTTAACGAGCCAATAATCTTGACCGTTATTGTGAGTGCCATAACCGACGACAAGTACAGCATGGTCCAATACTGTGCTGTTACATTGGGGTTCGTAGTACACTCCTGCAAGAAAGAAAAATGAAATAATTTGAATCAGAAGGAAGCTAAATACAAATACATTTTAGGCAACTGGTATAGCATATCGGTGCATTAGTCTATTGATAATATTACAAACCTGATTTATCTATAGACAGCTTGTAATTGTGTTTGTCACTTTGTTTCTATGAAGAAACTATACCTCGTACATCCTGCTTTTATAAAATCCAAATATGAAGTTTCATTTGCAATGATAAAACCAATTGCAGTCTCCTAGTTACAAACATTACAGAGTAAGCATTCAGAGAACATTTGCAATTTTACATCGGAACTGTAGAATATCAGTTACCAGTAAATTTTTGTAATGGTACTTTAACAGTATGCCAAAAATTTGATATTGGTTCAATCATAATACATTTTAAGTCTCTAATACTAGATCATATTTTCGATGCATAAAAATGACAAAATTAGCACTTTGGATTCTGTAAAAATACAATATTTAAAGGACTCCAAAACCTTTCTGTTTGAAAGTTTAATAAAAGCAAGAATATTACCCATATTTAATACAATTATTATCCTGCAGTAAGAGAGAGCCTTAAGAAATTGTTTTGTTGTAATAGTTTCAAATGTCTTACATACATATATCAGAGTAAAATCTGAGGATAGTTATAAATACTATTACACAAACACAAAGTTTAACATTTGTATCCAAAAGTTTCTTTTCAGACAACTCCATGCTCAGATAGGCTAATCTGGACTGGAGCTATGGTCTAAAGTGGGATCCAAAGCACTGAGCAAAGTGCCTCCATTGTGAATCAAACACAGTACCTCTTGATAACAAGGCAACAGCACTAGCACTATTTTATCATTGACATCTCAACATTTATATTCAAAAAGCTAGAAATTTCAATGTTTTCATATTTAAAAATAATGTATATTGGAACGGCTGTTTGAAGCTACACCTTGATGCATGTGCTACTTGGCCTCAAACCTGGCCATCAAACCTAATTACCAAAATTGTAAACTTTGTCGCCAAATCATAGCTCTATTAATAAAAACCAAAAACAAATTTTTGAAGTACATAAAACACAATTTTTAACTTTAACCATGTTTATAGTTATGACCAGGCCCGTACCCAGGATTTTTTGAGGGGGGGCAAGCTCGAAACCTGGATATATATATATATATATATATATATATATATATATATATATATATATATATATATATATATATGTCATGAAATATGTCAATTATTAAAAGAATTATTAATATAATTTATTTATTTATTTATATATATTTATAAACATATATAAACAAATTAATTTGCTAATTTATAAACTAGTAAATTAATTCCTTTAACGACTGGTTCAAAATGTCAAGAAATTAGAAGATAGGTGAAATGTTTTTAATAAGTGTTAGATATTATTTAATTACTGCTTTTTATTAAAAATGATCATTAAATTTTCATACTTTATTGTAATATGTTTTATAATGGTGTAAATCTATTAAGAGTCTCTCGAAAGGAAATATCGCCTCATCAGATTTGTAGCTAGAGATTTCAGCGCCCAGGACGTGAATGATTTCGCACCCCCTGCACCGAATTTGCACCCCCGTTCCTAGATGTAGCTGGCATACTTAGACATTGTAGAAATGTTATGTACCTACTCTTTTCCGTTGAATTCGATAAAAAGAAAACTTAGCATTTAAGAAATGTGGCTAATAAAAGGACAGTCGGTTGTGCATCCCACACCATCTTCATTGAAGCAGTGTGTGTTATTGTTCACATCTGCAAAATCGATTTCAAATTAAATATAACTATGTGGAGGGACAAAAATGAGAAACTTTAAGAAGATATTAGTTTTCTAATAAATTAACATGTAAATGCTATGTTTTATTCCCGATGAAAGGAGGTGAGAAATGGAGGAGAAATGACAGGTCGGTCTAATTTCTATGTTCCAGGGACCTAGGGTGACAATGACAACCACCTCATAATATTATATAATTTTAAAACCTTATCTATGGCTCTAGAAGTACGTTTTTACCCCATACTGTTACCAACCCTAAAGAGAGAGAGAGAGAGAGAGAGAGAGAGAGAGAGAGAGAGAGAGAGAGAGAGAACCAGAGATGTATGCAACATTCACACGCAGGCTGACGTCATTCTTTGTTATTCCTTCTTTGTATGTGTTTATGATGTTATTCTTAGTAAAGTATGTTTAAAGTCGAAACTAATTGTTTATCTTCTTTGTTATAACACAAACTCTTACCCTCGGAAATTTTTACTGCGAGGAAAATTTTAATAGAACAAGATCGTTGGTGGGAAGGTGGAAGATCCCCTTCCGCCATGGGATTTCATACCTTGAATGTGACCACCAACGCTATGGAATTATCCTTATAATGAAGAACATGTCTGAATGTGAATTAACCACAAAAAGAAGACATTTTCTCATCAAGACTGCAGTTCGAAAAAAGTCAAAACAGGGAGTAAATATGATGATCTGTCCCGACCAAATCGGAACATTTAGTAGCTTCGCATAAATTGTTATAAAAATAAAATTACTAAATATAGTAGACTGCAGACTTCTTGAGTCTGCCTCTCTCCAGAGACAACCCATTCATTTATACAACAAGAAAACCTAAAGTCTTGCAAAATCTTAAATATTATACATGTTAATTTTGTAGGCCCTGCGAAATGGGCCTGGTTATGACCGCAAAGGAACAGCTCTTTTCGTTAAACACAGCCACCGTCGAGTTGGCACAAGTTCAAAGTATACTCACCAAAAATAGCAAACTTGAAATTTCTACATAGGTACACAACTAAAAATTCTAGTTGCATTTTGTAACTTGAAACTGCTAATCTTGAACACTGACTGGAACTGTAATGCAACTAGTTTCACTTATTATCAGGGAGTACATTACACTCGGAAAATGTTCTGCTTTGTCATATCTCCAGGTATTTACACATATTTAAAAGGTTTAAAAAGTTCTATCTGATAACATCCTGACCTGAAAAAACCTTTGTTGCTTAGTTGTAATGTCATTGCTTCTAACTAAAGAAGCTAAGGTAAATATCCTGTAACTTACTTAACAAAACACTCGAATTCCAACTTACCCTCAGAATATAATTGAAAAGATGTGTGGTTAGCATCAATTGCTACTGAAATTGGTCCGACGGTAGCAACTGCAGATTTCAACTTTTCCTCATCACCACTTTCAATTTCCGTATAGCCAACATCGGATGCTCCCTTATTAGAAGATTTGTATCTGCACTTATCATCCTAAGACACAAGTAAAATAGATTTATGTACTTTGTAATGAACAAATCTTCTTCGAAGTTATGAGCTATGATCTTTACTTACATATATAAACACTACATACACAAATAAAAAGTAATTTCATTGTGTGGGGAGCTTACATTTCTTCTACAAATGTTATTTATTGCACACAGTATTACAGCGCACTTGAATACACAATAACATATATTACTGATATATCATAATCCTCAAAACCAATGGTATGGCGTGACTTTTTCAAACGTGTTACCGGCCATCAGTACGACAATTTTACCTGCTAGACGTTATCATCTCTCCCTAAAAAAAATGCCTTCTATCTAGATTTTTGTTCATTCGTTCTCTCTCTCTCTTTTTTCCGCTCAGTGATTTAGCTACAAACACTTCTAGAAAGATCTTCTACTCTTGAGACAGTTACCACGAAAATCCAACTAATAGTTGTCGAGCCTTGTCAATTCTTCATCTCTGTTTCTTTTCAATGTGGTGGGAAGGAGAAGAACCACACAGTTTGACGATTGTTAGATGTTGGTGAGCAGACGATAGAATTCCGCTTCTCCAGCAACAGGGAAGGAAGTACAGCCGTACGTACTACTGTTGCCAACTTAGTTGTTTGGAGTAAGGTTTGTCCAGATCTCGAAACGCTCCAAGGAACTACGTATATTTTCTTCTATTACCTATCTGATCTTACTTGTAGTTAAATCCAGCCTGAGCTTTCCAGTCTAGCTCTAGTTGCTTCAGAGAAACAGTATCCCCATTTTTAGGTGGGATTTAGCTCTTCACTACCTGCCCGACAACTGTGCCCCTGAACAGGCATATGAATAACTCTGTAGCACACATAGCCCCAAAGTCTTCTTCCGCATTGGCATTCTCTCCTCTTTTACCTCTTCCGGTACAGCGCCTTGAATAACGCAGTGTGGAAAACGACACTGTTCTGTGCTCTCTGGTTGGTTCCACTCTACTATGATACCGCTAGAGGCGCTGGTGTAGGCACAGCTGCTTATAATATAAGTAAATGGAGTTTTCGCTGCAACGTCAGGTTCTTTTACATGAAGGATTTCTATGAATGTGATAATTGCTATGATATTTGGCACAGTGGTTGCGAATATATTAACGAACATTCTAGACAGTCGACCACGTCCTGTTATCGTTATTTTCATTAATAATACAGGACAAAATATACTCGTGAAATGCTATTGTAACTACATTTTTGTGTATGAATTAGGTTCGTTATTATTAGCATCGTCATCATTTGTTTTAAAGATATACACACTGAAGAAGCATTTGTATTTTTGGTCTCATTTCATCCGCTTGAAACTAATCACGGCGATGATGATAATGATGATTGCATGAAACGAAATGAGGAGACCAACAAAACTTCCTTAATGCCATCGACATGAGTGTAAGGAAACTTTCAGACCAATAGGACAAGCGACACGGGATGTTCACACTGAAGTGAGGGCCTCCCCGATGGCGCAATTGTAGCGTCGTCGCCTTGTAATCAAGGGGTCCCGGGTTCGATACCCGGTGCAGGCACAAGTGGTTCGGATCCCACTTTAAACTGTAGCTCCAGTCCCGATTAGCCTTACTGTGCATAAAGTGGACTTAAAACACCAAATCAATCAATCAATCACACTGAAGTGACTAGTGACACAGACACTTCCAGACTGTAAAATGGCATTCATTGCACATGAGGGTCCAAACAGCAAAGGACACGTTCGTATGCCGTATTCGCGTGCTACTTGTTACTTCGGTCTGAAAGCTCCTTAAAAGAAGCTTAAAATAGCTTGCAACGTGTTGCCGTGTTGTTGTTCGCGCATGCGCGATGCAATGAGTGTCTTCCTTTAGGGAGATTGCGCACCAAAGCGACAAGCGGCACGCGACACTTATAGTTTGAGGATTTCACCAACAGAACGCTAGCCTGTGCCGCCCGTCATGCCGCTACGATGTGAAATGTTTCTCTTGATTGGCTCGTTTCCAACTGACATGTGTCGCGTGTTGCTTCGGTATGAAAGTTGCCTTGGACTGAAGGACCCGTGCCGCTTTGGTGTGAAATCCCCGTATCGTTTGTCGCGTGTCACTTTCGAAAGGCTGCATTGATTGCCAACCGTTTGCTTCCAAGCGACACCTGTGGTTTGTCGTCTCGATATGAAATATCTCTCAGGATACTAACGTCCGGAATTACATTTGCGATGTTTATTCTTATGTTACGCATGATATATATATATATATATATATTTACATTTATTTCCAAATTAATGCCATTTCGTGACTGCATATCACTCCACAAATATAACTGTTTCGATCAATTCACGTACCGCCTTTCAAGACAAATAAATCTACACAATATATTCCAAAAACTAACCAAGCCGCATTACTTTCATAAGAAAATTAGCAGCTGTGCTGATCGTACTGACATCTATGTTGTCATCGTCTTGGGAACCAGTTTCTTGGGTCGTTTTCCACACTACGTTATTCAAGGCGCTGTACTTCAGGGAAGCAGAACCTGTCTCCCTCTGCACTTCTGTCGGTTACAGATAAAATCTCCTCTGCAATTTCTACTCGACAGCAACACTGCTGGTTAACGTATTTAACAATGTTGTTATTTTATTGGAACAACTTTTTAATTCTTCATAATTTGCTGTTACCGGTTACATGCTCTGCTCAAAACTTTTAAATGAAATGCACTACCTTTTTTCAGTATCATCAAGCACATTGTGAAAACATTCTTTTAAGATAGCAACAGAAATTCTGATTGACTGACTTGGATTATTTTACTTCACTTTTGAATAATTGCGAAAATGAAATTGACGAAGGAAAACTACAAAGAACAACCACACAGCATTAGCATTACTTCTGAGGAAAACCAGTTTAAAAGTGTCATGAACATGTGTATTGTAGAATATTAACCCTTTCAATTATTATTTCAAATCATATTGGGCAGATTCCAGGGAAATGTTTAAAACTATTGGAAGTAAACTTGGATAAGTTGCATTTTTAATCATTTTGAATCCAGTTGTTAAACCCTCCTTTAATCTCAGTGCAGTTAATACCTCCTTCGAGGACTTGAAAACCATTAGAAAGATTAATCATAACCACCAGGTAGGGAATGTTTATGTGTATATTTGTGAGTAAATACATATTTATGTTTGAAGCTGAAATCAGTTAAATTTTGTATTATCATTGAGCATCAAGGCACGTAGACTCGAAAAATTCAGTTTCAATTTTTCATATTTGTACATATATTAGCATTTGGCTCAGATTTGACATATTTTTGTTATTCATATATATTATTTCCATATTTCAAAACATTTCTCAACATATACTCCATATTCGCACAATAACTACATGTTCCCCTGTAACCGAATTGGGTTAGTTTCTTTTTAATAAAGTCCCAGTTGCTCATTGCTAATCCCACCGTCGTTACCAGTTGTGCGTCCGACAGCAGCATCAGAAGCAACGATTTTGTGGCACATGGATGGAATTCGCTTCTGGTTTCTGTTCAAGACAGTCACAGTAATAGTTGTATCTTTTGTTTTAAGGCCACTTTATGCACAGATGGGCTAATAGGGACTGAACATACAGTTTAAGGTGGGATCTGTACCACCATTTGCTTTAACTGGGTTTCGAACCCGAGATCTCTTGATTACAAAGCAACGATATTACCACAATACCATCGGAGACACCCTAATATATATAAATATATATATATATATATATATATATATATATATATATATATATATGCAGATATGCAGTCTTTATAACTACTAATTCTTATTAATTATGTATTTTTGTAACAAGAAATTCCCTATATTACTAAAAAAAAGGGAAAAGAACCGGAATCATTGAAATCAACATTTAGCCAATGAAAACGCGTTGAAGCATTGCCAAAACAAAATTTAGACTTAGTTTAAGCATGATCTACATTTTTATGCATATATAATTGTATAATACCATACACAACCATAGACAAAATATTTAAAAACATTACACACATTAACACAAGAACTCACCTCTGCTTCATACGGGTATTTGTCTTCTGTGTCAATTCCTTTGTTGGCTTTCACGTATTGGAAAGAATCCTCCATCGAACCCCCATTGCAACCATCGTTACCAAAACTCACAGAACAGTCAATTAAATTCTGCTCACTAAGAGACACTAACTTCTTTGTCTTCCTAAAGTGTTGACCTTCTAGAGATCCAGTCTGTAATGAAAAAAGGTAAAATATGCACAAAAAAAGCGAACAAACAGACATAGACTAAAAACATAAATTTAGGGTACTAGAAAACTGAGCAAGTAGTCTGGATTGGATGCAGGGTGTGTAGCTACAGTGTTAAAATGGGTGAATGTGTGCACCCCTACACATACGGCCTAATTTTATGTGTAATATGGGATTGATTTAGTTACTTGGAAGAAAAACCCACTCACAGTTACATCAATTAATTTCAAAGCAAGATCACAATGAAGTTAGTAGCTCCACAATTTCCTCACAATGGTGGGTAGCCACCGGTCTCATACACTAACCGAAATCTCAGGAGAAAAGTTCATACACTTCACCTCAGGAGACTCGATTCAGCGCATGTCCTGTAGACCGAGCACAAAGCCTTAGTCCGCATTGCCACAGGGTGCAATTAAAGTTGTAACAGCTAATGTTTTTGCTTAAAAATTATATTGCACGAAAAGAAAGTATGATACCTGAAGACCATTAGCCTAACCTATTCAAAATCTATAAATATTATCATCATAAAACAAAACTGGCTCAACTTATTCATGGGATTCATTATGCTAAGAGCACTAACCCCAACCCACTGTCAATAACTTACAGGTGAATTATTTTTCATATTAAAATACAACTTGACAAAACATGCAAAGAACGCAATTACTACAAAATTTCATAACAGTACCAAACACAACACATTTTGCAGGTGGCAGCACAAGTCTAGTCTGCAGGCACCAACAAATTGCTGCTTACTGTAAAGCACATATATGGTAACATATCAGAAAGAATAATCATTCTGCATTTAGGCAAATAGAAAATTCATATGAGAGAACCATGACAAAATTCAAACTAAGATGTTACACTTAATATAGATATGAATGAAAATTACAATAATGAAGCAGAGAGTGAGTAATGCGTGTTAAATAATTCAAGTCCTGGCTGAGCCTGCATTTTTTTCTGAAATTTCTATGCATTCCATCTACCGTGTGAACCAAACCATAAGGTAGTAGAAGAAAATAGATAAAGATAAATGAAACACCTTCAATAATCTTCCAACTAGGCAGGCTGCATGGAAATGTACAACGAACAACATGAGGAAGTGTGACATCAAAAAACACTGGAAATTTTACGTGACTTCTACATGAATTAATTCTCACCGCACTGAACGACCAGCATGATCCACATTCGCCTTGGTCTTTGACAGGTGTCACTGCTCCCTTCTGTCTCCAGTCTATGGACGGAGGCAAATCACCTACATGGGCAGGGCTCATGAATGTGGCTCCCTTCACATGTGTCATATTTTCATTATTTGTCTGCCTAAACCCATTCACTGTGCTAGCAAATTCGTGCAGTAACTGAAATTAGAGAGACATGAGAGACGAAATGAAATCATGTAAAATTTACTAAACTGCAAAGCTACAATGTTAAATGGTTGCAAGAATATATAATCTATGGTCTGATTCAATAACTACCAGTGTTCTGAGAATTGGATTTTAAAAATAACAGTCACAGTTACTCATTTTAAAGAGTAACTCACTTATAGTCTCTGGTACTTGAAAAGTAACTGCTGGAATTTATTTGAAACACAATCAATTGTAATGAATTAAATTTAAATACTGAATGTTTAAATGAATCTCAGAACCCCTTGATTGTACGGCAACAGTGTTACCACTATGTCTATGTCATCAGGGATGACCTTAAAAGCCAACTGATATGGCATAATGTGCATGTGATTTTAGCACGTAATGTCAGTATGTGATCTAGCTTCATGCATAGTACATTTAAATGAGTAAAATATTGATAAATAAGTAAAATATTGATTTTTTGCGTAGGTAGTACCAGAAAGCTACTCAAAAAGTAAACATAGATCAATAAATTTTATTCTCTTAAATATATACCTATGCTCGGTGTCCATAAAGTCTCTCCCCATCCTGGGTATTGTAAGAACGACTGTAAATAGGAAGAAATGTCGAAACACGCTGGGGTACGCTGGGTTGACTCATTTTTTTTCAAATAGCAAGGGGGAGGGGGGTCGAAGAATATGTCGTTTGAAAAGTCTTATCACAACAACAATAATACAGCAAATCCGGGGTCTCTACGTAGCTCCAAATGACAATGGCGTGAAATCAAATGTGGAACATAACCAACATTGGACAGGACTTCAACTCCTACAGTAGTAATACTAGACAGCAGTGGGAGCTGGAAAAATGTTCCTACACTGTAGTATGATTCGGAGATATCCTAGCAGTGTCTACAAATACGTACACCCTCCATCACCCCCAAAGAGATGGCAAGTATCCGTATACACAACCGCAAATCTTCGCGCCCCCTGAGATTGCTACCAGGAGAACAAGGACCGACATGCACAATCGCAACTCAAGTCAAATGGTGAAGGAGGCACGTAGTTACATGTACAATATCAACTGAAGGCAAATGGGGGGGGGGGGGGTACAAGATGTTACAACATGTACACAACTACTGTAAAAGTCAAATTGAGCTTAACTACTATTTACAGAAGATGTTCGAAATACGCCCCATTCACTTCTTGGCAGTAGAACAGAAGAGTATGAAATGCACGTCGCAATTTGCTGAACGTGTCTGCTGAAATGTCTCTACAGGCTGCTATTATTCTTTGCTGCAGATCAGCAAGACTACTAGGTTCTGTTTGGTACACAACAGATTTAAGGTGTCCCCAAAGGAAAAAAATTGTTCGGAGACAAATCAGGCGATCTCACAGACTATTCGATGGTACCACGACGGCTTATCCACCTATTGGGATAATGTTTAAGTTCAAGTACTCACATACGTCCGGGCTGTAGTGTGCAGGACATCCATCTGGCTGAAAAACAATATTGTCCTCATCAAATTCAGGCACACCGTTGACATCGACTGAGTTTTCTACAAGGTCCGTTACCAAGGGATCCACTGTGTCACGTAGAATTTGCCGGTACAGATTACCGTTTAAATTACCATTAACAAAAGGGGGCGTCAAATTATGTGGTTTCCTAAAATACCTACCTACACATTAACTTCCCAGGTCTTTGCGTATAGCTTTCCCTCACAACATGGGGATTAACCAGGGAGTCGTAACGTAACGAAATGGAACGGTATTTTCAATTACGGTTTCCGTTACGTTACAACCAGAAACAGAATAACTTTTTTCGTGAACAGAAACGTTACCTCAGGTATATGAACATTACGTTACAGGTGTGCATAACGGTACCGAACCATAACTGATCTCTAAAGGAGTAGGTCTTCACGTGACACTTTAACGTTACATCCATTGCCGGCACCCAGTAACGTTACAGGGTAAGAAAGAGGTTCGTCACGTATTGACTAGTAACTTTAGTGTGTGTGGAAAGTGATAGTAACGTTACAATTAACCAGTAACTTAATTGAGGTCACGGTTGTAAAAACGTTACACTCCTTTTCTCAAAGCAACAACGTTATTTATAGCTGGTATGATACAGACGTTCCGATGTGCAATACCGTGTCCGATGCCGTGTTCCGGAGAGAATAACATAGGTCTCTCGTATAATTGTGCTCGTTACTTTTGTAACGTTACAGTTCTTTTCCTCCACAAAAGTCTGTTTCGAAAAAGTGATACACATATCCGTTACGAATAGCAAATACCGTTATCGAAGGCGTTTTCGAAGAAGCCTCATAATTATGATCGGCAGCATACTAACATTACAGTACTTTGACCCCTTGAAAGTCACTAAGTTATAATACGTATTTTCGTTTTGGATGTCAGTGAAAAAATTAAATTGTAAAACAAAACGTTTGAAAACATCCGTAAACAAGATTCGGCGTGACAAAAGTTCTGGTTATTGGAATTTACTTATTAACTATGTATTTATCACAAATATATTTCTTTTCTGCATACTTAATCGCTTTATGTGAATTTGTTCTAATTTGATTATTTATGCAAGATGAATTTTAACATGTACGTTCACTTTATACGATAGCAAAGCAAACGTTTGTTGAGGGAAAACGTTTATATCTATCTATCTCATCTCTCTCTCTCTCTCTCTCTCTCTCTCTCTCTCTCTCTCTCTCTCTCTCTCTCTCTCTCTGTTTACATGTGTTACATCATTTTTTTTTAAAAAAAAATACAGTTGTTTGGCGATGAGAATGATTCGTGCTTAGATTAAGTTGCTGAAGGACGAAACATAAAGGACCAACCATGGTCGAGCCAAAAAATCATCCGTGCCAATCGTTCGTCCACCTAAGCGAGAGGCAAGCTTTCTCCTATCGGAAGACCAAAAATAATTGCTTGTTGCGCGACCTTGAGAAGGCGAACCGAACTGATAGCAGCAGCACCACGCAAAATCGGAAAATCTGAATCCTGAAACTTTGTACACGTGACTTTCGATCACGAAGCATCCGAGTAGACAACGCCTTGGGGCGATATGAAAGGCACTTTTGGCAAGTAGAAAATGCGTAGAAACGAAATGTTAGATGGAATTGTTGTACGAAACAAACGAAACCGCGTTTGTGCAACTGGTCTGTAGCTAGACAGGGCCATTGGACTCTCAAGAAGGCAAGAATTGTATGGAAAGTGATTCTTAAAACTAAGCGAATAAAATGACAGTATATTTTATCATTTACAAGGGCCCTCATCCGCTTACAATTTTGAAAATTACTTTCAGTAATTCTTGTCTTCTTGGACAGGAGGTGCATTAAACTTTTTGGTGTAGAAACAGACAGAATGCCCGCCTACCTACCACGTTCGAAAGAAGGTCATAGACAGACAAGAAAGTAATTTTCAAGAACGCAAGAACGGCAGTCGACATGGATATTGAGCAACGTGTGACTGAGAAATACAATCGGAACAAAGGACAAGATTATTCAAGAAACAGTAATTTTATAAAACTTCCTATAATTAACTCAAACTCAGTTCATCCTTTTATCCTCTTTTGTTTGTTATACTTTTGTATTATTCATGTTTTATATCGCTTTTCTGCCACTTGTAGATAATCGCGACTATGAAGATGAATGATGATCATATTAAATCTATGAAGGGATGTTATAAAAAAAAACAGCCATGCCCAGATGTCTACTCGAACTTGAAATGTTTGGTACGTACCGAGTGTATGAATGGATTACTAAACGACTTCGGCCTTCGAGGCTACGGTTTCAGTTGCAACATGCAGTATAATTACGTTTCTACTACTCTGAATTGACCAAAGCATGTGGTATGTATCCTTCATTTTACTTAAAAAGCCCCCTTTATACATGAGATACTACAAATAGTTTCAGGCATACCCTTGAATTCTGATTGCCTGGCACTTTTTTTTTTTAACTAAGTAATGAAGTGACGTTTATATTCATATTAGGCCTACGACTAGCTCGAACTAAAAACTCTTGTGAAATACTGTGTATATGTTATCCTTGTGAAGTGAGGAACTTCATATTTTGCTAAGAAAATATGTATGAAAAATTATATTTGTAGCTACTACTTGAAGAATTCAAATTATTATTATGATGGAATTTCAACTTACGTACAATCTGCATATAATGTGTTATCGGAGAGGAGTTTTTGTCTCGCAGTCAATTTATTTTTAGTTGAGGAACTCGAGAGTAAGCTGGAAATATATAATGACCCACGTTGTGGTGTGCTGTTCGATTAATCAGAATTGGAGTGAGAGAAATCTGTAGTTAAGTTCATTCAACACGTCAATTTGTAACTGTGAATGCAAGTTTTCTTTGATTTAGCAGGAAATCAGTCTGCTATTGTTGTAAGTAATAAATGGAAATATATATATTTTCCGCTCGAGTAGGAATCCGCAGCCGTTATCCAATCAATCAGTTTCTCTGTGTGAAACTTCTGTCTAGGAAAGCTACATACAATTTGCTTTTAATAACAGCAGCTTCAAAATAACCTATCCATTCTTGTCATGCCAAGTAATGTTTGATTTTGATTTGTTATATTTAAATTTGGTTTTATGCCAGTTTTGGCTAATCGCGAAGACGAGGATGGGTGATGAAATGGCAAAATTGATGAAAGGACATCACAAAGAAAATAATGCACAGGCTGTGATCCGAACTCGGAACCTGTGGCGTCGTATTGCACTGTGCTAACCACTCCGCCACGGAGCTCTGCAAAATAATGTTTGACCATACATTGTTCATGAAATAAAAACATAACATATACAGTGGCTCACATTAGTAATCAAATACGTAGCATCTTGCTGCATTCCTTCACAATATTTGAAAATTAACAACATGTACATAAATATAAACGATGGTGAAATATTTATACGCATTTCTTAAAGTTATATGTAACTTTTTTTAAAAAAATTTGGGTGCGTCAGCACTTAGGCTATTTTGCACCCGCCACGTTATACGGGGTGCAAGCCCCTTACCATAACAAATAACATAACTGTAATGTCGCATAACTGAAATATTAAAATATTCTGACTTAGGTTAAAAGCTGAGGCTGTAAAGAGGCACTCAGCGCATATGACAGAAAGCAGGAGAACACACAGAATTATACTGGCCATAGGGCCAGTCGCCAGAGTCTCGTTAGTCTGGAAAGAGCAGTCCAGGGCGTACTACGTGGAATGAAGTTGAGGATTGGATGTAATACGTGGAAGGTCACCCCTTACACCCCTATTACGTTTAAATATTTGAAAATAGTTATTTATGTTTGGATGTGAAAAAAGAGATCACTTTAATATTCAGACAAATCGTGAAAGCCTTCTGTTTCTGTTAAGCTACGTTTCCATTCTGACAAGTTCCAGACCCATGACGCGCAACATGTGCAGGCGCATGTTGCGCGTCATTCAGTGCACTGTTTCCAATTCAAAACTACTTCTGCAAAATACGCCTACAACAGCACCGGAGTGCAGGACTTGAGTGTAGCGTTGTTCCATTGTGCTTTAGAGTAGTCAGTGTTTCTTCTCTTGTATTGTAATAATTTGGTAGTGATTTAACTTGTGTAAAGATGAACAATACAACTATGGCGGGTTTTGTGGTTATGGCAGGCGCGTACCATGAACTTGTAAAAATAAGAGGCGAAAACGACCTAGATGGTGGATTAGAAGTTTTCTAGCGAAAAGAAATTCGGAAGGAGCATATAACTCGTTGATGAGAGACTTACGTCTTCAAAGTGGATACGAAAACTTTGTAAGAATGACTGTAAGTGATTTTGCATTGTTATTAAATCTTGTTGGACCACAGATTGTAGTCGCGTCGTCTGTTTCTACTCTAGTGCGCATGCCCCAGGAACTTGCTGCAGGCTGTTTCCATTGTCCGCGGCGCATGTTGTGCGTCTTAATTGTTGGGGCAATTTTGTCCCCGGCACTTGCGCCGCGGCATGTTGCAGACAATTTCCATTTCAACAAATGCTTGGCACATGCAGCGTCGCATGCCGCGCGTCATGTTGCGCGGCAAATTTGTGGTAATAGAAACGAGGCTTTACATCGTTTTTTTTTACTGGTCAACTACAGTGCGGGGAAGGAACAATTGATGCTACTTCCTGACTACATTTGTTACCAGTAGCTGCATTGCTCCCTGACTGAAGTACGAGAAAAATGGGTAACAAAAACAAAAATACAACATTTGACGAATGGCAGCTATTTATTTTTACCGTACCTAACCAAAGGGTACAGGGAAATTGAAAATGTTAAGTAGTATATGTAAGCGTACCGTGGGTGATGCAATAAAACGTAATGACAAGCAAAATGAGGTAGATTCCGTATCTCAGAAAATTCAACCAAGAGAAATAGGAGACTGAAATGAAGGAGCTTCAGTATAAAAAATCAAGACCCTTTCCTCATCCCGACCCCCTTTCCAAACCAAGAGCTCCGAAAGCAGCTGTGCAACTTGGAGTAGGCATTGGGACTGCTGTACGGTTCAGTAGCGTTTCGTCCGAAAGCGAAATTTCTAGAAAAATGCTACAGTTCGTCTGCGACGGTTTAATGAGTTGCGTTTTGTTCGATCCTGGCTGATGATGAGTCACACCTTGACTAACCACTGGCAGCGATGGAATTGGTGACTAGTATACCTCGGTTTACAACTTTTAAAACTACATTGCATAGACAGCGGAGTGCAGACTCAAGACAAATTGTCGAGAGAGAGGTCCCGGGTTCGATACCCGGTGGACGCACAAGTGGTTCGGATCCCACTTTAAACTGTAGGTCCAATCCCTATTAGCCTTAATGTGCATAAAGTGGACTTAAAACAACAAATCAAATCAAAACAAATCGTCGAGAGGAAGTGAACTTGGATCTAGAAATTTTAGTCATGGCTGATGGCAACACTTTCTTACTATCTGTCAACTACGAAGGTGAGATTTGCAATTTCCAGAGGGAAAGAAATATTAAAACAAAAAAATATATATTTTCTTCGATGGAGCATTTAAGAGTGTTAGCAAGAGTTTGCTTCATTAAACACTATTAGGATGGTAGCCCTCGGACGAAACGCTACTTGGTCAGGTAACCGTAAGTTGCCTGTTCCTGGAATTCGGACGCGAAACGCTGCGCCAGGTGCTGTACACCTGGCGGTTCAGAAAGCGAAGATGAGCATGAGCGACGAATGCTGAAACTGACGAAGGGACACTCACAGAGAACACTCATGTGCAGATCGGGATTCGAAACCGGGACCCCTGGCGTCGTAGTGCGCTGTGCTAACCACTCTGCCACGTAATATTTTTTATTTACTCATTTATAGCTACTTCCTTTTAAACTAACTAACTAACTCTCTAGCTTTCTTAAACCCGAAGGTTCATGGCTGCAGCAACACAGGCCTTCCATCTGTCCCTATATTGAGCAAGATCTATATACTCTTTTCCATCCCTACCGATTTCCTTTAGGTCCATGTCAACGTTGTCCCTCCATCTTCGTCTTGGCCTTCCTACAGGTCTCCTACCATCAGGTTTCCCAACAAGAATCCTGTAAACTCCTCTTTCCTCTCCCATTCGTGCCACATGGCCTGCCCACCTAAGTCTTCTTGATTTAATTATTCTAACAACATCTGGACATGAATACAAATTATGTAGTTCTAAATTATGTAACCTTCTCCACTCACCTGTCTCCTCATCCCTTTTAGGTCCAAATATTTTCCTAAGAACCTTATTTTCAAATACTCTCAATTTATGTTCCTCTTTCAATGTAAGGGACCAAGTTTCACACCCATTTAATACGAGCACTACATACAAAATTACTGTTTTGTATATTTTAACTTTTAGTTTCTTAGTTATTAAACTAGAAGACAAAAGTTTATGAAGAGAGAAGTAACTTGCATTTCCTGAATTAAGCCTACTCTTTATTTCCTCTTTAATATAATTTTCATTGGTTAATATTACTCCTAAGTATTTGAATTTGGAAACTGGTTCAAACGAGTTGTTATCAATAATTATATTTTGATTATTACCTAACACTTGGTTTCGGCCTGTAAGCATATATTTAGTTTTCTCTTTGTTAACTTCCAAACCTATGTCTTTAGCAGTTTTGAAAAGTATTTTAGCATTATTCTTAATTGTATTTATATCATCCCCTAATAAGTCTACATCATCTGCATATGCTAACAACTGAGTCACACCATTTAATTTTAGTCCTTCGTTAGTTTCTGTTACCTTCCTGACAGCATATTCTAAGGCAAAATTAAAGAGCAATGGATATAATGCATCTCCTTGTTTTAACCCATCATGAATTGTAAATTTGTCAGACACATAAATACCCACACGAATTTTACTTTCTGTTTCACTGGTGCATACTTGTATCATATTAACAAGCTTCTTAGGTATTCCAAATTCGACTAATATATTATATAATTTATCTCTTTTGACCGAATCATATGCTTTTTTGAAATCAATGAATACCTGATGGACATTTTGATTATATTCCCACTTTATTCAAGTGACTTCCTTTTACCTACGCTAAAAAAAGAAATTTTAAAAAATGAATATTAGTCTTTTTTTCAACATGTCCATTGAGAATGTAAATGATCTGTCCCTTTTTTATTTTGTCAGGAAACCTTTAAAGTTTGACATTATAGTTCTTGGACTTTTGTCGCCATTGCACTGAAAGTTTACATCATTGCAAAGGTTGATATATCTATCTACCAGATAGAACACTGGAATTGAATGAGATTAGGTAGTTGTTCTGTAATGGAGATAACACAATTCCATTATAACTTTGTCATTCGGTAAAATAATCGATTACTTTGATTTCACTATTATTCAAAATGTATCTATCTGTTAAAAGCAAAAGTAAGAACCGAAGTCCTCCATACCAGCAACACTACTACTTCTAAGCAGCTCCCACAATTGACTGAGGTTAGAATGAAAGTTTGTCTTGTTTTAACCTTTTGACGCCCAAGACCTTTTTCACAAGTAAGCCTCTGGGTACCGAGCCGATTTTGAGCAAAATGCAGAGTTTCAATTAAATAAGTGTAGATCGGAAGCTAATTGTCCTAGAGAGATGAGTGATATACCGTTGTACGCGGAATGAACCAGAGATTCAGACTATATGAAATTTTTGCAAATATGTGGCGAGGGGGAGGGGGCTAACTCTCAAAATTCCAAAATTTCGGGATAAAAATTGTGTTCCCCCACCCTCCCCTCAAGCATGTTCATGCAATAATTAACATATATTATTATAGCTAAAATGCAATTGCGCGATATATATAATTTTTGGTTGACTTTCCTTTTCCAGGTGGTTCGTGCCCTTGCCTTTTTTTCGGACATTCATGCAAAGGTTCTATTTTTATTTCGCGTCTACCACTTTCGGTTAATCGCGATGATAAAGGATGTGATAGGTGATGGAAGTGGTATAAAGACAAATGACCCATCCATATTTTCTAATCCGACATTAGACTTCGCAGTGTATTACGCTAACTAATTTGCCACGGGATCGGCTTCTTCGTGTTTGTCTACTCATCAAATGATTGATTAGTTATTCAAACTATATAGGTAGGAAAGCTATATAACATAACGAAACAGAAAAAAAATCCACTTGACGTCTTCTAGTACTATCATCAGCCTACAATTTCATGCTCTCAAATCCACACAGAAAACTTCTTGTGGCATTAGTTTTACGGAATGGCCTTGGGGAATAAAGATCGCCCATTTCCTGGTTCAGCTCGAAACAATTCAGGTGCCTTATCGAAGCTGCTGTTGAGCACGCAGGGTTTCTAACCTACTTCGCCGTAATTCAGTTGTTGTATGTATTGTAGAGCCAACCGCAGATTAAATAGGAGGAAAAATACTTTTTCCGACGGAAAATAAGTTGGCAATGCTACGAACACTGAGGCATTCTTGATAAGACGCCTGAGGAGGGTCGAGAAAACTTTCCTGAAAAAGCGCAACCCCAGTATCGAAGGTCATGCTACACGTGGATTGGCAACTTTCGGGAGCATGCTGTCTGTCTACACAATTCTACCCAAATACCTGTTTGAAAATGAATCTTCTGCTCGCATTTTATTTTTCAAATGTAGTTCTGACATTGTAGTCATTTTGCAATTATTTTTATTTGTTCTTATTTTGCTTTGCTTTTGTCACTTTTATAATTAATCGAAACTATGAAGATGGATGATAAATAGATGAAATTGATGAAGAGACACCTAAAAAAGATATTTACAGACCAGGACTCGAACCCGGGACCTAAAGTGGATAGGTTGGGGGGGGGGGGAGACCGTCAATAACTCCCGGTCACGAACTGGCTTATAATGTTTGTAATTTCTCAGGAGTATTTTTTGTTCTGTTCATGCATAATGCCTGCTTTCGGAAACTTAATTTATAAGTGACACACTTCGTTCGGTGGGGACAAGCCACGAATTGTTTGAGAGGAGGGACAAATCTCGTTCATATACTAGATACAATCATGGACTATACTTGAAATGGCCTCCCCGATGGCGCAGTGGTTGCGTCGTCGCCTAGTAATCAAGGGGTCCCGGGTTCGATACCCGGTGGAGGCACAAGTGGTTCGGATTCCACTTCAAACTGAAGGTTCAGTCCCGATTGGCCTTACTGTGCATAAAGTGGACTCAAAACACCAAATCAATCAATCATATACTTGAAAAATGACGTGCTAAACACTACTTTCGGAGATCAGATGGACATGGCAATTTTGATATACAAGATGCACTTTTTCTACTTAGATTGTTTATGTCCAAATTGTATCCTAATAGATAATCTCGCAACAACGCAAAATGTTTAAATTGACTCGAATTCACAATGACTCATATACAGTGTGTTTATAAATGAACGGTGCGGCTTCAAAAATTAATAATAAATCTATTTATTACCTTACACGGACAAAACTTACACCGTAATCAGCAGCAACTGTCCAAGTTTATATAACTTTTTTTAAAATTGGTATAAAGATAGAAATCGAGAGGGGGCAATTGCCCCTCTGTGCCCCCTTGCAGGTGCTCTTGCCGTCTGGAAGAAATAGTGCACGAAAGACGTGAAAACTAAATCCATCTTGAGTATCCTTTTGTCTTGCTACTCTTAGATTCTGCAACCTTTCTTTCTATAGTCCAATGTTTGCCTTCCTTACCTCCTAGAATTGATTTCTGTACAAGTTTGAGGGCTAATCTACCCTGCCCCCTGTGGTTGTGCCACAACACCTTCTTCCGCCGTTGTTCCTTTGTGAACTTTCATCGGCTTCAAAATACTTCATTTTCTTCAAGAGCATAATATCGTTTAATAACCGGCGATATGATTCCTCTACCCTAAATTTCTGGAATAAAGTATAATAATATAAGGGCATGGAAATCTGGAAGGGGGGCGAGGATGGCCACCTCTCCCCTTTAGAAAACGAATGTCAGCTAAAAGTATATATTTCACACGTATAATTTGATTTGTCATACTAATTTACATTAATTATTATAATGGGGATGCAGGAATGCGATAATTTCGAATTCAAGTGGTGTTTCTTGAGGGGGCAACACTATTATCGGGTTAATATGCAATTGCATATGGCATATTTCTCTGATGTCCATGACGAGGGGGGCATTTTACCCCTCCCCTTGCACCCCGTGCGCACGCCTATTGCTACTCCTTTCTACACTAGTTGGAAGCTTTATTCAGTTTCGAGCCAAAAATGTAATTTAATATCAAATCAGGGTTGTTAAACGTCCACGAACCCATAAATTCTAATGGGTTCTATTGGGTTCCGCAACAAGACTGGAAACTTTTTTATCGCACAGTTTAAATTCGGTCCAAGTTGCGTATTCTTTCATTTCAATATGGAACTTAGACCGTCTTTTAAATTGATCCGGAAAGAAGGTCCCTTTGCCGTATTTCAATTGATCAGGAGAAAAGGTCCCTGGAACGATCTGAAATACATAAAAAGGCTCTTTACGGTCCAGATCCATTTATGCTTGCTAATATTCCCTGCTGAACCGGAATTGAATTGATTTAAAATTCCTGACCCTTTAACAACCCTGGTTGAAATTCATTTGTTTACAAACAACCATATTTTTCACGGCTATTTCACATTAATCCCATACGATATACTGAGTTATTTTTCGCAATGTTCCAATGAAAGGTAAGAGATTTTGGCTATTCCTTTTTCTTCCGTGATGTTAAATAGATTATATTCGTCACGCGCCTATAACGTTACTAGCTAACATTTGTGAATTGTTCTTTCCTTGTAACGTTAACATCTACCATACTGAATTTATTTACGTTCCTTATGTAGATGGTATGTACCCAACTGCATTTTGTTCCGTTCCGCTACAGTGGTTTACATTTTGTTACATTCCTATGTAACGTTAATTAACCATATTGCCTTTCACTTCATTCCGTTACGGAGGATTGCATTCATTACGTTCCTATGTATACCGTTATTTACTACCATGTTGCATTTCGTTACGTTTTTTTGTAACGCTAGTATATACCATATTGCATTTCGTTACTACGTTCCTTGTAACTTGTAACGGTAGTATATACCATATTGCATATTACGTTATGTTCCAATGTGCTCATTTCGTTCCGTTCCTTTATAACGTTAATATCTACCACAATACATTTTGTTACGTTCCTTGTAACGTCAGTCTATAACATATTGCATTTCGTTACGTTACATGGGTACCAGCAGTGGAACCATACTTTTCCTCCTACAAAATGGAACGTACCGTGTAACGCAAATTGGGTACGTTACGACTCCCTGGGATTAACATATGCCCATACTCGAACATTGTTTTTATTAACACAGCCATTTAGGAAAGAATAACTTTCGTCAGTGCAACAGATGTTGTGTAAAAATTCTCGTTGTTAGCAATCCTGTCGCACATAATTTCGCAAAACTCAATTCGTCTATCGAAATTATTATCTCCTAGGTCTTGCTTTATCTGCATTTTGTAAGGATGAAAATTGTGTAACTTTAACACCTTACTGATAGAACTCTGTGAAATGTTATTTGCTTCTTCTGTTTGTCTGAGAGGTGTTTCAGGTTTCACAGTTACGCGTCTAACTTCCAACACTGTTGCCTCATCGATGTAAGGTCATCCTGGACGTCGTCTGTCATTGACGCTTTGCGTTTCACGGAATATTTTCACAAGTACTGAAACATACTTACGGTCAATACTAGGGCGTTGGGGATACAATTCGTTAAATCGTCTAGCAGTGGCACGGTAGTTTCTGCCACATTCACCGAAAAGAAAGATAATTTCCACTTTGACTGCGCCAGAACGCACCCTTCCGGCACCATTCATTTTTCTCAACGTTGCAAACACTTTAACCACCAATACACACACACAAACATAACCACGGTAACGGAAGATACAGGGAAATCGTTAGTAGAACACAGTGTGCACGACACTTCAACTCTTCTACGTCCAGTATTTCAAAGTCACATCAAACGTTTATGCGGTCTCTTTGCTTACGAGAACACAAGCAGAATGGTCCTGTTGAATCTTCATCGCGGTAGTAACACTGATTACTTGGTCTGGTTCGATACTCCGTCTGCATTCTCCTTCAAACAAGTGAATTGGGCTTATTTCGAACATATTCTGTAAATAGTAGGTAAGCTCAATCTGACTTTTAGTGGTGTTCGTGTTGTAACATCTTGTAACCCTCCCCATTTGCCTTCAGTTGACATTGTACATGTAACTACGTGCCTCCTTCACCATTTGACTTGAGTTGCGATTGTGCATGTCGGTCCTTGTCCTCCTGGCAGCAATCTTAGGAGGCGCGATTATATGCGGTTTAGTGTACGGACGCTTGCCATCTCTTTGGTGGAGAGGGGGGTGTACGTATTTGTAGGCACTGCTAGGATATCTCCGAATCATACTACAGTGTAGGAAATTTTTTCCAGCTCCCACTGTTGTCTAGGATTACTACTGTAGGAGTTGAAGTCTTGTCCTATGTTCGTTATGTTCCACATTTGATTTCACGCCATTGTCAATTGGATCTACGTAGAGACCCCGGATTTGCTGTATTATTGTTGTTCTGATAAGACCATTCAAACAACATATTCTTCGAACCGCCCTTTCTATTTGAAAAACAATTGAGTCGACCCAGCCTATTCCCTTGTGGGGGCTCCAGGTAGCGAATGGTTGGCCTCAAGACGTTTCTCGCTGAACATCATGGAATACGTGTTTCGCCATTTCTTCCTTTTTACAGCCATTGTCACAATACCCAGGACGGTGTGAGACTTTATGGACACCCTGTATAACCAGGGGTCGAAATGGACTGGAGCAGAGTTCGGGTTCATGAATATCAGGAACCTTCCCATTCATACTTGTTATTGGAGACAAGAAAGAACAAAAACATACAACAACATGTTAACAAAAGTAAGTAGTCCGTTCATGAAAGTTCCCATTTTGAGCCCTGTATGTAACTATGATGCAAGTGAAAAAAATAAGTAAAGGACATACCATATCAGCAAATTTATTGAGCTTTAATTTAAAACTCTCAAGTCCTTGTTCGTATCTTGCATTGTGCTTAGCTATCTTCTGTCTGTTCTCCATGAAGATTTTCATTCTGAACTTTTCTTCCACATCTGTGTCATATTTTTTCCCATATGCAACCTAGAAAACAGAAATCAAAATCATACACTATGTGTTGCTTGTTTCATATGTTCCAACTGCATTGAATAATGATTAAACATTTTAAATTCACAAAACTGCACGCACTACTTAAAGTACAAAATGACTGTAAGTTAAAAACTTTCAAATCTTGTAACCAATTTTAAACAAAACAATACAGTGAAAAAGTTTAATCAAGTGCAAAACACCCAATAACCTGTAAAATTCACATTACTTGGAAATGGTACAATCTTA
The DNA here is from genome assembly GCF_977018435.1 of Lepisma saccharinum. Classification (NCBI taxonomy): domain Eukaryota; kingdom Metazoa; phylum Arthropoda; class Insecta; order Zygentoma; family Lepismatidae; genus Lepisma; species Lepisma saccharinum. The sequence goes on from NC_139247.1 coordinate 32,743,839, forward strand.
CAAGGCTAGGGAAATATTCAGGTATCAAGTTATTAACACAGACACACATGCAAAATTGAAGCATTCCACCGAATAACGCTGTATGGCGCTTTTGGGAACGTGCTGAGTTACCAGTGGATTCATGCTGCTGCCCTGCGGCTACGGGCTACAAGCTGGCCAGTCATAAGGTAGGATGTTGCTCAAAGATTGATACTATGCTTGCATAAGGTTTTATGTTTTTTCTATGGTAGTACAGTAACATACAACAGGTTTTATCCGCTGTTCTCGCAATCACTGAAATGTGCCATATAGCGTTATTCGGTGGAATGCTTCAATTGATAATTCCATGTGTAAACCAATAACGTTACCATTAAAATGATGAAAGAAAACGCAATAGAATATCTTGAATGCTACTGAGCATCCAACAAGAACTTTAATTATTTGGTAGAAAATGCAAAAGCAAGAAGTTTTTATATTTCATCAGCAACTAACCTTGAATGCCTCCCATTCTCCTGCTACTAAATTGAAAAACCTAACTCCACAACTTAAGACTACAAGACAGCCTAAAATAGCAGCAATGAACAACTTCATCTTAATTCTTCAATGTCCTGTTGAGAAAAATACACAATCATCATTCTTATATAAATTTAATATAAATTCATTAACTGTACTTTATAGAGGCTCGCTCTGACACACTTCAGAAGTCCTTCTCAAGAGTTACCATACATTTTGAAACATTAAGGAATACAAAAACTTTGCCATTACAAGTTATATATATGTGTGGATCACACTACAATCATGCTACATGCCAATGACGAAAGGCAAAATGCTTCAACTATTCACTGTAACAATAAGGTTACGTATATTCTAAATTTACCAAATTCTTCCATGTTATCTGGTTTACCAGTATACAAATTGCCGAAAAATTTTAGGTTGTCGGACTTCTATTTTTGTTTTACTTGCATGTCTGCATTGTTGTTTTATTTCTATTATGTATAATACATGCAATAAATAAGAATTGTAGAGGTAAACCAAGTCACATTTTCAGAATATGCTACTGTATAATTGACTTGTGTTATATCATTGTACAACTTGTACAATATGACTTATTGAGCAGAAATAAATAAATGTTGGATTTAATATGAAAAGATTGAAGTTAAGAAAATTCTTATTAAAATATGCTTAACCGTCCGTCATCCGCGTCCTCATATTAGCACAAATGTCCCGCGCGCAGCACTCAGTGCCGCCCTATCAAAACCAACGGTATTTACATGAATTATTGATGCAAATCGAATTTGAATTGCACTAATATTTACTGGAAATCAGGCGAAATATATATAAACGCAAACATGTCCATTTCGGACATTTTTATTAGCTATTAAAGAGAATAAACTTAAGAAATAAGAGAAGTGTCTCAGAATTACAAGCTCAGACTCTTGAAGAAAATGCACAAAAATATTAGGCCTATTCTAAAAATAATTAAAACTTTGCCATATAATGAAGGAACTAAAAAATGAACTCACCATTCACAAAATTTTCCACGTATTTTTCAATAATTTTCAACGCATTTTTGAAAACGAATTGAAATCGTACAACTTATATGGGCTTAGAAAGAAACTATTTGTTACAAAATTTTCAGTCAAAATCTTACTGACTCGCAGAAAAAAAAAACAATGAAATGTTTGAAACAAAACTCGATAAAACTCATAAAATATTTTTCAAATTTTCAAATTTCAATATGTTTCTCCTTCCCTTATGCATGGCCGTTTTTAGAGGGAGGTTCATAGGGTTCAACCTCCCCCTCCCCGAAAGTACTGGCATGTTGGATTAATGGGAGTTCAGAAACTAAAATTTCAAAACAAATATTCGCAGTTTCGCAAAAGTACAAGAGAGACAATTCTGAAATGATCGAGCTAGAATTTTCAAACGTTCTGAATTCTGAAATTTGAGCGAAACGGGTTTAATTCTCAGAATCGCAGCCCACCCGCGACCCCTTCATTTTCACTTCTGTTGTACTCTTTCCAGTGCTCTTCTGATCCATGTATTAGACTAAAAATTCCCTTGTGACTGTCATAAAATTACCACAGTGTTCGGAAAGTTACTTTTAGAAAGGTAACTAGTTTTAGTTACAGTTACCTACGTAAAAAGTAACAGTTACAGTTACTCATTTTAAAAAGTAACTTTTACAGTTACTTTCTGATGAAAATTTCCTTCCAACCAAATTACGCAAATCGATCATTAATTGTAATAACATATTTTGTGAAGACTAACATGTATTTTACTTATGTTACTGGTGCATAATATAAGTCTTCGTATATTTGTATTTATTACAAAATGAAGTGCTCTCCTGTGCTTTGCGCGACGCCATGAAGGCTTATAGGGGGTGTGGAGTTAGGATCCCACCCACACTTTCTTGATCATGGCCGAAGGTAGGGGCCATAGCCGATTTTACCCTGAAGAGTTTCCTCCAGGTACCCACTTTATGCGATGCTGGGTGGGTGCCGGAGCCGCTTTCACAGGTGGGAAAAAATCCCGGGTCTCTCGCATGGTAGTCAGGAATTTCATCTTGGGCATCACTATTGGCTCTATTATTATGTAGAAGCAGTAGCGGTGATTGGTTCTAAAACTGAAGGGGGGCTTAAGGACAGTTTACATGTACTTGATAGACAAGCCTCGACATAAAGAGGACATAGTGAAAGGTGGAGACAGCCCTCACACTCCTTAATCGCCGCCACTGTGCAGAGGTATAAATAGCTACGCTACGTACACCTTCTTGTTCTGAGTAGTTTCGGTTCTTCGCAGCGATGAACTGGAGTGATGTTTTCAAAAAGTACCTGAGGAACGCAACGAAATTCTTACAAGCCTTGGCCCGGGTACGAACTTGGAACGTTCGAAATGTACCAACGGTTTATGTTCTTTGTATTTACAACTTAAGGTTAGGGAGGGATGGAAATATTGACCACGACGAACAGTTTACAAACTGCAAAGGGGACGTACAGTTTACAAACTGCGAAGGGAATGCACATATTTGTTGCAGAAGCTGTCAGAAGGAATTATTACAGAAAAAAATAGAACACAGCAACATGTAACGTTTCAATTTAATCTTAGTGTACATTTACTTTTTAGTGGCTCACTAGTTTCTATTTCTTGTGCTTCGGTAAATTATTTGTTTGATCAAAAGTTAATTATATTATACTATTATAATACGTTTATCTGCGTTAACATAATATCCTGTCATGGAGTCGAATCCTGGGTGAAATTGTGATTCTTTATGATTAATCGACTATTAGTTTAATCAATTCCGATCATATTCATTGTCATTATTCGCTTTAATATGCAGAAAAAGTCACAGTTGATCTCTTAAGGGAAAATTATAGAATGTTATAAATTTGTGCTAAATTTGCGACAATTGCAAGGATACGGTGGAGTGGAGGGAGGGGATACTATTGAATTGTGCAGAGATGAAGGCTCATGCACGCTGTTTTCAATCGCAGTTAGTTTCTCGAGAAAGAAGCAAACAAACTGAGGACTGAGGAAAACATGATTATGCTGTCTGCGGTCTCGGGGTCAATGTTATCAAGTTTGACCGTTTTGATATGGGAACAAATAATGCAATATTCTAAACGATTTCCGGACGAAACCAAAGTTGTACAGTAGATCCAGATATGCTAACTATGTATTTAATTCTATGGAATACGTGGCTATAAACGTTTACCTGCAACAAAGAAATCACAAACTCTATTCACTTTTGTAAAGATAGGTTGCAAGACTTAAATTTGTAATGATTAATTTATTTTAATTTTTTTGAAAGTGGGGCGGTTGTCCTGTTCTCAATTTCAGTGTGGTGTTTCTTGTTTACACATCCGCTGCTTTCCTCTCATTTAACTTGGTAAAGAAAACGTGAACAACTATTGTAAAGTAAAGGTTACAAATCGAGTAGGCAAAAATCTGTCATTTTAGATCTATCAATTTATGAGAAAACAGCAAAGGCGGAAATCCCCAAATAAAAAAATAAAAATAAAATAAACATCTATCAAAGCTTAGTTTGAGATTAAACTATCCCTAAAAATGACATTTTTGGAGGCCACTTTATGTATTATAAAGACATGCTATTCGGGACTGGATGTGCAATGTAAATTATGTGTGTGTTTCTTTGTGAGGGGGAGGGGATGACGAGGATGAATGATGATTTGACGAAATATTTTTGTTGCTATTCTGCCTCTTTAGGCGAATCGCGACGATATGGATGAATACGGATAGTTTGAAATTGACAAAGATACACTCGCAAAGATACACCCATCCCCACACCAGGACTCTAGCATGACTGTTTGAGCCGAGATCATGAATCCAAACTTGGTAAGCGGCTTTACATTGGCTGGTTCGTGGAGAGCACATCGAGTCCCATTGTCTGTTTTCTGGCTTTCGAGACGGGATCGATCAGGCCTCACTAGGTTTGAGTTACTTTAGCTATAAGTCCACTTTATTCACAGATAGGCTAATCGGGACTGGACCAACAGTTTAAAGTGGGATCCGAATCACTCCGCAATGTGACTCCATCGGGTATAGAACCTGGAACCCCTTGATTACAAGGCGACAACGTTAACACTACGCCATCGGGGAGAACTGAGGCCTCACGCAGGATCGAACTCGGGACGCTGACACCAAAGGCCAGAGCGTTAACTCTTTGGTTAAACGGGAACCCTCGTAAACTTTCCTTCTTATGATTATTTCTGTAGGCTTTGTCGTTCGGCTGTTCCACAATGAATTCGTAGCTACTAACAAATTTCCCAACACCTCTGCCTCCCTGGATCCTCTGTTTTACACTATTTTTTCTATCCAATGCAGTTTCCACGTTGATTACCGTGTTCGAATACTAACAGAAATTTATTTCTGTTAAAATGAAAATTACAGTCTTTCTGATTATTTTTTTTCACCTTGAACAATACCAAATTTTAGGGCTTGTCGACTGACCTGTTCTTTCTCCCCTTCCGACGCCCATGCATCTTACCTATTGTCTAGATGTGCTTCCTTTGCTGAGCCTAGGTGTACAAGACACTGCATACATTCTCGATTATATTTTCATCTTATATACACCTTACCCGACATGGAATCGTGCGATAACAACATTTATAGCTCCATGATTGTCTTCTGTAAATTATTTCGCTTGCTTAATACGAGGAGTGTGCAATGGCTCTTGCATTATGAAACGTTAACGCCTTCATACAACTATCATCCATCGACAATTTAATGATCGATGTACGTAATTGCAATTCGTCCTGACGCTATAATTTTTAATCACTTGCACTCATTTTTGACATGTGAAGAGTATAAACTATACAATTGAATGCACGTTTTTTTTTCATTTCACAATAATCGCTTATTAAACAGTGCAACATCATAGCAACAACTCTGTTATCATTATCGTCTTTCATGTCGCACAGTTGAGCACGTCGAGTGTTCGAGTCATGATTTATCAGCTCAATATTCCCAGTTCGAGCCTTTGGTTGTTTTTATGTTCTCACCCTCATCAATTTAATCGAATTATGATCATTCATCTTGGCTGGCCCACCATGTTATGATGATAAATAACGATCAAAACAGGGGCGGATTAAAGGCCTGCCCGGGGCACCAAACCACCTTGATTAGAGCCAAAACGTTATTTCTGATTATATAAACGTGGCTGTTTGTTTTAAAGAAGTTGGATTTGTGAAAAAAAAATTAATTGAAGTTAACATATCATTATGGAGATATTAAATAAATACTTACCACCATACATGTGTTCTTTAACAGTAAATACTTAAGGTATTTTAAAAATAAATATAATATTTTCCCACGTTAAAACAGTAAATATATAACTTTCTTTTATTAAGGGCGGTTGAAAGAAGGAAGACCAGGGTGGAAGGTTACGAGGGTGGTAGGATAGAAAATAAGAGGGGGAAAGGGGGGGAATCCAACCTCGTCTGGTTGAAAATTTTATCTTGAGTTCTGAATCAAAATACATTTTATTCGAAGATCTGGCCACAACATTGAAAGTGCTCCAGTGACTCTAAACCAGAAAGTCTGGTGCCGCCACTAGTCCAGCCTCATGGTGCTTAGCCTCTAAAAACATAATAAAGAGTGACTCGCCGACAAAATTAATATAATAGGGTTGTAATGTTCTCAAAAGAGGACCGGGGGGGGTGGAGATAGCGGTTATTACTCAACTTGCCTTTAAAAATACGTGAGATACACGAAGTGATGGAATGATGAAAGGTCATATCCTTCTTTCACAAAATTACCATCACAAAGAGGGATGAAATGGGATTTCCCCATCCACCATTGATTGCGCTGTATGCTGTGATGAAAGCTCTGTTTCTTGTAAAACGTTTCCACTGTGGTTATTGTATGCTGTTTTGGCTAGAGCGCACCGACCTCTGTTGTGGATTGATTAGAGCAGCTCGCTACGACGCCAGGGGTCTCGGGTTCGAATCCTGGGTTGGCATGAGTGTTCTTTGGGTCTCTTCATTAATTTAATCATATCTCGGTCATCCTCATTTTCGCGATTAGCCAAAAGTGGCAGAAAAGCGAAGTAAAATAAATCAAATTAATCGGTGAGAGCATAAGGGCTTAAAATAAATTGGGGAAGCAGAGGTGCGAAAATATTTTCTGTTGGGATAGTCACATTCAATATAGCCCTAAAAACAATACAGACTGCATATTTGGATTAAAATAGCATTAATTTATCAAGTCTTTTCCCTTTGCTGGGGAAAAGGCGAAGAATAATCGTGAAGAATAAAACAAATTGCTTTTTTTGAGCAGACATGTTTCTCCACCAGGGACTCTATCAAAACTAACCTTACCTAAAAATCAAAGATCATTGAGGTCTTGAAACCCCCTGTTTCTTTGCTTCAAATCTTGGGTAAATCGTGGATGTGTCCTTATGTTTGTCCCATCATTTATTTTATTTGATCATCATTCATTCTCATCGTCACGATTACCCAAAGATACAGAAAACTACAACGGAAATAGAGAGATTAACTTATCATCCAACCTTCGTATTTGTGTTTGTTATTTTATGTCGCTTTCCCACCACTTTCGGTTAATTTCGATGACGATGAATTATAATTAAATGAAATTGATGAAAGGACAGTCACAAGAAATTAAAATGAAAGGAATCGATCCCTAACGTGCGCTATTTAGTGTCTTCGTAAGAAGTTGATTTGGTACTAGCTACTAAGGAAAAAAAAGCTTCAAATGTCAAAGCCGCAACCTAACCAAATAGTACCACATGCCTAATGCTCAAAGTCTAGCGTCAGACAAAGGTACGTTTTCAGAGGTTGCTCAATTACAACAAATATTTCTGACTCACGAGAGTGACGATATTGCATTCATGGAAACCAACTGCTTCCTCATTTCCACGTCACTTGCGGTTTCTGATAACATTGTGTTTTGCACTCTGGCTTAAGGTAAGGAAATGATTACAAGGGTATGAAAGTAACGGTAGGGGACTATAGACTGTCAGATTTTGAATATAACTGCTTGCAAGATGGCTGCGTTTGTGAGCACATTACGAGTGCTATGTTCAGAAGTACCAGAGACGTCTGAACCGGGGGGGGGGCAGGTAGCAACTTAACCCCCCCTCATCATCGAGGAGGGGCAAAATAGTAAAATGAGTCTATATTTTTTCCAACTTGTGTTACGTTTTGAAAAAAAATTGGAAAGATATTTTTGCACTAGTTACATGAACATGGACTCAAATTTTGCTACCAGCAAGAAGTATATGACAGAAAGATCCATGTGTAGATAAGAATCGCAGCCACATCTCCGCAAATCAAGTATTAGGTGGAATTATCCCCTTAGAAATTCGCCGCTTCGATTTTACGGACAGATGCGGTCGGTGTGAAACAATATACCCAGCGAACCCCGATGAGAAAGGGGCAGAGAGCAGCTTAATTTTAAACCTTCTTTTACATCTGCAACTACATTTCACGGATGCAAGGACTCAGAACCAGGGCGGCAGGTGGAGCTTGAGCCTTGTAGTCAAAAAGTTGAAGGTGAGAAAAAAAAATGGAGACGAAAGCGATGGTCAAGTCCATATCATGGTCGGGAACAAGGTAGCAGGGGGCGGGGTTAGCCCATAAGACACGATCCGTGCCCGTTTTCGCCTGTCACGGGGAGGGAACTTTCGCAGTGTTGACACAGTTGCCAACTTCAGACATAAGTCGCTAAATACGGCGGATTTGTAAGACTCGTTGGGGAAGTATTTCGGGAGAAAGGTACCATCTACTTTTCTGCCCACTTTTGGAGAAACGAACGCAGTATTTTTCGAAAGTTAAATTAACATTTTGATAATAGATAAATGCGCCTAGAGGATCATTTAGACTTTTTTAAAAATATGAAAGTAAAAAAGTCCTATGGTGATGCGAGTTTCCTTTGGCATTTCGACAATTTCTTTTTACAACAAATGTCTAGGATATTTTCGACATCCAGTTGGAATAAGTGTGCATTGGGGAGGAGAAGGTGAGAGGATTTGTCTTTTCCTTCCTCCTGTAATTGTGTTTTTAGGGAAGTGTCCTGTAGCTAGTGTATAAAATAAAGATTAGTGAGTGGTACGGGTGATGTGATCAAGAGGTCCCGGGTTCGGTACACGGTGGAGGCACAAGTTGTTCGGATCCCACTTTAAACTGTAGGTCCAGTCCCGATTAGCCTTACTGTGCATAAAGTGGACTTAATACAACATATCAATCAATCAAATCAATCAATCAATCGATTGTTGGAATTTCGGCTAGTGGTGAACAATATCTGGTGATTTTTTATGGTAGTTCCGGCCGGCTCGTAACTTCCGACATGCAGACTACAGTTTGTGTTAGATGATTTCAGGCATAATTTGTGATTTGTTTTGCTTGTATGCGTTCCTGTGCTAGGACTGACTGGATAATTGTAAAATACTGTGAGTTTTAGTTATCTAAAGTTTACGTATTTCGAAAATTTTAATTTTGTAAAAAATGAAATCAAATTATCGATATTCAAACAAAAATCAATTACTGCGTGTTTATCCAAACTATATTCATGTGTGGTGTGAAGTGTTGTTATGATGAACAATTCTTTTGGGGGGATTATGATGAAGGACTTTGAGGGGGATGCGTCCACGGCTTTGGTGGGATGGGCATCCCTGATCAGACCAAGAGTATCTCGTACCGTAGGGAACTCTCTTTGCGATCGGAGAGCAATGTTTAGGTAAAGTAGGCACTCTGCTGTAAAAACATGGCACAAAGACTTCAGTTGGGCCATTTTTAAAAGGGAAGAATGCCGACCGTTCCAAGCCACAGGAGATGTTCATCGTAGGCAAGTACTGGGTCTTCCAAGAGTAACAACGCCACAGCAGGAGCGATATCTGGCCTTAACTCCACGACGAAACTGGAAGATGCCTACAAGACAACTGGCTGTCCTCAGAGCCATTGGCGTCTCCAGAAATTCTTGCAAGGGGAAGAGGGGTCGGGCAAATTATAAAAGTTCAATAGTAAAAAATTAATAAGTATTAGGGTACCACGGTTATAAATGTTATTATACAATAATAAATATTATAAAGTAACAAAAATAAATTTTATTCGAAATAATAATAATTAATATTATTATTATAAAATGGGGAGACTCGATCCACCAAACGAGTGAACACCAGCACAACCATTTTCCATTATTTCTTTTGCATTAAGGCAGTTAGTATCTGAAATGCATTTTGATATTAACTTTTGCACGTCTCGTTTAAGAAAAGATTTTAAATGTTAGGGGGATTTTGTTTTCATAAAGTTTGTTGTGTGGCCTCTCACCTGCAACTGTAATTCATAGAGTTTTGAAAACTGTAGAACCATTTGTTCTTTGTACGGAATTGTAGCATATACTCTTATTCGTATATTATTCATTCAATGTTCTCCATCCAATGCATTTTTACTTTGATTATTATCTTCGAATACTAACTAAATTAACTTTATTTCTGTTCTTAAAAATAAGACTAACAAACTTTTGACTTTCTTGTATCTTTAAATGAACAATGTCGATTTCTAGGGGGTGGGGATGTTCTACGACCCGTTCGACCTCCCTTCCATCGCCCATGCTCAAAGCTTGCAACCGCCTCAGGGGTTCCTCAGCAAACTGTGTATCGGAGACTCAGGGCAGCTTTACACGCACCTTCTAAGGTCCTCTAGAACCTGTGACTGGTCACAGTTGGGTTACCAAAATCGGACTTCTCAGTTCGGCTAACAGGGTAACAGATGACCAGGCCCTGTCTGGTTACTGGTGTCGGATTTATACCATTCTTTAGTAGGGAAGTGAATGGATATGGAAATTTCTTCCATTTTTTTCCATTATTTGTTGTTCTTTCACAAAGTTACAACAAAACTTATTCAATGGCAATCCTGGATATATAGTTGTTTTCTTTTTTAATGGAAAATTATTATGTTTACCCCATAGAATGATATCGTGCCATTTTCTGTTTCTGTTGCCAACAAAGCAAATCAACAGGTCTCAGGTTCGAGAATCAAGACATTTTTAAAACTCTACTGTACATAACGTGGACCACCTACAGCGATGATGCAATATAGATCGATTTAATTCACGTTATGCAATGAGATTTGATGGCGAACTAATTTGATGAGGGTGTAAAATCCTTCTACGTCACATTCGTGTCCATGTCCGAGATCCATTACTTGTTTGTAAAAATAGTGGCCAATTCCATACGAAACAGAAAAATCAACAGAAAGTATTTTGAACATTGGAAAACAACAGATTACCTTTAACAGTATTTCATGTTATGCAAACATTGACAAGGGGATAGGACGTATGGCGAATAATTTCTCTCTTCCGCTGCCGGTGTAAAAGCAAGAAAACATTCCGTTGTACGACTTTCAGGTCTTGTTCTGTGTTAGAAATGTCAATAAATGTCACTTTAAAAAGCTGTAGCTTCACTCGCAATTAACTTTACTATACATAAAATGGACTTTCTTTTTTAAGACTTTTTACAATTCTTCATGCAGCTATGGAATCTTTTAATTTTCACAGATCTTTACAATGGGGATACTTTATGATGTGAACTTGATGAATTGATAGATTTATTCTGGACATGCAGTTTTTATAGTGACGTGCACCTTCACTTGGTATCGAACATTCTACATTATAATAATACACTAAAATCACGTACTTTTTTGTTTTGGGTTATTAACCTCTTACGTGTGGCTGTCACAGTTGTCATTGAATAGCAATGAAGAAAGAGCACCGTTATATATCCGTCGGTGCTCACGCAATCCATTGTATTCTACAAGTGTGTTATTCGATAGACAACTGAAAATTTACATGCATGACCTTTCTCATCAATCTAAAATTTTGTACTCCACATTATTTGTACTAAAACCGAGGATTGTAAGGAGGGATAATGCAGATGGGTGATACGATAGTAATCACTTTATCTCCTTGTCTTCGAACCCCCAGGCAAAGGGAGATTTGAAATTGCCAAAAAATCTTCATTATAACGAGTTAGAAAATAGGCATAAGGGGGAGTGGGAGAAATGACCAGAAGGTTTAGAAGTGACATAACAGTGAATGATGTAGATAACACCTAAAAGTATCAACATGTACAGTCTATTTTTTTCATTTTCACAACTTTGAAAACATGTATAAAAGACAATCGGGAAATCGTGCGTTCAGAGGAGTCTCTTTACACATCCTCTTTCCCCCTTCTCACGCCATCCCAAACAGCCACCAACTACGTCGATTCTCGATTCTCTCGCTTCCTCTTCTGCCGCCGCCGAACATCGAATTTCACAAATGCAAAACAAGAGGAGAGATGGTGACGACGAATAGATGCTAAAGAGAGAGACAGAGAAACCGACGCAAGTATGTAGGTTTAGAAGCGGCGCGCAAACGAGAATTGATCGATTATTTTCAAGCCAGTAGGAGAAGAGTAAAGAAGGAAACGCCGACACGATTAAAATTTGACCATATGATACCCCGTCCGAAAATTAGTAGTTTTCGAGATAATCGAATTTCAATTGTTTTTTTAAAAAATGACAATTTTCCACATAAAAAGATGAATTGAGAAAAAACTGCACATTGTATGGAACTTATTTCAGCGTTTTCTGAAAGCTAACAAATAAGTGGTTCGTTGAAAAAAAGTTTTCCCAAATAACATTCACATGTAAGTAACGGGTGGGTCTAAACTTACAAGTGATGATAAAAAAAGCACTCTTAGTTTACTTGGCAACGAATTAATAACAAATATGGTATGACACGAAGCGTACAAATTACTTAAATTACTTCCTTGTGACATCTGCTATCCAACAAGGTACAAATGTTGCTAACATTCACATTTGTGTACAAGAAATAATACTTCATTCATCCTCATGTGAATGGAATCAATGAACAATACATTTAAAGAACATTAGACGTCTTGCTCAAAGAGGGCACCTCCGTTACGAATGGAGGCACGCAGGTTTTTACGGACATTTGTTCTCTTAACTCGTGATGTGATGGTGTCCTTGATGTGTTCATCAGCTGTTAAACCCCACGTTTCTACGATCATCCTTTCGAAAGTGATGAGTGATCGAAAAAAAATTTAAAAATCGGCCCTTGACCTCAGGACCACCAAATTTTGTACACGTACTCTATGTTGCCAAAAATCGACAGGAGGTTCTAAGGGTGGGATTTTTCGAATTATTTTTGCGCTATCTCGTACCTTTTTCGAGATACGTTCACTTTCGGTCGCCATTTATTTATGATTTTCGGAAATCCGATTCCAGTCAGGGAGAACAGAGGACATCGAGACGATGCTAACATATACAAAATAACCAGCATGCCTGTGAACTTGTTCGGGTTAAGAAAGTAAGTATCCATGGAGACATCTGTACAGTCTGCATCATCCATACCAGATAACACATTTTTATCTTCCATGTTATCTACACTCAACGGTTTATTAACTATTCACCTGAACAGTATTTGGACGAAATACGATGACGAAGTTGGCAAGACTTTTACATCTTCAACAACCAACTCAATTTTTACAAGATTCCGATCAACGGGAAACTTCAAATAGGTGTGAATCCGGAGAATGTGGGCGAAATGAAGGTTTCCTCCGGCAAGAACATTTACCGCATCAAGCACGATAACATGGATGCCGCCACCACGTACGACGTTTCCGCCGACGATTTCTTGTACGTCGAACATCTGGGAGAATACGACAAACTCATTTCTCTCTTCATAGAATTGAGAATCACGTATCCGATAATAAATAAATAAATAATCATAGTAACAAAAATGCCTAATGATATTTTTGGACACACGAAGCACATGGATCATGCTAGTGAGATAATTATGCTGGATGTCAGGGTTAAAAAGTTAAGAAGCGATCAGATAGCTTTTCAAAAAACACTCAACACAAGACTACAGTCGGAAATAGCAAGTCTTCAGTCTCAATGATTGGACCCCATTCTCAAAATAGATACTGAACTGAAATCTTTGTTAAAAAATTATGTTGACGTACCGTCGGTTGACAACGTGCAAGATATACAGTTGAGCGTTGGTTCGCTTCAGAACGACTTAGTCAAATTGCAGCAGCTTCAAACGAAAGATATAGAAAAATTGAAACTTGAACTTGAAGAGCGAACTTCTAATATATAAAAAAAATTCTTCAAACTTGAAAACTTGATAGACGGTATTAAAAATGATTTTGTCGTTGAACAGTTACATAACACCATCTCTAACTGACGTGAGGAATTTTCCACGATCAAAAATGAGAAAAGTACGTTGGATTCTATCAAAGAGAAGCTTCAAACAGAAGAAATTCATAAAACTCTCGAACAAATTAAGAGTAAATTGCAGATTTTAGAAGACAACATTACACATTTACCTCTCTCCGACGAATTGCAGGTTATCAGTAAGAGCGTAGCGAATATTAAGCTTTAGTTAGAGGAGTACCAAGATTTTGAACACATTCAAACTACGATTGCTACACTCCAAGCGTCTTTGGAGTTGATTAATGACGAAATTAAATATATCCAGACTCTTATAGAGAACTTCCAAAATCAGACGACTGCGTTCATCAGTATTCAAGACACGTTAACTACGGTTCAGGAGAAGATTGATTGTTTAGAAAATTTGAACGTTGAATCTAATCTTAACCATTTTCATCATGTCTTGGGCAACATACAGCATGATCTCGAAACCTTGCAGACGAGTATTTCATCGAATGAAAATTTATAGAAGTTGAAAACAGCGGTGTTGACATTGTCCAAATCTAGTGATGTGAAAAGTATCAAAACTTCTCTGACTGCACTCGAAAGCACAATAGGTGGTCTTCCCACCTCTAAAGAACTTCACGCCGTTAAAAGAAATATTGCACGCATACTGAAACAGATAGAAACAAAAGTGAATAATACAGAACAGATTCAGGATGAAATTTCTTCGCTTCGTGACATGGTGCCCACATTACCAACATCGCAGAGTGTAATCGATCTCCATACGCAGTTTACCGAGATGAGAAACATAATAAACGATCTTACTGTGAGAAGTTTCAAATTGAATCTATTAGAAAATCTTCAGCAGATTGTCGTCAGTCTCAGAGAACAGGTTGGTGTTCTCGAAACCAATGCTGCCTCGCAGGAATCGACGCTAGACGCTTTCGGATCGAAGTTACATGAACTGAACGAAAACTACGAACAATTGAATGTTGAAATGAAAATCAAACCATCATTTTCATCTATAACGGATTATATCGTCGAGCAATTGTTACCCAAAGAAAATAAACTAGTACGTGTTCACAGTAATCTTGTTACTGTCGATACTAAAATTACCAAATTGTTTCCCTTGCAAGCTATCGAAATTAATAGCATACCAAACCAGAAATAACTTCCACGTATTAAGCCCACATAGGCCATATTACAGATTTTTAATCAATGGTACTATAGAAATACACGAATTTTCGCTGTTCGCAGCTCGCTATTCGTACAATGACATTAATAAGTAAGCGCGGAGTCTAGAAGGCAGGAAATATCCCTTTAGCATACAGGGATGAAACTCATTCTGTATATGAAATAAGTAGTGTAATTGATGCTATAACCAGGACCGGAAAGTATGGACCCCCTCAGGCAGATTTGCCTATACTTAAAACTAGCTCAACATGAGCATATGAGTTTTTTGCTCAAGTGTGGAACCCTGTCTAATCCAAGATTTTTGTAAAAATGCCCTCAAAAATTTCCTGAGAAAGTATGACCCCCCTCAGATTGATTTGCCTACACTTACAAAAGGCACTTCTGTGAGATTGTTGTCCATAAATTTGCTAAAAATATGAACCTCTTGATATTTTTTTTGGCCACACTTAAAACTAGGCCAAAAAGCCACCCACACCCACCCACACATATTTACTTCCGGTCCACTTCCGGTCCACTTCCGGTCCACTTGTGGCCAAGTTGTGGCCTATTTCTGGTTTATTTATATTGCATCATGCTTTGCAACAAATTATTATCCAATATAGAGTTATGATTTGAAACCCAAGAAATTTTATATAAATACCAAAGCCAAAAATATTAACACACACACATACACACACACACACACACACACAAATCACACTGCTGAACCCAACTGATATTTTTTATTAAGTATAGAGTTTTGATTTGACCCCCAAGAAATTTTATATAAATACCAAAGCCAAAAATATTAACACACACACACACACACACACACACACACACACACAAATCATACTGCTGAACCCAACTGATTAAGCATAGAATTTTGATTTGAAACCCAAGAAATTTTATATAATAAACAACAAAAATGCCAAATCAAAAATATTGTAATCAATGCAATAAGAATATATCCAGCCCCAATTGGGTTAAGCACCAAAAGAATTGTAATCCAGACAAAAGCAGAATTCTCACAAAAATATGCCCTAAATGCTATAGAACATATAGCATGCAATACTTCACTTATACTTGTTCTGCACAGTCATCAATATTTCCAAACAAAATTGAATGAAAATATTTGTGTGATTGCCCTGTATACTTAGATTGCAAGGCCATATCATACTCTGAAAATAATGAGAATCTAATTTTGAAATCAGGAATAAGAGATTCAGACCTAATATATTTTGCAACATTTCTTCTATCAAAAAATGACATGTAGCTATTACTCCAAGAATATGTGAATATTGCTCCTACCCAAAAAACTGTGCACAAGACCCAAACTGAACGATCCCTGTTGTGGAAATTGGTACTCACAACAAAATCCAACCCAGAATATATGAATCCTGTGTTTGTAGTTATAAACTCAATTATGTTAAAATAACATATAACAATATTATGATTGAGTTTGAAGTCTGATCAAAAGGCATATATAAATTGTACATGTATTTGTGAACCAAGTAATTGTTCCTGAAGCCCAACAATTCTCTTATGTGTGAATTCAACCTTTCCCAAATATCCCAGATTCAGGAATCATACAATTCTGCCATATCTATTATCATAGATTTATCAACATGACTACTGTTTATTCTTAATTTTAACAGCATCTGGAATTTTATCATAATCTACATATATACTCTGCTCATCTATGTTGAAACTGCCGGGTGTGCCGGGCTTATTGTAGAGGCCTGGATTCTTGAATTTCTTACCCTGTTGCATGTTGCTTGGGGGCTGATTGATCTCAACAGGTTCTATGTTGAAACTGCCGGGTGTGCAGGGCTTATTGTACAGGCCGAGATCCTTGGATCTTCTACTCTGTTGCATGTTGCTTGCAGGTTGAATTCATGTCCACTGTCAAGCAACCACCTGAACTCTGTTTTATTCCTATCTGCAAACAGATCATATTCCCGACAAGTCAGAAAAAAAACAAGCCTGAAATCACACAGCAGTGAATCTGATTTTATGTATTTTGAGAGGTTCCTTCTGTCAAAAAACATTCCTATATTAACTGCTCTATAGATATGTTAAGATTTGAAGGTTGCAGAAAATTGCACCTCAAAGGTTCAAAATATCTTAAATCATGAAATTTTATCTTCTGGCTCAGCAGATATAGAATAATCTTATTTGTATTGATAACACTTGTGATGTATTTTCCTCCCCTAACAAAATCCATACCAGAAAACACCAAGCCTGTATCTGTAGTTACAAATTCAAAATTATTATAAGATTTCAAATGAATATCACAATTTAAATGTTTCCAGTTCTCAGATATGTTAAATGGGATATTAAAACAATACAGTGCTTTAAAATATTTTGTTGTGAACCAGTAATTTTTTTTGTAACAATCATAAAAACCTACAAAGAGCCCAACAATTCTCCTGTGCAGCAGATATATGTATTGTTTCTTCCTGCCCAACAATCCCAGATGCATGCATCCAAATTCACGGCCACAGTCAAGCACCCACCTGAATTCTGTCTCATTTCCAACAGCAAACACATCATATTCACATAAATTGGAAAATACAAGCTTGAACCTATCTACAAGTGATTCTGATTTTACATATTGTGACAAGTTCCCTCTGTCAAAAAACATAGTGCAATCAGTGCTGTGTGTCATCCCTCTAGGACAATGACACATTCAAAAATGCAATGCTGTAATTTTTTAAGGGCATGTTCAACACTATGCCTGAGGATGTTGTTCCTCTGCTGCTGATAATCTCTGTTTATTTCCAAATCCCACTGCCGGGGATACATGTTTGATTGTTTGCATTGCGGGATTGATTCCCACTGTACCAACCTATGTATGTATTATTGGGAGTTTAGATAATTGTTTCCCGTACCTGCATGTTTTATTCCAAGAGGTTTTGTCTAGGCATAGTGCAAGGCACTTACTGCTGCAATTTCTGAATTTTTGCCTCAGAAAATACAGAACAAGCTTTTTCAGGCATTTGTGCTTTAAATACCCAACAAGATCCGGGTGGAAATCATCTGCACTGAACAAGTGCCCATCATCTGTGGTCACAAATTCAATATTCCTATTAAACAGATTGGGGTTGGAAATTATTCTGTTCAAAAATTTAAAATGCATCCAATTTAAGCTCTGATCAGCCATGAGCTCTAAATCATAATCTTCATACCCATCACAACAATTGCTGTACCAATATTCATCAAACAATTTCAACCTGCAGAAATAATAATAGCTCCCAGTGTGGTGATGCACAAACAATCCACAAATTCTCTTAAACTTGTTGTACATAAATTTTTCAAACTTGCTGATGCTTTTCAGTGAAAAGTATTGAAAATTCTTGTCACTATCAAACACCCAGTGCATTTCAGTTTCATTCTGAACTGTAAACAGGTCATACTCGGACAGGTTCAGGAACCTAAGCCTAAAATCCCCAACAAGTGATTTAGATTTAATGTATTTTGAAATTGATCTCCTGTCAAAATATTCTGCATTATGACAGTCACAATGGCAGTGTGAACAATTCACTGCCGCATTGGCATGTATTTTGTATGTTGTGTGCTTCAAGTGACAGGCATATGCATTCATGCTCACAGTTTTTAAAATTTTGCCTAAACATATACATGAGAATTTTATTGAAGTTTGTATGTTTTAAAAATTTGTTCATGCCTGGCTTAAAATCTTCAGGTAGGTATAAATTGCCCTCATCTGTAGTGACATATTCAAGAGGATTCAGGTCCACATAAACTCTGTTTGAGATTTTATAATGGACCCAGTTTAGACTCTGCGGCATAATTATGTCTATTCTGTGTACAAAACAATTCTTTTTGCAATTGTTGTACCAGTAATCATCATACATTGCAAATCCACAATGCCAATAATAACACTCTACAGAATAATGCACAAAAATCCAACAATTTTTTTGCATGTATTGAACATGGATATTTCAAATCTTGTCAGGGATTTCAGGGACAGGTAGTGAAAAGCAAAATCACTTGAAAGCACCCACTGCATCTCAGTTTTTTTCTGCACAGAGAACAGGTCATGCTCAGAGAGTCCAGAGAACCTATGCCTGAAATTCCCAACAAGTGATTCTGATTTTATATATTTGTAAATAGATCTTCTGTCAAAAAATTCTATACCTTTGATTCAATCCTCTCTCCCACTGCTCTGTTTTCCCTGCTGTTTCTGCTCTCTCTCTGCTGTTTCTGCTCTATCTGAAATTAAATTTTTAATCTAGATAATTGTTTCCCACAATTGCATGTTCCGCTGAGATTGCTCCCACCTAGAATCTTTGCAATGCAATCAGAGTCACAGTGTTTGAATTTTTCTCTTATGAAATACATAAAAATCTCATTCAAGTATATATGCTTAGAGTACTACACACAATCAGGATGAAAATCACCCCCACTGTACAAGTGGCCACTGTCTGTTGTAACAAATTCAATATTATGATTTGTAGATATCCTGAATTTCTAATGCATCCAATTCAAGCTTGGGTATGAAACAATATTCATCCTATGCTCTGCAAACAAATTATAGCAATTACTCAACCAATGATTATTGAATATTTTAAGCATGAAATAATAAGCATAATTATCTGTGTAAAAATTCCAAAAAATCCAGCAATTCTGCCACACTTGTTGTAAACAATTTTTTCAAACTTGCTTATATGTTTGAGGCACAGGTAGTGAAAGGGCAAGGCACTGTCAAGCACCCATTGTATCTCTGTTTCATTGCAAACTGCAAACAGGTCATACTCAGAGAATCCAGATAATCTGATTCTGATATTTTTTACCATTGTTCATATATAAACGTTTCAACGTATGTTCAACATGTTTTAGGCTTAGGTTCCTGAACCTGTCCGAGTATGACCTGTTTACAGTTCAGAATGAAACTGAAATGCACTGGGTGTTTGATAGTGACAAGAATTTTCAATACTTTTCACTGAAAAGCATCAGCAAGTTTGAAAAATTTATGTACAACAAGTTTAAGAGAATTTGTGGATTGTTTGTGCATCACCACACTGGGAGCTATTATTATTTCTGCAGGTTGAAATTGTTTGATGAATATTAGTACAGCAATTGTTGTGATGGGTATGAAGATTATGATTTAGAGCTCATGGCTGATCAGAGCTTAAATTGGATGCATTTTAAATTTTTGAACAGAATAATTTCCAACCCCAATCTGTTTAATAGGAATATTGAATTTGTGACCACAGATGATGGGCACTTGTTCAGTGCAGATGATTTCCACCCGGATCTTGTTGGGTATTTAAAGCACAAATGCCTGAAAAAGCTTGTTCTGTATTTTCTGAGGCAAAAATTCAGAAATTGCAGCAGTAAGTGCCTTGCACTATGCCTAGACAAAACCTCTTGGAATAAAACATGTAGGTACGGGAAACAATTATCTAAACTCCCAATAATACATACATAGGTTGGTACAGTGGGAATCAATCCCGCAATGCAAACAATCAAACATGTATCCCCGGCAGTGGGATTTGGAAATAAACAGAGATTATCAGCAGCAGAGGAACAACATCCTCAGGCATAGTGTTGAACATGCCCTTAAAAAATTACAGCATTGCATTTTTGAATGTGTCATTGTCCTAGAGGGATGACACACAGCACTGATTGCACTATGTTTTTTGACAGAGGGAACTTGTCACAATATGTAAAATCAGAATCACTTGTAGATAGGTTCAAGCTTGTATTTTCCAATTTATGTGAATATGATGTGTTTGCTGTTGGAAATGAGACAGAATTCAGGTGGGTGCTTGACTGTGGCCGTGAATTTGGATGCATGCATCTGGGATTGTTGGGCAGGAAGAAACAATACATATATCTGCTGCACAGGAGAATTGTTGGGCTCTTTGTAGGTTTTTATGATTGTTACAAAAAAAATTACTGGTTCACAACAAAATATTTTAAACCACTGTATTGTTTTAATATCCCATTTAACATATCTGAGAACTGGAAACATTTAAATTGTGATATTCATTTGAAATCTTATAATAATTTTGAATTTGTAACTACAGATACAGGCTTGGTGTTTTCTGGTATGGATTTTGTTAGGGGAGGAAAATACATCACAAGTGTTATCAATACAAATAAGATTATTCTATATCTGCTGAGCCAGAAGATAAAATTTCATGATTTAAGATATTTTGAACATTTGAGGTGCAATTTTCTGCAACCTTCAAATCTTAACATATCTATAGAGCAGTTAATATAGGAATGTTTTTTGACAGAAGGAACCTCTCAAAATACATAAAATCAGATTCACTGCTGTGTGATTTCAGGCTTGTTTTTTTTTCTGACTTGTCGGGAATATGATCTGTTTGCAGTTAGGAATAAAACAGAGTTCAGGTGGTTGCTTGACAGTGGACATGAATTCAACCTGCAAGCAACATGCAACAGAGTAGAAGATCCAAGGATCTCGGCCTGTACAATAAGCCCTGCACACCCGGCAGTTTCAACATAGAACCAGTTGAGATCTATCAACCTGCAAGCAACATGCAACATGATAAGAAATTAAAGGATCCCGGCCTGTACAATAAGCCCTGCACACCCGGCAGTTTCAACATAGAACCTGTTGAGATCAATCAGCCCCCAAGCAACATGTAACAGGGTAAGAAATTCAAGAATCCAGGCCTCTACAATAAGCCCGGCACACCCGGCAGTTTCAACATAGATGAGCAGAGTATATATGTAGATTATGATAAAATTCCAGATGCTGTTAAAATTAAGAATAAACAGTAGTCATGTTGATAAATCTATGATAATAGATATGGCAGAATTGTATGATTCCTGAATCTGGGATATTTGGGAAAGGTTGAATTCACACATAAGAGAATTGTTGGGCTTCAGGAACAATTACTTGGTTCACAAATACATGTACAATTTATATATGCCTTTTGATCAGACTTCAAACTCAATCATAATATTGTTATATGTTATTTTAACATAATTGAGTTTATAACTACAAACACAGGATTCATATATTCTGGGTTGGATTTTGTTGTGAGTACCAATTTCCACAACAGGGATCGTTCAGTTTGGGTCTTGTGCACAGTTTTTTGGGTAGGAGCAATATTCACATATTCTTGGAGTAATAGCTACATGTCATTTTTTGATAGAAGAAATGTTGCAAAATATATTAGGTCTGAATCTCTTATTCCTGATTTCAAAATTAGATTCTCATTATTTTCAGAGTATGATATGGCCTTGCAATCTAAGTTATACAGGGCAATCACACAAATATTTTCATTCAATTTTGTTTGGAAATATTGATGACTGTGCAGAACAAGTATAAGTGAAGTATTGCATGCTATATGTTCTATAGCATTTAGGGCATATTTTTGTGAGAATTCTGCTTTTGTCTGGATTACAATTCTTTTGGTGCTTAACCCAATTGGGGCTGGATATATTCTTATTGCATTGATTACAATATCTTTGATTTGGCATTTCTGTTGTTTATTATATGAAATGTGTGTGTGTATGTGTGTGTGTGTGTGTGTGTGTGTGTGTGTGTGTGTGTGTGTTAATATGTTTGGCTTTGGTATTTATATAAAATTTCTTTGGGGGTCAAATCAAAACTCTATATTGGATAATAATTTGTTGCAAAGCATGATGCAATATAAATAAACCAGAAATAGGCCACAACTTGGCCACAAGTGGACCGGAAGTAGGCAAACCGGAAGTGGACCGGAAGTAGGCAAACCGGAAGTGGACCGGAAGTGGACCGGAAGTAGACCGGAAGTGGACCGGAAGTGGACCGGAAGTAGACCGGAAGTGGACCGGAAGTGGACCGGAATTGGACCGGAAGTAGACCGGATGTAAATATGTGTGGGTGGGTGGCTTTTTGGCCTAGTTTTAAGTGTGGCCAAAAAAATATCAAGAGGGGCATATTTTTAACAAATTTAGGGACAACAATCTCACAGAAGTGCGTTTTGTAAGTGTAGGCAAATCAATCTGAGGGGGGTCATACTTTCTCAGAAAATTTTTGAGGGGCATTTTTACAAAAATCTTGGATTAGATAGGGTTCCACACTTGAGCAAAAAACTCATATGCTCATGTTGAGCTAGTTTTAAGTATAGGCAAATCTGCCTGAGGGGGGTTCATACTTTCCGGTCCTGGTAATAGCATCAATTACACTACTGAAATACATAAGAATGAAGATCTTACAGTTTTGATGTGGTCGCTTGAGATAAATTTTTTTATTCAAAATACCAGTGAAGTGCCGCCTTCAAAACATCCAATCACGTTAGTCATTCTCTTCAAGCGTAATCTCGCAATCAATGTCTAGGCAGGCTATAGTGAACGAGTTGCAATTACAAACGCTTAGCGGTGGTGACAAAAGGCGATCTCTGGCAATGTGACCTCGGGGAAATGAGCAGCGGTAATTTGAAAAAAATACATAAAATCAACAAGGGTTACAGATACCTCCTAACCGTTATAGACACATTTTCAAAATTTGCATGGGTTTAACCCCTGAAGGTCAAAACGTGAACACGTGTAGTGGAAGCATTCAAAACAATATTCAATGAAAGTGGCAAACGACCCAGATTCCTTCAAACAGATAACGGAAGGCAATTCTAAAATTCCGTTTTCCAAAAGTTTATTCAAAAGCACAACTTTCAGCATTATTCGACCTTCAGTCACATAAAAGCCAGCATCATAGAACCAAACCTTGAAAACGCGCATGTGGAAACGGTTCACGCCTCAGGGTAATTAGAAGTGGGTTGACATCCTGCAGGAACTCGTGGACGATTACAATCACACCGTTCACAGTATGATACGCATGAAACCAGCTGGCGTTACTCAATCTGACGAGCGGCGTTTAATTTCTACAGTTTATTGTCCAATGTACCGTCCCACGACCAAGAAATCAAAGTATAACGTTGAATACCAGGTGAGAATCAGCAAAGTCAAACGTACATTCGAAAAAGGCTTCACTAGAAATTGGAGTACGGAACTTTTTACTGTAGTTAGAGTTCTACCCGGAAACAGTCACACGTATATAATAAAGGATAGTCTCGGTGAAATTTTGAAAGGAAGGTTTTACGAAGAGGAGATCTCTAAAACTAAATACCCCGACACGTATCTCATCGAGAAAGTATTGTGTAGAAAAGATAACAAACTGTTGGTGAAATGGCTGGGGCTTCCGTAAAGGAGTTGAATCAATGCAAACGAAGTGATTTGTGAGTACGTGGAACGGGATAAAGCGTTTACCAGATTTTAAATTTCAAACTAAAAGAAAAACAGCGAGTTGCTACTCGATACCATTCCTTGTCTAATCGTAGGCCCTTCTGGTTGTGGAAAAACTACGTTACTGGTGGACAATTTTCTCCTCGCACCTAATTGGTTAGATTGGGAGAATAGACACTGTATGTGTTTTCAAAAATTTTGGAACAACCGAAATACCAGCAACTGGTTAATTTGTACGATGGACTGGACTTAGTTATCTTCGCATCGGGAAAAAAACCACTCGACCGTTGTCACGAAAATTCTATAGTGATATTCGACGATGTAATTTTAGAAAATCAAAACGAAATTCCCACCTTTTTCACTCAAGGTCGTCACAGGAGAATGAATTATTTTTACCCAGCTCAAACTTTTTCCAAAATTCTGAAACAGTTTCTACGCGACAGTGCTAATTTTATTTGTTTGTTTCGTCAAGATCACACTAATCAAAAGCACGTTCCGATAATTACATAGGTGGAGATATGAACTACAATCAATTATCTAAATGCTGCTCTTTTTGTTGAAACCAAGATGATTTCGGATTTATTACCATCGACATGACGAGAAAACCCAACAACGGAATATAGAGGAAAAATATCAACAACTTTTTAAATGTTGCAACGTTATGAGAAACGTCGGAACGTCGTATATAAATAACATAACATCCAAAAAATGATGAAACGCAAACTTGAAGACGACAATCTTAAACTGCGCGACTATCTCGTTAAGCGGTTAAGGGGTTGCAAATCCGAGAATAGTGGAATTTACGAAGAGAAGAAACGTCAGGATCATCCTATCATCGATGCCATCAGCGGACTCAGTAAACAACTTAAAGGTGTCACCGAAGAAAACAAGGATCTCATCAACGAACTCGTACAACTCTCTGCTCGAAATTACGTCGTACCAACACCAATATCCAGCATTCATACCCCTTTCGAACTCAGGCAACTGCCACCACCGAAACGTCAAGCCATAAGCAGCACTTCATTTTCTTCGGATAAGATCGAGTTGGGTCCATTGGCAAGGATTAACTGAGCACCGGTAAATTCGACAAGGACGAGGTGTTCGGATTGTACCCGACCATGGAAACGGACAAAGGAGTGATTTGGAAATTCTGAAATTCAAAAGTTACATTCGAAGGCGACGACGAGAAAATCAATTTAGGCGAAATGAACAGCTGGGCCAGGTATCCCAGTACGGAGGGACTGTGGGAACTCATAACCAAAAAGTACCCGAAAGATTACACGGACGACGATTATCAAAGTTACACGGACATTTCAATATTATCGGATGCGTTGAACCAAAACAACGACGCCACTCAGAACCGAGTCAAATCCAGCAGCGGCGACAAATACAGGAATCTCATTAAACCTATTTTGAACGATATAAAGAGTGGAAGCGGTGTCAAACGCTACAACACGTTACCGAAGTAATTCGTGTGGGTGGACGATGTTAGGAAACTTGTGGATCATTTACTTGTTATAGCAGGCGAAGAAAATGCAGGTAATCGTAACTTCGACAACGAGAAGTTGGCCATCGTGGACATGATCAGCATCAAACTCTTCAACTTCATCGTGAACGATAGTAAAGGAATAGGTTACCTAATCAAAATAATCAACTCTCTTCCACCGAAATTTTGGAACATGGCCGAAAGCAAGGGTTTCGTGAACGACATCATAAACAAATTACCATTTGAAATGCATATCCCAGGTTATCAGTACGGAGGACCGGGTACCAAACTCGGACAACGCTTGGAATCCGTTGGACGCCGCATGCATGGATCACGACATCGCGTACAATACTCAGAAAATTGGAACATGCCGCATTCGGGAGACTCATCAGCAGGAACGCTTCTCTGGGGTAACGGGTTGCAGCATTTGGGCACTACCCTCGCCATGAACACGAAACGCAAATTGGGATGGGGTCTGTAAGCATATAAATAACCGATGGTCAAAATAAAAATAACAAAGTTATCACGCAAATTATTATCACAATACTCATACACCTAGCGAAAACAACACCAGAAACCACCTACGAGAAATTGGCAATATCAAGACCTCAGATCACATCGAACACAGAGACCAATAATATTATCGATCACATCATAGCTCTGGGTGAGGCGAAAATAACCAACATGCAAAAGGGTGTAGTGTACTAATTACCGTACTCGAATCTCAAAACTCTGGGTGCTCTGGATGGGTTACTCACCAAGAAACAGCGTGAAAAGGAACGTTCTTGCTTGTCCAACGGTCACGGAATGAAATTGTTGCTCAGAACTCCTCAATTGAAAAGATTGCAGCAATCCATGAAAAATCTCACGTGGGAGGTTTCATATTCAGCATCCCAGCAATCTTAACTGCTTTGGGTGCCGTGGAAAGTTTAGCGCGTGGTCCGTCATGGCAAAAACCGTAATCGACGCGAAAAAGAACAAGGCGGCATTCGAAGAACAGAAACGTCGCAGCCTGGAAATGGAGAAAATAGGTAAATGCCTCAAGAGAACACAAATCAACGCTTTGAGCATTTTTTTAAAAAAAGGAAAACCAGGTAGTACCCACGACATTGAATCTCCGATCAAACCATTGGGAATCAAACACTTCAGAGGAGTTTTCATGTCAGATTCTTTACCCTCCGCCATAAAGGAAAAAAGTGTGGAGTCGCCAACTTGGACAATTACAAAAATCCAGGCACACATTGGATATGTCATCTCAAACATTCAAATAATAATAATAATAACGCTTTCGTTTTCGATTCTTTCGGAGGTGTTCCACCATCGGGTTTAGTAAAATATCTAAAAGCTTCCAATCTCTACTACAACGACGAAAGAATCCAAGGTTTCGAGGACGTAAACTGTGGCCATCTTTGCGTTTCCATACTCGTCTTCCTCCCACGAATAAATAACCCTACAATCGAAGATTTCCAGAAAGCACCGTGGCATCTAAAACTTCATCATGGGAGTGTTCCATCTCACCAGTGAGACTTTCGTTTTGAAACTCACGTTGCACAACGATATCGTCTTCCTAAATTCATAGCCTTTCGTGCATTCTAGAGCATGTACCTGATTCCCAACGTCACCTAGCACAACAACACCATCAAAATCGGAAACAACAAGATCAGCATCACACCCAGCCAGTGCAATTAATCTACTTTGCAAGCCGAATTACCAAAAGGAGTACTTCTCTCTCAAAATTCCATGACCCACAAAGTTGAGTTGGTACCGCAACAGAAATCCTGGACATGGGCACCGTCGGAGAGCTTCTGATTTCGAGAACAACACCAAACTCGAACCTGGGATCAAGCACTTCGGCGCGAACATTTCTAAATTTCTGGCCATCGAGACAACTTCTTGCAAGTTAGAAAACACGAAACGGTCATCCATCGCGTCGACTAGCCGGGATCATTTCCACGGTAGTGGGAACATTGAAACTATCGAAAACAGATTCAATTTACTACCGGGTAGGGGGATTTGAAGCAGGAACAAAAATATCGTCAAAAAGTCACACGGTACTGTTTCCCATGCGTCTACTTCCGGGTCTCTTCTCAGGCTACAATGAGATCATGTGGAAAGGAGTTTTGATAATTACTTTTCGCAGAGCCTCGAAAGGGAACAACGTTATGATGCGATACAGTAACTTCAACGCCGACGGCACACCACTGCGCAACACCCTACCCGAAGCCGTCAAGTGCGTGATCCAGAGCATGGAGCTGAGAATGCCAGTGGTGGAGTACGAAACCAACCACGCCCTCAAGTACAAAGCGGACATGTTGAAAAATCCGCAACTAGCCATTCAGTTTTGCACTTACCAGTGCATCCAGAAACCCGCTTCGGGCAGCTATTATAAATATTACGTCACGACACAGTTCAACAACATACAGTTCGACATGCCAGAATTTGTGATTGTGCTTTTTCAGACAGGACTCGATAACAAGGAGGAAGAATATTCCAGCATTTTCGGCAACTGCAAAATCAAGAATGCCTACCTCAAGAGCGGTCGCAACGAAGTTTCCCGCGTGAAAACTACAATCTAGACATTATGTCCAAATGTCCGTAAAAACCTGCGTGCCTGCATTCTTAACGGAGGTGCCCACTTTGAGCAAGACGTCTAATGTTCTTTAATTGTATTGTTCGTTTATTCCATTCACATGAAGATGAATGAAGTATTATTTCTTGTACACAAATGTGAATGTTAGCAACATTTCTACCTTGTTGGATAGCAGATGTCACAAGGAAGTAATTTAAGTAATTTGTACGCTTCGTGTCATACCATTTTTGTTATTAATACGTTGCCAAGTAAACTAAGAGTGTATTTTTTTATCATCACTTGTAAGTTTAGACCCACCCGTTACTTACATGTGATTGTTATTTGGGAAAACCTTTTTTTTTTTTTCAACAAACCACTTATTTGTTAGCTATCAGAAAACGCTGTAATAAGTTCCATACAATGAGCAGTTTTTTCTCCATTCATCTTTTTATGTGGAAAATTGTCATGTTTTAAAAAAAAAACAATTGAAATTCGATTATCTCGAAAACTACTAATTTTCGGACGGGGTGTCATATGGTCAAATTTATTGCAAATTGTTTCTACTTTAACCCCTTTCAGGGAATACATCTAATTACCAGTCACCCTGTATATATACTCACCTATTCCCACCGATACTGACGCTTGAAAATTTGAATACTTGCAAATTAACTAACTCTCTAGCCTTCTTAAACCCGAAGGTTTATGGCTGCAGAATCACAGGCCTTTCATCTCTTCATATCATGTACAAGATCAATTCAAAGTTTTCATCCTTTCCGATTTCCTTTCTGTCCATCCATCTCAACGTTATTCCTTCATCTTCGTCTTCGCCGGAATATGAGGATAAGCGTTATTGTTGACATTTTTTTGACCATGTTGCGACATGAAAAAAATATAGCTCAAATCGCCTAGGGGAAATGTAGCTGTAGCGAAATTTTGGCTTCAAGCTACAGGAATTTTGTAGCTTCGCTACAGCTACAATGTAGCGCCGCTATATCTACAAATTTTGTAGCCAGCTTCAGCAGTGCAGGCTACAACTAATGCGATACTTCGAACCACTGGTAAATTGCTGACATAATTCTTTGAAAAGTACCAGATTTTCTTAAGTTTTTTATTAGCCTCTAAAATTATCACAATGGTCCGTTTACGATCATTTTGGCTCTAAATTCACCCTTACACCCTCCGAAATAATGTTTTTGAAGTCCAACCGAAATGGAAAAATCTAGATGAACCCCTGACTATTTTTTCCTTCAATACTGACCGACAAGATATTCGAAAGTTACTGTTCGTTAGTCAAACAGACTGCCTCCCAGAGACATTGCTGCGATTATTGCATTCACTCAGCAACATCTTATCTATTGAGGTCGTATTTATGTCGAAAATGCAAAAGAAACGCAAGATACATAAAACCACATATAGACGATTTATCTCGTTGCTACGCACAGAATATCTGTGGTAAATTGCTCGAGTGTTCCTTGAAAAACTACTCGTTTTTATAATGTTGTTTCTTCAGTGATCTCTTATCTGTTAGGAATGTGTATTCTATTCAGGAATTTTCCAGAATCTATTCTTTACAAAGATGTACATCATTCTATTGTTTCCAAACCACCAGTAAAAGCAGGAAAAGCACAGACAAAGACAACTTTTTCTGTGGTAAAAGTCACGCCTTCGTAGTCAGTTTTCAATGCCGAAGCACTGAGGCAGAACTGAGGCTTCGCAGGTGAAGGTCATATCGGAATCCATGGCTTAAAGGCAATGGTTCCGGTGACCTCAGCTTGACAGCTGTTGAAATTTATCAGTGCCATCTCTTGTTCTGTTTGTTAGAATAAGTGGAAGCAAGATTGACAGTAGTGCCTCTCAGCGCCTCTTAGAGGATTATTACAAAACCTCTTGCGAATGGGGATTGTCAGCAGGAAGTTAGTGTAATGGGCTTCTGCCTTCGTTCCAGATCTGCTTATATATACTTAACTGTGCTTGTACTGATAACGCTACAAGAGACAAACAAATAATGCAAAACAGAACAAAGTTATTCGTATTCAAGTTTTTCGTCTGCTCTCTTTGTTTCATTCTTTACTAGTTCACACTATGTTTCATCTCCTTATTTGAGTTCCATCTATGGAATTACATTTTCCAATACATGAGGTGCCCTGTCCACTTTATCATAAGAATAATAATTTCGTAAGTACTCCCTTATTCATAACACACAACGATTTCCTTATCGGACTTTGCTGAACGAATCGTAGACCTTCCTTGGGAAATAGACTTTGCAGCACGAGAGCATCAGAGGATGCCAAGATATCTAAAGGAAATGAAGTTTTTGAAGGCCAGGCGTATTGGTGATAGCAGATTGTCTAGAAAGATAATGATCACGACAATTGCAACTCTTACAAAACCTGATCCTAAGTCTGATAACGAACGATTCACTACGACGTTTGGAAGAAAGGTTGTGGGGTCCGGTCCTATCTGGTTGGTCCTAGTGGTATGCTTCGTCGTGGTGGTCATTCAGGTAGGTTACAGTTAATCTCTCTACATATGAAGGGTATATGATATCCGCAACCTATCTAGTTCATTGTGCATTTCTCTATAAGAAACGATTTATTATTGATTGACTGATTTGCTTTATTTTACTTCGCTTTTCTGCCCCTTTTGGCTAATCGCAAAGATGAGGATGAGTGGTGATAAGATGAGATGTATGAAGGGACCTTCACAAATGTATATGGACGACATAAAACGGTCCACACAGAAGATTATCCTGGGCACCAGAGCCTCGTTAGTCTGGCATTTTCAATGCATATTTCTTTAACAAACAGTCAACTTCAACATAGGATGTTAGATTGATGTTCGTGTACTTCCATTGCCTAATGACAAGTTATGTTTCTGTGTTGTGGTCTGTGGAGACCTGTGTAAAGTCCAGAAGAGGGTACGAAGGAGTCTCACACAAACATGTCGTGACGGTTTTAATATAGCAGAAACGAAAATAATACATTTCGCTAGAGCATATTATGTAAATGGAATAAAGTCTACACTCGCGGAAATCTAATATATAAAAATGGATGTATGTGTGTTTGTTCGAGAATAACTCTCAAACGCCTGGAGCAATTTCAACCAAACTTGGTACACATATCACTTGCAATCTGGAAAGAAACACTGTGGGGGTAAGACACCCCTGGCACCCATATGAGTGGGGTGGGAAGGGGATGATATGTAAAAATAATAAAAGAACGACCGATATTAGTGTGGAATCCATATATTTCGGGGTCGCTAGGATGAATAGTGACACTACTAATGCCGTTCAAACCCCTGGCACCCCTAGGGGGTGAAAAGGGGGTGACATGTAAAATAAACCAAAACGACAGGTATTAGCGTGGAATTCATAGTTTTCGGAGTCGCTAAGATGAGTAGTGACACTACGAATGCCATTCAACTCCAAGTTCATCACCTATCGACATTTGGGTGAGAGGGGTGAAAAAAAGTGTCAAAAATGATCTACATTAGTTTCGAATCCATAGTTTTCGGAGTTACTAAGCTAATTGGTGACATTCATGATGGCACTTGAGAGACAGAGTGATAGGTTCGGAGTGAAGGACATGGTAATGTGGATTAATATACGTTGTACAAGATAAAAACCAGACGGTGAACAATTAACATATTTAATAGAAACTTGACGTTATGTCTGAAACATTCAAATACATTGAACCAAGATATAGCAAGATTTACACACAGAATACATCTTCTGATGATTTATCTTATTCTGGCCGTAAAGACCAAGCGTTGTAGCCATACACTTAATACCTGGACCGTATCATCGCTCCAGGTGTTCCATTAAAAAAAATCAGTTATGCTGATAACCGTATCGATCTGGTAGGTGGCGAATCCTGATAGACCTCCTCGGAGATGAGTGAGGCATTTTAGGACCTGGTCCTGGCTATCCGGTTCGATCTGGTGTAGGTTTTGGTACTGTCCCACCGGGGTTGGCTGAATTTCTATTTGGTATTGTAACGTTGAAGTCGCCATCTGCAGTGTCACGTGAAACACGTCTCTTCAACCACCTGGGATGAACCACTCGTTTGATTCTATCTTCTAGCATGATTTCATAGAGGATGCTATCCCCAGTACGACGAATAACAACTCGTGGGATGTAATTCAGAGTACCGTGTTTAGGCGATTGAACCCAAACTGCTGAGTTGATGGCGAAAGTACCATATCTCGATGAAGAGTCGTTCTGAAACTTTGTTGACTTCCTCGACTTGAACGGAGATTAACTCGACAGAGGCAGATTGTTTGGTTCCCACCAAAATCTGGGTCGGTGTTTCAAGACCGAAAGTGCTGGTAGGCTTCCTTTTCCACCCAGTCGCGTGTTCCGAAGGATGAAAAGAAGGTTGGCGATCGCCATATCAAGTTCAAGCGTGCTCAGATTGGGTTTGTCAGTTATAAGCTTGACAAGAGCTGTTTTGACAGTACGAACGTATCGTTCGGTTATGCCGTTGCTAGGGCTGTGATAAGGCGGTGAAGTAACATGTTTGATGTCATTCTTAAGGCAGAAGTTAAGAAATTAGAGAAATGTGAACTTTGGGCCGTTCTCGGATACAATAGTATTTGATATCCCTAGTGTGGCGCAAGATTGCATAAGCCAGCGGATCGTTTCGTTTGTGTCCAATGTCTGTACAGGCCATACTTCTGTCCACTTTCTGAAGGCATCTACTATTAGTAGGAACTTACGCCCTGCAAAGAAAAATGGTCTATATGCCATCTCTCGTTCATGTACGAAGCGAGAGGCCATGAAGAATCGGGTCGCTCGCTACAAAATCCGTAATCTCTCCTGACATGCCTGGCCACCACAATCGGGATAGACACAACTCTTTCATACGAGTTGAACCTATGTGTCCATCGTGTAAAGTTCTAAGAACTTCATTCCGTTTAACTGTGGGAATGGTAAGTCTACCCGACCACATGAGCGTTACCTGCTCGTACGTAAGGTGAGTTCTTCTTTCGAAGAAATGTGCGAGCTTCTTCCGTTCGGTAGACGTGTCAAGTTGATCTGGCCAACCATTTACTACACAGGAGACAACTAATTAGAGCAGTGGATCTTCTGAAATTGCGATCTGTATTGAGTCTCGAGAAAGAGGAGCTACAGCGTCTTCAATGGACCCGAAATATGCATGAAGTTCTTCTTCTCCAGCTGGTATTGTGTCACGTGTTTGCGTAGGCAACCGCTTAGCATGTCAGCTACTTCTACCTTGCTGGAATGAATTATATTATATCGGTATGAAGATAAAAGTCGAGCCCATCTCATAAACCTATTGGATGAATCTTTCGAAATGGCTCGATCCGGAGAAAAGATAAACTTTACAGTACGCGCGTCTCTAACAATCTCGAACTTGAATCCGAATAAAAATTTGTGAAATCGCTTGATTCCGTGAACTATGGCTAGAGCTTCTCTCTCTACCTGGGAGTATTTCCGCTCCGTCTCACTGAAGGTGGTAGAAGAGCAGGCGATGGTCTGTAGATCGCTATCAACTCGATGACAAAATTGCGCACCACAGCCGAAAGGAGACCCATCAGTGATAAGTACAACTGGCTTTGTTGGGTCGAAAGGCACAATAGGATTTACCTGTCGAAGTTTCGCCATGATGCTGTCGAACTCGTGTTGACAGTTATCGTCCCAGTTCCAAGAGACGTTTTTCTTGAGTAAAGAAAGCAAAAAGTGAAGTTTCGAAGCTAAGTTCGGTACAAACTTTCAATGAAAGTTGATCATCCCGATGAAGGAACGTAATTGTGATTTGTCTTGAGGTGGTGTAGAATTTAGGACGGCCTCCAAGTTCTTGTCTGACGGCCGCATACTAGTAACGTCAATCTTGTATCCTAGGTACTCGATAGATGAGGTTAGGAATTGGCTTTTGCTGGCGCTCGCTTTGACATTGTGTTTGGCCAGACGACTCAGGACATCAAACGTGCGTGTGAAGCATTCTTGCAATGTTTCACCTCCGGCGATGACGTATTCGAAGTAGAAGGAAACTCCAGGAATGTCATCTAGGATCTTCGCTAGGACCATTTGAAAGAGATCTCCACTTATGTTTATGCCAAAAGGTAGTCTGTGAGGTTTATATAATCCCTAAGGTGTGTTGACGCTAGTGATGCTTTTGGCAGCTACAGAAAGTTCCAACTGTCTATAAGCCATTTGAAGGTCAATTACCGTAAAGTATTTACACCTCGCCAACTTAGAGAAAATATCCTCGACTCTAGCAATGGGAAACTTGACGTTTTCAGTAATTTTATTCACCGTTCCTGAGGAGTCAGTGCAGAGACAAAGTGAGCCATCTTTCTTGGTAACAATGACAAGTGGCGAGGCCCAATCAGAATATTCGACAGTAGATGTTGAACGCGCCAAGGCCTGCCCTCGGGCGTTTAATATTCGCAATTCATTTGTATGTACTTAGAACTAATTTGCACGGGTTTTAATTAATTTGCGCGTACTTAGAATTCATTTGCATGTACTTAGAATACTTTACATTTATGTATTTGCATGTTTATAACTTTTTATGAATATATAATTATTTATTTTATGAAAAATATGTATATAGAAGGTAATTAGAGGTACTAAACGCTATGCATATGTTTTTATATTCATTACTGCAAAGTATGTAATGTATGAATTGATAATAATTAATGTTTATAATATTGAAAATAAGAGTTTACGGTTTATGAACCGCTATGAACGGTGGTAATGGTACGAAAGAAGACGGTCCCGGTACTCGAACCCGCGATATGTAACGTTATTAATTAGTA
Source organism: Lepisma saccharinum (assembly GCF_977018435.1). Classification (NCBI taxonomy): domain Eukaryota; kingdom Metazoa; phylum Arthropoda; class Insecta; order Zygentoma; family Lepismatidae; genus Lepisma; species Lepisma saccharinum. Next base: position 32,778,757 of record NC_139247.1, read on the forward strand.
CTATGCAACAATTTCATTATGTTATTATGTTATGAAAGACGATGGTACGACACGCTAGACAGAATACTGTCTCCGAATCTCGACTCCGCTCTGATGCCAGACAGAGAGAATGAATTAATATTCCGCGCAGGTAGAGGAGAAAGGAATTTGGGGAGTGTGCGTTCAAGGTCAAATGACGTCACAACGTCAGGACAAAGAAAGATGCTGATTGACCAATCAGAGAACGCGTCGGTAGGTTTTCAGAACCGTTTTTTTCCAAGGTTAACCAGTACGCAAGAACAGGGGAAAGCTATGCAATACTGTAGGGCAGGGGAGGGATTCAACCAGACAACAAAGGATGTCTGGAATGCGCAGCAATGGTCAAATCTCTGAAGCTATGCGTCGCTTGTAGAACTGGTTTCAGCCGCCAATTGATATTCCGCTCAGGGTTGCCCCAAGGCACAGGACGCTTTAGCGGAGGTTTTTTTTATCTGTACTATGAAGATGGGAGAGCTATCAGGGACGGGGCCTACAGTTTTCACCATTTGCTTTTATCACGGGGTAACGAACCTAGGACCCTTTGATTATTGATTTAGGTAGTAAATGTATGTTACTGTGTGCTATTTAACTTAATTTTGAGTTTATTTTTTACCAAACTGACTTTATGTCAAACATTTTCACAGCTTATCCTTATTTTTACAAAAATAACACTATTTGTACTATTCAGGCAACATTTTTTATTAAATTTCGGACTCGCAAAGACATTTTTTCAACTTTTAATTTATTATTTTACAATTTTATGTTAATTTTTTACCAAAATAACACTATTTATACTATTCAGGCATCATTTTTTATTAAATTTTGGACTCGCAAAGACATTTTTTTCAACTTTTAACTTATTATTTTACAATTTTATGTTAATTTTTACCAAAATAACACTATTTATACTATTCAGGCAACATTTTTCATTAAATTTTGGATTCACAAAGACATTTTTTCAACTTTTAACTTATTATTTTACAACTTTATGTTAATTTTTTACCAAAATAACACTATTTATACTATTCAGGCAACATTTTTTCATTAAATTTTGGATTCATAAAGACATTTTTTTTTCAACTTTTAACTTATTATTTTACAATTTTATGTTAATTTTTTATCAAAATAACACTATTTATACTATTCAGGCAACATTTTTTATTAAATTTTGGACTCACATGGACATTTTTTACAACTTTTTAATTTATTATTTTACAATTTTATACCTATTTTTACCAAAATAACACTATTTATACTATTCAGGAGAGACTATTAGTTATATCTTCGACACACAAAGTGTGTTTTTTCAACTTCTATCTGTTTATTTCACAAGTCCAGGCTTATTATTACCAAAATAACACAATTCAATCTGTTCAGGAAAGACTTGTAGTTACATTTTCGACACACAAAGTGTGTGTTCTCAACTTCTATTTGTTTATTTCACAAGTTTAGGCTTATTATTACTCAAATAACACAATTTCATCTATTCAGGATATTTTGTATTTACAAAGAGATTTTTTCAACTTTTAATTTATGATTTACAAGTTTATGCCTATTTTTTTTACTCAAATAACACAATTATATCTGTTTAGGAAAGATTTTTAGTTATATTTTCGACACACAAAGTGTGAGTTTTCAATTTTTATCTGTTTATTTCACAAATTTAGCCTAATATTTACTCAATTAACACGATTTGAACGTGTTTTTTTAATTACATTTTGGACACACACACACACACACACACACACACACACACACACACACACAGATATATTTTCCAAGTTTACAGGATTATTCTCTAAGTTTACTCAAATAACACATTTTAAATGTGTTTTGAATTAAACTTTGTACACACGAAGTGTGTTTCGTCAATTCAAGAAAGTTTTCAATTATATTTTGGATGCAAAAGTATGTTTTGTCAAGTTCTACCCTTTTATTTTACAAGTTTAGGCTTATTATTATTCAAATAACCAATTTCATCTATTCAGACAACATTTTGTTTGTTATATTTTACTCACAAAGACATTTTATCAATTTTAAATTTATTATTTCTCAAGTTTATGTAATTTTTTATTCTAATAACACAATTTTAACTATTCAGGCAACATTGTTGTTGCAATTTGGACTTACAAAGAGATTTTTTAAATCTTTGTATTAAATTTTCTATTTATTGCGTTTTGTATTTCACATTCGATATTACAAAGTTCTAAGGTGTGTATAATATTTCAAAGTATTTTCAGGGTGTATTTGTTAATGCATTTGGATAATAACTATTAGGTTTTTGGATGAACTAATGTTAAGAATATTTCAAACAATCAGAAAATGTGTCGTTTTTATTTCCACCAATCAGAAAACGCGTCGGTTTTATTTCATCCAATTAGAAAACGCGTTGATTTTATTTCAACCAATCAGAGAAGGCGTCAATTAGTACACTATACCCGGTTCTAAGCCCTCATTTGGGGCTCGAATCATCATGTGGGGCTCAGTGTTGCCAACTCACCCCACGAAAATTTCACCAACTGATATTTTGAAGCCTTTCACGGTGTATGTTAACCTCACAAGCAGTGTTGCCAACTCGGGCGAGGCGTAGCCTTTCACGGTGTATGTTAACCTCACCAGCAGTGTTTCCAACTCGGCGTAGCCTTTCACGGTGTATAATTTTTTAGCTTTTTTTTTGTGTGTGAGTGTACATGTGTTCGGGCGAGGCGTAGCCTTTTACGGTGTATGTTAACCCGACTTCCGAGAGTGACGCGAAGGAAAGCAGACGTACGTGCGCGACCTCCGCGTTTCTGCGCCTTTTCGTTCCGAGATAACGGCTACTTATGCGTTTCAGTGTACTGGGAATGAGTATATGTGAGTGTGTGTGAGTGTTCGTGTGTTGGTGAAGGGTGGAGGGATACTCTCCCAGAGAATTCTGGTAAGTACTGTGTTTTTACACACTTTTTACTTATGTGAACTGCCCTCCATATCTTCCCACGTTCGAGGAAGCTAACGCGAAGCACTTTGAACAGTCAGCAAAACAGCCGCGTGCTGTTATGCGATACGGTTTATTGAACCAGGACGATAAATTCTGAATTTTACTAAAGTGAAAAAACTGCAAATGCCCCAAGAAGGGGGCTCGAAGCATCAAACATCCCAAAGTCAGAAATCACAACAGAATGACACTCCCTCGTTTGTAATAGGAGGCCCGGTTTCGGACCGATCCGGTTTGAACTTACTCGTGTGTAATGCGATAAACGATAAAAGGAAACGATCCCCAGAAACTCTAGAGGATCCCAGGAAGAGAAAAAACTTATTGAGGAGTGACGGCTCCCAGACCCCCCCTTCCCCAAGTGCTGGTGCTCCTGCTGGTCAAGATACAATGAACGTTGCAATGGATAATATTCCAGATACAGTTGATATCCAACTGGGCTTGTTTATCAAGCTGTCCCTCGAATTAAATACCATTATAGCTAAAGATAGAAACATTCCTCCTGAAAATAAATCAACAATCCTCGAAATAGTAGCCAAAATGAGTCAGGTTCATCAAGAGACGGTGGCTGAAAACAAATCGTTAAAAACCGCCTGCAACTTACTTCAAAGTGCAGCAAAGACGGAAGGTAACGCTAAACCATCCTACGCACAAACAGCGGCGTCACCAGCTATCGTGCAAACAGGAAGGGCAGCTCAAATTCAAAAAACTGTTCAAAATTTGAAATACACTGTCTTCATTTCAGATGAGAACAGAAATAAAGATGCAAAAAAGGTTCAAGAAACATTCACAAAAGTGATAAATCCCATCAGAGACGGGATAAGGATTAAACAAATGAGACAAACAAACAAAATGCTGATTGTGGAGACAGATACAAAAGAGGAGGCGGACAAAATAATTAACCATGGGGAACTAGCCAAACATAAAATCAGGGCAGAGCTCCCCAAAAAAAGGCACCCATTATTAATACTATACGAAGTCCCTGCACAAAAGGAAGAAACTGATCTGTACGAGGAGATATATTTATTAAACTTAAAAGACAAGATGTCCTGGGAGGAGTTCATTAAAAAGTTTCACTTGAAGTTCAAGACTGGTCCACGAAATAGGGCAACCTGCCACTGTGTTTTCGAGGTGGCTCCAGATTTAAGAAAAATCCTTTTGAAAAATGAAAAAATCTTCGTCGCATTCCTGTCCTTATCCCTTAAAGATTACATTGTCGTCCCAAAGTGTAATAAATGTTGCGACTATGGACATTTGAGCCGGTTTTGTAAAGGAAAGGAAATCTGCGCCCAGTGTGGCCTGGAAAGCCATTCTAAGGAGGAGCAATGTCCTAAAAAAGATGGTCCAAAGATATGCATTCCTTGCATGAAAAGAAAAAAAGAATGTAATGGCAAGGACTGCCCCACTTACAAGTTACAGTTACAAAGGTTAATAGAAAGGACAGATTATGGATTGTAAATCGACTGTGAATTTTAGAATGACAAAGAAAAACAAAAATAGGAAAACTCCCAGCCGTCTTCGCCGCGACGCGGCTAGAGCAGCAGCTTACAGGGAAAGGAAAATAAAGGAAATTAAGCTACTGCTAGCCAAAATAGAGAAGAATAAAATGGACAATTATCAAAACATAAAACTACCAGAAACGTTTTTCGAACATATAGAATCTTCTGCCTTCACGACGCAGGGAAATGAAAGAACCATAAACTTCATATTAAAGAACAAAATATATCTAGATTCGAACCACATTAAAACACCAGTACAACCATCACAGCCTCTACTTAGCTCAAAAATACCCAACCTTCCCCCAAGTGTTTTTACCTATTTACCTGATGGCATAACTCTGCACAACCCCTTTGTAACCCCCCCAGAATCGCCTCTTAATGAAAGACTCTTTAGATACCCAGTAGTTCCCGAACCACCCTTCCCGCTCAATAACGAAATTGAAAACGAAATTGAGGAAATAATAGTAACAAGCACAGAGAGAGATCAACATCCAGGAGTGAGCGACGCAGGCCCCACTTACACTAACATGTCAGAGAAGAAAACGACGAAATTAAATCCGAACGCCCGTGCCTTTCATCCGGAGATCAAGTATAGTAATTTCAGTAAACCGCAGACTCTTCATCCGCCATTCTCTCCGGCGAGTGCTGAACCGCCTTCGGGTCTGGTCGTGGAAGAGAAATGTAAAATAAATCCAGCAAAAATCTACAACAACTTTGAAGAAGCGCTGAGACTAAGCAGGCTCGAGGAAAAAGAAAATTTGGTTACGGCTTTGAGGATTTTGATTAGAAATAAGCACGAAAAGGGAAAATCTATCACCTTCCCGTACCCGGAGGCGGTCGACATGATAACTCTAAAGTCTAACAATATTCCTACTGAAACGGAGGAATTATCATCATTGCTGGAAAAAGTTTTTGCTCGCCGAGGCGTCTCCCTGGATATAAACGAAATTTACTCAGACTTCGCGAGGGCTCACGGGAGGGTGGTGTTTATCCCAAGAACAGAATGGCCGCAGTGCTTTCAGATAGCGAGACACCCTTAATGGAAAGGTACGTAAGCGTTGCACAGGCAAACCTAATGGGGGCAAAACTGTCAACCGCGGAAATTTTTGACTTCGCTAAAAACAAAAAACTGGATATTCTGGCCTTGCAGGAACCATATATTTTTAAAAACAAAATTCCATCTGCACCGATAGGGGCGAGAATTATAATGCATCATCAAAATGCCAAAGCTGCAATAGTTATCCTAAACAGAGAGATTGTACCAATTAAAATCGCTCAATTTTCTACCAGTCACATTAACTGTGTAGAATTATCCTTGGAAAATTTATCATTCATAATTATAAACTGCTATTGCCAATATAGCCATAATATCGAACAGTTTCTGGAAAAAATGGGCGACGCGAGCAACGTCTATAGCAACAAAGATCTCCTAATAACAATGGAAGCGAATTCCTCCTCCCCGTGGTGGCACGGGCGTGAGACGAATCCCAACGGAGAGCTGGTGGAGGAATTCGTGGCAGGAAATAATCTGTTTGTGGAGAATCTACCAGACAATCCTCCAACTTATAGAGGCAGGGCGGGGGCATCCAGTAACATCGACGTAACTTTGTCCAACAATAGATTACTGGGAAAAGTAAAAGAATGGAAAGTGAATGACATGAAAACTACCAGCGATCACAATGTGATTACTTTTAAAATATCCAAAAATTCAACTGAAGAAGAAAGATCACCAAAAATAAGATATGACTGGGGAAGAACAAATCAACAACTTTTAATTGAATCAATACACCTCCCCCAACAGGCGGACTCCACGAAAACGATAAACGAATGGGCAAGAGTGGTGACAGAAACTATACAAAACGCAATAGAAATTGCAACGCCTAAAAAACAGATTAAACATAACAACAAGCCGTGGAACAAGAAGCTAACTAAGCTCAGAGCATTCATGAGAAAAACACGGAAAATTTATCAAAAAACAAATATTAATGAAATGAGAATTAAAAACTTGGAATTATACAGGGCGGCCAAAAAAAGATATGAAAATGAACTAAGATCCTACAAATGTAAACACTGGAAAAATTTCGTTACAAACAAATTAACAATTGATAAATGGGGACTGCCGTATAAAATCGCGTCTGGGAAAATTAAATTAGGAAAAGCTTTCTCAACACTAGAGAAGGAAGATGGAACACACACAATAGATTTGCGAGAGACGGCAGAACAATTACTGCATGGACTCCTGCCGGACGATGCGATGGAGAATGAGGACGACTACCACACAAATACAAGATTGAAACTCCAGGAGACTTACAACAACGATCCAATTCTGCCTTTCGCGGAGGAAGAAGTAGCTCTCCAGATAATGACGTTGAAAAGAAAAAAATCGCCAGGTCCGGATAACATTCCAGCAGAAATAATCCAGATGGCGGCGCAGAAGCTCATTCCAAACCTAACGTCCTTTTTTAACAGATGCTTGGAAGTTCAAAAATTTCCCACGCCCTGGAAGGAGGCTAACGTTATTATAATACAAAAGGATGCTGATCGTGACGAAACGCAGTCGAGATCGTACCGCCCAATCTGTCTCATAATTGTTCTGGGAAAGCTCTTTGAAAAAATGATAACAAAAAGATTATTAGAATTCCTTGCTTTGAAACCAAATACAGGACTCCAATACGGCTTCACAAAAGGGAGATGCACGGAGGATGCAGTAAATACTTTATTAAACACGGTCGCTTCGAACGAAAACAAATACGTGGTGGCAACACTAGCGGATATAACTGGGGCGTTTGATAATCTGTGGTGGCCTCACTTACTCTGTACTCTCAGAGAAATGAAATGCCCGGGCACCCTGTATAGAATTCTGGAGGACTATTTCAGGGATAGAAAAGTCACCCTACATATTCCGGACCAAGATATCGCTAAAACAATGACAAAGGGTTGCCCACAGGGTTCCGTTTTGGGACCCCATCTATGGAACGTGAACTTCGAACCTTGCATCAAGACCTTGCAAGAAACACTGGAAGTAGTTAAGTGCATAGCCTACGCCGATGATCTGATAATTATCACCACAGGAAACTCAAGAGCAGAAATCGAGAAAAATACTACCACCGCGTTACAAAAATTGACACAATGGTGTGATAAAGCTAAATTAAAATTATCGGATACAAAGACCAAATACATAGTTTTGAAAGGAAAATTTAGCCAACATCGGAATCCATTAATAAGAATGAAAGGCAAATCAATAAAAAGGGTAACTGAGATTAAATACTTGGGAGTGACGCTGGAAGAGGGCTTACTTTTCAAAAGCCACATTGAGAACATAACCTCCAAAGGGGAAGCTCTCATGAACAAAATAGCTACCATTGCATCCAACAGCTACAGACTTCCTCCGTCAGTTATTAAAACTTATCTAGTGTCCATCTACTTTTCAATCATCACTTACGGAGCATCGGCGTGGGCCTCATCGTCATTGCATAAAATAACGTACGTTCGTAAGCTAAGATCTTCTTACAGGAAAGTAATTCTCAGAGTTACCGGGGCTTTTAAAACTACTTCGTCGGAAGCGCTGTTTGTCATGATGGGAACTTTGCCAATTGATTATCAAATTAAGCTGAGGGCAATGACTTATCACTTCAAACATGGGAACGAGAGGGAGATAACCGAACAAATGGGAGAATTCCTCCCCACCGTCCAGGAGATCAAGGCGAAGATTCATCGAGACTGGCAGCGAGAATGGGACGAGTGCGAGAAGGGTAGAAGACTGTATAACTTCCTCCCCTGCACGCAGGAGAACGTTTTTAACAGGGACGTCACGCCATCCAGAGGGCTGATACATCTTCTAACAGGGCACGGACCATACGGGAGTTACCTCACAAAAATAGGTAAAAGGGAAACCGACGTATGCCGAGACTGCCGGATGGAAAGAGACACGCCAGAACATAGAGTTTTTTCCTGCCCCGCCTCTGATGAACACATAATTTCGGCCAGAAGAGACCTGCCGAATAACAACATCTTCGAACTGATAAGGAGCGAACATTTAAATAAGTTATGCGACCTCGCAGATTTAGTGTCAAATATCGAGTTGCGGAGGTACCTGACGGAACCGGAAACCCGGCGCCCACCAGCCCCCCCTCCTCAACAGGAGCCCCGCAGAAGCAGCAGGATACGAAACCAAGTCCCCACACCCCCTCCCCGGAGACCGTCACAATCGCGTCGGGAGCAGATACCACAGGAAGAAGAGGAGTCAGCACCGGAAGATTCAACCCGAAGGAGAAACTTCAGAGTGTCAACTGGGAGACGTGGAGCCGCCGCCAGGAGAGGGTTACCCCCGTCCAATCAGCCTGGAGAGAGCCATGAAGGTTGCCCGGAGAGAAGTCGTCGAAGATGAAAATGAACTAAAAACCATCTCTAGGGATAAAATAATACAATAGCATAATAACGAAAAAAACAACAAAAACAACAACTTTAAAAGTAATATCAGAACCCCACATTAAATCGTGACTAAAGTTTCTTTAATAATACATCCAAGATGAGGGGCCATAAACTCTTAAAAATTTAACTTGAAAATTGCTAGACTTGGAATCTGCTGGAATCCAGTAGGCACCAAAGAGACTTAATATAAAAGGAAATTTCGAACAAACAAATTAAATTAAAATTAATTTTTTAACAATGTAAGTGTAGTAAAAACCATGAACATATATTTATATACTTATTATTAATTAATATAATCTAATACAAAAGTTTGTTTATCTTTTTCCTTTTTAAATTTTTTATTATTATTATTATTATTATCAAGTCTATAATTATTTGCGTTTTTTATGTCATATTTATTTATCTATTACATATCTAACAATTACAATTTCCGTATAATTAGCATTCTATCAAAACTTAGTACCCGTTAATTCACGTTAAATTGTGCGGCTGTGATTTCATTCTGAGATCTCATAGCAGCCTCAGTCTGCACGGACATTGAACCTCGCACGGCCACTGTCGCTCCCGTGGAATGCAGAGTCAGCTTCATGTCGCATAACCAAGTTGACACGGAGTGCTGACGCCGGTATCTTATCGGGCGTGTGTCCTCAACACATAAATGAAACAACGGCGCGATAAATAAGGAACTACAAAACATCTTACAGTAAGTGTATATTAGGAATCGACATCCACTAAATTAATGAACTAGCCCAGTATTTCAGTGCATTTAACTTCCAAATAGCAAATTCTCCCCACACACTACAATAAAGCCTGATCTGGAAACCAGACAGGGAACTTGCGTCCGTGCAGACTAATCCAAGCAATCATTCACCCCAATCTAAGCTCTCGCCCCATCATACTCTCCCCTCAAGCTTAAAACAGTTCTGGATACCAGAATGGTTGTCCCTCCTGTACATAGCATTTCCTATAGTACTATCTATACGATAACTAAAACTAACCAATAAACTAACATAAACTAATCCATAACTACTATTAACAAATTTAATTAACTACCAATCATACAAATGAACAGTAACTTTACAAGAAATCTTTAAGACTTGTTCCGGTCACCAGAACGGTCTATTAAAATAATACAAACTAAAAATTATTAAATGTAGCTATGTATAGAATCTCCATGTATTTTATTATTATTATTATTATTATTATTTTGTAATTGTATTTTATGTATGAAAATAAAGATGAGAAGAAGTAGGATAAAAAGGCGGGGGAACCGTTTAAATCCAGGAAACTGACGTCCTGGTTTATTTAAAGGTACCAGGACAATAAGAGCATACCCTCGAAAGTACGCGGGTGGAGGCGGGCTACTTCGGGAGGTTTCCCCCTTTAGATATGTATATGTGCTGTATGTGTATATGTGTATGTATATATGTATGAATATGTATGTGTGTATACATTCTAAAGGCCAATAAATTGTTGTATGTTAACCCCACTAGCCTCAGCGTACATGAGAGTTCTGAATCTTTTTTTGAGGCTCGAATCATCATTTGAGGCTCGTCGTAGCCTTTTATGATGTATATTTTGAGGGCACAGAGTTGGCAACACTGTGGCCTATTACTGTAGTTTTTTATGAGGGGCCTATGTGCGCCCAGTGTTGCAAACTCTGTGGGCCCTTGTCGTAGTTTTTTATGATGTATATTTTGAGGACAGAGTTGGCAACACTGTGGGCCCTTACTGTAGCCTTTTATGAGGGGGGTCCATTGCCCTCTGTTTACATCTGGCAACACTGCCGTAGATTTTCTGACAGTGTTGTCAACCTACTGGGTTTTTCACTGCAAATTTTCATTAAAGGGCCTGAGGGGCCCATGTACCCTTTATGTATGGCAACACTGTTGGGGGCCTAGTGTTGGCGACCTGTGGGCTTTTACTGTAGCTTTTTATGAGGGGGACCTATTGTCCCCTTTTTACATTTGGCAACTCTATTGGATGTTCCTTCTTTGAGACTTGGGTTTTGCCAACCCATCCGAAGAAAATTCCACTATATGATTTTTCACTGGCTAAGCTAACCTACAAATAGAAATTGGCAACACTGACGAGGCTCGAAATCATCATTTGAGGCTCGAATCATCATTTGAGGCTCGAAATCATCATTTGATGCTCGTCGGTGTTGCCAACCCACTCTACAAAAATTCCACTATATGATCTTTCACAGGCTAAGCTAACCTACAAATAGGAGTTGGCAGCACTGACTTATAAACCCACTGGGTCCTCTTGGCATGTTTTTTCATGATGTGTTGCTAGGCCATTGGGCATCTTGGCGTATACAATGTATATATTTTGAGGGGGGGGTTATGGCTTTTTATGCTGTACGAATACTGGGAGCTTGACAGTGACAACCAACAGAGTAGGTAAACCTACATCCAGGAACTGGCAACACTAGTTTCTGACAGTGAATTTGAAATAAAATATTAAACAAAATACATGAGTAAGCACTGTGGGTACAAATAGTACCAGTGTTGTGCCCCCAACTCCAACTGGGCAACTGGGGGAAATAATTGTACAACAATTTGTACCTAATTGTACAATACTTGTACCTAATTGTACAACATACATATTCACAGACATAAAAGAGAGAGCCTTCTCGCAACTTACTTTATGTACAATTTATATGATTTTACAACTGTGAAAAGAAAGCATATGTGTTCTGTATGCACACATTTATTCTTATTTTTCGAAGTTGAATGAAAGCACATGTTTTTACGTTCTCGTAATACTAACCTTGCTCCACTGATTTTAAATTGCTTCCATCCGCTTTTTTTTTGTGTTATTTCCGTATGCACGCAATATTCGCTTTCAATAGTATAATGAAACACAGAAGGAGTGTTAGTATAGCAGGCTCCGAGTTTACAATTTATTAAATTAAACAATAATTTATGTAAGAATATACTTGTACTTACCGAACACAAAATAATAAAAGCACATGTGAATGTTTGCGTGTGTTCATGTTATATGACGACTGAGTAAAAAAATAATGTTGACTCCCCGAAAAATAAAGTTCCTAGTTCGACATCAGATGCATGCAAATTTTATGTTTTGCTCTCCAAAATCTTGATTTTATGTTTGTGCTATTTGTCATACAGCAGAGGAGGAGGAGAAAGAGGGGAGAGGAGAAGAGCGGAGAGAGAGAGAGGAGGTACTATCAGCGCCATCTATTAGCAAACAATAGAAATAAAAAGTAGGTCAAACTTTTTCAACACCCAAACATTTTAAACGTCCTCGCGTAGTAATACGATCTAGCTGAAGACGTTTAAAAGAGTACTCTTAGTCGACGAAGCTAATTGCTAGGGCCCTTATATTACTAAAATATTCTTTAATTTGCATATTTCTCATACCGCCATATGTTGTTCTAGTTGACTTCTTCCAAAAAAATGCTAATTAGCGAGAGTTAATTAAGCAAGGCAAGTAAAAGAAGCAAAATAGAACAACATATGTGCCGGCGTGAGAATATGTAAAAATTCGATTCAGAGGTGGATCGAATTAAAATTGGGGGATATTTTGCATTTTTTCCCTATAATGTACAAAACATTTACCGTACATAATCTTTTCCATTTACAACAATATAAAATAAGAGGAATGTGTGACAATATCCATATTAATTAGGAAGGTATGTTGTATGCTAGGTTAGCTAATTGCGTTTTTTTTTACAGCTTCACTGTATAGAGGGAGGATGGAAAAAGAGAGCTCTACGGAAACTGACGCTCTTAACAATATTGTACGCCCGTGAAAATTATATATAAATAAGACTTAAGCGTATTATCTGCTTTCATGTGAAATTTTGCCAACCTGTGAGCTGTAGTGTTTAGGTGACAAGCGACCTGCTCAAATATGATACTGTTGACAATATTGTACGCCCGTGAAAATTATATATAAATAAGACTTAAGCGTATTATCTGCTTTCATGTCAGATTTTGCTAACCTGTGAGCTGTAGTGTTTAGGTGACAAGCGACCTGCTCAAATATGATACTGTTGACAATATTGCACGCCCGTGAAAATTATATATAAATAAGACTTAAGCGTATTATCTGCTTTCATGTGAAATTTTACCAACCTGTGAGCTGTAGTGTTTAGGTGACAAGCGACCTGCTCAAATATAATACTGTTGACAATATTGTACGCCCGTGAAAATTACATATAAATAAGACTTAAGCGTATTATCTGCTTTCATGTGAAATTTTACCAACCTGTGAGCTGTAGTGTTTAGGTGACAAGCGACCTGCTCAAATATGATACTGTTGACAATATTGTACGCCCGTGAAAATTCCATATAAATAAGACTTAAGCGTATTATCTGCTTTCATGTGAAATTTTACCAACCTGTGAGCTGTAGTGTTTAGGTGACAAGCGACCTGCTCAAATATGATACTGTTGAAAATATTGTACGCCCGTGAAAATTATATATAAATAAGACTTAAGCGTATTATCTGCTTTCATGTCAGATTTTACCAACCTGTGAGCTGTAGTGTTTAGGTGACAAGCGACCTGCTCAAATATGATACTGTTGACAATATTGTACGCCCGTGAAAATTATATATAAATAAGACTTAAGCGTATTATCTGCTTTCATGTGAGATTTTACCAACCTGTGAGCTGTAGTGTTTAGGTGACAAGCGACCTGCTCAAATATGATACTGTTGACAATATTGTACGCCCGTGAAAATTATATATAAATAAGACTTAAGCGTATTATCTGCTTTCATGTGAAATTTTACCAACCTGTGAGCTGTAGTGTTTAGGTGACAAGCGACCTGCTCAAATATGATACTGTTGACAATATTGTACGTATATTGTATTGTATAGGAGACTAGAAGCATATAATTTGGCGAAAAAAAACCCAAGTAAGGTCATAGAGAATAGTTAAAAAAAAGTGAACAATTATATTTTGCATTGCACAGCATTGGATATTAAATAACATACCCCCAAAAAATCTCTGCATTATGCGTTCTGTAAAAAATTGCCCTACGTGCCAAACTGCTGTGTCAAGTAAACATTTTCAAATGCACTGTCGTACTTGTGTGCCGGGAAAACAAATATGTGCGACCAAACTGTGCTCTAAGTGTGGAAAAGATATTTCTATTGCCAACTTCAAGCGACACCAGCTTACTTGCAAAAGCACTGGAACATCTCTACCGCAACCTTCCAAGCGAAAGGTAGAAGTAACCTCCCTCGATGCATCGCCACCTGCCAAACGCGTCAAGCTGGCGAAGAAAGCAGACCGATTTGCGTTTGAGCATTTATTAGAAGACTTTAACATAACATCAAACAGCTTCTGCGATGTGCGTAGTTTTCTGGAGAGCGAGCGAGCTAAGATAATATCCATCCTCAACGATGCATTGGCTACACACTCCACTAAATTCTATGCTGTGCTATGCTGCAAGTATAAGAAACCGTCTGATGAAATATATAAATTCTTCCATGCCACAAAAGCAAAAACACTGCATCAGGTAGATGTCACTGACCTCGACAGCATCTACGACAAGTTTGTCGAGGAGCTTGTGGCAAAGCACGAGGAGCATCAGGCTGAAGGCTCGGGCGGTTCGCTGTGTGGCGACCCCCACGAACTTTGTCTCAAACTTAACAAATTCCTGCCACTGGCAGGGTCTAGCTATATTGCCCTGCCACCCGAGGTTGAAGCAAGGAAAGCTGTTCTCAATATTCAGAACAAAGACACCAAATGCTTCCTCTGGTCGGTGCTGGCAGCATTGCACCCTGTTCACTGGAAAAACCACTCGTACCGTGTTAACCACTACACGCAGTATGAGTCGGAACTGGAGGATGCAATGGCCGGGATTGCCTACCCTGTAGAAGTCTCGCATATTCGCAAGTTTGAGGTTCGTGCTCGTGACTTGTTGGGCCTGCAATTAGCCATCAATGTTTACGGTCTCACCGAGAACAAACATGAGGTCCACCCCATCCGGGTGAGCAACGTGAGCAACAACAACGAGGCACGAGAAATCAACCTCCTGCTCATCAAGGACGAAACCCATCACCATTACACCCTTATCCGTTCCCTCTCTCGGCTTGTTTCGAGCCAACGGAGCAGTGATAGTCACCATGTCGAGGTGTGTCGCAGGTGCCTGTCCACTTTCGACAACCAAAAACAATATAAATTCAAACACTCTCGAGGACCCAACATTGCTGCTGAGAAGCTAGCTCGCCACATGCTCTACTGTGGTACCAACAAGCCTGCACGAACTATCCTGCCCGAACCTGGTGCAGTAAAGTGTTTTCGCATGCACAGTGCTATGGTGAAGCATCCTGCCTATATTGTAGCAGACTTCGAGGCCTTTCTTCAACCTCTGTCTAACTGCCATCCCAACCCCGAAACATCCTCTACTATTCCTTTCCAAATCCACGAGGCCTCGAGTTACTCCTATGTTGTGGTGTGGCGAGACCAATATATTGCCTCCGAGCCCTATGTGTATCGCGGTCCCGACCCGGTCAAACACTTCCTGGAGAGAATGCAGCAGGAAGGCATCAAGATAGGGAAGGTGCTGTTGGCCCCCAAGCCCATGCTGCCTCTGTCTCCGGAAGACAAGCATCAGCACGAAATAGCTCTAAATTGTCCTGTTTGCAACTCAGTCTTCAATGACGATAACAAAAAGGTCCACCACCATGACCATTATGGGACCGGAAGCTACATTGGCTCGTGGTGCAACAGGTGTAACTCGAGAGCCAGGGACCCGCGCTTCATACCGGTCTTTTTTCACAATGGCTCGGGATATGATTTCCATCACTTGGTCACACATCTAGGGTACGACAATGCAAGAATCAATGTCCTGGCACAAAACGAGGAGCGTTATATTAGCGTCAGCAAGTGGGTGCCGATCCCCAACTCAAAAAACAGGAGCATCGAGCTTCGGTTCCTCGACTCTCTGAGGTTCCTCCAGGCAAGCCTGGATGCTCTTGCTGGGAAGCTCAGAGACGACCAACTAGCCATTACCACATCAAGTTTCCCGAACTTAGATGTCGCACTCATCAGACGTAAAGGGGTCTACCCCTACGAATACGTCACCGACCCTTCCAAGTTCGAAGAAGAGTTGCTGCCTCCCCAGGATAAGTTCTACAGCCAGTTGAGAGGTTCAGGTATTACCGACGAGGAGTACAAGCATGCTCAGTCTATGTGGGTCAAGTTGGGTTGCCGAACTTTTGGTGATTACCACGATGCATACCTGAAGCTTGATGTGACGCTTCTTGCCGATGTGTTCCAGGCGTTTCGGGCGACTGCGATAAACATTTACAACCTGGACCCTGTATATTTTTACAGCCTTCCTGGACTGGCATGGTCGGCCATGCTCCTGCTGACTAAAATTAAACTTTCACTTATCTCCGATATTAATATCATGCTTTTCATCGAGAGAGCTATCCGGGGCGGCATGGTCCAAGTGTCGCAACGCTTCGCACACGCCAACAATCACCACATGGCCACTGGTTACGACCCCTCCCAACCATCAAGCTACATCATGTACACTGATGTGAATAATCTTTACGGGCACTCCATGATGCAGCCACTCCCAACAGGACAGTTTGAGTGGGTTGATCCTTTATACCACGACATCGAAAAAGAGTGCGACGAGTTTGGGTTTTTTGCCGAGGTGGACCTTGACTTCCCCGAGAAGCTGCAGGATACATTCTGTGACCTTTCGCCTGCTCCGGAATTCAAGTGTCCACCTGGCTCGGATCAACCGAAGCTCGTCATGGTCTTGGAGCCCAAAAAGCGTTATGTGCTACACTACCGGAACCTCCAGTGGTTAATGCAGCAAGGGGTCTCGGTCAAAGCAGTTTACAGCGTGCTCTTGTTCAGGCAGTCTCCATGGTTGAAGCCGTACATCGAACTGAACACCAAACATCGCACTGCTGCCACTTCGGAACTTGATCGCGATTTTTTCAAATTAATGAACAATGCGGTATTTGGGAAGACCATGAAGAATGTGCGAAATCGCGTTGATGTGAGGTTGGTGACGAAGAAAACACAGTGTCGTCGACTTGTTGCAAGCCCGCTGTTTAGGTCTCGAACAATTTACAGATGTCTCTGATTCACATGAACCGGGGCGAGGTGCTACTCAACAAGCCCATCTATGTGGGAGCTGCAGTTTTGGATCTGAGCAAGTTGTGCATGTTCGAGACATATTACGACATACTACGTGCACACTACAACCACAATATCTCGCTCCTCTACACAGACACAGACAGCTTGGTGTACCATGTTCGCACGGCCGATGCGTATGGTGATATAGCCAAAGTTCCAGCTCTTGTCAAGCTCTTCGACAAAAAATACCCGGCAAACTCAAGGACGAGAAAGACGGGAATGTGATTGTGGACTTTGCTGGACTTCGTGCCAAAACCTATGCGATCCGGGCTGAGGGTTCTGTAACAAAAAAGGCAAAGGGTGTAAGCAGGCAAGTGGTTCGGGAGCACCTCAAGTTTGAGGATTACCTCGAGTGCCTCAGAACAAAATCGCCCATTCTACAAAAAGAGCATCGTATCCAAAGCGTCGATCATGTGCTTACAACTAATATTGTCAGGAAAGTTGCTCTGGATGCACACGACGACAAGAGGTGTATTCTTGAATGTGGGGTCCATACACTTCCGTGGGGCCACTATCGCCTCCAAACTAGTAAGGCCTGCCCAGAGTGTAACAAAAAGTAATAGGCAATGCAAAATGAAAAAAAAAAACAATTTTAATTTACTTCCACTTCCTCGATTACATGCATGCATGGCATAGTAAAATTAAACTTCTGGAAATTGCTAATTGCAATTTGTACTTATATATATATAAAATTCCACATTTCTTATTGTGTGCTATTTTTTTTTTATTTATTTAAAACTGTTCAGTCACTCTTTCATTCTTGACGTCATACACAAATGTTTTCTCTGCAATAAGAATGACACTGCACAGAGTATCTGCAGGCAAGGCGTCGTGGAACTCGCATACAATCTTGATGTTGGTACGATCGTTAACAACCACCTGTTTTCTTTTAGATGTGTTGATGACAAACATGGGTCTGCGAGCTATGAACTCGTTGGGGTTGTAGTACACGTCCATATTGCCGGAGGTCACTCTCTTGTAAGCTGTGTACGCCTCGTAAAGTTTCAGGTAATCGTTGTTCGTAATGTTTAAGTTATAATTCTCGCGTGGAAAAACTTCATTCCTTCCATTTTTGAAGTAAACATTCTTAATTTTGCAATTATCAAACTGGCTAGAATCTTTCTCTTGGTTATTATCTTTCCCCGTCTGGAAGAGCACGACCGCAAACTCAGGCATATCGTACCGGATGCTGTTGAACTGCGTAGTAACATCAAATTCAAAATGGCTGCCAGAAGCAGGTTTCTGCACACACTGGTAACCATAAAATTGGATGGGTACTTGGGGGTTCTTCAAAATGTCAGCTTTGTACTTGAGACCGTAGTTAGATTCGTATTCCACCACAGGCATGCGCAGCTCCATGAACTGGATGACGCACTTGGCTGCGTCGGGTAGTGTGTTGGCAAGTGCTGCACCGTCTGCACCCAAGGTGCTGTAACGCATCAGCACATCGTTGTCGTTGGCGCTTCTGCGAAAAGTGACGCGCAAGCCACCCTTCCACATAATCTCCGTGTAGTCGGAGAAAAAGCCTGGAAGCAAGCGCATGGGAAACAGTACTGTGTGGCTTCGAGTTTTGATTTTTGTACCTGCTTCGAATCCCCCTGCCTGGTAGTATGCTGCATCGGTCTTGGAGAGCTTCAGTGTTCCCACAGCTGTAGAAGTAATCCCGGGGTAGTCAACCCTATCGATAACGGTGCCATGCTTTCTAACTTCCACTTGCGAGAACAGATGCGGTACAAAATTGTCCACAAGTTTTAAATTTGCATTGGCGTTAAATGTTTCGCCGTTGTCTCTCTTCACCACATCAAACTTGATATACAAATCAGCTCTGTGAGGGTGAATGAACCCATCCCCGACGTCCACATCGTATTCAATCTCCCTGTTCGGTTCGTTCAAATTGGCGAACGTGCGACGATTGGGTGGGAAGGACTGCAACTCGTAACTTTCGATTTGCTCCATGATTGTTATTTATTATACGTTAATCTCCACGACGGCGGTGGTAGTAGCTCCGGCAAAATTCACCACCTCCCCCTTCTCGTTTGTCACTGCCAATTCTATGTTGTCTATGCGATTACGAGATATGGGGAAGTATATCGGTGGTGAGGGTGTGTATATAATCGGTTCCATGAATTCAGAGTTTGGTTTGAACGTAGCGATGATACCTGTCTGCTTGTGGCTGCCTGGGATGCCATCCGAGGATGGCATGATCATGCCTTCTGCCACGTTGCAATGTATGTTCAGAGTCTCGATGGCTAGAAATTTAGGAATGTTGGCACCGATGTGCTTGATGCCAGGTTCGAGCTTTGTGTTGTTCTCGAATCCCAGAAGCTCTCCAACAGTGCCTAGGTCTACTGTTTCCGTAGCAGACACAATTTCAACTCTGTGAGTTACAGAATTTTGAGATAGCAGTATATTTCTTGGCAATTGGGCTTGCAAGGTAGACAGGTTGTACTGTCCTGGCGTGATAACTATTTTTTCATTTCCAACAGTAATTTTGTTATTGTGCTCCGTGACTTTGGGTATCAGGTACATGCTGTAGAATGCACGAAGAGCAATAGATTTAGGATAGATGATGTCGTCATGCAACGCGAGTTTCAAGACCGAAGTCTCGCTGGTGAGATGGAACACTCCCATGGTGTTTTAGGTACCACAATGCTTTCTGAAAATGCTCCACTGAGGGGTTATTTATTTTAGACATGTATGCGAGAACGGAAAGGCATAGGTGGCCGCAGTTAACATCGGTGAAACCCTGGATGCGTTCGTCATTGTAGTAGAGGTTGGCAACACTGAGATACTTCACCAACCTGGCAGGCGGTGTGCCACCGAACGAATCGAAAACAAATGCTTTGTCATCGTCAATTTTGAGGTAGCATATCCAATGTGTACCAGGATTTTTGTAACTGTCCAGGTTGACCACGCCATACTCCTTTTTCTTCACAGCAGAGGGTAGAGAATCGGACATGAAAACACCCCTAAAGTTCCTTATTCCCAACAGTTCGATCAGAGATTCAATATCGAAGTTGGACAGGGCTTCTTCTTTTTTTTATATTTCTTCAAAGCATCGAGGTTGTTTTTTCGCTTTTTGGTCACACCTTTCCCCTTCTTTTCCATAGCCAGGTTGTGACGTTTCTGTTCTTCCAGCTCGGCCTTGTTCTTTTTTGCATCGATGACGGTTTTGGCAATGGCAGCACTGCCTCCTGCCAAGCTGCCCACTGCACCCAAAGCTGCCAAGATGGCCGGAATGCTGAATATGAAACCTCCAATCTTCTGCTGCTTCCGCGAATGCTGCAACTTTTTCAATTGTGGAGTGCTGAGCAGCAATTTCATTCCGTGTCCTTTAGACAAGCATGAACGTTTCTTCTCGCGTTGTTTCTTGGTGAGTAACCCATCGAGGGCACCCAGCGTTTTCAGATTCGAATATGGTATCTGGTACACGACGCCCTTGGCCTTCATGATGTAATTTTTTTTTTACGGTATGTTATTTTATATATGTTCAGAGATTTTTTGTTTTCCCTCCCGTGTAATTTTTTTACGGTATGTTATTTATATATACTACGCAGCTATTAAACAAATTCGATTATGTGCTTTGTTTTCTTACCAAGAAGTTCTTTTGTCCCCTTGTACACGATTCGAGTTGTGTTCTCGATTAAAATGGATAGCTTCTCGTCGGATAACATGCTAGCGTATCGATCTGGTAAAAATAGACTGTATTTTCCGTTGAGCAACAGACGTAGTTTAGGACCAAACTGGGTTGCAACAATTGAACCAGATGTTATTGCATAAGGTTTGTCCACTTCCAATTCCTGAATTTTTATATATTCGACTGACAAATTTAGCATTTGTTTTAATGCCTGGACGTCACTAATTTTTTCACTCATATCGAAGAAATATTTTTTTTGGTCTCGTAGATTTTTTACAGTGTGTTATTTATAGAAAAAAATTTCGGCATTGCCTAATGCGATCAAGTGATCGATGATCCTGCTGGTTTCAGCATTTGAAGCATACCAGTCGTCTGTATATCGTCTCCTCCCCTGTCTCCACTCGTGAAGTTCGTCCATCTTATCAGCCAATTTTTCATCAGCAGCCCGAAAAAGAGCATAGGGAGAAGAAGAAGATTTTACACCGCTTATTTTTCTCAGATGATCCAGAAGTAGCATTTCACAGGGCAAGCGAAATTGTGGTGTTATTTTAACTAAATCAATAAGCTTTTTAACATCCTCGTGACTATCGTCGAAAGTAAATGTAAATATTTTGTATAACACTTCTGTTGGTAAGTCTGTTATATGCGTAGACATTTTTTTACTGTATGTTATTTAATTACAGCCCCCACCCCAATTTTCGTTTTGTGTTCATGGCAATGGTCGTACCCAATGCTGCAACCCGTTCACCCAGCGAGGCGTCTCTGCTAACAAGTCTCCCGAACGCGGCATGCTCCAACATTCTGTCTGCATCGTGACGCGCGTCGAGATCAGTGTGAGTATTGTAAGCAATGTCGTGATCCTTGCATGCAGCATCCAGCAGATTTACCCCCTTGTCTCCTCTCTCCAGTCGTCGTTCGAGTTTGGTACCCGGTCCGCAGTACTGGTAACCTGGCAGGTGCATCTCGAAGGGTAGCTTGTTGATGATGTCGTTCACGAGACCTCGACCCTCGGCCACATTCCAGAATTTGGGAGGCAGGGTGTTGATGATTTTGATAAGGTAACCTATACCTTTGTTGTCGTTGACAATGAAGTTGCTAAGCTTGGTGCTAATCATGTCCATGATGCCCACCTTCTCGTTGTGAAAGTTGCGATTGCCTGCATTTTCTTCGCCTGCGATAACCAGCAATCGATCTACAAGCTTTCTTACGTCGTCTACCCAAACAAACTCTTTAGGTAGGGTATTGTAGAGTTTGGCACCGCTGCCAGTTTTAATTTGGTTCCATATTGGCTTGATGAGGTTCCTGTATTTTTCTCCACTGCTTGATTTTACGCGATTCTGTGTTGCATCGTTGTTTTGGTACAGGGCATCCGTCATGATTAAAATTTCTGTGTAACTTTGGTAATCCTCGTCTGTATAATCTTTAGGTTGCTTTTTGGTGATAAGTTCCCACAGGCCCACAGTGCCAGGATACCTAGTCCAGCTGTTCTTCTCGCCCAAATTAATTTTCACGTCGTCACCTTCGAACGTGACTTTCGATTTCCCAATTTTCCAAACCACACCCTCGTTAGGTTCCACAGAGGGGTACAATCCAAACACCTCGTCCTTTTCAAATTTCCCGGTGCTCAGGTAATCTCTCGCCAACGGACCTAATTCAACTACCTTGTCCGAAGAGGTACTGCCTAGAACCTGACGTCTCAGAGGTGCAGCTCCAAGTTCGAACGGGGTAGTGTGAATACTGGATATCGGTGTAGGCACAGCATAATTTCGAGCAGCAAGTGGCACGAGCTCGTTGATTAAATCTTTGTTTTGCTCGGTAACATCTTTGATGTCTTTACCTAGTCCACTTATAGCATCGATGATAGGTTGGTCCTGTCGCTTTTTCTCTTCGTAAATTCCGCGATTCTCTGATTTCCAACCCCTGAAGCGTTTGGCCAGGTAGTCGCGCAGCTTCAAGTTGTCGTCTGCGAGTTTGCGTTTCATTATTTGTTATTTATAATACGTCAAGACGTTTCTTGTAACGTCGCAACGTTTAGAAAGTTGTTTATTTTGTTTCTGTATTTTCCGTCATTGGGTTTCCTCGTCATGTCTATCGTGGCGAATCCGAAATCATCTTGATTCCAGCATGAAGAGCAAAATTTGGAAAACTGATTGTAGTTCATGTCCCCGCCTACATAATCATCGTAAGCATGTTTTAAATTGGTGTGGTCTTGACGAAACAAGCAAATAAAATTAGCGTTGTCTCGGAGAAGCTGCTTGGGAATTTTGGAGAAGGTCTGAGCAAGGTAGAAGCAGTCCATGCCTCTGTGCCGCCCCTGTGTAAAAAAATTGCGAATCTCGTTCTGGTTCTCCAGGATGACATCGTCGAAAACCACCACCGAATTTTCATGGCAGCAGTCTAGTGGCATTACTTCGGAGGCAAAAGTAGCTATGCTCAGCCCTTCGTACAGTTTTGTCAGCTGTTGATATTTTGCTTGCTCCAAACTTTTGGAAAAAACATACAAGTGCCTGTTCTTCCAATCTAACCAGTCGGGAGCAAGAAGAAAATTATCAATAAGTAAAGTTGTTTTCCCACACCCTGAAGGTCCGACAATAAGGCTGCGAATGTTGTCCGGCAACAATTCGCCGTTTTTCCTAGCCTGACACTCCGAGGGAAAATCTGGCAGTCGTCTCACCACATCCCAAGCACCTGTTACACAATCACTTCGTTTGCGTCGATCCAACTTTTTTCCTCGAGTCCCAACCATTTCACCAACAGTTTGTCACCTTTTCTACGTAATACTTTTTCGATAAGATACGTATTGGGGTATTTTGTTTTGGAGAGTTCCTCCTCGTAGAATCGCCCTTTCAAAATTTCGTCGCGATTATCTTTTATTATATACGTGTGACGGTTACCGGGTAACAATCGAGCAACGGTGAAAAGTTCTGTACTCCAGTTTTTGGTAAAGCATTTTTCAAACATGCGCTTAAATTTACTAATTCTTACTTGGTCTCCAATTTTGAATTTCGGTTTTTTGTTAGTGGGCCGGTACTTGGGGCAATAAACAGTAGAGATCAGTCGTACCTCATCAGACTTGCTGACATCGGCAGGCTTCATGCGTATCGTGCTATCCAAACTATGATTATAGTCGTTTACGAGTTCCGGAAGTACGTCTACCCACTTGTGGTTACCTTGAAGCGTAAATCGTTTCCACATGCGTGTTTTGAGAGTACGGTTAAAACGTTCTACTACGCTGGCTTTGATGTGACTGAAAGTCGAGTAATGTTGAATATTTTGCTTCTGAACAAACTGTTGAAATATCGAGTTGTAAAATTCTTTTCCGTTATCCGTTTGAAGAAATCGAGGTCGCCTGCCACTTTCATTGAAAATAGTTTTGAATGCTTCCATTACGCACACACCTGTTTTAGCCTTGAGGGGCAAAGCCCACGCAAATTTTGAAAATGTATCTATAACAGTAAGAAGATACTTGCATCCTTTATTGATTTTATGTAAATTTTTTAGGTTGCCGCTACTCATTTCCACAAGGTCAGCCTGCCAAAGGTCATCCACGCCTTTGGTCACCACCGCCAGTTGTTTGTAGTTTCGTCGTGCAGGTTTATGAAGCTCGTTCACGATACCCTGCCTAGACATGGCGCGAAAATAAGAATATAGCCTGGATGGGATTTCTGGCTGCAGACAATGCTGGGTTTTCTATGTACAGCTTGTCACCTATTTCTATGTCGATAATTTGAGTGGCATCTTCGGCATAGGCAGTCTCGCGACTTTCGGGGTGTGTGAAATCGACCAGCTCAACTCCTCTTATTTTAGGCTCATCGCCAATGTTCGTCACGGTCATGGTTGGGTAGTGGGTTGCGTGAGGCAAAGACCAGTAGGAAACCTTGACGAACTGAAGTGTGCCAGCGAGGAAAAATTGATGATAGGCTTTTGCAGGAGTCAACATGTAGAGTTTGTAACCTGGATTGAAAGGGGAGGAGAACTCTCTGTTTGGTATGCTGTACAGTTCGATGACAATCGTAGACTTGAGATTGTCGATGCTGGTATTTAGAGTGTTTACGTTGGTTCGAACCTCAGTTTCCACATCCTCCAATCTGCCATTCACCGATTCCAGGTGTTCCTCGATAGCATGAACAACAGTGTCGTAGTTTGGTTTGATCTTCACATCGACAATAAGACTTTTAAATTTTTCATTTAAGTCATGTAGTTGGGTGCTGAAATTAGCTATAGTCGATTCCTGACTTGCCTCGATACTCCCAATTTGCTCTTTCACGCTGGCAATAATCTGCTGCAGGCTTTCTACAAGCGTCAACTTGGAGCTCTGTATTACAAGGTCGTGGACCTGGGTTCTAATTTCCGCAAACAATTCATGCAGCTCGGTGATGTTCTGGTTGGTAGGTAAAGTCGCGACAGACCCCCGTATCGATTCAATTTCGGATTGGATGTTTTTGATGTCGTCGGATTTGAGTATTCGGTTGAGAGTTCTCTTCACGCTTTTCAGTTCCTGAGAAGTAGGCAGGGTGGCCACCGTGTTTTGGAGCGATTCCAAAGCTTTTTTTACCGCGTCCAACTCGGAGGCATCGGCAGCAGCACGTATGCCTTCTTGCAGTTGCGTTATGTCATCCTGGGTGGGGGTAGATTGTTGCAGGGTTTCCAACTTAGTCTGTATGTCGTCGATCAAGTGATGGAAATGAGACAACTCGGATTCTGCATTCAGATTTTCCAGTTTGGCGATTTGCTGTTGGACGTTGGCCAGTGTATCCCTGATGCCCGGCAGTTTGGTTTCCAGCTCATCGTGAACGTTCGCCAGATCATTTCTAATGGCAGCAAGAGCATCCTCAATATGGGTTATGGTGCCTTGCAGCTTCCCGAAATCCTCGTAGGTCTCAAGTTGGAGTTTGATGTTGGCCACGCTACGGGCAATGGCGTTCAGTTCGCTTGACGACGGTAGATTGTTGATAAAATCCTCCAGCGTTTGGAGTTTAATTTTTACTTCGTTGATGGCCGCATGCAAAGCATCCGTTTGAAGCTCAGCCTTGATGCTTTCCAACGTAGGGATTTCGAAAGATTGAAACTGTTCGCGCAATTTAGCAATACTAGCGTTCACGCGATCGTAGTCGCCTTGTGTTTTAATGCTTTGGATGATAGTTTGCAGTTCGGTCTGGATGTTGCTTGTTTGATCCTGCAAGCGTTGTTTCAGCTGTTCAACGTCTGAGGTTTGCGTTTGTTGCAGCTTCAGAAGTTCGTTCTGCAGATTGCCCACACTCAGTGCCAGCTTGTCGAGATTGTCTATCGACGCGAGGTCGGTGTATTTTTGCAGCAGCGATTTTAGCTCTGCATCAATCTTGAGTACAGGGTCCAAGCACTGAGACTGCAAGCTGGCTATCTCGGACTGGAGGCTGGAGTTGAGTGTGGACTGGAGGGCCTGCAGATCGCTTCGCAGCTTCTTGACCCTGACGTCGAGCATGAGAAGCTCGTCGCCATGGTCGTCGCGTTTTGTATGGCCAAAAATATCGTTAGGCATTATTGTTCTTTATTATAGGATAGCTAATTTTCATTTCTATGAAAAGAGGGATGAGTTTGTCGTAGTCGTCCAAGAGCTCTATGTACAGGCGATCGCCAGCAGATACATCGTACGTGGTGGTACTGTTCATCCTATCGTGTTTGATGCGATAGATGTTCTTGCCGGAGGAAATTTTGGCCTCTCCTTTATTCTCGGGATTCATGTCAAACTGCAGTTTGCCGGAGATGGGGAATTAGTAATAATTCAAGTTGTTGTTGAATATGTAGAAAGTCTTGCCCACATCCTCGTCGTACTGGGTCAGGATGCTATTCAAGTGTATAATCAACAAACCGTTGAGTTTAGATAATAGGGAGGGTAACAGGTCCCAGCTTGCAGGTGGCGACGGTGCGCTTTGGGCGGATGCCTCCATAGCCTGCTTCCTGAAGCCAAACAGGTTCATAGGCATTGTTATTTTATTTTATATTTAGCGATTCGTTTCGAGCAAGCCAATTTCAGCGAGTTTAGTGTTTTGTAGAGCGAGTTGGCAACACTGCCAGTGAGGTTAACATACATTATCAAAAGCACATCGTGAAAAGCTACGTTTTGTTCGGGCACACGTACACTCACACACACACAAGAAGCTAAAAAAATTATACACCGTGAAAAGCTACGACAAGTTGGAAACACTGCTAGTAGGAAACACTGCTAGTGAGGTTAACATACACCGTGAAAGGTTACGTCTCGCCCGGGCACATGTACACACACACACACACACACACACACACACACACACACACACAAAAAAAAAAGCTAAAAATTATACACCGTGAAAGGCTACGACGAGTTGGAAACACTGCTGGTGGGGTTAACATACACCATAAAAGGCTACGCCTTGCCCCGAGTTGGCAACACTGCTTGTGAGATTAACATACACCGTGAAAGGCTTCAAAATATCATATAGTGGAATTTTTGTAGAGTGGGTTGGCAACACCGACAAGCCTCAAATGATGATTCGAGCCTCAAATGATGATTTCGAGCCTCGTCAGTGTTGCCAATTTCTATTTGTAGGTTAGCTTAGCCAGTGAAAGATCATATAGTGGAATTTTCTTCGGATGGGTTGGCAAAACCCAAGTCTCAAAGAAGGAACATCCAATAGAGTTGCCAAATGTAAAAAGGGGACAATAGGTCCCCCTCATAAAAAGCTACAGTAAAAGCCCACAGGTCGCCAACACTAGGCCCCCAACAGTGTTGCCAAACATAAAGGGTACATGGGCCCCTCAGGCCCTTTAATGAAAATTTACAGTGAAAAACCCAGTAGGTTGACAACACTGTCAGAAAATCTACGGCAGTGTTGCCAGATGTAAACAGAGGGCAATGGACCCCCCTCATAAAAGGCTACAGTAAGGGCCCACAGTGTTGCCAACTCTGTCCTCAAAATATACATCATAAAAAACTACGACAAGGGCCCACAGAGTTTGCAACACTGGGCGCACATAGGTCCCTCATAAAAAGCTACAGTAATAGGCCACAGTGTTGCCAACTCTGTGCCCTCAAAATATACATCATAAAAGGCTACGACGAGCCTCAAATAATGATTCGAGCCTCAAAAAAAGATTCAGAACTCTCATGTACGCTGAGGCTAGTGGGGTTAACATACACCGTAAAAGGCTACGCCTCGCCCGAACACATGTACACTCACACACAAAAAAAAAAGCTAAAAAATTATACACCGTGAAAGGCTACGCCGAGTTGGAAACACTGCTGGTGAGGTTAACATACACCGTGAAAGGCTACGCCTCGCCCGAGTTGGCAACACTGCTTGTGAGGTTAACATACACCGTGAAAGGCTTCAAAATATCAGTTGGTGAAATTTTCGTGGGGTGAGTTGGCAACACTGAGCCCCACATGATGATTCGAGCCCCAAATGAGGGCTTAGAACCGGGTATAGTGTACTACTGCGTCAGTTTTGCTTATGAGGTATAAAAACTGCGTAAAAGCAAGCAGAAGCTATTTTGAGAAGTATTTGTGAAGCATTGTGTCAGAGAAGACATCAAGTTGTGATTATTGGCCGTGAGTTTCAGACAAATAACTCAAGAGAAGCTATAATTAAGGTAAATGATTTTTATTATGTAGCGTGTTTTTAAATAATATGTAAATGCTAATATTGAAACGAAGAAAACGTCAATACAAACCAAAAAGAATATGCGTAATGTGAACAAGTACTACAACTATATTTCTATTTTTCAGATGCTTCTAATTTTGTATGTGTGACTGAAAGGGACCATTAGTGAAAGATGGCGTCTTCAACCTCCACAAACAAGGCTAACCACACTACGGTGAGTACCTCGCAAGAGATTTTACCATTGGAATGTATATTTCTCCACTAGTTTTTTGAAATAATATATAAATCCAGAAAACAAAGAAACGAAAAAGTAAATACAGAAATGAATATGCGTAATATAAACAAGTACTACAACTATGTTTCTATTTTTCAGGTGTTTTTATTTGTGTACCTGTGAGTGGAAGGATCTATTGCTGGAAATAACGTCAACGAAGTAACCGACAAGGGCATGAGTAACATGATTTCAGATGTTATCCATAAGGATTCTGTGTTGGAGATTTTGAAGAGGTATACACCTAGCAAGTATATTATATGCAGGGGTTGTTATCTAAATGTAGGCAACCATTTTTATGAGTGCGAGTGCGTATGCTGTAAAGATGAATTTCTGATTTCCGAATGTTTTTCTATTTGCCAAGGGGAAAGCCGTTTGTATGAATGCCAGCATTGTGTTGAGTGGATGTGCGAGAGAATCCAGTGTTACTTGCAGGATCAGGACAATACAAAACATATTTTTGATTTTTATATTACTAACCATGAGGATGTTGCAGATGCTTTGACGGCACACGAGGTACAGACAGAATACAAAGCTTTTTATAGTGTGTTATGTGAAATTTCAAACAATATCGAACTAGTGAAAACTTTTATAGATTCTATACGCTCAGCAGAGCTTACTTATGGTAGCACAGGATTTTTGTGAGAGTTGAATAAAGAGAGACTGACTAATAACAGCGAAAATGGTGCAATACATTATTGATGTACAAGGATTTATTTATAACAGAAAATTTATATTGCGTGAGATTTGTGTGAGTTCTAGAAAAGTTACACTTATATCCATTTCAGGACAAATGATGCTAAAACTCTCAAATTTACTGTCAACTCTTCAACTACTAGCAAAGTTTTAGTATTATATGTCCGTAATTAGATATAGTGTAACTTGTTATGCGTGACAAACACAAAATCTTCAACATATTGTACTATGTTACCTCAATTTTGAAAGCTAACTGAACTCTAGCGTTTCGAATTACATATAGTAAAGACCTCTATAGTGGTGGTAAAATACATCCAGTCTGTAAAATTTTGGAAATGCTGTCTCCTTCTCTGTCGACCCAGACCAAAAGTGTTCTCAAACGATATTTCTTAACATAACTAACTTTTCAAGAAAAGAATACCTTGTGCTCAGATAGCTTAGTTGGTATAGCATTAGGGTTTTAACCTATCTGTCCAGGGTTCGAGTCCCTGTCTGGGCGGTTACCATTTTTTAAATTTTATCATTGGATCTTGTGCAGCCTAAATATAAAATATGTTTACAGTCTAAGAGATTATAATTTTTCTTCAAATTTAATTAGTTATAAGCAATGTAAGTTAATTTGGGAGTTGGCCAAATTGGTTCCTCATACAAGAAGAAATGACCAAATTGACCCTAGCGCCTATGACCCTACTTGGGTTCATCCACCAAGACATCTGCTTCGAGTCTCCGATGTCTTGGTGGAGCCCATTCAGGTTTTACCGCCCACAAGTGCGTTCCTTCGCCGATCCAGCGAAGGTAAGAATTATGAAGAGCGACCCTCTATATATAACCTCAGCTCACTGTTGGTCACTCCTTGACCTAGTTATTTTCATGCAATCACCTACGTTTAGTGAATTTTGCCTTCTTTCTGTTTGATCTGTTAAATAATCCAGTCAATATAAATATACTTACATAGAATAATCTGGTTTTGTATAAGTTTAACATATAATCCTAATATAGTTTGATTCTCAGAAATATAGTTCCCGCTATATTTATATAAATCGAAGTCTAGTTAGTGTTAGTCTGTAAATATTGGATATGTAAAAGGCAAACTGAATTTTAGTTATAATCCAGAAATTGTCGATAATTTCCGTTCCTTTTGTAGCACTAGTTGCATATTTTTAAAACTTTTTATTGATAGCAAACCAAAATGCAGTCTATCCGAGGTACCCACCAAATGAACAACATAAAACCAGAAACCAGATTCATCATCGTTGCCAACATGGATATCATTATTCGAGGTACTTCACAAACACTGAATTGATTTTGAAACATGAAAAAATTACATTGTCCTAAATAGAGAAGAGTACCCATCATGCGTGTACAAATCAGATGCGATCTTCGACACTTACAAAAACAGATTCCCCACACAAGAAGACAGGTTCAGATCTATAAACATTATAGAAGAACTTTACTTCACCTTCGAGGGCAGTGGAGAAAACATAAAAGTGGAAATCACCAACATCTCTGGTGGAGTCACCCTCAACTTTAACCAATGGCAAAAATTTCTCTCTTACTACAAATCCCTCATGGAAGAATTTCAGCATCGGCTAAATCGTAATCCCTATGTGACTTTTGTTCCTTGGTAGAGTATTTTTCATATATGTAAATTTGATATATTCTATATTTGTATATTAAATAAAAATAAACTTAAAAAACTTAACTTGAGTGTTTTATTTGAATCCAAAATATATATGTAATCTAATGAAAATGATTTAAACTTTATAAATATTATTTCTAAACAGTCACAATTCAACATATAAGTTGTTCTTGCAGGGTAATAAGGCTCTGGCGTGTGGGCCTATGCCTCCTACAATCCTCTGTAAGATTCGTGTTGTCCTGTGAGTAATCAATATACATAGTAAGCCTAAGCTTTAAGGTTCAATCAGTGGATTTTAGTCCTCATAGACATACAGTGATTGTAGTTAAAATACGGCTCGTATAACTCCTGGTATTAAGTCAATCACTCAAAAAAAAACGGTAATACTTGAAAATACCTTGAATGCAGGCTTTAAAACTAAATAACAACATAGAAAACATTTCTTTTTCACAAATCTTTATTATTTGCACTAAAATACATTACACCTTAATATTTTTATTATTGTACCAACATACAAGTCTTTGAACATTTCTGAATGCGCAACCTTGTTCAGCTGGGGGAGAAGTATCACAATGATACTTGCACAATCCTCCTTGAAACATATACAAATTCTTAAGGGATGGACAGTTTACAGTTTGTAAATCAACAATGTTATCAATATTAAACAAATCTTTGATAATTTGGGATTTTCCTTTGCAGAAAAATGTACCACCTTGACAGTTCAAGTTCCTAACTGCCCTCCGGACATAGTATATTTCACATCCACAAGGAATATCATACATTAATGCATGGAGATTGTCTTTAACCCAGCGCGATTCTTTGTTCTCTTTGAAATAATCGGGAACACTCACAAGCGCATAATACACAGTGTCCAAATTTCTAGAACTCACACAAATCTCACGCAATATAAATTTTCTGTTATAAATAAATCCTTGTACATCAATAATGTATTGCACCATTTTCGCTGTTATTAGTCAGTCTCTCTTTATTCAACTCTCACAAAAATCCTGTGCTACCATAAGTAAGCTCTGCTGAGCGTATAGAATCTATAAAAGTTTTCACTAGTTCGATATTGTTTGAAATTTCACATAACACACTATAAAAAGCTTTGTATTCTGTCTGTACCTCGTGTGCCGTCAAAGCATCTGCAACATCCTCATGGTTAGTAATATAAAAATCAAAAATATGTTTTGTATTGTCCTGATCCTGCAAATAACACTGGATTCTCTCGCACATCCACTCAACACAATGCTGGCATTCATACAAACGGCTTTCCCCTTGGCAAATAGAAAAACATTCGGAAATCAGAAATTCATCTTTACAGCATACGCACTCGCACTCATAAAAATGGTTGCCTACATTTAGATAACAACCCCTGCATATAATATACTTGCTAGGTGTATACCTCTTCAAAATCTCCAACACAGAATCCTTATGGATAACATCTGAAATCATGTTACTCATGCCCTTGTCGGTTACTTCGTTGACGTTATTTCCAGCAATAGATCCTTCCACTCACAGGTACACAAATAAAAACACCTGAAAAATAGAAACATAGTTGTAGTACTTGTTTATATTACGCATATTCATTTCTGTATTTACTTTTTCGTTTCTTTGTTTTCTGGATTTATATATTATTTCAAAAAACTAGTGGAGAAATATACATTCCAATGGTAAAATCTCTTGCGAGGTACTCACCGTAGTGTGGTTAGCCTTGTTTGTGGAGGTTGAAGACGCCATCTTTCACTAATGGTCCCTTTCAGTCACACATACAAAATTAGAAGCATCTGAAAAATAGAAATATAGTTGTAGTACTTGTTCACATTACGCATATTCTTTTTGGTTTGTATTGACGTTTTCTTCGTTTCAATATTAGCATTTACATATTATTTAAAAACACGCTACATAATAAAAATCATTTACCTTAATTATAGCTTCTCTTGAGTTATTTGTCTGAAACTCACGGCCAATAATCACAACTTGATGTCTTCTCTGACACAATGCTTCACAAATACTTCTCAAAATAGCTTCTGCTTGCTTTTACGCAGTTTTTATACCTCATAAGCAAAACTGACGCCTTCTCTGATTGGTTGAAATAAAATCAACGCGTTTTCTAATTGGATGAAATAAAACCGACGCGTTTTCTGATTGGTGGAAATAAAAACGACACATTTTCTGATTGTTTGAAATATTCTTAACATTAGTTCATCCAAAAACCTAATAGTTATTATCCAAATGCATTAACAAATACACCCTGAAAATACTTTGAAATATTATACACACCTTAGAACTTTGTAATATCGAATGTGAAATACAAAACGCAATAAATAGAAAATTTAATACAAAGATTTAAAAAATCTCTTTGTAAGTCCAAATTGCAACAACAATGTTGCCTGAATAGTTAAAATTGTGTTATTAGAATAAAAAATTACATAAACTTGAGAAATAATAAATTTAAAATTGATAAAATGTCTTTGTGAGTAAAATATAACAAACAAAATGTTGTCTGAATAGATGAAATTGGTTATTTGAATAATAATAAGCCTAAACTTGTAAAATAAAAGGGTAGAACTTGACAAAACATACTTTTGCATCCAAAATATAATTGAAAACTTTCTTGAATTGACGAAACACACTTCGTGTGTACAAAGTTTAATTCAAAACACATTTAAAATGTGTTATTTGAGTAAACTTAGAGAATAATCCTGTAAACTTGGAAAATATATCTGTGTGTGTGTGTGTGTGTGTGTGTGTGTGTGTGTGTGTGTGTCCAAAATGTAATTAAAAAAACACGTTCAAATCGTGTTAATTGAGTAAATATTAGGCTAAACTTGTGAAATAAACAGATAAAAATTGAAAACTCACACTTTGTGTGTCGAAAATATAACTAAAAATCTTTCCTAAACAGATAGAATTGTGTTATTTGAGTAAAAAAAATAGGCATAAACTTGTAAATCATAAATTAAAAGTTGAAAAAATCTCTTTGTAAATACAAAATATCCTGAATAGATGAAATTGTGTTATTTGAGTAATAATAAGCCTAAACTTGTGAAATAAACAAATAGAAGTTGAGAACACACACTTTGTGTGTCGAAAATGTAACTACAAGTCTTTCCTGAACAGATTGAATTGTGTTATTTTGGTAATAATAAGCCTAGACTAGTGAAATAAACAGATAGAAGTTGAAAAAACACACTTTGTGTGTCGAAGATATAACTAAAAGTCTTTCCTGAATAGTATAAATAGTGTTATTTTGGTAAAAATAGGTATAAAATTGTAAAATAATAAATTAAAAGTTGAAAAAATCTCTTTGTAAATACAAAATATCCTGAATAGATGAAATTGTGTTATTTGAGTAATAATAAGCCTAAACTTGTGAAATAAACAAATAGAAGTTGAGAACACACACTTTGTGTGTCGAAAATGTAACTACAAGTCTTTCCTGAACAGATTGAATTGTGTTATTTTGGTAATAATAAGCCTGGACTTGTGAAAAAAACAGATAGAAGTTGAAAAAACACACTTTGTGTGTCGAAGATATAACTAAAAGTCTTTCCTGAATAGTATAAATAGTGTTATTTTGGTAAAAATAGCTATAAAATTGTAAAATAATAAATTACAAAGTTGTAAAAAATGTCCATGTGAGTCCAAAATTTAATAAAAAATGTTGCCTGAATAGTATAAATAGTGTTATTTTGATAAAAAATTAACATAAAATTGTAAAATAATAAGTTAAAAGTTGAAAAAAAAATGTCTTTGTGAATCCAAAATTTAATGAAAAAATGTTGCCTGAATAGTATAAATAGTGTTATTTTGGTAAAAAATTAACATAAAGTTGTAAAATAATAAGTTAAAAGTTGAAAAAATGTCTTTGTGAATCCAAAATTTAATGAAAAATGTTGCCTGAATAGTATAAATAGTGTTATTTTGGTAAAAATTAACATAAAATTGTAAAATAATAAGTTAAAAGTTGAAAAAAATGTCTTTGCGAGTCCAAAATTTAATAAAAAATTATGCCTGAATAGTATAAATAGTGTTATTTTGGTAAAAAATTAACATAAAATTGTAAAATAGTAAATTAAAAGTTGAAAAAATGTCTTTGCGAGTCCGAAATTTAATAAAAAATGTTGCCTGAATAGTACAAATAGTGTTACTTTTGTAAAAATAAGGATAAGCTGTGAAAATGTTTGACATAAAGTCAAAGTTTGGTAAAAAATAAACTCAAAATTGTAAAATAATAAATTAAAAGTTGAAAAAATGTCTTTGCGAGTCCGAAATTTAATAAAAAATATTGCCTGAATAGTACAAATAGTGTTATTTTTGTAAAAATAAGGATAAGCTGTGAAAATGTTTGACATAAAGTCAAAGTTTGGTAAAAAATAAACTCAAAATTAAGTTAAATAGCACACAGTAACATACATTTACTACCTAAATCAATAATCAAAGGGTCCTAGGTTCGTTACCCCGTGATAAAAGCAAATGGTGAAAACTGTAGGCCCCGTCCCTGATAGCTCTCCCATCTTCATAGTACAGATAAAAAAAACCCTGCGCTAAAGCGTCCTGTGCCTTGGGGCAACCCTGAGCGGAATATTAATTGGCGGCTGAAACCAGTTCTACAAGCGACGCATAGCTTCAGAGATTTGACCATTGCTGCGCATTCCAGACATCCTTTGTTGTCTGGTTGAATCCCTCCCCTGCCCTACAGTATTGCATAGCTTTCCCCTGTTCTTGCGTACTGGTTAACCTTGGAAAAACCCGGTTCTAAAAACCTACCGACGCGTTCTCTGATTGGTCAATCAGCATCTTTCTTTGTCCTGACGTTGTGACGTCATTTGACCTTGAACGCACACTCCCCAAATTCCTTTCTCCTCTACCTGCGCGGAATATTAATTCATTCTCTCTGTCTGGCATCAGAGCGGAGTCGAGATTCGGAGACAGTATTCTGTCTAGCGTGTCGTACCATCGTCTTTCATAACATAATAACATAATGAAATTGTTGCATAGTACTAATTAATAACGTTACATATCGCGGGTTCGAGTACCGGGACCGTCTTCTTTCGTACCATTACCACCGTTCATAGTGGTTCATAAACCGTAAACTCTTATTTTCAATATTATAAACATTAATTATTATCAATTCATACATTACATACTTTGCAGTAATGAATATAAAAACATATGCATAGCGTTTAGTACCTCTAATTACCTTCTATATACATATTTTTCATAAAATAAATAATTATATATTCATAAAAAGTTATAAACATGCAAATACATAAATGTAAAGTATTCTAAGTACATGCAAATGAATTCTAAGTACGCGCAAATTAATTAAAACCCGTGCAAATTAGTTCTAAGTACATACAAATGAATTGCGAATATTAAACGCCCGAGGGCAGGCCTTGGCGCGTTCAACATCTACTTTCGACCTGTTCCCATAACCGTACTTTCACTAGATTTTGAATAGAATCCTGAACACGGTCTCCAATACCGTAAGGAACTTCGTAATGTCTACGAAATATCGGTTCAGACTTGGATCTCAGTTGTAATGACCCTGCTTGGTCGCCATTCAATTATTATTAGACCTTCCGTGGCAGCTATATACTTTTTAATCGGATGAAAGAGTTAAGCAAAATGTCCCTGCGAGGCGTATGCTTTTAGTTTAAATGTTTTCTGTAAACGTTAACGGTTCCACCTCTACGTTTACTAGCTTCACTCATTATTAGAGCCTGGGTGGTCGCTATATTCTTTTAATGTTATCAATTATTGTCATTTACACTGTTCAACGTGTTGTTTAGAATAGCAGAGTCCTGCGAGGCTCATTATTAATTGTATTGTCTGAATGCACACAGTTCTAATTTATATTGTCACGTGCATCTATTGATTTTCCCACTAGTTATTTCTCAATGTCAAAACCTTGATATTTCTCAGTACGAAGTTTGCAATATGTAAAAAAATGAGTTAGCAACGCGTACTTGTAGTTAAATTTTCACCACCCATGCGCCACCGCGAGTAATAAATCAAGCGCAGCGAGACCGGAGCTCAGTTGGCTCCCAGATGTCAACTGGCAAACATGCTGGGAAAAACCGGCCATCCAGCCATAAGCCTAGCAGCCATTGCAGAAGGAAGGAAGGAGGAAGAAAGAAGAAGAAGACCCTAGCAGCAACCTTATTACCCGGTCTAATCGCTTCGGCTGATAGGTGCCAGGTTCTACCTGCCCGGCTTGTCTAGGAGCACCTAGACCTCCTTCCTAACCTGCCGCACTTGTACAGGAGACACCGGTCGGCGTGCCGATTCCTAGCTAACGCCAGGGGTGTCGCGAAATCCTTTAATCCTTTACCCAGCGCCCGCTTATCGGAGGTGCCGGCTGGCTACGGCCAGTTCCCAGCTGTGGTTGGGGGTACCGCGCACATTCTACTTTCTCTTACAGGGGAGCCCGTGATGTCGGCCGCAATCAGCGCCCTAAATAAAATTAGGTCCCTATACTCCCCATGGCGCCTCACTGCGAGGAATAAATTGAATGGTCCCTGCCCCCAGAAGTGGTGAATGCAGTGTAGAGTAGATCTAAATCCACGTAAGTGATAAAGGTTAAAGACTAGTGTGCTAACAGACTTTCTTACGATAAGTTTATAATAAACACACACACACACACACACACACACACACACATATATATATATATATATATATATATATATATATATATATATAAAGCTGTTGTTCACGTTTTACCCAGCAAGCCCTGAGTTATCTAGAGTCTGTGTCCGCCGATTGAATTAAGGAAGTTAGCACTTATGGGTAGACTTTTGCCGTCCTCCTAATTGAAGTGTTTAGAGTGTTGTAATTGTGTGTATGTGGGACGTTGCACAGTGGTATATCGACCAAATAAGATGCAACGGGCTTGGTCAAATCACCATCAAAGATATTCTCGTATTTAGAAGAAATTTCTCGCCTTAGGTCGTCGGCACCAGCGTTAGTAATAGCACCTTGTACTGTGTTAGTTGGAAGAACACTGACTGCAACTAATAATCGCCTCCAAGATGGTTGAATAAGGTCCAACCATGTACGACCGATCAATAGATATAAAAGTTTCTCCTGACAAAGAAAGACAGATAAAGTATAATCCCTATTGTTTAAGTATAGTTTGAAGGATGTTTGTGCTGTAACACGTACATATCCTTCGTTTACACCTCGTAATCGTAGGCTGGAATTAGAATTAACACAGTGTGGAAACAACTGGTCAAAATACTTTTCGTTGAAAAGAGTAACAGCAGACCCAGTATCTACTTCACATTTAACAACACACTTATTGATTTGGAGATTTATTATGAAGCTGTCCGAACTGAATTTCTGCTCCAAAATGTGTTGAGTAGAAGTAACCAGTGTGGAATGATGACTGAGTGCACCAGTGTTGAGATAGTTGAAGCTGAACGTAGACAACTCATCGGATGTTGTGCTCCGTAAGGTTGAACTGGACGTTCTATTCGCGGCTCTATCTTTCTGCTTCTTTCTGCATCGTATATTCCAATGGCCTGTTCGTTTACAGTAGCTGCAGGTCGTGTTTCTTGCCGGACATAGATCTTGTGGGTGATTCTTTGTGCAGTTGCTGCACTGGAAGTGTGAATTTTGTCTGGTATCTGTTGATTTCTGAGGTTGATTGCGGCTTTCTGCTTCATTTCGACCGAGCGTGAACTCGCCGAAGGGCCTGTGTGGCGATCTGGATTCATCCGTGTCAAATTTCTTGAGTTGGTGGCAAATGTCACTTCTGCATTGAACGTATTCGAGAATAATTTAACTTATCCAATATACAAGGTGGTTATAATTAAAGTGACGGTGTTCAGAGTGGTACAGCACGGGCTGTAATGAGAGTAGCAGTCTGAAACTTCGTAGATATGCTACTGAAGCAATGCGCTCGCGAATTATGCAAAAAAAAATAGTTCCAATTCTCGCCACCAGGGTAAAAAATGGCGCTGTAAGCAGTCAAAACGTGGTATAGTTACAGGAAAAACACTATAAATCGCAGAAAACAATACTCTTTATAATAAAATATCGCTACAATTTCACTATTCGAATTACATGAACATTACTAAAGGAAAAAGCAACAAGCGTCACCAACCACAATCAGGGAGCTCACACAATGATTAGTCAATGTCACCGACTTTGACGTCAGAGTTACGGAAAATTCCACGTTTTGACTGCTTACAGCGCCATTTTTTACCCTGGTGGCGAGAATTGGAACTATTTTTTTTTTTTTTGCATAATTCGCGAGCGCATTGCTTCATTATCATATCTACGAAGTTTCAGACTGCTACTCTCATTACAGCCCGTGCTGTACCACTCTGAACACCGTCACTTTAATTATAACCACCTGGTATATATAGCCCCAATCCCACCACTGACTCACTGACTCACTGACATAAATGTTCTCCATGAAGGAAGCCCCGGAGGCGAAAAATGCCCGATTACGACCCCCCATGAAATCGTCTCAAAAGGCCGAGAAAATTTAAAAATCGCTCAATCGGCCCTTCCTTAAGGGTGAAAATGCCCTTTTTTCACGTCCTTAGCAACCGTTGCCACGGGCAGTTCCTTTGCACACATTGTTTCCTTCAATTCTTAATTGTCGAGATGCATTATATTTCTCACAGATCTACAACACACAGATGAATCAACTGCTTACTTTGAAAAGGTGGCTCAGACAAGGGTGACATCTACATAATAAGGAGTTTAAGCCCAGATACAATTACGTATATATTGGTAAACTCAATGCGAAATTATTATCTACATCGTGGTTGTTTTAACTAAATGTTTAGAGGTATAATAACAAACACTTATTTAGAGAGTTTGCCGTGCTTGTGGTTCACCATGGAAACGGACGTTTCTAGGGAACTTAAAGAAAGTTTATTTTCACCCCAAAAAGTACTGTAAGTGAACTACACTAAACATTTCGTATTTCAAAATACGAGCGTCAGAATTTATTACAGACGTAAGGTAGGAATTTGGGGGGAATAACGGAAAACAGTTATTATCCAATTACGTTCAAAAATGTGGAAATGACAAAAGACGTAAATATTGCATTTTCAATTTAGTGCCGCTATTGAATTCGTTTATATGAAATATCTTAACTATTTTGAAACAGACAATATTTACCCAGTTTATTATTATAAAAATAGACAATAATGTGTTGAATATTTATGCAATATTAGAGTACAACATAAAGTTATTTTCTAAACTTTTCAAATTAGCAATCTTATACACTTGTTTCCCTTCATCCAATACAAAATGCAGATATTTTCAAAGTCATTAAGATCATTGAGAAGCCCATCTACAGTATAACGTGATTGCGTCCACAACGTGGCCGAAGGTCACTCATGCGAGCGTACGAGACGTGGCCAAAGGCCACGTCGAAAGTACGCGAGTCAAATATATATATAGCCCCAATCCCACCACTGACTCACTGACTCACTGACATAAATGTTCTCCATGAAGGAAGCCCCGGAGGCGAAAAACGCCCGATTACGACCCCCCATGAAATCGTCCCAAAAGGCCGAGAAAATTCAAAAATCTCTCAATCGGCCCTTCCTTAAGGGTGAAAATGCCCTTTTCTTACGTCCTTAGCAACCGTTGCCACGGGCATTTCTTTTTCACACATTGTTTCCTTCAAATTCTTAATTGTCCAGCTACATTATATTTCTCACAGACAAATAGCACACAGATGAATCAACTCCTGGTTTTGAAAAGGTGCCTGAAACAAGGGTGACATCTACGTAATAAGGAGTTTCAGTCCAGATACAATTACGTATATATTGTTATACTCAATACGTAAATATCTGCATCGTGCTTGTTTCAACTAAATGTTTAGGGGGTATAATGACATGCAATTCCTTAGAGCTTGCCGTGCTTGTTGTTCACCATGGAAACGGACGTTGCTAGGGAACTTAAAGAAAGTTTATTTTCACCCCGAATGCTACTGTAAGGGAATTATGCTAGAGTTTTCGATTGATTGATTGATTGATTTGGTGTTTTAAGTCCACTTTGTACACAGTATTAGAGTTTTTGAATTTTAAAATGTGAGCATCAGAATTCATTGCAGAGGAGAGATAGAAATTTGCGAAGAATGAAGGAAAACATTTCTTTATTTCAATTATGTTTAAAAATGTAAAACTGACTACAGAAGTAAAATGTTACTTTTCCAATTTAGTGTCGCTATTGAATTCGTTTACATAAAACATCTAACTAACTATCCTGTAACTGTTATTACTTACCCAGCTTATTATTAAGAAAGAAACCAATAATATTTTGATTATTTGTACATATTACAGCGCATACACACATAAATTTACGTTCAAAACTTTCCTAATAAGCGAACCACGTCGGCGAGCGCACGAGACGTGGCCACAGGCCACGTCGAAAGTGCGCGAGTCGTTCTAATAACTGACAATGCAAAGCAATTTCTTGACATTTAGCAAAGGAAAGTTCACTTTCAGATACTAATCTTTTTGCAGTACTGTCTGACTGTACACCAACAAGGAATTGTTCAATAAGTGCCTCATCCAAATACTGCCCATACTCACATTTGGCTGCTTGTTGTTTGATTCTCACTACGAATTGAGTAACTGATTCTCCTTGAGACTGAATACATTTTCGAAACTTGAACCTCTCTGTAAACTTGTTGGTTTTGGGCCTGAAGTGCTGAACCATTTTGTCGTGAATGACAGCATATGATAGATTATATGGCATTTCAGGAGCCGTAATATTGGGAAGTACTTTGAAAGCCTTAGGCCCAATGACTGATAATAAAACTGCTGCCTTTCTTTCATTTGCCACATTCTGGGCGAGACAGAGTTGATCAAAACGCATGAAGTAATTTTCGATATCTTCATTTTTTTCAACAAACTCGCTTAATGTAATGTTGAGAGCCATGTTGTTGAAACTTCAAATTGCATTAACTGATAGAAATCACTGGCATGTATGAAAGTTACGATGTGTAACTGAAACTTACTTTTGCATAAGCGTGAACAAAATTAGCAAACTTAAATGTTACCTGTAAGACACCGTCTTGTTGATTTGCTTCATGAAATCTTACTTGTCATAATCCCGTGCCGATAAAGTTATAAAGTCATCCTGACGATACGATTAGAATCCTTCAAATCCTCTATTCACTGTCCACAGCGCCAAATTGATAGGTTCGGAGTGAAGGACATGGTAATGTGTATGGTAGCCATACGCTTAATACCTGGACTGTGTCACAGAGAGAGAGAGAGAGAGAGAGAGAGAGAGAGAGACTTGTTTTCTCGATCACGATGTCACAGGGGCAGTTTATTAAGTAATGCGGAGTGAATTTAAGATCGCCATGTTCCTCCCACGGACATCTTTAATAGAAGATTGGGATAAATAAATATCCGGGTAACGCCGGGAAATCAGCTAGTTAATAATAAAAAAACCAGAAACAATTAATCCATACACTTGTTGGAGATTAATTCAAACGACACAAACAAACGGTTACCTTGTGGTGCTACTCAGTATTTGAGTCTTATCGAACAAACAGTTGAGAGCATTGAGCAGGGTCATAGGCGTACCCACCGGGGGGGGGGGGCAGAGGAGCAATTGGCCCTCTAATCATGGACGTCCGCAGATTTTCTCCATGGAGGGACAAGCAAGGCAGTTCTCCATGGGGCATATTCCCCGACAATAATGTTGCCTCCTCAAAAAACACCACTTGAATTTGAAAATATCACATTAATGTAAATGACTGTGACTGAAATCAAATTACACGTTTGAAATATATACTTTCAAGTTGACATTCGATTTCTAAAGGGGAGATGTGGCCATCCTTACCTCCCCTTCTGGACTTCCATATTCCTACATTATCATATTTTCACCTAGAAATTTAGTGTACAGGAATCTTATCGCCGTTATTAAACGAAATTAGTTATACTCTTAAAGAATATTAAGTATTTTCAAGCGATTAAGGTTCAAAGCAACTACTGGA
Organism: Lepisma saccharinum; assembly: GCF_977018435.1. NCBI lineage: Eukaryota > Metazoa > Arthropoda > Insecta > Zygentoma > Lepismatidae > Lepisma > Lepisma saccharinum. The sequence goes on from NC_139247.1 coordinate 32,821,671, forward strand.
GAAGGGGATGCAGTGGCGCAACCACAAGGGGGGCAATGGCGATTGCCCTCCCAACCTTGGACGGAAATCAATTGTGATGAGGCAAGGAGGGCAAACATTGGGGTGTAAAGAAAGCAAAACTAGTAGAATCTAAGAGTAGCAGGACAAAAGAATACTCAAGATGGAAATAGTTTTCACATCTTTCTTTAATTATTTCTTCCAAACGGCCAAGAGCACCTGTAGGGGGGCACAGAGGTGGGTATTTGACCCCCTCGATGTCAAATTTTATACGTATAAAATACATATTGTAAAATTATCTTGCTCGCTTCGCACGCAATCTCTGCATTTCTTGCAGTCTTGTCAAGTTCAGAGCCGTAGCAAGGGGGCGACGGGAGTTGGCGCTGGGCGCCGAACGATCTACATGTAAAAAATATTGTAAAAGAAAATGCCATGGAGCCCCATGATATTTGTTGTGCCATATTAAATCAATGTTGTTTTCAGTTTGCAAATTTAAATCTCAATTTCTTTATCACTCGCTTCGCTCTCAATTTTATTTATTTCTGTAATCGATTGTAAATGACCAGAGGGAGAAGTTATAAGTACGTACGCACTAAGTACTTCAGACTCTTGCTGCTAAACAGTTCTGTATAATGTCTTGCATTATATATATTATGCAGCAAAATAAGCGTACCTACCATAACGAATAAATAAATTGTGCCTGAAATATTCCGCGCTGCTTTTCCTCCAAACAATTATGTTCATATATATATACGTATATACCCATCAGTGCAATGAAAATAGAAACAGTGAGATAACGTGAGGTTTTTCTGAACTCACAAAGAGCCATGTGAACAAGAGAGATCCTACTCCTGTAACGTGTTACGTGGATCTCGTAATTTTAATGAAAGCCAAATATGCAGTGGTGAGATATCCACATAACAAATACATCAAATTAGGTTTGAGAAGTAATTAACTCTAGATTAAGAGTCACTTCTATACGCCCCTTGAGCGTCACAATTAGGTATGCAATTCTCGGAACCAAATTATTATAGTTACAGTTGGTTTCCAATTAAATTGCATTTTTATCATTCAATATGAGGATCAACGTACACTTACAAACTAGCAAAATAGTATGTAATAGTAAACACGTCAACACTACCAACAACTACTTCTAATCTACGCACCTCTAATTTTGAATACGTCCTTTTAGTTTGCAATATGAAATGAAAACTTAACTTAGGTTCTTTAGATAAAATAATATCCCGTCGATAGTTTCAACACGTTTATTATATTCACTCTAAGTGTCAATTAAATGCCAATAATGTAACAATAACAAGTTTCGCCGAGAATTGGACTCTAACAATCCAAATGTAACAAATACGATAATTAATTATCTTTCTTGTGTAGAGTTTAATACACTCTTTCAACAATAGCGGTCAACAATATTTTATGCACACGCTAATTCAAATTGATATACAAAACATTATTATTATTATTCTCATTGTTACTTTTAAATAAAATACTTAATAACATTTAGGGTGTTTCTCATGCTTCCATTAAGATACTCATTTGTTAATTAGCAGGGTTTCAATTACCAAAAAATATAGGAAATTATATCAGATCATGACAAACAAATTCAATCTACGTCTTGAGAAAGGTTGGTATCTTAATGTCGATGTGTAATGTAAGTTCACCGATGAATGTATTGTACGACCTTGTTTTACGAGCACAAATAATTACTTAAAATTCATAGTTTATCAACTGGACGGAAAGGGGAAATCGTAAAAATGATTAGCACATGTTTCCTCCGAAATATTATGGCAAATTACGCACTATATGGGACATTCGCGACGCTTTATTTATTCGGTAATCAATTAATAGTTCTTGATAGTAACTGCTCGTCTCTCTACCTTTTTGATTAACACTTGTTATTAAAAGTTCACAAGGCATCCTTCACAGGATGGATTATGGCGCAGGCTGCCCCATCGATATTTTTTTGGGGGGGATTTTTCCCTTCAAATAATATAAAATTGAACATTCATATATATTTTTCCAAAATATATGTAAAAATTTTACACCTTAAATGGAACATATTTAACCAATTAGATGAAGAAAAGAAGGTGTTTAAGGATGTTATCGAAGGAAGGGAGTGGGAGAAATATCCACCTTCAAAATATTAGGCCTTTTACACGTGGGTTGTGTGGGAATTCTGAATTAATACCATACGAGATGGTATGTAAAAAGCACATCCCACTCAGTCTGCAGACTTCGACCCGTCAATATAAATAAAAGTTGATGTGGGGCACAATTCTCGATAATTTTTGTGTCTGCCATGATCTTCATAATGTATCTGTACTAGGGGTTCTGTGGGAATATTCAGTTGATATATAAGTAGGTCGGGATGTGTAGACGGTTTTTGATATGCACCAGGTTCAATATTATAACACTGTAAAAGAAGAAACGTTTATTGGGGGGAGGTGGGGTCGGAAGGCTATGCCATTGTTTTATTAAAGGGATGTGCATGTCGCGCCCACGATTTGAACAAATATTGTACGGTAAGTTTGATACGTTGTTGTAACAAAGAGGGTTCATTGCTTTCTAAATATACACTAACATTCGGGCTGGACGACATTAGTCCTAGGCAGTTAAGTAGGGCTTGTTTATGTAATACGTCTATAGACGTAAGAAATTTTTGAGTGGCCCCGCCATATGCTGTAGCTGCATAATCAATCAAGGTGCGGAAACAATTTAATGAAATAATAACATTGTGTGTGGGTGACCTCCCCACTTCGTTGTTGAAATACAGCGTAGTATATTGACATTTTTTCCCCTTTATCCTAAAATATTGTATATGCCTTGCCCAATTTTGTTTCCTATCGTAGAATACTTCCAGGTATTTTACAGTTTCAACTACTGGAATGCGCTGTATTTCCTTGATGTTGTTGGGCTAACTGCCCATTTTCAAGAGTTAAAAATAATTATTTTCGAGTTTGGTATGGAAATGGTTAATCCTAGCGTAGTGAGGTAATCTGTAAGAATTGTGACGGGTATTTTTAGGACGAGTATGTCTTGTGTGGCGTCGGGGGTGTATTTGTAGCAGCAAAGGTCATCGGCGTATTGTAACATTTTAAAGCCGTGTATGTTTAGACGATGTATATGTTGGGTATATATATTGAATAGAAGTAAACTAAGGGGCGAATCTTGAGGGATCCCTGTTCGAGCTATACGCGGGCCATCCAGCCTATCCTCAAACCAGAATTTTTTTTTCGTGATATAAATTTCACATTAAGGTCCCTACTGCGGGGTGTATGTTTATGTTGTCTATGATTTTATATAATATCGGAATTTGAACAGAATCGTAAGCATCTTCTATGTCAGTGAATAGGCCAAAGCAATATTCTTTAGTAATCTGGCTATACTGAATTTCTACTGTGAGGGTAGCTACTGCATTTTGGCTGCCATGCTGCATGCGAAAACAAATTTCTGTTGGTGCAAAGAACTTATTCTTTTCCAACGCCCAGTTAAGTTGATGTTAGTGATCTTTCGGAAAGTTTGACTATAACAGGTATTAATACTATGGGTCTGTATGACTTTGCCTCCTCGGGAGGTTTGTTAGGTTTCAGTATGAAAATTACTATATGATTACGCCACTTTATTGGGATTCTTCCAGTGCGATAAACGTTATTAAGTATATTTGAGAAATTATTTGTATACCTGTATACGGCAGGTGTTTGAGCATGTCATACGTAATAACGTCATATCCCGGGGAAGTGTTCTGCAAAATTTCTTAAATTTGTTGTATTTCTGTAGCAATAACAGACGGGAAATCATTGGTGAAATCGAAATTCATATCAAAGGATGTTGTCTCTCGATTGCATGCAGAGGTGGGCGTGAGTATTTGCATGAATTTTGCTTCCCACTTTAGATCGAGGTTTTTCATTTTTGGTTGGGCCGGATTCAGAATAGAATTAAATTTATGCCATATAGACCCGAGGCTGTCTGTGCGATCTAGAGAGTCGCAAGAGGAATGCCACGTCTCTATTTTCGCTTTTAAATCTGTTTTCTTCGCTTTGGCTTGCAGTCGCTTCAGTTCGAGTTTTTTTTTTCCCGGCGAGGGGTTTCGTTCGTATCATTTTAATTGAGTTCTTTTTTTACGTTTTATTAATTCACAATCTCGGGTCAACCAACTGAGGGAAGGGTATTTGATTGGACTACTATATTGACTTCGATGGGCACTATTGTCTATTGCAACTGTAAGCATATGGAGAAAAGTTTTGTATGTAATAATTTCGTTATTTTGGAGTGTTGTTTGATCATAAATGCTTGTAATGTGTGCTTTAAATGAATCCCAGTGTATTGAAGCTTTGGTCCAACGTTTCACTCGTACCAACTCCCTATTTTCTCGCAACAAGCGTGTTGGAACTGATCGACGGGCTATAAGTAATATGGGGGAATGATCACTGCCACGTAGATCTTGTTCCTTTACCCAATGTAAAATATGGTACAAGCTTGTAGATGTTAATGTGTGATCAATACAGGAGGGTCTATTACCATTTAATGGGTAGTGGGTAGGGATGCCTTCGTTGAAAATGATGAACCGATTGTTCGTGATCCATGCATCTAAATGTTTCCCCAAACGATCCGTGTAAGGATGTCACCAGGAAGGATGATGTCCATTGAAGTCTCCGAGAATGATGTAGGGACCCGGAGCAAGGGAGAGGATCTCTTGTAAGACGTGAGGTTGTAGTTTTTGGGAGGTAATAGATGAGGGAATATATAACGAAATGATGGCGGTGTTTCGGTCATTTACTTTGGCTCGGATGCCAACTAACTCTATTTGGAAGGTCTGTACGAGGTGCAGATTTTGAGGAATTTTGATTTCGGTACGAGGAACAGTTTCATGGACATTGATGTCAACACCACGTTGTTGCGTAGGGTTGCCGTACAAGTGATTATGTGCTATTCTATAATTCTCGGTTTTCGTGCCTTTAACTTCCTGTAAGCAGAGAATGGTCGAGTGGTATTCGGCTATTAAATCTAATATTTCTAGTTTACGGGCGGATAGACTATTTACATTCCATTGTAATATGGTACCCATGTCCGAGTTCGCCTTAAGCCTTACGATCGCGTAATGTCAATAGTTTGTCTGTCAAGAATTGGATGTGCTGTTTTAGTCGAATACGTTGATATTTATCCCGTATGTTTCTTACAGTGTCCCACATGCTGGGGACCATGTCAAGGAGAGCTTGATAAACCTCTAGGTGTTCGTCTGGTTGGTCATTATTGAGGGGTTGTGTATTAACATGCCGCCGAATCGGTCGCAGTGATGGTTTACGTTGGAAATGTGTGGAATGGGAATGTTCCGTGCGAGCAGAGTATGCGTTGTTCCCTAAGGGTTCGGATGTACCTTCCTCTAAGTCAGTAAGTGTCGAGGAACTAGCATTGGACTCTATTTCGACGTCATCGTTTTCCCATTTCTGTGTTCGATGTATGTCTATCGTCTGTAAAGGTCGGGTTTTGGATTGCCTGTTTTTGCTTTTGTTAGGAATTGTCTTAGAGGATTTCACTTTGAATCGGTAAGAGTCTATTGATTTTTGTGTTTCCTGATTTTCTGTAAAGTCTCTTTCAGTCTGATTTTGCAGCGGATAAAGTATACTAGCTTAGTTCCTGTGTGAGGAGTTCAAGGTCTGGTTTGGAAGGAAAGGTCTTGTTCGGGATGTCGGCAAGTCAGGGAATGTCTCTTTTGTAACTCGGCTACGAAAAACATCATCTCGAGTGGGAGGAGGGAGGAATATTCATTGCATCTTTATTTCGCCTCTTGATATGAAATGTTTTGTTCTGCCATTCTCGTTTGAATGGCTGATTCTAGCCGCTAGCGTGCACAATTGCGGTCTAAGACCGAATGGGGTAACTTGCAATTGATGCATGTCTCGGGAAGTTCACATTCATCTTGGTGATTGTCCATTCCACACTTTGCGCACTTTGGTTTTGATTTAAAAACGAAATTAAGATGCCCGTACCGGAAACATTTGGAACATTGTTGGACTGACCTAATACGCGGGCGTACCTCTTATATTTCACTGTTAATCATGACTTTGCTGGCAGAATACTACCTCGAAAGGTAATGCAAAATAGTTTTGTTGGAACTAACTGAAAAGAGCTATCCTCTTTCCACAGGTTCTTTTTTCATTCTTTTATCTATTAGGGCTGGAATAGGGCACTCGAAACCATCGAGAAAGTCCTGTTCTGAAACGTCGTGTGCAATATTGAATACTAGTCCTTCCCTTTGTACTAAAGATAATGGAATTCTAGCTTTAACTGTCATGTCTTTATGCATTGCATTGCGAGTTAAAAACTCGTGGCCAGATTTGGCGTTGGGAAAAGTTACCTGGACGCGATTAAGGCGACATTGTTCCACTAGTTGGACTTTGACTTTCTTCTTGCGGAGGTAATGACCAACGCTCCCGGCTTCGAGGTAATGTAAGGACCCGTCATATCATTATCATACCAGAAGGTAGGTGAGGTAGGGTTGGGCACATTTATAAGATCACTACGTGAGATTTTGTCTAGGTGAACATCTTCCATGTTTTCTCGAGAACGTTTGCGTCGGCTTTTCTCGACGTCCCTTTCATAGTAGGATTTCGGGGTATGTTTACCAGTCATGATTTATCGGGCCTATTTCACTACCCGTTATAAGCTTCACTACACTCAATCACTGTAACAAGATTCTTCACTGTCACTGTTCACTAATAATTTCCCTTTACAGGAAAAAGAAAATTATACAAGTCGAACGATTAGATCGTGGTATGTAATCGGGACCGCAAGCACTACGTGTCTTGATTCTATAGCTTCCCAAGATCGAATCGCTAGCATGAGAGCATCTGGTTTCTTGCTTTGCGGAAGTACACGAGCCAAAACTGCGAAAGACACCTGGAGGGCGTGCGCTGAGTTAACTAAACAATTGAAGCATAATATACGATAACCATTCAGTGGAGGAGAGAAAAATAAAGTTGTGGCGATTTCTTGCGCGAACACTTATTAAATTAATCGTATTATTTCGTATCGAAAGAATCCGTCACAATCCCTAATCCATTAAAAGGACGAGTAACAACAGAGATAATGGAGTAATTCTTCTTCCAGGTTAAACAATGCTACTGGAAGTTTATGAAAGCTGACGTGTCTGTAAGGAACAGATTGGAGATCAACAAGGAGCTGAAGCATCCAGCACTAACTGTTTGCCGTTCTCCTGGTTACAAGCAACAAGTACTTCAGGTAATTCTGCATTACTACCAAAAGCCTCACTTTACTCAAAGACTCAATTACTCTGCATGTAATTGAAAAACAACTCTGCTTATGAGCTACATACATTTGATTGCAGCATCTATTAAAAAAATCGGGGATTAATTTCCTGTTCCACTAGTTAATCTTTTGCAAATAAAAATAAAGTATACTGTGAGACAGTTTGAGAGTTAGATGCGAATATTTGTGAGGTGTATGTTACCATTACTCTGAAGTACTATTTCCATAGTAAGCCAAACCTTGAATTCTCTTCCAGAAGTACAATTGGACCATGCACTTTTCAAAGCCAAAGGACACAAAATTCTTCCGTTGGAATTCTATATCCCTGAAGAATCTCTGGGAGGAAGCAACTTACAAACTTCAGGAAATGTGCTACGGCTTGGGGTTTAGAAACGGCATCTTGTATTATGGTGATTATTCGAAATATTTAGCACAGTCTTTGGTGTCAACATCCGTCTACTATTCACAATATGCAACTTTTTTAATGCTGTATTTGCAAATCTGGAAAGTAACTTCATAGCTCGGGGAGTTTAGCAATCTCTGATCTGCTATGGTTTATGAATGACTAGGAATAATGGTATTTAAGGTGTTTAATGACGATGTTAATATGATTACCCACTAAAATTACAGGCACTGTTCGAAATGACCACAACCAGCTTCTATACAATTCTAACAGCATATGGAGTTTTAGCGTGGTTTTGATAATTAATTTACAGAAGTAGCTATTGTTATCAAAATCATTTGTAATTTTTCTTCTGAACCATTTCCCTCTGCAGTTGCTGATGTCTAGGTTTTGTATAAAAAAGCTTCAACTATCCCACATTGAGTTAACTTTGTTTTTAGGTCCACAACGTCCTCAGATACGCTAATCTGGAGTGGACCTAATCTGGACGGATGTAGAAAACATTTCAATATTCTGCATGTAGAAAATTCTGAATATACAGAAATACAGACTTCTAAAGTAACAATAGTATAAACTTGTCACAAATCAGGAAAGTCTGACAGCAGGACAGAAATAGATCGATCCCTTCGGTGATCGATCGTGTTGAGTGCATGATTCATCGTCTGAAAATGAAAAGTTTAGGGTATGAGTCATGGGCTGGCATGACTGTTTCTTTCCATTGTATTTCGTTTAATCATTATTGGTCCTCATCATTGTGATAAAACACGCAGAAAGTTGAGAAGAAATAAGTACAAATACAAATATACGAATAAGAGAGTAGTGACGGTTATAAGATTATGATAATGATAAGAAAATTCTTTGTTTAAAAAAGTAACTCCTAACATACATTTAATGAAGTTATATGATTCTAAAGTTAATATAGGATTGTGTTATCCCTCTACAGAAGAAAACGTTCATCAAGAGAGCAGTATACATTTCAAATACGGCAGGTGCGTCACTTTTTCCTTAAACAGAGCAGCAACCAGAGGTGAAAATTACACTATGTTCCTGAAGACCCACAACAGATTCGACGAACCGCCGACTTTCTACATCAGTTTACATGATTCTAAGGAAGCGTGGACTGGTAAGTGCGATTCTAAACCAACAAAATAATATGCAAATCGTCCATCTATGTGTTCCTCCAAATTAATATGCCTCTAATCATGACAGCCGGCTCCCGTGGCGGAGTGGTTAGCAGATCGCGCTAAGAAGCCAGGGGTCCCAGGTTCGAATCCCAGACTGGATGTGGATGTTTTTGAGTGTCCATTCATCAACAGTTTCTTGGTGAACTGTTGATGTTAAAAACAACTTAATGTAAAATAGAATGACGGTGAATTGTTAGATGTAGACATCAGACATTCCCTTTTTTAAAATAAGATTATGAGTCACATGCTAATCAAATTTAGAACATAGTTACATTTACAGATTGTAGAATCTTAAAAAGAAATTTGAATAGCATGTGCTGGTTTAATTGATGTTTTGGTAACTAGAGGGACTGTTGTAATTGTAGAAAATTTGTGTATATACATATTGCCTATAGCAATAAAACATAGGTTATTTATGTATCAAGTGGATAAGAATGGAATGCTACTAGAATACAACATTGTATAATTTATTTACGATGTTGCATGAAATGCAAGAATCTAACTTTATATATATATTTGTTAATACATAAAAAAACTTTGAACAGTTCCGTAAGCTTTATAACCAGGCAGGTGGAGCATTTTTATGTATGTGTTAACAGCATATCTTTATTACAAATTGCAAAAATAAAATAGCATGTACATAAGTAACACCATGTCAATTATTTTCACTGCTAATCTGCAAGATGTTCTGCTCATAGATTATTGCATGCCACAACTTGAAATACAGAACACATTTATTCTTGGTGACAGAGAAAAATGAGTAGTGATATTTTTTGTAGGGATGACTTGGTGATATTTTCGTGTTGAAATATAAAATATATTGATTCTGAAGTATTCCCTGATGAGTTTTTTCAGCCCATTCTGATATCTTTATTAATAGACACACAATATCATTTCCACTTTTTGAGATTTTAATGCTGTAAAAAAGTGAGTGTGTTTGCATTGAAAATATGTTCAAATCTTTATTTTGTACACACAAAGGTAAATATTCATCTGTGTATGAGATAAAATGTGATTTCAAATTATTAGGACTTATTATTCTTCAGTTTTCCCATACATGATTATTAATACAGGATTGTATTGTACATGATATAAATTATATGCACTATTAGGTTTTCGAAGAGTGGAATGTGAGAGTCAAAATCTGTTTAATTATTGTATTTATACCAATTCTGATATGCCAATTTCAGAATTTTAAATGGGAAGGGGGTGATATGAAATATCAAATCAGGCTAGAATTTCACGAGACATGCATTGGTGAAGGTTGTTTCGATGTACCTCTAACGAGTAAGAAGTTATGACTGAATTCTTGTACCAACTTGCTCCTTTTCGAGGTGTTAAAAAATGCCTTAAAATTTGTTTAGCTCATTGGTAATGCATCGAGATCAAAGTGATGTCTAGGGAGATAAGTTCGCATGCCATTGCACAAGATTTTAATCGGATACGTCCACGAAGAGCTGCGCATTATGAATGGTTGTCGCGAACAATTGCAGTGTGATGCTTCCATTGAATGAAAAGTCCTTCACAGTGACAAGGCTAATGTTTATGTTCATAAGGAAGTTCGTAAACAGATTATGCGACCCTTGTCATCTGATAACTAACTTTGGACAGAAACTGCTTCACAACGTTCCCATAGTGTTCTGGTGTTCCTCCCTATTGAAAAAAAACTCTGTAAAAAGTACCTTCTTCCATAGCAAGGATGAAAAAACTTGTTTATTTAACAAATCCAAGTAGCCCTAAGCATTGTAGGTTCCGTTGATGAAAAATTGACTAACCAATCGTGTTCCACACAGCACGCCACACAATTAACTTACCAGCACTAACCATTCAGCTTTGATCTGTCGAAAATGGGTTATCAAATAAAAAGGACTGAATATTCTGTTTATGAACTTCCTTTTGAACATAAACATTAGCCTTGTCACTTTGAAGGACTTTTCATTCAATGGAAGCATCACACTGTAATTGTTCGCGACAACCATTAATAATGCGCAGCTCTTCGTTGATGTATCCGATTAAAATCTTTTGCAATGGTATGCGAACTTCTCTCCCTAGACGTCACTTTGATCTCGATGCGTTACCAATGAGCTAAACAAATTTTAAGGCATTTTTCTAACACCTCGAAAAGGAGCAAATTGGTACAAGAATTCAGTCATGACTTTTAATGGTTAAAGATGAGTCGAACAAACCCTCACCATTGCATTTCTCGTGAAATTCTAGCTGATTTGATATATCATATCACCCCCTTCCCATTTAAAATTCTGAAGTTGAATTCAAGATGGCGGACAAGATGGCCGCCGACCGTGCGGGTGGCATCAATGTGGTTCTCCCTTTTCCTGGCAACGATTGTTCATCACCATTTCCACATTGCGCGCTGCAGTGGCCTTGTACCGAGAGTGTTAAGTGACTTTTTCAGCCAGCCTGTAGTCAGAAACATAAGAGAACATCTGCCTAACCCATAAGCCACAATGCAACAGACGAATTTTCACTTGCGTTTTTCTCAGTTTTATACTTTGTGACATTAACTACATTGTATCTGAAGACGTCTCTACCTTTTTAAAGAAAGGTATTCGTACTTAGAACTGTATGCCTGCTTTCAGAATACAACATTGATTGGCTCCAGAAAACTAGTTTCCTATTATCGCCAGACGAAGACGCTACAATGAACATCAGGCTTCAGAGCGTACAGGCTCTAAACTACGAAGACAATCCCTGTGTTCAGGATAGGGACTACAGCATTTCCAAGGTATTTACGATTGTTGTTATTGAATAAATTTGGGCCTCCATTTACGGTAGGTAATTCTGCAAACCGACATTTGAAGGCAAATTATGACCCCTTGATCCAGTTATTGATGGGTCTGCCATTTAGTCATCTTAGTCTCGGATCGGAGGTAGTTCATGAAGACAAGCCTACAGTCACATAAACAATTTTATTGATTTCCAACGAGCAAAGTTGTTGCAAGAGGAGTAGTGCTCATTTTTTCTTCCTTTATTATATCTCCATGTTTCTAAAGTATTTGTACTTGAATAGTTGATCAATTTTATAATTCACTTTACTTAGTGCAGCGAGATCAATGTTCGTTATTGATTCTGGTTAATATGTATATACCACCTCTGTCGTGATCATGCATTTCGGAAAGGTTCCAGTGGAGACGTTATGGGCTCAAACGCAGCAGATACCGACTCGGCAGTGCAGGTGCACAGCAGTTAGTTCAAAATTATCCCACTGATTTGTTCTAGTGTGCAGACAGGATCCTGTGCAAACAGCTCGGGAAAGACATGGGAAGTAGAAGAGAGCAGATCTGTTTTGTACCTCGAAAGACTGAAGAAAGAAGAAAACCAGTGGTTTTCAGCTCGGAAAAGAGATAAGAGCAGAGGAAAAAGCATCTTAATATCTAATGCTAGCAACCATATCTTTTTCACAAGAAATTAAGAGCAAATCCAATCATCCAGTTTGTTGAGAGATGGGAGGAACTAACAGTTCGACATTTCTAGATGACAACCAGAGAAAAACATCTAGAAGTACTCAACAAGTTCAAGCAAGAAACCAGACGACTCCTCACAAAGATCCAACTGCTGAGAAAGAGAAGGAAGAGGACACATGCACTATCCTCTAAAAGCCCCATTTGTGTAAACAGCCAAGATATCCAGAAGCCAACAGGAAGTAACCACCACAAACGCCTTCCAGCCTCTTGCAGAGGCAGCTGTAGACGTCAGCCTATGTACGGCAAGAGACAAGACACCAACAGTGTACCAAAAAGCCCAGGAAGAACCTTCAGTCCGATTAATCAAAGAACGCATGAAGATCCAATTCCAGATCTGAAAATACCATGACAAATAACACTGTCCAACAATGGTTTTGTTAAAAGTAAAATTTCAACGGTTCTTAATGTCTTGCCACCTGCTGATTCCGAAAATGAAGTCAGAAATTGTCAATCACCCACCATTTTTTTGTAACAATAAAAATATAATTCTACATTATTATTGCAGCATGCAGTCCATAATAAGCTGATTGGTAGGCAATATTTAAAATATTTTATGTCTTTGCTCCAACAATACACTAGTAACTCTAGGCCATTGATGTCTGCATGAATGACAACAATTAAACTTGTTAAACAATCCAACTGAATTTTTTTTACAACAATTAACTTTTCAATACAATGCTGTGATTTGACTGTTATGTCTACTTCTCATTTCAGTAGCAAGTTGTCTGGAGGAAAAGTTTTTCCTGAGTGTTCTTCAGTTTCAGTGAGTGTTTTGAAGCAAAGACGGAATCATGTCAAGAAGTTGCGTAAACGACAGGAACAATTTCTGTTATATCTGTGGTGAGTTGACCTTAAAAGCAAGTAGGAGAACATTTACTCCTTGTATGAGAAGAGCTTATGAGTGTTACTTTGACAATAAGATAGACGAAAACAAGAAATGGGCCCCCGATATCTGCTGTGCGAACGGTGTAACGCTTTTGAGTAGTTGGCTGAAAGGATCTCGTCATATGCCTTTTGGAGTTCCTATGATATGGCGGAAACCTAAGGATCATATAACAGACTGCTATTTTGGCTTGACAAATACATCTGGGATAAATTAGAAATCAAGGCATACTGTTACATATCTATCACTAGAATGAGCACCTCGACCGGTGCCTCATGGACCTGGAGTTCCCATACCTGCTCCACCAGATTACATAAGTGTAACGGAAGGAAGGGAAAATGTTCCTAACAAATGTAGTGAATTGCATACTGCGTAGCGTATTCCTCGGGCATGAAGGAAAGTTATGAAAACATGAAACTGTTAACAAATATCCAGTACTGTAAATACTCTTGGCAGATGGGTGGAGATTTAAAAGTTATTGCTATCCTCTTAGGATTGCGACTAGGTTACACCAAATTTTGCTGTTTCCTGTGTAAATGGGACAGCAGAGATAGAAAAAAATATTTGTTAAAAAGAACTGGCCGAAGAGAGAGTCACTCATCGCAGGACAGGAGAATGTTGTTCATCCACCACTTGTAAGTTCAGACAAAATCTAACTGCCTCCTCTCCACATAGAGCTTGGTCTGACGAAGGATTTTGTAAAAGGAATGGACAGTGAGGGTAGTGGATTTATGTTCCTCAAAGAGAAGTTTCCGCGAATTACTGAGGTGAAACTAAAAGAGGGAATATTTTTTGGCCCTCAAATCAGGAAACTAATGAAACATAATGATTTTGAAAAGAGCCTAAATGAGCTGGAATTGGCTGCTTGGCAATTTTTTAAGAAAGTTTTCATAAATTTTCTCGGAAACTACAAGTCAGAGAATTACAGAGAACTTGTCAGTAATTTGATTCTGAACTATCATGCTCCGGGGTGTAATATGTCTCTGAAGATACACTTTTTAGACTCCCACCTCGATTTCTTCCCGTAAAACCTTGGGACAATGAGCGACGAACATGGAGAACGTTTACACCAGGAAATTGGTGAAATGGAAAGGCCCTAACAGGGAAAATGGACTCCAAATATGTTGGCAGATTATTGCTGGACACTAAAAAGAGATGTTCCTCAGGCAAAGTACAGCAGAAAATAAAGTTCGAAGACATTCTAGATATACCATTGTAAATAATATTGCATCGTATCACTTTAAGGCTATATAAGATTTGTATGTACCTGATATTTTGTATGTACCCTGTTACTCAAATTTCATGGGTGATGGAAAAATTCTGTAATTAGATTTGAAATCGGCACATCAAATTCAATGAGAATCACCCCCAACTTCTCTTTTAACAGACAAAAACTTCAATTTTGTTGGACATTGTAATTGACTACTGCAAGCAGATGAAGATATATCTCGCCTGGAGAAGCCCGTCGAGGTTGTCACTCGTAAACTCCCGATTGACATCACCACAGAAGACGTTCTCCAAGTCAGCCGGATGACGTTGAGAGATGGCAACACCGACAACACAGTGTCAGTGCCATTGTTCTGGCTGTCACGGTGGAGGGTAGAAAACATCATCGAAGTTAATAACCAGAGTTTATCCTCAGGTATCGCATTAAAGTGGAGACCAATAAATCTCAAGGTGTACTTTAGTGTCTTCGTTGCCAGAGAATCGGCCAAGTCCAGAGGCAATGCTCAGCCTCCCGCCGATGCATTAAGTGTGCTAGTAACCGTTTAACACCAGACTGGAGGAAACAAGATTGGGAACTCAATGTTAAATGCTACAACTGTGTGGAGAACCATTCTGCAAATTATCGCGGCTGTAGGGCGTTCGCGGCTGTTCATTCATCGGTTAATGCCATGTTTTCCACGATTCTTGGGGAGAAGAAAGAATAGCCAAAGCAGAGAGCACCAGCTGATGACAAGACAGCTTATGCCTCAGCAGTGCATCCTGAGAAAGAAGCCTTGCCTTCACAGTCAGGAAGAACATGATAAAGATGACGATGAGACAATTCAATGCATTCTCCAAAAACGTATTCTTAGCCATGTTTAACAAGCCCGAAGGAGACTACAACAGACGACAAAACCGGAAGCTTCAAATTGTAATGGAGACCTTCCTGGACGAAATAGCATTTGGTGGCTACGAAGACGCACCAGCACAGCAACAGAGATCAACTCCAAAAAGGAAGTTGAAAAGAATTGCCACATCGATCCCGCTCTTAAGGAGGTGAACGAAAGATGTTATAGCTTCATATCCAAACTCGTCCCTTGCAAGAACCATAAACCTCGGTCCTTTACAGGACCACTAACTTCGACCAGATCTTAAGGGACAGTTGCAGAGAATCAGTTGTACAAGGTTACCAGCACCACGTCATTTCACAGGCAAACAAGACGTCAGTCAAGGAAATGGATCTTCAAATACCAGCCGCCAGACACTGAAAGTTAGTCAAAATATGGCTTGTTTGGCTCCCAGGAGCAATTTCCCGAAAATGGTTCTTAAGAATTAATCTGGGCCTAATTTAAAATAAACGAAGTTCTCTTTTTCATCCAAGAGGTTGAGAAACGTTAGAGAAAGACTAGCGTGGAAGCTACGTGAAACTAATTTTCCTTTGTCTTCGTCCAACTCAAGAATTAGTAGAGCTACAATTATAGGCTAGGGCTATCCTGATCAGACACAGCTTGTGCTGAGCATATTCTACACTACATCACTTCCGATCACAGTGTTTTGTCTGTGCGGCAGCCTTGGATGATTAATAACCTAAATGAATGTAGATTAGAGAAATAAAGAATGAACTGGCATGTATGTGGTGTACAAAAACATAGCTCTTGGATAATTACTTGAATGCAAAATAGATAAGACTTTCCCTCGCCTCCTTCCCCTGGAGCATCTTGGAAGACGGGACGGTCGACGAGGCAGCTGACCTATTTACAGGTGTCATTCAAGCAGCAGTGAAGGACCACGTGCCTACAGGGAAAATATATTCTCGTAGATTTCCGTGTTGGTTCGACTCCGAAGTGCGGGATGTACTGGCCAACAAGACACGAGCATGGCAACTTTGGAAGGGCTTCCCGAGTGAACACACGCACAATACCTTTGCTGCTCTGCGACGACACTCAAAGTATCTCCTTCGAAAAAAATATAAGGAACATATAGACAATATCACTGCAACAATCCCGGAAAACCCAAAAAAACTTTTTTAATCTAATAAACTCGAGGAAAAATAACAGTAGGATTCCAGCTGAAATTACGCATGATAGTGAAAGTGCGACAGGGGACCGAAGGGCAGAACTCTTCAATGCTTATTTTCATGGTAACTTCTGCCCCCCGTCTTCCCATGCAGTGTTGCCAAACGTAAGACCAGTCTGTTCCTCCTCCCTAACAACGCTTGTCACTACACCCGATGAGGTGAATGATCTATTGTCGTCTCTTTCAGCTCACCGTGCCCTAGGACCGGACGATATCAACACCATGTTCCTCAGGAAAACTGTGCAATCCCTGTGCTATCCCCTCTCCATTCTCTTGAACAGATGTTTTTCGGAAGGCATCTTTCCTCACGCTTGGAAACAAGCTAACATCACACCGATTCACAAATGTGGTAACAAAAATTTTGTTTCATCTTACAGACCAATCTCCTTACTCTCTCCTCTGTCCATCATCTGTGAAAAAGTAATCAAAGACAGACTGTACAAATTTGTTTCTCCGTACTTAAGCTCTAAGCAACATGGTTTTCTTCCTGGTTGTTCTTGTCTTACAAACCTGTCTGTTTTACTCTCACATGCTATGAAATGCATTTCAAATAATTCACAATTAGATGTAATATACTTTGATCTGGCAAAAGCCTTTGATACTGTTAGTCATCGTCTTCTGATTCACAAATTATGCAATAGATTCAACATTCATGGCAAATTTCTCACCCTTCTCACAGATTACCTTAGCGATCGCCAACAACGTGTCGTTCTTCCTGGAACTGTTTCTAACTTTCTTTCAGTCCTCTCTGGAGTTCCACAGGGTAGTGTTCTAGTACCTCTCTTGTTCATATTATTCGTCGATGACCTCGCCGACCATTTCACAGCTCCCTCCAGCAATTACCTTCTTTTCGCATATGACTGTAAAATTTTCAGGGAAATCTCCACTTCCGACGATACTCATCTTCTTCAGAATGACATAGCAACATTTACTTCCTGGTGCCTGACATGGGACCTTACATTACATCTTGACAAGTGTACTACTCTCACTATCTCTCTCAAGAAGAATCTGTTAAAGTCATCTTACTCCATCTCTGGCAATAACATCAAAGCAGTATCCTCTCATAAGGACCAAGGCATTGTTTTCGACCAAAAGCTCACATTTGAGGAACATATTTTATGCACCACAAAAAAGGCCATGCGTCTCTTAGGTTTACTCTACCGTTTCACTGAAATTAGTGACATCTCAGCCCTCACTTTGTACTTCAAATCATTCATCTCCCCAATAATAGAATACTGCTCTCCCGTCTGGTCCATGGCATGTCCCACTCACCTCTCCAGAATCGATTCAGTCTTTAACTTCTTCCTAGCTATAGTCCGTCACAGGGTTCCCTCATTACGCAATTTTTCATCTCCGCATCTCTTGTCTTTTCTAAACTTACAAACTGCTCATCAGCGACGTTTGCAGAATGATTTCAGTTACTTATACAAAATTGTGAATGGCAAAATCCGCTGCAACACACTCCTTGAGGAATTCCACTTTAGAGTACCTATGCGCACAACTCGCAATACAAGGTTATTTTATACAAAAAAACCTAGACTGGAAATTCAAAAAGATCTCTCTTTTATAGACTTGGCACACAATACAATGATCTCCCCTCAAATATTGATATATTTTCCTCCGAGTTTGCCTTTCGGTCTTCTATCAGAAGAAATACTTGTAATTAATATCACATAGTGCCATCTCTTGCTTATTTTTTTGTTCATTTGCTATTCACTTGTATGTTGTTTTGTTACTCTTAATTATTTATTATTTATTTTTATTTATTTTTTTATTTTATTTTTTATTTTTTTTATCTTAATGCTTATTATAATTATTGCTTTCTCATTGTTGACAATTTCAGTGTAAAATGGCCAACTGTGCTGTATCTGAAATTTTCTCAAATAAATAAATAAAGAATAAAAATTGTTATTGGGAAAGTATTATGTAAAAATATTGGTTTGGAATTTAAAATCATAGGCACGTATGGAAAACGGCACAATTATAATTTGGTAGAAACAAAGAAGTTCTTTGAAAAATTCCCTACAGAAACATATGCCATATAAAATGTTTGTGCTTACTATAATGTTGGGGAGATGATAACAGTTGTTATTCAAGTAAATTGGTTTCTTTTTCTCTAACAGTGTATGTCTGAGTGCATCCATAAGTCGGTGGCCAATGAAAGCAGTTGCACCACTCCGTGGATAATCGCACCTGAATATCCAGAATGCAGAGACGAGTTGTCCTACTACAAACTGAATTTCATCTACTCATTAAATATTGGACTCTCTTACAAGCAGTGCAACTGTTCCCGTCCCTGCCATACGACAAGGATCCTCGTGGACAGTTTGGAGGTGACTCGTAAAGTGAAGGATGATATATCTCTGAACATCAGGGTGTCCTCCGACTTCGTCGAGAGCCTGGAGGAGGTGTGGACCTACGATGGATCCCAGCTCCTGGCGGACATTGGAGGATCCCTGGGTTTCCTTCTTGGCGTCTCAATCATCGGTATGGCCCGGTCTGTGCAGGAGGTGATGCGTGGAATCGCTCGGTACTTAAAGTGCTTCTGGTCTCGCTAGTAACGTTGCACGGAGAAGCTTATTTATATACCCGTGCATGTAGCAGTCAAAAGTAAAAGTGCAAATGAAGCTCAAAAACATTTTAATACTAAGAGCTAATTAATAAATCAACCATTTGCTTACCACAAATAGTTTTTTTTCCCAGCAGGAAATCATTGCTTCATGAGCATGTTGACACTTGAAACTTACTGAAAATATCCCAAATGTGGCTATGCATTTACTTTAGTAAGATCTTCCCTGGCAGGGATGAAAATTTACCTCTAATTCCAAAGATACTTAGGTCTATTGGGAAGTCGCTGGCAATCACCTCCGTTCATTGATAACCTGATTATGATTACCATTCAACACTTCAATAGAATTTCTTCAAATTTAGTGTCAGGATTACTGTTGTATGGTCTGTTTTATAGTAACATTTAATTTATTGTGCATTACTTGTAATAGATTACTATTCTCAATCCACTGTAAGAACTAAATTAATGTAAAAGTGACACATGACTTCAGACAAATAGCTCCCTTCCTACGAGTTGGTTCTTGTCCTAATTTGCTCATGAATATATTGGTCGCAGCTGTCCATCTCATAACGTAAAGTCCCACAACTTCAATATAGTACCTACGTTGAGTGATATGGCTTTTATCACATGCACTATATTCCTACGCGCAGCATTCCTGCACATTTCCCATTAGTACATACAATACGATTTCTCACACACCACGTGTATTTATTTTCATCGACTACATTCTTACAACGAACAGAGAATATATTCTTCTAAGGTGTTGAAGTGTATTACAAAAGTAAATTTTATCTGTTCACACTGTTGTATTTTGATGTATTTTTGGTAATACAAAATAAAGTTTAATACTTATACAGCAACAGTGTTGTAGAATCGTGTTTACTCCTATATCTTCTAACAAATTAGTCTTTTTATCTCGTTCTCTATTTTCTGCCGTTTACATTGCTTGCTAAATTTGTTCATTACTAAAGCTAAACTTAAATCCATTGTGCAACTTCCCTTTGAGAACAGAACGCTGCTGTCGGTCACTTGAAATCGAAGTTTGGTTTCAGGCGTCGTAAGCAACTCCTTGGGTGTGACACGCACCTACACTGGTCCTCTAGGGCCTGTGAATGGTCACAGCAAGGTTACAAAAATCGGAGTTCTCAGTCAGGCTAACAGGGTAAACAGATCAACGGACCTGAATGGTTAGCTTTCCTTTAGTTGGAAATGAAAGGATATGGAACATTTTTCCAATAAAGTTTAATTTATTATCTTTTATGCAGAATTACAATAAAACGTATCAACTGGCAATCCTGGATCGGGTTGAGAGATGCAGATCTGCGTGCAAATCTGTAACAGACAACCGTTCCAGGGTTTGATGGTATCGCAAGAACCCAGAGAGTAAGCAGCAGGTTTATTAGAAACTAGCCTAAATCTAAGCTGGAGCCCGACGTTGGCCGCGAGTAGTTCTCCGTACAAGGTTGACCTGTGAGACCAGCCCAACGGAAACCAGGTAAGAAAGCCGAAATATACAGAAATGTGTTCCCCTATTATACCGAATGGTTGTTTACAAAATACCAACGGAAATTTGGTAGATATTTACACGTATCCATGGATCTACATAATTATATCATGCAATTTAGACTTTTACAATATTTACATAAAATCAGTCAAGTTGTAAATTACATACCTTCTAAAAATGTTTTTGCAACGGCGTAAAAGATCACACAATAATTAATTTTCATATCTTACAAAAACTGCAGATTAATTCGAGAATGTTCGAATTTCGTACAAGGCACAGATAATGTATACATATCTAGCACGCACAGATGTTGAGATCCTGCTTTACAAATGGAATCATGACCAGATTGGACAGGGACGACACAGGTGATCTGAAGATACTGCGTTAAGATGGAAAATCGAACCCAAGTCTCCTCGTATCAAACGTTACAACCTTGACAATTAGGTAAATTGCTGATTACCATATTTAAATGAGACAGAGTGTGTCACTTTGCAGAGTGACAATCACTGAATTAAATTTGCTAATACTAAAAGTGCTTTGTCCACTCGACCACAAGAATGATCAACTTGTTGCCTTATTACTTGAGGACGCAAAATAGTCTGACACTGGCTTTGCCGAGTGAGTACATGACCTCTCAATGTACAATGTGCATCGTAACAAGAAAGCATAGGTAGACGTCACAATAGAGAACGAAAATGCAATCTTTGAGATGCAGACGGATTAGCAGAATATCTAAAAAAGATACTGGTCTGACCTTGGGATTGAGGATCTTAACAAAATTCCAGAGGATTCGTTAGAAAGGCTGGCAGGCAGTTCGAGGCGTGGACTCTCTACCTGATTATTGTTGATGGTGGTTATTCAGGTAAGTAATTTATACCAGTTATGCAGGGTGTCCAAATAGTCACGCAACTGATACTTTGAACGTACGAAACTTCTGTTGAAAAAGAAATGGAGGCAAGAATCTTACATTGGGTACTAACTTTGCATGTGCAAATATTTTTTAACCATTACGCATGGACATCATACTCTGCATGAACGTTCAGAATGCGGAAAAACTTACTAAGGTGTAAAATTTTTCGTACAAAATAAAAACAAACATGGATGACAGGAAGATGTAGAGTCGCTTGCTATAATTTCCGATTTGCATCGATCATCTATGTAAGTATTTATCAAATTGATAAAAGAAGGATAAATTTTTACGCATTTCATCATTACAGACGACTTATGGGGTTAACTATGGCATGTTCATAAAATAAAGTGTTGAGGTGTGCTGGCAACATCGGTCGTATTGCAGGAGCAGGTGCATATAATCAAAATCTGGTTATGTTATTCAATCAGTGCCAAGATGAAAGAAAACAACTGACCCTAATCTACGTATTTATCTTAAAAATATAGACAGGTTAGTTTTATGTACGGCGTAACTGCACAAACTCCTGGGACAGGATGTACATAACATAATCAGAATGCCTCACGGAAGGCTACTAGTTTCATTATTCGTCACTTCATCTTTTTCTGCTGGTCTACGCTAATCACGACCGTAAACATGAATGATGGTGATGGGGCGGAAATTCAAGAAAAGAGACAGCATTAAGGAGCACTACCACGACTCGAACACAGATTAATTGTCAGAAGGTCTATCAAGAATTCTGTACTCTCGGTCAAAAGGATAGCAAGTGGTGTGTGTGTTAGAGAAGGACAGAGAGAGAATGTGTGTTAATGAGTTATTTCCATTATGTTGTAACAGAAGTTCCCTGTGTAATGAGGGTTTTTGTAGTGAAAGTCCATTGGATATACTCACGTAAAACACATAGTGAGATGGCATGTGAGCTTCTTCCACCTGAAGCAGTGATACTGGAAGTTCAACAAATCTGATGTGTCTGTAAGGAATAGACTGTAAGATTCAATTGAGTCCTTGTTTCAATTATGAACAAAAGATGTCTCTATGCAAATTTGTCAAAAAACACTCTTAAACGAGTTATGAACGATGTTCTTTGTTAGTGCATGAAGCGGCAGCCATCTTTGATTTATGACGTCACACAGGCAATATGCCACTTTGGCTGTTTTTGAATGAAGGGAATATATGTCTACCGGTGATACGTTGCTAGTGTGGTACACAATCATGTAGTACCAGATGTTTTACCTCAATCTAAGACTTTTTGAGTTAATCGCCTCAATGAGTGATGATTAGATAAAATGAATGAAATAGAAAACACAATCAAACAATCCTTGAGATAAGGCCTCTGTGTGTATAGGGTTGCGGGTGACAACGAACCGTAAAATTTCGTCTTGAACATTAGGCCTCTTGCTAACATTTCTCGTAAAATGTTCTTAAAGGAACATGTATTAAAATTTGAAAATAAATATTGTATGTTGGTCAAAAGAATGTAAAAGGCACTGGAAAGGAAGAAGGAAGAGATGAAAACGAAAGTGATAGATCGGGAAGGGAAATAGAAAGAAGGAAAGGAAAGGTGAAAAGAAGTAAAACGAAAAGAGGGGGTGGGAAGAGAAAGGTTGTGAGTGTTTGAAGAAAGAGAATGATCTGGAAGGAGAACAGAAAGAAAACTAGAGAATAAGGGATGCTGGTTGAATTGTTGCTTTGAGTCCACTTTATGCACAGAAGGACTAATCAGGACTGGACCTAAAGTTCGACGTGGAATCCGAACCACTATGTTCCAGCACCGAGTATCGGACCTGAAAGCCCTTCATTACAAGGCGACGACGCTAGTACTGCACCATCGGGGAGGTCAAGAGAATAGGGGATATAAAGAAAGAGAATGAGAGAGAAAGATGGGAGGAGAAGGAGAGGGAAAGTAAAGAGATAGTGAATGAAATATGAACCACTAGGAAAAGATGTTAGGAAAATAGAAGAGAGGAAGGAGAAAGAGGATGAAAGTTAGAGAAAATGGCAGAGGAAAGAGACTCAAGAAGAGGGGAAAGAGAGAGTAAAAGAGACTCAAGAAGTGGGAGGAAGACAGAGGAAAAGCGAATCAACAAAGAGGCGAAAAACAGAGGAAAAGAGATTCAAGAAGAGGAAGAAAGACAGTGGAAAAAGACTCAAGAAAAGAAAGGAAGGCAGAGGAAAGATACTCAAGAAGTGGAGAATGACACAGGAAGAGATTAAAAAAGAGGGAGAACGACAGAGAAAAGAAGATGCACAGAGAGTTAACAAGAGAAAAACACAGAGGAAAAGAGTCTCAAGAAGAGGAAGAAAGGCAGAGGAAAGATACTCAAGAAGCAGAGAAAGACAGAGGAAGAGACTCAAAAAGATGGTGAACGACGGAGGAAACTATTTTCAAGAAGAGGGGGAATACAGAAGAGAAGACTGAAGAAGAGGGAGAATGACAAAAGAAATGAAAGACAGAGGAAAAGAGACTCTAGAAGAGAGAGAACGACAAAAGAAATGAAAGACAGAAGAAGATATAGTACTTGGCCAGGACGTGCCCATGAAATGACAGATCACTGGGTACTGTGACTGACACTAACCTTTGACCGAAATCATCACCGACCATATTTGTGCCTCACTGTGAGCACTGTCTATTCCGAACACCACTACCTTTCTTTCTGACATAAAGTTGCAGAATTCTACCATTCAACTATCGAGAATATATATTTTCCCATCCTTTCCACACAAGGATACCGACTGAGAGCCTTGATGTGAATCGCATGGGATGAAGGTTCATTCACGAATAACTTTGTCTATATCAGATTCTTCACCTTTGTTGAGATGTAGAAGGCAAAGTTTTACGAGGGAACCCAGCTCCTGGTGGACGTTTGAGGATCCTTGGGTTTCCTGTTTGGTGTCTCAGTCATCAGTATAACCCGTTCTCTGCATGATCTTCTTCCTGGAATCATTCGGTATTTCAAGCATTATGTGTGCCACCAGAAATTTTCATACTCAGACATATTCATATTTCTCTGCCGGAAACTGGAAACGTCTCAGCACAGCACTAGACTAAACAGGAATGGAGAAATGTGGAGTAGTAATGCACCCTCCTTGGGGTCGATAAATCCATTGATTGGAAAAGATCGATCAATGATCAATAGGTTTTTATTTCTTCATGGGCTTGGCTTATATTGTAAGGACGATTTGGATTGGTGTGACGTCATAAAAGGGCGTAGCTTATTTCGTAAGGATAATTCTGATTGGTTGCTGGAGGACGAGGAAAAATATGCGAGGGATTTTCGGTGACGGTTGGTTTTCTCTGAATTGGAGTACGTTATTCCGGTGTCTGAAGACAGATGGCGTTGATGAGTCAGATATTCTATGAATTTGGGTACTTGTTTCCGATGTTTGAAGAGGGCGTTGATGAGTCATTCTGGGGAGGAGATAACTTTTTTTCTCGGGCGGCCGTTGATAAGTTCCAGTAAGTGGGTGTGGTCTGCAAGGAACATGCCCGAACATGTTTTAGGTTTAACCTTCTAGGGTGACTGTTTGAAGTATGTTTAACGGAAATCGTGACGTAGGAAAAAAGAAGGTATAAATAGATAAGATAAAAGATAGTAGTGTCATGCGAGGATGGATGTGTGCGGTACAAGGCTGTCTGGTAATGGCGTGAATTCCTACGACGTTAGCTACGGGGAGTTCTGGGAACTTGTTCGATCTTGCGACGACCTGGACAACGATCGAACGACCCTCTAGCGGGTGCTGAGTTATTTCCCGTTTATGTATGTAACGATGCCTGAATCTCCCTCGTGTGGATGTTACCTGTTCAACGAATTAGGAAAAGGAGTTCATCATCACTGCTAAACGTTGAAGGAGATAGAAGAGAGGAGAGAGGAAAAGGAGAGCGGACGAGAAAACAGGATTTCCAAGTCACGGGTGTATGTGCGAAGTAAGTCGCAGGAAGGAAGAGGTCAAGATCGGTGAAGCTTTGAAGGAGAGTGTGAAACAGTGGCTTTCTTTGTTGACAGACAGAAATTCCTTGTGGTGTTCTGGCTGTGATCGTCCTTTGCTACGTAAATTAGAAGGACATCCCTGTTTCTCTGTGGTTCCTCCCGAAGGTTTTGGCGTCCGCACACGACTGTTCCCCGACGATCCTTTGGCTGCTCCTTTATCGCTGATACCTGGGACGCCATCACCTACAGTGTCCGATTACTTTACCTGTTATGACGTATGAGAGTGTTTACTTACCACATTTGCTGGACTTGCGCTGAGCCGTATGTTATCAATTACGTATCAGTGAATTCGAGATACCGAACATACAGAAAGTGGCCTACAGGATTACGTCAGACTCCGGAAGAATTATTGATTGCAGGATTTTATTATTCAGACTTTAGCGACAGAGTATTGTGTTTTCATTGTTTGTACGGACTTTGAAATTCGACATCCAAAGATTGTCCGATTCTAGGACATTACATGTTGGTACCCCGTGTAGTTTTATACAGATTGTTGTGGCGTTACATCGTAACTCCAAGAGCTGCAAGTATTGCGACAGTATAGAGACTCCTGAGAAAAGGTCCGATAAACCTAGTGTGGATTCTGTGACAGTTTACAAAATATGTTTTGAGAATCCTAGCAGTGTTGTAATTCTTCCATGTCAAAATTTTGTTTCCTGCGGATCCTGTGCTTTCCAATTGGACAAGTGTGCCGTATGCAGGTGTAGAATTGAAGATACATTGACTGTTTTCACCTGTTGATCAAAGTGGATGTTTGTTTTTGGACGTTCAAGGTCTTCGAGAATTTGTATGGAAAGAATTCGGAATTTTAAAACTTCCTTTCGACAATGCATTTGACTGTTTAGTGACATCTCCATATGGTTTACACTTCTTGAGTCAAAAGTATCGCCGAGTGAATTACTGGCTCCGTGCCAAGAAACATGGTCTCAACTGGGGAGATGGGTGGCTACCGTATGAGAAATTAGGAGATTTGTTATATGTTGTGCTTGTGAATCAAATAGTGTACGTCAAAGGTATGGAAAAAATGAAATGGTTTGAAATATCACTTCGAGAAAAACGTATGGGTAAAATATCCGTACGTAACATCGAAGAATTTGAATGTCCAAAATTGAATAGTGTGAAAAAGACTTCGGGAAGATGCAAAGAACATAGCAAATTTGAAAATGTAAATAAAACCTGTGCAGTTGAAAATGTCTGGAAGATATACAGTTTCTATTGCAAAAAGTACAAGAAATAAAAGAGTTTTTGAAAATATACAAATGTCTTATTTACAATCGATAATATAAAAATAGATTTACAATACATAAAATAACACAAATGTTGTATTTACAATTGAATATGAAAAGTTTTCAATACCGGAAGGGTCATATTGCAATACATAAAATAACAGTGGTTGATGTAAAATACATAAAATAACAATACATAAAAAGAACAAAGGTTCATTTACTATGGTTATTTACAACAATTTGTTTGTGTTTGTCTTGTGTAGTAGTTGTGGTGTGTAGTTTGTTTATGTTTATAGTGTGTAGTAGTGGTGTGTTTGTGTTTATATTGTATTATAGTTGTGATGTGTTTGTCTTGTGTAGTAGTTGTGCTGTCTAATGTGTTTGTGTTTGTGTTCGTCTGGTGTAATAATTGTGCTGTCTAATGTGTTTGTGTTTGTCTTGATTAGTAGTTCCTCCATTCATATTGGGGGTTAGGCGTAGAGCTGACAACTCTGCACTGTAAAAAAATAATGTCAAGAAACAGGAATATATGGCCATGGATGTTGCCAAGGTAAAATATTCCGGAGGTAAAATAGTCCCCCGTTCGGATCTTCGGGTGGGGACTACTTTGGGAGGTCCCTGGACTAAGGATAAGATCTACATTAGGAATAAGGATATTAAATTAGGCACCTGGAATGTTTTGAGCCTTTACCGGCCTGGGACATTTCAGTGTACAGTTAATGAGATAGTGAAGTATAAATTAGATGTAGTAGCTGTCCAGGAAGTTATGTGGCCAGGAGAAGGGAATTGTAAAACTAAAAATTATACTTTTTTCTATCGTGCTACTGAAAATCATAATTTTGGTACAGGCTTTTTCATAAATAATAGAATTATCTCGGCTCTTAAAACAGTAGAATTTATTAATGATAGGATATCATATGCAGTTTTACAGGGTAGGTGGTGTAAAATTATTTTAATAAACATACATGCTCCAACGGAAGATAAAGATGATAATACTAAGGATGATTTTTATACAGAGTTACAACAGGTCTTTGATAAATTTTCTCAGTATGATATGAAAATTCTGTTAGGTGACTGTAATGCACAGATTGGCAAAGAAGAGACATTTAAACCCGCGATTGGTAAAGAAAGTCTTCATGAATTAAGTAATGATAATGGTATAAGATTGATTACTTTTGCAACCTCAAAGAATTTAATTGTGAAAAGTACCACTTTTAAACATAAAGATATCCATAAATATACCTGGTCTTCTCCAGATAGTAAAACTCATAATCAGATAGATCATATTCTCATTGATAAGAGAAGGCATACTAGTATAATTGATGTCCATACACATAGAGGTGCTGACTGTGCCAGTGACCATTATTTAGTAATTCCTAAATTAAGAGAAAGACTCTCGGTGATAAATCATAAGCAACAAAATCTAAAAGTTCTAAAATTTGATACAGGAAAGTTTACTGATGAAAGAATTAAGAAAGATTATCAAATTAAACTGTCAAATAGATTTGATGTTTTGCAGGATTTAAATGATGATGAAAATATAAATGAAACAGACGTAAATAGGAATTTGGAGCACATACGTAATGCAATAGAATCAGCAGCTAAAGAAAGTATAGGATACCATAAACCGAGAAAAAGTAAGCCATGGTTTGATAATGAATGTGATAATGTAATAGAAAATAGAAATCAGGCTAGACTTAGGTGGTTAAATAACTCTGATGATACAAATCTAAACAATTATAATAGAATAATGCAAGAAGTTAACCGCACGTTTAGAAGTAAAAAAGAGATTACTTGAAAAGCAAAATGAACAAAATTGAAACAAACAGAAAAAATAAAAATATCAGAGATCTATATATAAAGGTGTAAATGAGTTTAGAAAGGGGTGGCAACCTAAAGTAAACCTGATAAATGATAAAGACGGTGATTTTCTAGCTGATCCAGGCGATATTCTAAATAGATGGAAGAACTACTTTAATGACCTTTTAAATGTTCATGTGGGAGATAAATCAGAAGTAAATGAAGTACACACAGCAGAACCTTTAGTTCCAGAACCTAAATTGACTGAAGTTAAAGATGATATTAAAAGGTAAAAGAATAACAAAGCACCTGGGATTGATTTAATACCAGCTGAGTTAATTAAATATGGTGGAAATTCAATAATATGTCAAATTCATAAATTAATTTGTTTAATATGGAATAAAGAAGAAATCCCTCAACAGTGGAAAGAATTCATAATTGTTCCTGTGTTTAAAAATGTGATAATATGAACTTAAATAATTACTGTGGAATTTCTCTACTCTCAACAACATATAAAATATTATCTAACATTCTTTTAACAAGACCAACCCCATATGCTAATGAAATTATAGGTGATTATCAATGTGGATTTAAACGTAACAAATCAACTACAGATCAAATTTTTCATATCAGACAGACACTTGAAAAAAGTGTGAATATAATCAAAATGTCCATCATCTATTCATTGATTTCAATAAAGCATATGATTCGGTCAAAAGAGATAAATTATATAATATATTAGTAGAGTTTGGAATACCTAAGAAGCTGGTTAGTATGATAAAAATATGCACCAGTGAAACAGAAAGTAAAATTCGTGTGGGTATTAATATGTCTGAATAATTTACAATTCATGATGGGTTAAAACAAGGAGATGCATTATCTCCATTGCTCTTTAATTTTGCCTTAGAATATGCTGTTAGGATGGTAAAAGAAGCTAAAGAAGGACTAAAATTAAATGGTGTGACTCAGTTGTTAGCATATGCAGATGATGTAGACTTACTGGGGGATGATGTGAATACAATTAAGAATAATGCTAAAATATATTTCAAAACTTCTAAAGAGATTTGTTTGGAAGTTAACAAAGAGAAAACTAAATATATGCTTACAGGCCGAACCAAGTGTTAGGTAATAATCAAAATCTAATTATTGATAACAACTCGTTTGAACCAGTTTCCAAATTCAAATACTTAGGAGTAATATTAACAAATGAAAATTATATTAAAGAGGACATAAAAAGTAGGCTTAATTCAGGAAATGCATGTTACTTCTCTCTTCATAAACTTTTGTCTTCTCGTTTAATATCTAAGAAACTAAAAGTTAAAATATACAAAACAGTAATTTTGCCTGTAGTATTATATGGATGGGAAACTTGGTCCCTTACATTGAAAGAGGAACATAAATTGAGAGTATATGAAAATAAGATCCTTGGGAAAATCTTTGGACCTAAAAGGGATGAGGAAACATGTGAGTGGAGAAGGTTACATAATTTAGAACTACATAATTTGTATTCATGTCCAGATATTATTAGAATAATTAAATCAAGAAGACTTAGGTGGGCAGACCATGTGGCACGAATGGGAGAGGAAAGAGGAGTTTACTGGATTCTTGTTGGGAAACCTGATGGTAAGAGACCTGTAGGAAGGCCAAGACGAAGATGGAGGGACAACGTTGAGATGCACCTAAGGGAAATCGGTACGGATGGAAAAGAGTATATAGAACTTGCTCAAGATAGGGACAGATGGAAGCCCTGTGTTGCTTCAGCCATGAACCTTCGGGTTTAAGAAGGCTAGGGAGTTAGTTAGTTATTTACAACATCAGATACATGAAAGTAACAGAACTTATTTACAATGTCAATGTGTAACCAAGATTGTTCTGAAGATATATTTCAATCATCAATTCGATGTACAAGAGAACGTAAAAATAGTTCACTAAACCGGTACTTCTTTCTATTCTAAAACCACATTCTTTGTGATACAATATACAAAAATCTCCATTTCGGGTTTCAATTTATGGTAGCGTTCGTTCATTATTTTTTGCAGAGGTCTAAAATGTTTACACAAAAATAAGTGTAGTTCAGAGGCTTTGAAAATAAAAGCATCTGGTGAATGATGCTGATACATTGAAATACGTTTCCCGAAACAATTTACACCACCAACGGTGATAATTCCTGTAACCAAATAAGAGAATCGTCAAATTGTTTCGACGTGATTTAGTAAGTCAGATTTCAAAGCACACAGTTCTCTTATTTGTTTAGAATCGTTGCGTACTGGTGATCTCTCCTGTTGCGAGAACTCCCACACCAAATTGAAAGGGGATTGCTTTTCGAATCACATTGCCACGTACTTGGATTTTTCCTTGTTCAGAAAATATGTGTTAGCAAGATGAAGATCTAAACATGACTCTATGTTGTGTAGTTCAGGACATTCCATTGTATCTGTTGAAAAGCCTATTTCCTTACGTCTTTTTATGAAATCACAGTCTGTAGTCACATCCATTCCCTCGTCCGCCGTTTCGTTCTTGATAGTGACAGTTTCGATTTTGATGGGTTTTACGTTTGGAAGCATCATCCTGATGGGTCATACGTTCTACAAGTTTGTCTTGTTTTTCCATTGTACAAGACACTGCAGGTTTCATGATGTTTTCACTAGAGCTGTCTCGATGACACTGAGAGAGAGGTATGGCGGCACGTATTTTATATAGCTTTATTCATGACGCGACAACGGATCGCGTGGATAGAGCAACACGCTTGTTCCCCTCTGGGGTACTTGGAATGTGGTAAACATTTGAATATCTGACGAAAACGGTGTAGGATATATCCATCTTTACTGACACCTGGTGGAAATGTTTGAATGAAATCCTTGGTTGTAACATGGCGTGCTTTGTAATAAGCATACACATAACAGTAATGTCCGCACGTCGTGGCCAACACCCCCTG
The DNA here is from genome assembly GCF_977018435.1 of Lepisma saccharinum. Taxonomy (NCBI): domain Eukaryota; kingdom Metazoa; phylum Arthropoda; class Insecta; order Zygentoma; family Lepismatidae; genus Lepisma; species Lepisma saccharinum. Next base: position 32,853,113 of record NC_139247.1, read on the forward strand.
TAAGAGAATGTTGTTGTAAGTCCAGACCGAGGAAAGTTACAAATTCTTGATAGAAAGGATGAAATCCATATGAATCGATATTAAGCCACATTGTTTTTGTCAAAATGGAAAGCCACCCAGTGTGTACTCCGGGAGTCGGAATTGGGTAGGAAACGTCCGAAGTAGAAGATCTCTCTGGTAAACACAGCAGAAAATGTTTTTGGTGGAACAGTTACGAGATAGAATCTCCCTGATCTGCGACGTGTTCATGCTGCTTATGTTTTCGCAAACGTATGATTATTTTTAAACTCTCAAAGTAATATCCTTCTAATATTTGGGGGCACAATTGTGAGTCAACAGGTTTGGCAGACGGCACTTCCAATGAACAACTATTATGAATATCATCACAGGTTATCAGTTCGATGAGTTTTCCCACCTCATGTTACATATGTTTTCAATAATGTATAATAACACGTCTGTCCTTGGTCATTTCTATGAACCCCTGGGTAAAATCTGGCGTCTGGCAGTCTGGAGAGCAATCGTGTGTAAACTGGTTTGGAAGTCGGCACTTTCGAAGAAACACTATTATGATTAATATCACAGGTTTTCCGTTCGGCTGGCTTTTCCATCACAGGTAATATTATGTCAACATCAGAACTGTCTCGATAACACTACAAGCCAGAAACACAAGCACACATATTTATAGACAATTTGGTCTCACTGATGGAGGATAACACTTCTGTCTTTTGTTATATCTACTGCAGATTCGAATTCAGCATACATAAGGCATGTTATATTTTCCGACAGCTGGGGAGAAAATTGCATCTCGGCTCCGATGATACCTTGTTCATGGAGACTGGTGTGCGTGCCGTTTCCTGAAGAGTCTGGCTTTATGTCGTAAATCAGGAAAAAGGATCCGTTCTCGAACATTGTGATCTGGTGTCCGTAATTGGCGTGGTGAATACCTGTACCGGAAAATAGAGTTTGATAGGCACGTGTTATCAATCCGCTGTTTCCTCCTGTGGTGATCCGCAAGGGTTCGTAAGGTACGAGTTCTCCATTTTTCACAAGATGGAAGGATGATAGATATAAACTTCTAAAGTCGAATGGATTTTTCTAACTGTCTCCGAGAAAGCTGGGGGGTGGATACCATAGCAAAAAGAACAACATTCGGAAAAGGACCTTGAAAAGCATTATCGATCGAAATCTGCTGCGTGCCGACAACGTAAGAATAAGCTTTGATGACGCTTCTGGTGAATGGATAATGAGTAAGAGAGTGCTCTGTCTATGGCCAAACTGGTGGTTGGAGTAGGAATGATGTGATTTATTTCGAGAACAGCCTTTAAAATTTTTATTCTGGTGGTTGGTGAAGTCTGATCTCCCCAGAAGTAAAAAGAATCACGTGACCTGACTAGATCGATGCGTACTTCAACGCCGTTGATCAGGTATTTAGGCAGGTGGAAAAAATCTATGTGCAGTTTTCTAATAAGTTCGACTACGCCTGACACTTCCGTAGGATTTCCGGTTGTCGGAACGTACTGGATAAGGTATTTTCTCGTGGTAAAACCTTTGTTGGCGGGTGTGACGTTGACGAACAATAGTTCTCGGAGTTTGTTGGCTTGTTGCAATGTCGGTGATGATGTTGGCACCTGTTGTTAAAGCTTCTTTTCCGATTGCTTTTGCACCGCTCCAGAGTAGAGGTTTCACCATTCTAAAAGTCCTGCGATAAGTGACCCCAATACTCTCCCTTTTTGAATTCTAGTTGAACGGTAGATGGGTCCAATTCCCCCACGGATTTGATTACTGTAAGATTCGGTCTGCGAATTCATGGTGATTCAATCGCTTTTCGGTATAGACTGAGAAAAATAACGGACTACTGTTTTTTGAAAGGACTTTGCTTTTCTACGAAAATGTAAAACAGCAATTGTGGGTACGGAGCCGTTTCTCAAAGGCAGGAAATTTCCTTTTCTATCGTACAACGCAATTTATATTGTTTCGAAAGAAGCTTTATCCAGAGAAACGTAATTAATGGGGTTGAAAGTATGATGGGCTACGGGTACTGTGCAAGATGAATCTGTTTCCGAATACAGTTTTCGGGTAAGACGTAAAAGACGTAACATTTCTCCTCCGACCAATTGCTGTTTCACTAGATCGGAGTAAATGAATATTTTTGTCCACGACGTTATTGGACACTGCGTGGGTAGAATCAATAGATTTCAATATGTCATATCGAAATTTAGCATAGTCATCAGTCTCGTCTATGGGTGTAACAGTATTTGTTGGAGCATAGTAAGATTCAGGCTTTGGAACCCCTATCACGGACAGATGTTTGTACAAAGCCTCTTTAAAGAAAAACCTGAGATGAGTAGGAACAGCGACGTTAGCAGGGTTTGTTTTCAGAAAAAGAATCAAATCCTCTATTGTATATGTTGCTGCAGGAAAATAGAATATTTGTTCGTTAATATAGAGTGTATTATCCGTAGAAACAGAAGATCCCGAGGAATCCCATTGCGGTTCCAACAAAGAATGCCAGAATTTCTCGAGAACGGTTCTCCGTATTTCTAGGTCGTTGGGGAGGAATTCTTCGATGGCAGAGATAAGGTCTTCAGCACTTGCATATGTCCGAACAGGAAAGCCTAACGTTCCAGAATCTGTTTCCAAAACATTGTGGTATTGAGTTGAATAATGCAGTTCTGCTAATCCGACTTCCCACAATTCTGGAGACAAATCAATCCGTTTTGCAAGTTTTACGTTGAAATGGGTCAGAGTGTTGTTTGGAAAATATTTCTCCGATGCAGATGACGGAAGGTAAACAGAAGTTATCGTCGATTCTCGCCGAACACAAAGAACTCACTGGATCGTAGTGACGATATATTTTTATATACATATGTTTTGGAAATTATTTTTCTGATAACTTGTTTACGGAAGATGCCTTGATCCAAGAATCGAAACTAGGTGGATATCCGAGCCAGTAAACCAGTTATTCCAAATTTTTATCTTTCCCCCGGCTGTTCTAAATCTTATCAATTTTATACTCTTCGGCAAGATCTGAATAAACTTTTTGCAGTTCACGTTTGTAAAATGTACTTTTACAGGTTCTCCATTTAAATCGTCTAATATGTATACAGGTACAGGTGTTCGCTGAACTAGGGAATTGATTTTGAAAAGTTCTCGTGACCACGATTGTTCGTATCTCCTCTCGAAATGTCCTTTGACGACCATGATTCGTACATTATCACCAACATTGAGATCTGAAGATTGTTGTGAAACACGTTTGTCAGGTTTGTTGAGACGTTTCCACACACTGTAAACGTTTGTTTCGTTGACATCTCAAGGGGCCATTCCTATGGAACTGTGGATTGTTGTGTTGTAACATCTACATAACGTCTTGTTTGTTTTAGGTAGAATATTTCCACATTCGTTCTTTTAATGATCTGTTCAAACGTTCCAGTACACTTGCTTTCGCAGGATAATTTGTTGCTGTCAAAAATTGTACATGTTCATTTATTAAAAATTTCTGGAATGTAGAATTTGTAAATTCCGTTCCTTGGTCGGTCTGTCCGTGATAGGGGTTCCAAAGCCTGAATCTTACTATGCTCCAACAAATACTGTTACACCCATAGACGAGACTGATGACTATGCTAAATTTCGATATGACATATTGAAATCTATTGATTCTACCCACGCAGTGTCCAATAACGTCGTGGACAAAAATATTCATTTACTCCGATCTAGTGAAACAGCAATTGGTCGGAGGAGAAATGTTACGTCTTTTACGTCTTACCCGAAAACTGTATTCGGAAACAGATTCATCTTGCACAGTACCCGTAGCCCATCATACTTTCAACCCCATTAATTACGTTTCTCTGGATAAAGCTTCTTTCGAAACAATATAAATTGCGTTGTACGATAGAAAAGGAAATTTCCTGCCTTTGAGAAACGGCTCCGTACCCACAATTGCTGTTTTACATTTTCGTAGAAAAGCAAAGTCCTTTCAAAAAACAGTAGTCCGTTATTTTTCTCAGTCTATACCGAAAAGCGATTGAATCACCATGAATTCGCAGACCGAATCTTACAGTAATCAAATCCGTGGGGGAATTGGACCCATCTACCGTTCAACTAGAATTCAAAAAGGGAGAGTATTGGGGTCACTTATCGCAGGACTTTTAGAATGGTGAAACCTCTACTCTGGAGCGGTGCAAAAGCAATCGGAAAAGAAGCTTTAACAACAGGTGCCAACATCATCACCGACATTGCAACAAGCCAACAAACTCCGAGAACTATTGTTCGTCAACGTCACACCCGCCAACAAAGGTTTTACCACGAGAAAATACCTTATCCAGTACGTTCCGACAACCGGAAATCCTACGGAAGTGTCAGGCGTAGTCGAACTTATTAGAAAACTGCACATAGATTTTTTCCACCTGCCTAAATACCTGATCAACGGCGTTGAAGTACGCATCGATCTAGTCAGGTCACGTGATTCTTTTTACTTCTGGGGAGATCAGACTTCACCAACCACCAGAATAAAAATTTTAAAGGCTGTTCTCGAAATAAATCACATCATTCCTACTCCAACCACCAGTTTGGCCATAGACAGAGCACTCTCTTACTCATTATCCATTCACCAGAAGCGTCATCAAAGCTTATTCTTACGTTGTCGGCATGCAGCAGATTTCGATCGATAATGCTTTTCAAGGTCCTTTTCCGAATGTTGTTCTTTTTGCTATGGTATCCACCCCCCAGCTTTCTCGTAGACAGTTAGAAAAATCCATTCGACTTTAGAAGTTTATATCTATCTTCTTTCCATCGTGTGAAAAATGGAGAACTCGTACCTTACGAACCCTTGCGGATCACCACAGGAGGAAACAGCGGATTGATAACACGTGCCTATCAAACTCTATTTTCCGGTACAGGTATTCACCACGCCAATTACGGACACCAGATCACAATGTTCGAGAACGGATCCTTTTTGCTGATTTACGACATAAAGCCAGACTCTTCAGGAAACGGCACGCACACCAGTCTCCATGAACAAGGTATCATCGGAGCCGAGATGCAATTTTCTCCCCAGCTGTCGGAAAATATAACATGCCTTATGTATGCTGAATTCGAATCTGCAGTAGATATAACAAAAGACAGAAGTGTTATCCTCCATCAGTGAGACCAAATTGTCTATAAATATGTGTGCTTGTGTTTCTGGCTTGTAGTGTTATCGAGACAGTTCTGATGTTGACATAATACTACCTGTGATGGAAAAGCCAGCCGAACGGAAAACCTGTGATATTAATCATAATAGTGTTTCTTCGAAAGTGCCGACTTCCAAACCTGTTTACACACGATTGCTCTCCAGACTGCCAGACGCCAGATTTTACCCAGGGGTTCATAGAAATGACCAAGGACAGACGTGTTATTATACATTATTGAAAACATATGTAACATGAGGTGGGAAAACTCATCGAACTGATAACCTGTGATGATATTCATAATAGTGGTTCATTGGAAGTGCCGTCTGCCAAACCTGTTGACTCACAATTGTGCCCCCAAATATTAGAAGGATATTACTTTGAGAGTTTAAAAATAATCATACGTTTGGGAAAACATAAGCAGCATGAACACGTCGCAGATCAGGGAGATTCTATCTCGTAACTGTTCCACCAAAAACATTTTCTGCTGTGTTTACCAGAGAGATCTTCTACTTCGGACGTTTCCTACCCCCGCCATGATAATCGCAAACATAGACAATTCCGACTCCTGGAGTACACACTGGGTGGCTTTCCATTTTGACAAAAACAATGTGGCTTAATATCGATTCATATGGATTTCATCCTTTCTATCAAGAATTTGTAACTTTCCTCGGTCTGGACTTACAACAACATTCTCTTACAGGGGGTGTTGGCCACGACGTGCGGACATTACTGTTATGTGTATGCTTATTACAAAGCACGCCATGTTACAACCAAGGATTTCATTCAAACATTTCCACCAGGTGTCAGTAAAGTCTCAACAGGGTAACATCCTTGATACAGTATTGGAGAAGTTGGTTTTTGTTGTTGAACGGTATATTTTGCATGCTTTTGATTTGATTTGATTTAGTTTATTTTACTTCGCGTTTTGTGCCTCTTGGCTAATTTGCGAAGATGGGGATGAGTGATGGAATGATGAAATTGATGAATGGACATTCACAAACAACCAAGCCCGACCGGGATTCGAACCCGGGACCCTTGGCGTCGCAGCGCGATGTGCTAACCACTCGGCCACAGGATCGGGCATATATTGCATGCATTCAATGTCATACCAAGAAATGAAACGGTGTTGATCTTCAACAGTTTTCGTATATTCATAACCGTATGCAGAAGGAGGAGGCATTGGTCCTATGTAATTTCTGTTCTTGAAGGTGTTCCACGAATGCGGATAATATCCTTTCTGAACCGGCAAACCGAAAAGCTTGGAAAATCCTGCAGACTGTCCACAAAATGAAGATTTTGGTATGTCATACTGATGATATTGGTACCATCTAAGATGACATGGTGTTTCATTTCTCTTTCCAGCATTCTCCGTAATATAAATGTGCAATCGTAACCTCGTGGATTGAGTGCACAAATGGTTATGTTTTAAAACGTATGTTGCAATTCCAGGTAGGATAGGAATGTGTCTACAGGGTTATCCCAGAAAATAAATTCTCTTTTTCCACAAACAGAACATGGAACCGTTAAATCCTCTTTTTTGTAACATGCGTGACAGGCCGTCTGCACCACAATAAGATTCGGTGCGTGAAGAAAAGTTGTTGTTTTTTCTCAAAATAAGGAATATCAGTGTAGCATTCAAAATCGTAAAACACAAATCGAAATTTTGAGTTCTGTTTGGGTTTCGGTATAGACATGTAACAGAAATGATTTACAGGTTTCACACAATTACATGCAGTACAATATTTCATGTTGCATCTATATACTTATTCATATCTATTGTTCGTGAGAATAATTCTGAAACATCGGGGACGTTGTTGGATTTCGCTGCAGACTGTAACGTTACGGAATGGTGTAGAAACATGATTTGTGAAACAGTGTTCATTACCGAAATTTCGGTGACAGGTCTGACATGTTCTACGAACGCCCTGTTCAAGTACACACGGTGGAGTTGCACGGTACATACAACATAATTGTTTACACATATGGTCATGCGGTTTAGCAAATATGAGCTGGTTACAGCCATGGCATTCTAGTTTTGCCGCAAATGCTCCAACACGGTTCACTATCACATCATAATGCTGTCTGGTGTTATACAGAAGGTATATAAATATTGAAGCATTTTCAACCTGTTCTTCAAACAAAACATCTTTATCATCACGAAGAATGTTGTATACAATAATTTTATATTTCGGGAGAACTTGCTGAAATTTCCTCAATTCAGGAATTGCACTTCCGGCACACGTATTGTCTGTCAGATCTACATCTGCTTTCTGCATAAGTTTTGAAAACAGGTTTAAGAAGATTTCTATTTCTTCTATATCGAGTATAGGACGGATTTTTATCAGCATGGGCTTTCCCTATGACCAAAGCTTCAGCTAAAGAGAATGGTTTCTTTCTATTCGGCACACCGACGATACTTCTTTTCTGCGTGCTTAACATGTAATTAGGTAAACAATATGTTCGCTTACCCCCACCTCCGATAGGTATGTTGACATGGTCAGCTCTCAAAATTAAGTGATCTGTAGCAGTGAAGGTTTTTGCAATACTTTGTACATAATGTTCCCCACCATATCACTGTGTAACTGGTCGCATCTATGCCACCCGATGTAAATATCTTTCATAGTTGTGTCAGATATGTTAGAGTGAGTTAAACCTATTTTGTCTTAATCCTTGTTGTGTGTTTTAACGTAAGTGAGAAGATTTTCAATACCTTCGCGAATCCAAGTGTGAGGATCGACATTTTCTGGAGGGTGCGAGAAACTGAATTCCACACGTCGTCCTTTGGAACGGAATTTAGGATATTCACGTTCTTGAATGTTGTGTAAAATTATATTTCCTATCTTTTGACGAGACACTGAAGCACGTTTTCTTTTCTTACCTTTGCCATCAGATACAGAAGCATTCTGGGGTGACTGTTCTGCTGGTGGTAAGGGATCCGGTCTCCATGACGGTCCTGGCAAAGGCTCCGGGTGTGATCCGGATACAGTGTTCCTAGAAGTTCCTGGTGATGTAACGTAGTCGGATGCGACGGCTATCTGCTTCTCCTTGGTGACTCGGATTACAGGATCGGGTGTCGACGACGGGCCTGGCGACTCTTCGGAAATACCTGTCCATCCTTCTACGGAAAGATCGGGTACGGATGTTGTCACTGTCCGTAGTAAGCGGTCATACTTCTCGAGCAAGGAGATACTTTCTCCCGCGATGATTTTCTGCGCAATGTTCACCAACACTTCCCCTAACTGTCTAGGTGTTGTGTAATATCCATCACGATGTAGCACTAACAGATCGTCAGCGGATAACTGTACGTCCATGATCGTACGATGTCTGTGTCACGAAGACTGTCTTGTGGAGAGAACACCGTTCTTTATATACGGAAGCATGACAACGCAGTTATTTCCGTTTCTAACGGTTCTACTGCGTGATCTGTAAACTTCTCGGAACTCTGTAACAGTCTTCTGATATTTTATCTATGACTAATATAACACCTATATAATCTTCCCGGAAATAATTAACAAGATTCACCAGATGTTTTCCCGACTGATATGAAGGCTCATGTAAATTCTCGGAATCAATTAACCGTCTTTACCAAATGGCTTTTAGAGGTGAAACATTTGGTTATTCAAGGGGTCGCCGATCCGACCTTAATTGTCATACAGTAAATGGGATTACAGATTCGGAATCTGCACGTCAAGAGCTTTCAAATGAGTGTTCGAAAGGGGGTCGAAGATCAGAAATAAAGGAACTAGGAAACCACTGGTCCTAGAACGATGAAACCAAGTTCATCTGAAAGAGGACTTAATCACGAGTATAACGACCTATCAACCGTCCTCGTAGCTCAATTAGGAACAGAGATATGAATTTTAAAAATTACAGATTCGGAATCTGCAAAACAAGACCTTTCATTTGAAAATAACATCGAGGGTATCCTACCGGAAATAAAGAAACTAGGAACCGCTGGACCTAGGAGTATGAAACTCGATTCATTTGAGCGAGCATACTTTTCTGAGTAAAATGACGTTTGAGCCATCCTTCTATCTCAATTAGGAGCCAAGATATTCTAATTTGATTTTTTTTTTTAAAAAAAGGGCAGAAACCTGACAGGGCCCTGACCGGAACCGGACAGAAACCTGACAGGAGCTGGCATAGATGCCGATTCTAATCGAACACTGTAGGTCCTAACCCCTTGGTATTATCCATGCCCTCGTATATTTCTGTGCCGATCAGCCTCAGTGCATAAAACGGATTTCAAACAGGAACCGGACCCTGACAGGACACGGACAGGGCTCTGACAGCACCCTGACGACCCCGATTGGGCTGACATGGATGCCGATCCCAATTGAACACTGTATGTCCTATTCCATTGCTATCATTGTACAAACGGAATTCTACCATGCCCTTGTATATATCTGTCCCGATTAGCCTCAGTGCATAAAACGGATCAGTTCAATCCGTCACTCCTTCAATAGATCGGAGATAAATGTTGCTCCCGATTAGCCTCATTACATGAAGTGGATTCTGTCCTGATTAACCTATCCGTGCATAAAGCGGACTTTAAAACATCTGTTCAATCCGCTTAGATACATTCTGCTCCCGATTAACCATACATCCTACTTCCGATTAGCCTCAGTGTATAAAGTTAATTCACCCTCTTTATTTAATATACAAAATACACATTTTCACACATCTAACACTCCATATTTAAGGCATGCAGTTTCCAGTTCGGTGGAGTGAATTATTTTATCTATCACATCATTTAGTTTTCTATTATGTTCGTACCATAAATCACTCCACCGATATATGCCAGGGAATCGATTTTCTTCTAGAAAATCCAACTCGTCGTTAAGGATAGGGGTAAAGTCTGCAATCTCCTTCACTCTGCACCCATACGTGGCATGCGTGTAATCGCCCACCACTATCTGCACAGCAGTTTACAACATTTTTTTCAATTCTGCTAAGGGAATAATATCGTCCAGGGGGACCATGGTTAAAATCAGCACCCAGATTTCCACTGGTATCTTCTCAATTCCTTCGGCTATAAGTGTTCAATTTTCTGATGCCTGTGCATCTGTAGGAGGATGTAACAAGGAACATAGTGTGAATCAAGTCATCTTTTTCATGCAGACTCTGAGAGGAAGTTTTTTGCTATCTCAGGCATGCAGACACAACAAGGAAGTTGCGTCCGTTCCGTTAATGACTCAACCCTACACGGATCTAATATGCGCATACGTTCCGACCATCGATGAAGAGTTTTCATTCTTCTGTAACGTCTTTATCAGTACAGTGGAACGATGGACGGAGAGAATTTGGTAAGTATAGTGCAACGCAATAATAATAAAATTACTTTCCTATGTATACACTGCTTTATTTATTACTTGGACTCGACTTACGCAATTTACTCTATTTACAATACATACTACCAATATTTGTTTTCAGGGCTCCATAAGTATTATGCTGTTTTTAATTCGACTAAATAAGAGCTTCAAACTTCAGAACAACTAACACATTTTACTTTATTTACAATACATACTACCAATATTTGTTTTAATTTTAAGAACACCATGTACAGTGGGCTCCATAAGTATTATGCTGTATTTTATTCTGCGAAATAAGAGCTTCAAAATTCAGAACAAGTTACACAATTTACTTTATTTACAATTCATACTACCAATATTTGTTTTCATTTTAAGAACACAATGTACAGTGGGGTCTATAAGTATTATGTTGTATTTTATTCGACCAAATAAGAACTTCAAAATTAAAAACGACTTCTACATCAGCATTATTGCTTACAATATTCATAGACAATTTGAAGAGTAATACTCATGGTTCTCACTGTACCTTTAAAGAAAAATAAACAAATAAATGGTGTTAGTTTGTTAGCGATGTTAGTGTGGTTTATTCGTTTATTTTCCTTTTCTTCAAAAACTCTAACATTCGTTCCTCCATTTTTTCTCCCCTCCTCTATAAAATCAGAAAACACAGGCGTATTTCTCTTTTCTTCGGTTATATACGTAAATGTTCTTACAAGTGTATCTATTCGTATCTCCATGTCCCTGCACGTTTCTTCCAGTTTTCCCAGTAGATCTTATGCTAAACCATTCTCTTCACAGAAATTTACGTAGCACGCAATCTGTTTCTTCACTTGCCGGCCATGCATTTTGCTCCATAGACTTGTTCGTTTTTCCAAACCCGTCTCCTTTTGCACGTCACCATGAAACAAAGTGAAGTTCAGCGGAAGTGTTGCAATCTGAAAATAGATAGAAAAATATGTTAGATGTATATTACACCGCCCCCTCCTGCTGCTGCACCACCCCCTTCTGGTTCACCTCCCGTCATCGATATCATGAGGAAGACCGTGATTTGCCGATTGTTATTTCTCCACCTCCCGTCGTCGATATCGGTGAGGATCAGGAATGATCAGCCCCACAGTCGACTGCTATACCTTCCT